>NC_057844.1:13075625-13707187 GCF_910594005.1 Cervus elaphus
ACACTTGCTTTTTCTCTCCTGTACACTTATGCAGTTCAAATCCTCAAACACTTATGAGCAAATAAGTTGAACCAAGGAAGTAATACGAAATAGGAAGACTTGGTTTGGGAACTCAGTGAATCTAGTCTCCAATCACACGTCATTACTCCTAGTCCTGTGTCATGGGCAAATTACTCAGCCTTTCAGGCCCTCAGTAACCTTGCTTTAAATGGAAATAATAGTGCTCAACAAGGTGTTGTGAGGACTTCATAATACATGTAAACTGTCTAGCAGATCATGCTATAGGTTTTCAGGAAATGTTAACAACTTGAGTAACCAATCTTCAGAAATTAGGCAACTTGATAATGTAAAGGGTTTTAAATGGATGTTAAGTGTAAATTCAGTGTTTGGAAGAGAGTCTAGAAGTCTTGATTACTAAGTGTCTGCATGCATGCTCAGTTGCTTCAGTCATGGCCAACTCTTTGCGACCCTATGGACCATAGCCTGCAAGGCTCCTCTGTCCATAGGATTCTCCAGGCGAGAATACTGGAGTGGATTGCCATGCCCTCCTCGAGGGGGATCTCACAACCCAGGGAACTAACCTGCATCTCCTGCATTGCAAGCAGATTCTTTATCACTGAGTCAGCTTTGGTCATCTTTGAAAACTTATTATTAAAGGGCATACATTCTTTTATCCCTTTTCCTCCAAAGCAGCAATATCAGAGTTTCTCTCTAAACTAGAGAAACTCTTTGTCATAGTTCCCTTTCCACTTTCTCTGATGGAAGAAACCCCTTTTCTATTCAGTACCTGCATCTCACTGACCTGGTGAGACTATCAATAACCTAATCTCACCTTACCAGGCATTGGGTAAGGCATGAGGATTGGGTGTCTGACTCAGACTCACAGAGCTTGATTTGGCTGCAGAGAACTTTATCAGAGTTGGCTATGGAGGCAGGGACTCTTCCTTACTAACACGGCGGGTGCTCACAGCCGCACGCAGTTAACTACTCTTAGAGCCATCTTTGCGGTAATTCATGGAGAACTTGCCTGAACCAGAGAAAAGCAAAACAGATGATTAAGACAAAAGAAACAAAGTGTCCTGGCAATATTCTTTGAACTCTACACCAGCCAAGTTAGAACCATCCCTTTGAATATCTGTGAGTAAATAAATATTTGCTTAATGAAGTTTGACTTAGTTTTCTATCACTCATAATTTCAAGAGTTCTGACTGATGCCATTTCTTATCCCTGGAGTCTTGCCAGAGATGCTTTACTGAGAAATAGGGTGTTCTAAGTATTCACCAAAGGTCCATCTAGTCAAGGCTAAGGTTTTTCCAGTAGTCATGTATGGATGTGAGAGTTGGACTATAAAGAAAGCTGAGCGCCAAAGAATTGATGCTTTAAAACTGTGGTGTTAGAGAAGACTCTTGAGAGTCCCTTGGACTGCAAGGAGATCCAACCAGTCCATCCTAAAAGAGATCAGTGCTCATTGAAAAGACTGATGTTGAAGCTGAAACTCCAATACTTTGGCTACCTAATGCAAAGAGCTGACTCATTTGAAAAGACCCTGATGTTAGGGAAGATTGAGAAGGGGATGACAGAGGATGAAATGGTTGGATGGCATCACTGACTCAATGGACATGGGTTTGGATGGACTCTGGGAGTTGGTGATGGACAGGGAGCCCTGGTGTGTTGCAGTCCATGGGGTTGCAAAGAGTCAGACACGACTAAGGGACTGAACTGAACTGAACTGAACTGATAGTTCCTCCAGACATGAAAATGTGGTGGGTTATAGATTATAAACTGCGTTAAGCTCTTAACTTACCAGCAAAGGAGAAAAAATCTTGGTGGAAGCAAGATGGCCACACATGGGTATTTCCCTCAGCCCTCTAAGTTCCTACATGGAGGAGCATCCTTCCAGCACAATGTTCATTTGATGTCAGGTTTGTCAAGTGTGCAAAGCTCAACCCATGCAGCACCATGATTTCTATCACACTGAAGACCTACTCAGGACATGTCTCTACTTACAGCTAAAGAAGTATTGATGTCAGGCTCTTTTGGGCCTTGACTTCACTCTTGCATCATCAAAGGCCAGCAAGGGAAAGCAGAGTGAGCCCAGGTGTTCCTGTTCTACACTTTCCAGAATTCTAGAAACCCATTCTGCAAGAGACACTCCTGGATTTAACACCTGTTACATCAGTTGTTCTAATACTGGGTTTGGTCTAAGGACCACAATCACAAATCTGTTTCACCATATATGAGTTTGTGTGCACACGTAGTTGCTCAGTCCAACTCTTTGTGATCCTTTGGACTGTAGCTTGCCAAGCTCCTATGTCCATGGTGTTTTTCAGGCAAGAATACTGGAGTGGAGTGCCATTATCAGGAAGTTAAATTAGAGACCAATTTTCTCTATTTAAAAAGATTATCTATTTCTTTAAAATGATCAGCATATAGTGAATATAATTAATTGATAAAAATCAACAAATGCTCAATTTTTTTTTTTGATGGTTATAATTTTTTTTAAAAGTATTTTTTTTCTTTTTTTTTTTTTTTTATTAGTTGGAGGCTAATTACTTCACAACATTTCAGTGGGTTTTGTCATACATTGATATGAATCAGCCATAGAGTTACACGTATTCCCCATCCCGATCCCCCCTCCCACCTCCCTCTCCACCCGATTCCTCTGGGTCTTCCCAGTGCACCAGGCCCGAGCACTCGTCTCATGCATCCCACCTGGGCTGGTGATCTGTTTCACCATAGATAATATACATGCTGTTCTTTCAAAACATCCCACCCTCACCTTCTCCCACAGAGTCCCAAAGTCTGTTCTGTACATCTGTGTCTCTTTTTCTGTTTTGCATATAGGGTTATCGTTACCATCTTTCTAAATTCCATATATATGTGTTAGTATGCTATAATGTTCTTTATCTTTCTGGCTTACTTCACTCTGTATAATGGGCTCCAATTTCATCCATCTCATTAGGACTGATTCAAATGAATTCTTTTTGACGGCTGAGTAATATTCCATGGTGTATATGTACCACAGCTTCCTTATCCATTCATCTGCTGATGGGCATCTAGGTTGCTTCCATGTCCTGGCTATTATAAACAGTGCTGTGATGAACATTGGGGTGCATGTGTCTCTTTCAGATCTGGTTTCCTCAGTGTGTATGCCCAGAAGTGGTATTGCTGGGTCATATGGCAGTTCTATTTCCAGTTTTTTAAGAAATCTCCACACTGTTTTCCATAGCGGCTGTACTAGTTTGCATTCCCACCAACAGTGTAAGAGGGTTCCCTTTTCTCCACACCCTCTCCAGCATTTATTGCTTGTAGACTTTTGGATAGCAGCCATCCTGACTGGCGTGTCATGGTACCTCACTGTGGTTTTGATTTGCATTTCTCTAATAATGAGTGATGTTGAGCATCTTTTCATGTGTTTGTTAGCCATCTGTATGTCTTCTTATTCAAAAGCTTTACAGATAAGCAAAAGCTGAGAGAATTCAGCACCACCAAACCAGCTCTTCAACAAATGCTAAAGGATCTTCTCTAGACAGGAAATGCAGAAAGGTTGTATAAACGTGAACCCAAAACAACAAAGTAAATGGCAACGGGACCACACCTATCAATAATTACCTTAAATGTAAATGGGTTGACTGCCCCAACCAAAAGACAAAGATTGGCTGAATGGATACAAAAACAAGACCCCTATATATGCTGTCTACAAGAGACCCACCTCAAAACAAGAGACACATACAGACTAAAAGTGAAGGGCTGGAAAAAAATATTTCATGCAAATGGAGACCAAAAGAAAGCAGGAGTCGCAATACTCGTATCAGATTAAATAGACTTTCAAATAAAGGCTGTGAAAAGAAACAAAGAAGGACACTACATAATGATCAAAGGATCAATCCAAGAAGAAGATATAACAATTATAAATATATATGCACCCAACATAGGAGCACCGCAATACGTATGGCAAACACTAACGAGCATGAAAGAGGAAATTAATAGTAACACAATAATAGTGGGAGACTTTAATACCCCACTCACAACTATGGATAGATCAACTAAACAGAAAATTAACAAGGAAACACAAACTTTAAATGACACAATGGACCAGCTAGACCTAATTGATATCTATAGGACATTTCACCCCAAAACAATCAACTTCACCTTTTTCTCAAGTGCACACGGAACCTTCTCCAGAATAGATCACATCCTGGGCCATAAATCTAGTCTTGGAAAATTCAAAAAAATTGAAATCATTCCAGTCATCTTTTCTGACCACAGTGCAGTAACATTAGATCTCAATTACAGGAAAAAAATATTAAAAATTCAAACACATGGAGGCTAAATAACACGCTTCTGAATAACCAACAAATCATAGAAGAAATCAAAAAAGAAATCAAAATATGTATAGAAATGAATGAAAATGAAAACACAACAACCCAAAACCTATGGGACACTGTAAAAGCAGTGCTAAGGGGAAGGTTCATAGCATTACAGGCTTACATCAAGAAACAAGAAAAAAGCCAAATAAATAACCTAACTCTACACCTAAAGCAACTAGAGAAGGAAGAAATGAAGAACCCCAGGGTTAGCAGAAGGAAAGAAATCTTAAAAATCAGGGCAGAAATAAATGCAATAGAAACTAAAGAGACCATAGCAAAAATCAACAAAGCTAAAAGCTGATTTTTTGAAAAAATAAACAAAATTGACAAACCATTAGCAAGACTCATTAAGAAACAAAGAGAGAAGAACCAAATTAACAAAATTAGAAATGAAAATGGAGAGATCACAACAGACAACACTGAAATACAAAGGATCATAAGAGACTACTACCAGCAGCTCTATGCCAATAAAATGGACAACTTGGAAGAAATGGACAAATTCTTAGAAAAGTATAACTTTCCAAAACTGAACCAGGAAGAAATAGAAGATCTTAACAGACCCATCACAAGCAAGGAAATCGAAACTGTAATCAAAAATCTTCCAGCAAACAAAAGCCCAGGACCAGATGGCTTCACAGCTGAATTCTACCAAAAATTTAGAGAAGAGCTAACACCTATCTTACTCAAAGTCTCCCAGAAAATTGCAGAAGAAGGTAAACTTCCAAACTCATTCTATGAGGCCACCATCACCCTAATTCCAAAACCAGACAAAGATGCCACAAAAAAAGAAAACTACAGGCCAATATCACTGATGAACATGGATGCAAAAATCCTTAACAAAATTCTAGCAAACAGAATACAACAACATATTAAAAAAATCATACACCATGACCAAGTGGGCTTTATCCCAGGAATGCAAGGATTCTTTAATATCCGCAAATCAATCAATGTAATACACCACATTAACAAATTGAAAGATAAAAACCATATGATTATCTCAATAGATGCAGAAAAAGCCTTTGACAAAATTCAACATCCTTTTATGATTAAAACTCTCCAGAAAGCAGGAATAGAAGGAACATACCTCAACATAATAAAAGCTGTATATGGCAAACCCACAGCAAGCATCACCCTCAATGGTGAAAAATTGAAAGCATTTCCCCTGAAATCAGGAACAAGACAAGGGTGCCCACTCTCACCACTACTATTCAACATAGTGTTGGAAGTTTTGGCCACAGCAATCAAAGTTTTAAGAGCTATTCCGTTTATTTTAGGGATTTTTAAATTTTTGTAAAAATAATTTATCCTCAAACTATTTCTTTAAAAGAATGGAGTTCTCACAGAATATCCATCACCCTCTTAGAGCCAAAACAGCTCATCTTCTATTTCATTATTTTGTAAGTTTATGGAAGTTGCTTTCATTCAACACCGTTTAAGCAGGCAACTGCATGTAAATACCACTTTTCTTATGTACTTCAGGTATTATTACCCTTTATTCTTGCTGTTCCCTCTTCCTGTAATATTCTTCCCCTTATATTTCCATGACTATTTCTTTCTTAGTTTCAGTTCTCAGCTTAATATTCTACTTCTCAGAGAGGCTTCCCCTTTCACTGTATCAAACTATTTCCCTTTTTGCTATTTTTCATTTTCTGTCTCATTTCTCTTATCACAATATATAAGTGCTGTTTGCCTTTTGCCTTTTATTGCCTCTCTCCTTCACTGGACCCTAAGCTTCAGGAGGCTGTCTGGTTGAGCACTTTCTCCCACATGCATAGCACATGATCTGGCAGCGTAAGTGCTCATTAAGTATTTCTTGAGTAAGTGTTAATGTACTCTTTTCCACATTTTAACAAGTCTCAAGACATTAGCAAAGGCTGGTGATGACTGCCTCCCATCAATACCAGATTTCATAACATAAACCACAGAAAATAAGATTGGTAAATAACACAACGACAGTTACACTGTCACATTTGGTTATTGTCATCATAGTTAACTTTTGTATGATAAATAAGTCAGACTATTATTCAAAAATTTTAAATTAAAAAAATTTGTTGCTGTTCAGTTGTTCAGTCAGTGACTGTTGTTCAGTCACTAAGTTGTGTCCAACTCTCTGTGATCCCATGAACGCATGCCAGGCTTCCCTTTCCTTCATTATCTCCCTGAATTTGCTCAAACTCATGTCCGTTGGATCAGTGATGCCATCCAAACATCCCATCCTCTGTTGCCCTCTTCTCCTCTTGCCCTGACTCTTTCCCAGCATCAGGGTTTTTTCCAATGAGTTGGCTTTTTGCATCAGGTGACCAAAGCAGAGGCAAAATGCATATAATGTAAAATTTACCACCTTAGCCATTTTTAAGTATCCAGTCCAGTGGAATCAAGTACTTCACGTTGTGCTACCATCACCACCATTCATCCACAGAGCTGTTTTTCATCTTACAAAACTGAAACTCTGTGCTTGTTGAACAATAACTCCCCATTCTCCCTGCTCTTAGCATCTGCCAACCACCATTCTACTTTCTGTCTCTATGAATTTGACCACTGTTGGTACCACATATGTAATAGGATTCTCTTGAAGAACAGAACAGGCTGTGTACATATAACTATAGACATAAACATAAAGACACAAACATGAATTGGCTTACACAGTTATGGAGGCTGAGAAGTCTGAAGATCTTCAGGTGGCAAGCTGGAGACTTAAGAGAGTTGATGACGTAGTTTCAGTACGAAAACCGGAAGGCTTGCAACCCAAGAAAAGCTGGTGCTTCAGTTGGAATCCAAAGGCAGGAAAATACTGATGTCCCAGCTCAAGGAGTCAAATGGGAAGAATTCTCTCTTAATCACAGGAGAGTCTGCCTTTTTGTTCTATTCAAACCTTCAACTAATGATTGGAGGAGGGCCATCCACATTAGGGAGGAGAGTCTGTTTTATTCAGTCTGCCAAGTCAAATATTAATCTCATCTAAAAACACCCTCACAGACACACCCAGAATGTTTGAACAAGTAACTGGACATCCCATGGCACAGTCAAGTTGACACATAAAATTAACCATCATATATGTCAACTTAAACACACACACAACATAAAAGCTGTGAGATGAGTTTATTCAGTGTCTTACTAAGGACCGTAGTCTGGGAGACTGCCTCTCAGATGTCTCTGAGAAATTGCTCCAAGGAAGTAAAGGACGAGCCAATGAATTTTTTCATTGGGAAAAAAAAGCATAGACAAATACCAAGAGAGCACAAAGCATAGACATCCCAAGTTAAAGACATTAGAATTTTTCTCTGTATGGAAAGATGCAAGAATCTGGGGTCACTGGAACTTTTCCTTAGTTAAGTATCTTAACTAGGGACTAGTGTCCAAAGCTCAGAATACTTCTTGTTTTTCTCTATTCTGAATTCCCCTCAGGTGCACTGTCGGTGGGCAACTGTGGTGTCTAGTGGCTTGATCCTTGTAAAACAGGAAAGCAACACTTTTTTTCTTTACACACCATGTAAGTGAAATCATACAGTTTGTTCTTTGGCAACTGTCTTAATTCACTTAGCGTAATTTCTTCAAGGTTTGTCTGTGTAGTAGCATTTGTCTGAATTTCTTTTTAAGGATGAAAAATATCCCTGTGTATGTATACACCAGGCGTCCCAAGTGGCTCAGTGGTAAATGATTCACATGCCAAGTAGGAGGCGTGGGTTCAGTCCCTGGGTTGGGAAGATCCCTTGGACAAGGAAATGGCAACCCACTCCAGTATTCTTGCCTGGGAAATTCCATGGGCAGAGGAGACTGGCGGGCTGCTATCCGTGGGGTCCCAAAGAATTGGACACAACTTAGTGACTAAACGGCAGCAACATGCATACACCACATTTTTTAATCCATTCTTCCCCTGATAGATCCTTGGGTTGCTTTCACCTTTTGCCTCTTGTGAATAATACTGCTATGAACATGAATGTATAAGTATCTGTCCTGGTTTCTGCTTCCTTTTCTTTTGTGTATATACTCAGAAGTGAAATTTCTGAATCACATGATAGTTCTAGTTTTAGTTTTTTGAGGAGCCACCATGATGTTTTTTCCACAGCAGCTTTACCACTTCATATCCCTACCACTAGTGTTCAAAAGTTGCAGTTTCTACACCTCCTCACCCACACTTGTTATTCTGTTTTTTGGTAGAAGTTTTCCTAATGGATGTGAGGTAGATACTGCTTTCTTTTATACTTAAATTTTTATCACTTTCTGTCTACTTTTGTCACTTTTACTATATTCTTTGGCAATACCTCTATAAGACTGCAGGCTGAGGTCTCAGAGACAAAGTAAATGACAAATGGCACTATTTGTGATAAATTTCAAAAGACAATATGGTAAACAGAGGCAAGAGAAGAAATAGGAAGGGGTTAGGTTAGGGTCAAACCATTAAAATGGGTAGTAAAGAGGAAATAGGCATGGATGTGGGCAGTAGGTTATGGAAAAATCTTTTTCTCAGAACCAAATGATTACAACAGTCATTTTTATTTTTAGGTGAAGTGGGAGGCAAGAGGGAAGAAATGAAAGTATAGTTCCTCATCATCCAGAATGACTTCAGACCATCCACACTGACCGTCACTGGAGTGAGAGAAATGTTAGCAAGTGGTGTTGTTGTTCAGTTGCCGAGTCATCTCTGACTCTTTGTGACCCCATGGACTGCAGCACGCCAGACTTCATGCCAGGCTTCACTATCTCCCTGAGTTTGGTCAAGTTCATGTCCTTTGAGTCAATAATGCTATCTAATCATCTAATCAAAAACCATCTTCTATTAAAAAAGGTCTTCATGACCCAGATAACCATGACGGTGTGATCACTCACCTAGAGCCAGACATCCTGGAATGTGAAGTCAAGTGGGACATAGGAAACATCACTACGAACAAAGCTTGTGGAGGTGATGGAATTCCAGTTGAGTTATTTAAAATCCTAAAAAACTGATGCTCTGAAAGTGCTGCACTCAATATGCCACCAAATTTGGAAGACTCAGCAGTGGCCACAGGACTGGAAAAGGTCAGTTTTCACTCCAATCCCAAAGAAAGGCAATGCCAAAGATGTTCAAACTACCTCACAATTGCACTCATCTTGCATGCTAGTAAAGTAATGCTCAAAATTCTCCAAGCAAGGCTTCAACAGTATGTGAACCATGAACTTCCAGATGTTTAAGCTGGACTTAGAAAAGGCAGAGGAACCAGAGATCAAATTGCCAACATCTGCTGAATCATTAAAAAAACAAGAGTTCCAGAAAACCACCTACTTCTGCTTCACTGACTACACCAAAGCCTTTGTCTGTGTGGATCACAACAAACTGTGGAAAATTCTTAAAGAAATCGGAATGTCAGACCACCTGACCTGCCTCTTGAGAAACCTGTATGCAGGTCAAGAAGCAACAGTTAGAACCAAACGTGGAACAACAGACTGGTTCCAAATAGGGAAAGGAGTACGTCAAGGCTGTATATTGTCACCCTGCTTATTTAACTTACATGCAGAGTACATCATGCAAAATGCCAGACTGGATGAAGCACAAACTGGAATCAAGATTGCTGGGAGAAATATCAATAATCTCAGATACACAGATGATACAACCCTTATGGCAGAAAGTGAAGGGGAAGTAAAGAGCCTCTTGATGAAAGTGCAAGAGGAGAGTGAAAAAGCTGGCTTAAAACTCAACATTCAGAAAGTGAAGATCATAGCATCCAGTCTCATCACTTCATGGCAAATAGATGGGGCAATAGTGGAAACAGTGACAGACTATTTTGGGGGGCTCCAAAATCACTGCAGATGGTGGCTTCAGCCATGAAATTAAAAGACACTTGCTCCTTGGAAAAGCTATGAGAAACCTAGACAGCATATTAAAAAGCAGACATTACTTTACCAACAAAGGTCTGTCTAGTCAAAGCTATGGTTTTTTCAGTAGTCATGTATAGATGTGAGAGTTGGACTATAAAGAAAGCTGAGCACTGAAGAATTGATGCTTTTGAACTGCGGTGTTGGAGAAAACTCTTGAGAGTCCCTTGGACTGCAAGGAGATCCAACCAGTCCATCTTAAAGGAGATCAGTCCTGAATATTCATTGGAAGGACTGATGCTGAAGCTGAAGCTCCAATACTGTGGCCACCTGATTCGAAGAACCGACTCATTTGAAAAGACCCTGACTTAGGGAAAGATTGAAGGTGGGAGGAAAAGGGGATGACAGATGATGAGATGGTTGAATGGCATCACCAACTTGATGGACGTGAGTTTGAGTAGGCTCCGGGAGTTGGTGATGGACAGGGAGGCCTGGTGTGCTGCAGTCCATGGGGTCACAAAGGGTTGGACACAACTGAGCAACTGAACTGAACTGAACTGAACTGAACCATCTAATCATTAGCAGGTTTACCTAATAATAAAATGTAAGTTTACTAATAGCTTCAAAAACTGTATTTTAGTTTAAAAAAGGTGGTTGCCAGAGGCTGGGGCTGAGGGGGATAGGAAGAGATTGGTAAAAGGATATAAACTTTCATTATAAGACAAATAAGGTCTGACATGAAGTGAAGTGAAAGTCGCTCAGTCATGTCCAACTCTTTGAGATCCCATGGACTATACAGTCTATGGAACTCTCCAGGTAAGAATACTGGAGTGGGTAGCCTTTTCCTTCTCCAGGGGATCTTCCCAACCTAGGGATCGAACCCAGGTCTCCTGCATTCTTTACCAGCTGAACCACAAGGGAAGCCCTTAAATAAGGTCTGAGGATCTAATGTATAATACGGTAAGTACAACTGATAACACTGTATTAAATAACTGAAATTTGTTAAAAGAGAGTGGAACTTAAATGTTCTTATCAGAAAAAAAAAAAGGTGAGGTAATGAATGTGTTAATTAATTGGAAGTGAGGAATCTTTGCACAATGTATGTATGTTACAAGGAGTGGGCTCTTGTCTAACACTCAGAAACGAATTGTTTGAGGAGACACACGTACTGGCAAAGCAAGAGACTTTATTATGAAGGGGTTCCCCAGGGAAAGAGCAGTAGGATGGGGGACCCAGACTGCCTGCCACTTGGCTCACAGTCTTGGGTTTGATGTTGATGGGATTAGTTTCCGGGTTTCCCTGGCTGACTCAGGATCCTTCCTGGTGGTGCACCCATGGCTCAGCCAAAATGGATTCCAGTGGGGAGGATTCCGGGAGGTTAGTAGGACATGAGGCATCTCCTTTTGACCTTTCCCCAGTTTTTCTGGTTATGCTTGTGTGCTTAGTCACTAAGTCGTGTCCAACTCTTTGCGATTCCAGGAACTGCTGCCAGGCTTCTCTGTCCGTGGGATTCTCCAGGCAAGAATACTGGAGTAGGTTGCCGTTCCCTTCTCCAGGGATCTTCCCAACCCAGGGATCAAACCCAGGTCTCTTGCATTGCAGGCAGGTTCTTTACCGTCTGAGCCACCAGGGAAGCCCTGACATGAGGCGTCTCCTTTTGACTTTTCCTGAAATCTTCCAGTTGGTGGTGGCTTATTAGTTCCGTGTTCCTTACCAGAATTTCCTGTCTTAAAACAACTCATGCAAATGGTTACTGTGGTGCCTAGCCAGGGCAAGCAGTTTCAGCATTTCCCCTAACTTATGTATATCAAATCATCATGATGTGTACATTAGCTATCTTACAGTTTTGTTGCTCATACCTCAATAGAGCTGCAGGGGAAAAAAAAATACTGTCTCTTAGAATACTTTACCCTTTTTTCTAAAGCACTGATTCACACACCCTAACTTTTTATAGCCTTTTCTCAGTTAAACAAGACACACCAAAGTTTCATCGTAAATGATGTTCTAAAACTGCCATTGTGAAACATTTGTGTTGTGGCCAAATCACATATGACATCTGCTTTCTGTTAAACCCCAGTGCCATTTGAAGTAAATCATTCTTTGAGCCTCCAGCATTGGGATTGCTCAGAAAGGAGGACTGTCACATTTATCACGCCCTCAGGGTATGCAGTGTCTTCTAGTCTCCAGCAGTTTACCCCTAGATGTCGGGGAGGGAAATACACACTGGTGTTTGAAGTAACCAGAAAAAGAAAGTCCTAAGACAACATATGATTAAGTTTAAGGAAACCCTTCCATACACTGTGTGCTCAGTTCAGTTCAGTTCAGTCGCTCAGTCGTGTCCGACTCTTTGCAACCCCATGGACTGCAGCACACCAGGTCTCCCTGTCCATCACCAACAACTCCCGGAGCTTGCTCAAACTCGTGTCCATCAAGTTGGTGATGCCATCCAACCATCTCATCCTCTGTCGTCCCCTTCTCCTCATGCCCTCAGTCTTTCCCAGCATCAGGGTCTTTTCCAGTGAGTCCGTTCTTCCCATCAGATGGTCAAAGTATTGGAGCTTCAGCTTCAGCATCAGTCCTTCCAATGAATATTCAGGACTGATCTCCTTTAGGATGGACTGGTTGGATCTCCTTGCAGTCCAAGGGACTCTCAAGAGTCTTCTCCAACACCGCAGTTCAAAAGCATCAGTTCTTCGGTGCTCAGCTTTCTTTATGGTCCAATTCTCACATCTATACATGACTACTGGAAAAACCATAGCTTTGACTGGAAGGACCTTTGCTGGCAAAGTAATGTCTCTGCTTTTTAATATGCTATGTAGGTTTGTCATAAACACTGTATGCTAGGCACTGCTATGTTTATAGGGGAATCCACATTTCAGTCGGATTCTTAACCATCTGAGCCACCAGGAAAGACCTCATAAGGAAATAGCAGTGAATAAGCCAGATCCTTCCTCTCATGGAATTTATCATCTATTTAGGCTGTAATGTGTTTAAAAGCTTACAGTTTGTTGTGTAGGTCAGTGGTTTTCACATGGTGCTTTGGAAACTGTCGTATACCACCTTTGATCTTTGTCTCAGATCTGGGCACAGATGGAGGTGTTTTTGTTATTCTTGAGCCCCTTGGACCACCTTGAGTTTATGCTAATGAGGTGACAGGGTGAGATAGCCTGATGGGGGCTAGTCATGCTGGAAAAGCCACCCTGATTAGAGGGTTGTAGCCTTAAATCATGTGATACCAGCCCAACTTCCAGACTTCCAGGGACAAAAGGGATGCTGGAGATTAGGCTTAGCCACATGGCCAAAACTCTGATAAAAATTCTGTATGCCAAACCTCAGGGGAGCTTCCTGGTAGGTTAACACATGGATGTGCTAGGAGGGTGATGCATTCTAATTTCATGGATTGAGGGCTGAAATCTTTGTGTTTGGAACCCTTGCAGACTTCACCCTATGGATCTCTTCATTTGTTCCTGATTTGTATCCTTTATGTTAATAATAAAATTGTGACCATAAGTTTCACATTTTCCTGGTTTTAGTAATTCGTTCTAGTGAATTATCGCACGGTGCATGGGAACCCCAATTTGTAAGCAGTTCATCTGAAGCAAGGGGGGAGTATGCTGTAGATGGTGCCCTCTAACCTGTGGGGTCTGCGTTCATGCCAGGGGTCAGTGCCAGAAGTGGACATCAGTACATCAGTTGGTGTCTGAATAGAACCCCCAGGACCTACTAGGGAAGGGCATGGAAGTGGCACTCCCTACTAGTTGCAAATTCTGTTTTCCTCATCAGCATCCTGGGTCACCGTTATTGAGTATTTATTAAGTAGCAGTCACTGTTATTTCTATTTCACAAATGGAAAACCTAAATGTGAAGTGTCAAGGGACTTGACTGTTCTGAAAAGAGGGTTAAATTCAAGAGCCACTATAGGAGAAAACTTACACGTGAAGAATTATCCATGAAAATCAGAAGAGAAAGAAGCCAAAGCCAATCGAGGTGGTGACATGATGCAAAGGAAACCACAGTTTGGGGATATTAAGGATGACCAAAGAAGAGGGATGTCACTTTGAGAAAAGGTGGTTACTTTGCATAAAAGAGAAACAAAAACAGTTGAAGTTCAAAATGTGAGTGAAACAGGGGGTGTAGGGAGAGAAGAATGTCTCAAGAAAGATACTTTACTCTTTTTTTTTAAGTTTTTTTTTTTTTTTTTAATGTGGACCACTTTTTAAAAGTCTTTATTGATTGTTCCAATATTGTCCCTGTTCTATGTTTTGGGTTTTTTGGCCTCCGAGGCAGGTGGGATCCTATTCCCCAAAAGGACTGAGGGCCTAGGGTGGGAGGCAGAAAAACATTTCACCATATTCATTGTCCTGCTTGAACTTTGTATCCTGTGCATCTATTGGTCTCTTAATAAAAAACTGTACTTTTTTTAAGATCCCATCCCCTTACTGTCTATTTTTTAAAGGGAGAAGGAATTGTACCTAGGTACACTGACTTGAAATGATGGACATGATGTATTCAGTTAACCAAGTAAGCTGCATAAAAGTAATAATAATTGTATAACAAGAACAGCAGTGATACTAGGCATAAGAATAAAAGGAAAAGAGGGGACAAGTTCCCCACAAGCTCATGTTGGTGCATGTTGTGTAATACGAGGAGAGATGTGGAAGGTCACATTCCAGTCTGTGAACATGATTACCTCAGAGGGCTGGGTAATGGGGTAAGGGAAAAACTTTGATTTCCTTCGGTATTATCTTAAATTACAAAAATAACATATGCTTGTTGTAACAAATGCAGGTTCAAACAAGCATGTGTTGTTTTTGTAATTTGAAAAAGGAAGGAAGGAAGGGAAGGGAGAGAAGGAGGAAGAGAAGAAAGAATATATTACAGCACCACACCCCCGTCACAAAGCCAACACACCAGCCAACAAACCAAGCCAGAGCTCTCGGCCGGGTTTGCCTGGGCTGGGGTTTGCCTGGGCTGGGGTTTGCCCCCAGCGGCAGCTGCCTTTCGTCCCTCCCTTTGGTCCTGGAGGCATCAGGGGTAGGTAGCGAACTCATGGTGGGCCTGCTTCTCCCTCTCTCAGGCCCAGCTCAGTCTCTGAGGACAGCGGGTCTTCCCTTAACCCCTCAAGACCTGTAGGACCCCACAGGGTCCAAGAAACTTATCATCATGTCTGTAAGTAAAACAAAGGAAATCCAAATGTAAAT
The DNA here is from genome assembly GCF_910594005.1 of Cervus elaphus. Lineage (NCBI taxonomy): Eukaryota > Metazoa > Chordata > Mammalia > Artiodactyla > Cervidae > Cervus > Cervus elaphus. Next base: position 13,090,987 of record NC_057844.1, read on the forward strand.
ACGTATCAGTGGTTAAGAAGTGTAGTCTTACCATAATCTATGAAATCCTTTAGAGAGCAACATTTGAGAGGGAAGAGAAGCATAAAGGTGCTGGATGCCCCTAAGGCGGGGGAGGCAGCTGAGCATCCAGTGTGAGTATGAGGGTGCAAACCCACGTCACAGCCCTCCCCTCGGTGACCCAGCCTGCACTCCTCAAGAATCAGATCACTCTGGATGCTCTTCCTTCTCCACTGTAACAGTGGGCACTGGACCCCTTAGAAAACAACTGATAACACAAATCTGGGGGCTCCCAGCTGGCATTAATGATAAAGAACCCGCCTGCCAATACAGGAGATGAAAGATACACGGGTTCGATTCCTGGGTCATAAAGATCCCTTGAGGGAGGGCATGCAACCCACTCCGGTATTCCTGCCTGGAGAATCCGTGGACAGAGGAGCCTGGCAAGCTACAGTCCATGGGGTCACAAAGAGTCAAAGACGACTGAAGTGACTTAGCATGGCATAAGGTAAATCTTCTGGCTGATCTTGAGGTGAAAATTTTAAAAAAGACTTATGCACATAGACAGGCAAAGAGTTTTCAAAAGCCTTGAAAATAAAGATACAAATGGGTTAAGGGGCTCACCTTACACGTCAGGTGAGTGTCAACGTGTGCAGTTATCCTGGGATACAGTACAACATGCATCAGGGGCCTTGAGACCCTTTACACACCACTAGGACTCTGGCTTGAGGAGATACACAGAAGTGGTATCATAGATTTGGTCCAAAGCTGTTTTGTTCAGCTTTACTTATAATATTGAAACAAAATTGCTCGGTAGGAACGGGTAACTACATTGTACTAGAGTCATAAAACCTTCACACTAATGTTTAAAAGGCTAGGAAACAAAACTGTATATCCAACATGATTTCAAACTTTAAAAAACATATAGTTAGGACATAAAATCTAGGTTGTATCTGAGCGGTCAGTTCATGAACACATATGTTTATCCTTTTTATATTTGGAAGCTTTTCTACTATAAAGATAGTATCATTCTATTTTTGGAGAAGATAATAAAATGAAGGGGAAAATGTCAGCTACATTCTCCTTGGCATATATAAATCCAAGAATTTAGGACAACCCTATTATCTGACCAATGTCAGCTAATTGAATGGTCTGTTCTTGAATTCATAGATTTCCCTAAGGTCCTAAAAGATCTGTCTACTTAGTTACTAACGAGCCATTACTCCCAGGAGAAAAGATTCCCAAAATAAAAATAAAAAATTTTTTTTCTCAGTTTCCCCTTTTGCTTGAGAGAAACCTCTCCATAGAGACAAGAATTAGAAAACACTTTGTGCTCCTTATGCATTTTAAAGAACTGACACCTTGAGTGGGATTTTTGAATAGAATCCGTACAGATAGAACATAAATATCATCTTGAATTTCACTGGGCCTTCATCCTGTCCAGCCAATCTGGGAATGACTAGTAAGCCGCTTATTGTGTGAGTGTAGAGTTTGGGAGAAGGTTGGGGCTGAAATGCAAATGTGAATATGTTGGCATGTGCGTGGCAGTTGAAAGCCTGGGAACAACTTCCATCTAAACCTGTGATTCTTCACAGGGAGTGACTTTGTCCCTCAGGGATCATTTGACAATATCTGGAGACATTTTTGATTCTCAGAACCAGGGAGAGGGCGGTACTAACATCTAGTGGGTGAGGCCAGGGATGCTGTTAAACAGTCTACAATGAATAGGACAACCACTTACAACGAAGAATTATCATCCTAAAATGTCAGTAGTGCCAGTAAACTTAACTACAGGAGGTAGAGGGTGTCAGAGGATGAGATGGTTGGATAGTCACTGACTCAAATGGACATGAACTTGGGTAAACTCCAGGAGATGGTTAGGGACAGGGCATCCTGGCATGCTGCCATCCACGGGGTCGCAAAGAGTCGGACACGGCTGAGCGACTGAACAACAGCAGCAAAGGACTCGTGGGTGTCCTGGACGCAGAACTGACCCCATCCTTTCTCCCTCAAAACTCGCTTCTCCTCCTCGCTCTCTATCCTAGGCAATAAGAACCCATCTTAGTCTGTTAACCAAGTTGGAAAACTCAGGTCCTCCTTACGCCTTTACATTTTATACCCAAAGGATAACCAAACTCTGTCAAATCTGACAGTTTCATGGCCATCTATTTGCTCTCTTCCTCCCAATCTCCCTGTCACTGCCCTGCGTCCGATCTCAATCATAACTTTCTGGTTTGCTGCAGAAATTTCCTGTTTTTCCCTCACCAATCATGTCACTCTCTCATCTTTTCTCCACATCATTTTCAGAATGATCCTTCTAAAATGAAAATCTAATTCTGTCACTTCACTGCATGATATTTTTTAAAATTATTATTATTAATTATTTAACTAATCTGACTGTGCCAGGTCTTCAGTTCAGTTCAGTTCAGTCACTCATTCGTGTCCACCTCTTTGCGACCCTATGAACCACAGCACACCAGACCTCCCTGTCCATCACCAACTCCCGGAGTTTACAAAACTCATGTCCATTGAATCGGTGATGCCATCCAACCATCTCATCCTCTGTCCTCCCCTTCTCCTCCTGCCCTCAATCTTTCCCAGCATCAGGGTCTTATCAAATGAATCAGCTCTTTGCATCAGGTGGCCAAAGTATTGGAGTTTCAGCTTCAGCATCAGTCCTTCCAGTGAACACCCAGGACTGATCTCCTTTAGGATGGACTGGTTGGATCTCCTTGCAGTCCAAGGGACTCTCAAGAGTCCTCTCCAACACCACAGTTCAAAGGCATCAATTTTTCTGTGCTCAGCTTTCTTTATAGTCCAACTCTCACATCCATACATGACCACTGGAAAAACCATAGCCTTGACTAGACAGACCTTGCTGACAAAGTAATGTCTCTGCATTTTAATATGCTGTCTAGGTTGGTTATAACTTTCCTTCCAAGGAGCAAGCATCTTTTAATTTCTTGGCTGCAATCACCATCTGCAGTGATTTTGGAGCCCCCCCCCAAATAAACTCAGCCATTATTTCCACTGTTTCCCCATCTATTTGCAATGAAGTGATGGGCCCAGATGCCATGATCTTTGTTTTCTGAATGTTGAGCTTTAAGCCAACTTTTTCACTCTCCTCTTTCACTTTCATCAAGAGGCTCTTTACTTCCTCTTCACTTTCTTCCATAGTGGTCGTGTCATCTGCATATCTGAGGTTATTGATATTTCTCCTGGCAATCTTGATTCCAGCTTGTGCTTCTTCCAGCCCAGCATTTCTCATGATGTACTCTCAATATACAGCCTTGATGTACTCCTTATTTGGAACCAGTCTGTTGTTCCATGTCTAGTTCTAACTGTTGCTTCCTGACCTGCATACAGGTTTCTCAAGAGGCAGGTCAGGTGGTCTGGTATTCCCATCTCTTTCAGAATTTTCCACAGTTTATTGTGATCCACACAGTCAAAGGCTTTGGCGTAGTCAATAAAGCAGAAATAGATGTTTTTCTGGAACTCTCTTGCTTTTTCGATGATCCAGCAGATGTTGGCAATTTGATCTCTAGTTCCTCTGTCTTTTCTAAAACCAGCTTGAACATCTGGAAGTTCACAGTTCATGTACTCTTGAAGCCTGGCTTGGAGAATTTTGAGCATTATTTTACTAACATGTGAGATGAGTACAATTGTGCAGTAGTTTGAGCATTCTTTGGCATTGCCTTTTTTTGGGATTGGAGTGAAAACAGACCTTTTCCAGTCCTGTGACCACTGCTGAGTTTTCCAAATTTGCTGACATATTGAGTGCAGCACTTTCAGAGCATCATCTATTATGATTTGAAATAACTCAGCTGGAATTCCATCACCTGCACTAGCTTTTATCGTAGTGATGCTTCCTAAGGTCCAGTTGACTTCACATTCCAGGTTGTCTGACTCTAGGCGAGTGATAACACTGTCGTGACTATCTGGATCGTGAAGATCTTTTTTTGTATCGTTCTTCTATGTATTCTTGCCCCATCTTCTTAATATCTTCATCTTCTCTTAGGTCCATGCTATTTCTGTCCTTTAGAGCCCATCTTTGCATGAAGTTTTCCCTTGGTATCTCTCATTTTCTTGAAGAGATTTCTAGTCTTTCCCATTCTATTGTTTTCCTCTATTTCTTTGCATCAATCGCTGAGGAAGGCTTTTTTATCTCTCCTTGCTATTCTTTGGAACTCTGCATTCAAATGGGTATATCTTTGCTTTTCTCCTTTGCTTTTCATTTCTCTTCTTTTCTCAGCTATTTGTAAGGCCTCCTCAGACAGCCATTTTTCCATTTGCATTTCTTTTTCTTGGGGATGGTTTTAATCACCGCTTCCTGTACGATGTTACGAACTTCTGTCCATAGTTCTTCAGGCACTCTGTCTATCAGATCTAATCCCTTGAATCTATTTGTCACTTCCACTGTATAATCATAAGGGATTTGATTTAGGTCATACCTGAATGGTCTAGTGGTTTTCCTCACTTTCTTCAGTTGCGGCATTTGGGATCTTCAATCTTCACTGCGGCATGAGGGATCTTTAGTTATGGCGTGCAAACTCTTAGCTGTGGCATGCAGGATCTAACTCCCTAACCCGGGGTTGAAGCCGGGCCCCCTGCTTTGGGAATGTGAAGTCTTACCCACCGGACCACCAGGGAAGTCCCTTCAGGATATCTTTAACTGATTTCCCTTTACCCTCAAGAATAATTCAAAATTCCTTATCAATTACATAAGCCCCTTCCTACCCAGCCCTCTCTCAGTCTATTTCACAACTGCTGCTGCTGCTGCTAAGTCACTTCAGTCGTGTCCGACTCTGTGCGACCCCACAGACGGCAGCCCACCAGGCTCCCCTGCCCCTGGGAGTCTCCAGGCAAGAACAATGGAGTGAGTTGCCATTTCCTTCTCCAGCGCATGAAAGTGAAAAGTGAAAGTAAAGATGCTCAGTCATGTCCGACTCTTAGTGTGACCCCATGGACCGCAGCCTACCAGGTTCCTCCATCCCTGGGGTTTTCCAGGCAAGAGTACTGGAGTGGGTTCCCATTGCTTTGTCCAACAAGCTTCTATTAACATTCTGTTTCCAGCAATAGACTGAGGGCATCCTGAGGGCAGGATCAGTGTCTTTTATCTTTCCAGTCTACTGGTCTCCCAGTTGCTGTTGCTGTTCAGTCACTCAGTTCTGTCTGACTCTTTGCAAACCCATGGACTGCAACAGGCCAGACGGCCCTGTCCTTTACTATCTCCTGGAGCTTGCTCAAATTCATGTCCATCGAGTTGGTGATGCCATCCAACCAGCTCATCCTCTGTTGTCCCCTTCTCCTCCTGCTTTCAATCTTTCTTAGCATCAGGGTCTTTCCCAATGAGTCAGCACTTTGCATTAGGTGGCCAAAGTACTGGAGCTTCAGCTTCAGCATCAGTCCTTCCAATGATTATTCAGGACTGATTTCCTTTAGGATGGACTGGTTGGATCTTCTTGCAGTCCAAGGGACTCTTAAGAGTCTTCTCTAACACTAAGCAGCGCTGATGCTTATTTCAAAAGCATCAATTCTTTGGCTCTTAGCCTTCTTTATGATCTAACTCTCACATCCATACATGACTACTGGAAAAGTCATAGCTGTAACTAGATGGACTTAGTTGGCAAAGTAACATCTCGGCTTTTTAATATGCTGTCTAGGTTGGTCATAGCTTTTCTTCCAAGAAGCAAGTGTCTTTTAATTTCATGGCTGCAGTCACCATCTACAGTGATTTTTGAAGCCCAAGAAAATAAAGTCTGTCACTGTTTCCATTGTTTCCCCATCTATTTGCCATGAAGTGATGGGACTGGATGCCATGATCTTCATTTTTTGAGTGTTGAGTTTTAAGCCAACTTTTTCACACTCCTCTTTCACTTTCATTGAGGCTCTTTAGTTCCTCTTCACTTTCTGCCATAAGGGTGGTGTCATCTGCATATCTGAGGCTATTGATATTTCACCCTGCAATCTTGTTTCCAGCTTGTGCATCATCCAGCCTGGCATTTCACATGATGTACTCTGCATAGAAGTTAAATTAGTAGGGTGACAACATACAGCCTTGTGGTACTCCTTTCCCAATTTGGAACTAGTCTGTTTTTGCATGTTGGGTTCTAACTGTTGATTCTTGACTTGCATACAAATTTTGTAGGAGTTAGGTCAGGTGGTCTGGTATTCCCATCTCTTTAAGAATTTTCTAGTTTGTTGTAATCCACACAGAAAAAGGCTTTAGCATAGTCACTGAAAAAGAAGTATATATTTTTCTGAAATTCTGTATGTGAGAGTTAGACCATAAAGAAAGCTAAGTGCCAAAGAGTTGATGCTTTTGAATTGTTGTGCTGGAGAATACTCTTGAGAGTCCTTTGGACTGCAAGGAGATCAAACCTGTCATTCCTATAGAAAATCAACCCTGAATATTCATTGGAAGGATTGATGCTGAAGCTCCAATACTTTGATCACCTGATGTGAAGAGCTGACTCATTGGAAAAGACCCTGATGCTGCAAAAGATTGAGGGCAGAAGGAGAAGGGAGTGACAGAGCATAAAATGGTTGGATGCATCATCAACTTAAAGGATATGAGTCTGAGCAAACTCCAGGAGATACTGAAGGACCGGGAAGGCTTGTGTGCTGCAGTCCATGGGGTCACAATGAGCTGAACATGATTTAGTGACTGAACAACAACAGTAAGACCTGATTTGTTGGAAGACAATGGTGAGGTCCCAGGGAGATCTAGGTTATACTTTTAAGGAAATAGTATGATTACTACATGTGTGTCTCTTCTAAAATGAGACTGTACTGTGCTACATTTCGTTGAAATAGATTTATCTTTAGAAGAGAGTTATGGAAAATGTGGTTTGGAGACCACCTGTATCAGAAATCAGGGGAGACTTGTTAAAAGATACAGATTCTAGGACCTCAACTCATACTGAAACTCTGCGACTTGAGAATCTGCATGTTTACTAAGCTTTTAAAATGAATATTTCCAGGCTGTTGAATGGGCATGGGATTTCTTAGTGGGGGATGAAGATCTCCTGCAGTTAGATAGTGGCAATGATTGCACAACTTTGTGGCTATACTAAAAACACTCAACTGTGCATATTAAATTGGGTAAAACGGTCCACGGTAAGTGATGTGAATTTTGTCTCCATTTTTGAGAAAAACTATATGGGCAGAAATCACATCAGTGGTTGCCACGTGGGTAGGGAGAAGGAATGGACTGTGAATAATTCCCAGCTAATTTGGGGGGGATGATAGATATTTTCCATATCTTAATTGTGGTGTTGGTTCACACAGTGGCCCGAAGTCATAGAACTGTATACCTAAAAGATGGATTTTACAATACGCACATTATTCCTCAAAAAATCTGCCTTTGAATAAGTAATATCCGAGAAATTCTCGGATACTCTGAAGTTTGAGAACTACTTCTCTGAAGCAGCAGTCTCCACAGTAGGGATACCCATTCCTGGGGTTTTGGAAGACAAACCACCGGGGTATGGGGAGAAAATAATACGACCTGATTTATGTATTTTTAAGCTAAAGGTTAATAAGAAATTATGCTTTCTTAACATTCTGAAGTCCACTTTCAAGGCTTTACCAACGTCGACATACACAGTGGAGTTGCCTCCGCTCCATCTTGTCATGTCAGGTGCACAAGATGTCCTGGGGGCGGTGGGCACGGCAATAAATCTTGACCTTGTTGATCTCATCTGTTTACTGGCTTTCAGCATAGTGCCGCCAACTGCAGTTTACATGGACTTGTGGATTATAATGGCTAGTTTTAAACAAACTAACCTTCAAAAAACAAGCAAATGATTTTAATAATCACTGCAAAGAAGCTACGAAGTGAAGATGGTCTTGTGAGCCCAGGGAGCAGGAAATGGCAGAACTGACCTTTTAGTAAGTGCCCTTCCGTCAGCCACACTAGGAAACATCAATTGTCCAACCAGATTTGAAATGAAGTCAGCTGAAGAGTGAGAAATTAATTACTTTTCAAAACAAACTTGTATTACAGAGAGGGGCATTTTGAAAACAGAAATTTGGCAATGTTTTCATCATAAAGTTATTTTGTTGCTTAATCAATGCAAACACAACACCTGCTAAAACTTTCATATCTACACACCTGAAAAACTTGGAAATACAATTTTCTAACCAATTAAAAAATCTACCAAATGAAGAGTTTCAGTGGGTTTCCAACCTGTATTTTAGAAATTTTAAAATACAGCACTTTGCAATTAATGTGCAAGAACAACCAACTGATGTTAGGGAAGATAGAAATTGATGATGTGGACTTCAATAAAAACTTTTGCATAATTAATGTATAGAATAGAAGAACAAGTATCATTTTTTTTGTAAGTGCCACCAGTGATGCACTCCTTCCCTTTGATCTTGTGTATCTTTGTGAGATACTTTACCATTAAAAGAAAATAACCATAAATCAAATTATAAATACACATTTAGGTCAATATATCACAAAATGCCAAGCCAAAATATCACAAAATAGTGCTGTATATGTATAAAATTATCACATTGCTTTTGTTTTAAACATTTATTGCAAAGAAATCTCACAGAATGGGAGAAAATATTTTCAGATGAAGCCATGGATAAGGGATTAATCTCCAAAATATACAAACAGCTCATGCAGCTCAATATAAAAAAAAAAAAAAGCAACCCAATCAAAAAATGTGTGGAAGATCTAAATAGATGTTTCTACAAAGAAGATATACAGATAGTTAAAAGGCACAGGAAAATATGCTCAACGTTACTAATTATTAGAGAAATGCAACTCAAAACTACAAAGAATCATCACCTTATACCAGTCAGAATGGCCATTATCAAAAAAATCTACAAACATCATGTCAGTGTATGGTAAAAACCGTTACAATATTGCAAAGCAATTAGCCTCCAAATAAAATAAATTGATTAATTTTAAAAATCTACAAACAGTAAATGCTGGAGAGGGTTTGGAGAAAAGGGAATCTTGCTACACTATTAGTGGGAACGTAAACTGGTACAGCCACTATGGAGAACAGTATGGAGGTTCCTTAAGAAACTAAAAATAGAGCTACCATATGACCCAGAACCTCATTCCTGGGATTCTGGAGAAAGTTAAAATTCAAAAGGATACAAAAATTAGGATTCAAAAGGATACATAAATCCCAATGTTCATTGCAGCACTGTTTACAACAGTCAGGACATGGAAGCAACCTTAATGTCCATTGATGGAAGAACGGATAAAGAAGTTTGGTACATATAAATAATGGAATATTACTCAGCCATAAAAAGGAATGGATTTGAGTCAGTTGAACTGAGGTGGCTAAACCCAGAGCATGTTATACGGAGTAAAGTCAGAAAAAGAAAAACAAATACTGTGTATTATTGCATGTATGTATATAAATATGGAATCCAGGAAAATGGTACCTATGAACCTATCAGCAAGGCAGGAATAGAGACATAGACATAGAGAACAGACTTGTGGACATAGCAGGGGAAGGAGAGAATGGGACAAATTGAACAAGTAACACTGAAATACATACATTACCATATGCAAAACAGAATGCTAGTGGGAAGTTGATACATAATACAGAGAGCTCAAGCTGGTGCTGCCTGACAACCTAGAGGGGAGGGGTGATGGGGTGGAAGGAGGTTCAAGAGAGAGGGGATGTATGGTTACTTCTGACTGATTCACGTTCTGTGGCGGAAACCAGAACAACATTGTGAAACCATTTGTCCTCCAATAAAAATAAATCTAAAAGAAAGAAAGAAACCGTGGCACATATACACAATGGAATATACTCAACCATGAAAAGGAGTGAAATAATCCTATTTGAAGCAACGTGGAAGAACCTAGAGATTATCATACTGAGTGAAGCAAGTCAGGCAGAGAAAGACCTCCATACTGTTTCCCATACTAACTGCCCCAATTTACATTTCTACTGGCAGTGCACAAGGCTTCCCTTTCCTCCATATCCTCACCAACACTTGGTGCCTCTTGTCTTTTCAGTAATAGCCATTCTAATGGGTAGGAAGTGACATCTCACTGTGATTTTGATCTGCATTTCCCTGATGATTGGAAACGTTGAGCACCTTTTCATAGACCTGTTGGCCAACTGGATGCTTGTTCTGATTTCATTATTTTACATTTACTTTTGCACTTTTTTCCTTACCCTCCACCTAGCACTTCCTTCCATGCTCACAGTTTTAGTTTCTATCTCTAAAGGGATAAAATCAAAATGTAAGTCCCCGTTCTGAGTCTTGTATTTTAAATTCTTTAACTGGAACCTCCACCTGGTTTGTCTACAGGTATTTCAGACAAAGCGCTGAGCTTAGGATTCCTCCTTCCCCTGCACTATTCCTCCTTTAGTTCCTCATCTGGGTTAGTGGTACCACCTTCTGAGATTTGAAATCTTTGTGTCCTTTTCAACATCTTCTCTTCTCACACCTCATATTTAGTCAGGCACCAAAGCTTAATCCTTCTATCCTTCTGACTTTACTTTTGGTCTTTCTCTCTCTTTCCATTTGTATACTGAGTTCTCTCTGCCTCTCTGTCTCTAAGTCTTTCCCTCTCATTTAATTTCCAATTCTGTTTCCTTCTTCATTCTTTCTCCTTCTCTGCTTTCCCCATTACCCACAGAAAGAACAAGAGGTTTTCTTTTTTCTCTGTATATATGAAATATTGATGGTACTAAAATATGAAATAGAACACTTTCTATTTTTCTTCCTAAAACCTGTATTAAATTACATATTTATGCAGACCTTGATTGATTTTTATTGTTGCTGTTGTTTCTATGGGTCAGCAGATTTGGATAGAAAAAGGAAAAATAATGTCTACTGCAGAATTAATGAAGTGGTGTTTTCCTTATGGGCTACATAGTTAATATATGACTTCTTCCAACTCCTAAGAATTTAAAATTCTAAGGCAAATTTTCCTGTTATCAGAAATCCAGGGATAGTTTTTTTTGCTCTTGTTAAAAGTGGTTTTTTAGGACAAGATTTGTCTGAGAGGAAAAGGCTTTGCAAAATGAAGAAGAATCTCACAATGCAAAAGGGAGTCCTAACTCATATTCCTTATTAAGAACCATTCAGCAGGATTTCTTTCAGAACGTATTAGATAGATAGATAGACAGACAGACAGGTGGCTAGATATTTGTAGATATTTGTCTCCTTTGTTTTAGAAAAATATTACAGGATTTTTTCATGAGAATTATTGCATCTCAAGGACTTTTTAGCATCCATTAAAAAATTTTATTTTTATTTTTATTTTTTTCCATTTATTTTTATTAGTTGGAGGCTAATTACTTTATAATATTGTAGTGGTTTTTGCCATACATTGACATAAATCAGCCATGGATTTACACGTATTCCCCATCCCGATTCCCCCTCCCACCTCCCTCCCCACCCCATCCCTCTGGGTCTTCCCAGTGCACCAGCCCCGAGCACTTGTCTCATGCATCACACCTGGGCTGGTGATCTGTTTCACCCTTGATAGTATACATGTTTCAATGCTGTTCTCTCAAAACATCCCACCCTCGCCTTCTCCCACAGAGTCCCAAAGTCTGTTCTGTACATCTGTGTCTCTTTTTCTGTTTTGCATATAGGGTTATAATTACCATCTTTCTAAATTCCATATGTATGTGTTAGTATACTGTATTGGTCTTTATCTTTCTGGCTTACTTCACTCTGTATAATGGGCTCCAGTTTCATCCATCTCATTAGAACTGATTTAAATGAAATATTTTTAATGGCTGAGTAATATTCCGTGGTGTATATGTACCACAGCTTCCTTATCCATTCATCTGCTGATGGGCATCTAGGTTGCTTCCATGTCCTGGCTATTATAAACAGTGTTGCGATGAACATTGGGGTGCACGTGTCTCTTTCAGATCTGGTTTCCTCAGTGTGTGTGCCCAGAAGTGGGATTGCTGGGTCATATGGCAGTTCTATTTCCAGTTTTTTTAAAGAAATCTCCACACTGTTTTCCATAGTGGCTGTACTAGTTTGCATTCCCACCAACAGTGTAAGAGGGTTCCCTTTTCTCCACACCCTCTCCAGCATTTATTGCTTGTAGACTTTTGGATAGCAGCCATCCTGACTGGTGTGTCATGGTACCTCATTGTGGTTTTGATTTGCATTTCTCTGATAATGAGTGATGTTGAGCATCTTTTCATGTGTTTGTTAGCCATCTGTATGTCTTCTTTGGAGAAATGTCTGTTTAGTTCTCTGGCCCATTTTTTGATTGGGTCATTTATTTTTCTGGAACTGAGCTTCAAGAGTTGCTTGTATATTTTTGAGATTAATCCTTTGTTGCTTAATTTGCTATTATTTTCTCCCATTCTGAGGACTGTCTTTTCACCTTACTTATAGTTTCCTTTGTTGTGCAAAAGTTTTTAAGTTTAATTAGGTCCCATTTGTTTATTTTTGCTTTTGTTTCCAATATTCTGGGAGGTGGGTCATAGAGGATCCTGCTGTGATTTATGTCGGAGAGTGTTTTGCCTATGTTCTCCTCTAAGAATTTTATAGTTTCTGGTCTTACATTTAGATCTTTAATCCATTTTGAGTTTATTTTTGTGTATGGTGTTAGAAAGTGTTCTAGTTTCATTCTTTTACAAGTGGTTGACCAGTTTTCCCAGCACCACTTGTTAAAGAGGTTGTCTTTTTTCCATTGTATATCCTTGCCTCCTTTGCCTAAGATAAGGTGTCCATAGGTTCGTGGATTTATCTCTGGGCTTTCTACTCTGTTCCATTGACCTATATTTCTGTCTTTGTGCCAGTACCACACTGTCTTGATGACTACAGCTTTGTAGTAGAGTCTGAAGTCAGGCAGGTTGATTCCTCCAGTTCCATTCTTCTTTCTCAAGATTACTTTGGCTATTCAAGGTTTTTTGTATTTTCATCCAAATTGTGAAATTCTTTGTTCTAGTTCTGTGAAAAATACCATTGGTAGCTTGACAGGGATTGCATTGAATCTATAGATTGCTTTGGGTAGAATAGCCATTTTGACAATATTGATTCTTCCAATCCATGAACACGGTATGTTTCTCCATCTGTTTGTGTCCTCTTTGATTTCTTTCATCAGTGTTTAATAGTTTTCTGTGTATAGGTCTTTTGTTTCTTCAAGTAGATATACTCCTAAGTATTTTATTCTTTTTGTTGCAATGGTGAATGGTATTGTTTCCTTAATTTCTCTTTCTGTTTTCTCATTGTTAGTATATAGCAATGCAAGGGATTTCGGGGTGTTAATTTTATATCCCGCAACTTTACTGTATTTATTGATTAGCACTAGTAATTTTCTGGTAGAGTCTTTAGGGTTTTCTATGTAGAGGATCATGTCATCTGCAAACAGTGAGTTTCACTTCTTCTTTTCCTATCTGGATTCCTTTTACTTCTTTTTCTGCTCTGATTGCTGTGGTCAAAACTTCCAAAACTATGTTGAATAGTAGTGGTGAGAGTGGGCACCCTTGTCTTGTTCCTGATTTCAGGGGAAATGCTTTCAATTTTTCACCATTGATGGTAATGCTTGCTGTGGGTTTGTCATATATAGCTTTTATTATGTTGAGGTATGTTCCTTCTATTCCTGCTTTCTGGAGAGTTTTAATCATAAAAGGATGTTGAATTTTGTCAAAGGCTTTTTCTGCATCTATTGAGATAATCATATGATTTTTATCTTTCAATTTGTTAATGTGGTGTATTACATTGATTGATTTGCGGATATTAAAGAATCCTTGCATTCCTGGGATAAAGCCCACTTGGTCATGGTGTATGATCTTTTTAATATGTTGTTGTATTCTGTTTGCTAGAATTTTGTTAAGGATTTTTGCATCTATGTTCATCAGTGATATTGGCCTGTAGTTTTCTTTTTTTGTGGCATCTTTGTCTGGTTTTGGAATTAGGGTGATGGTGGCTTCATAGAATGAGTTTGGAAGTTTACCTTCTTCTGCAATTTTCTGGAAGAGTTTGAGTAAGGTAGGTGTTAGCTCTTCTCTAAATTTTTGGTAGAATTCAGCTGTGAAGCCATCTGGTCCTGGGCTTTTGTTTGCTGGAAGATTTCTGATTATAGTTTTGATTTTCTTGCTTGTGATGGGTCTGCTAAGGTCTTCTATTTCTTCCTGGTTCAGTTTTGGAAAGTTATACTTTTCTAAGAATTTGTCCATTTCTTCCAAGTTGTCCATTTTATTGGCATAGAGCTGCTGGTAGTAGTCTCTTATGATCCTTTGTATTTCAGTGTTGTCTGTTGTGATCTCTCCATTTTCATTTCTAATTTTGTTAATTTGGTCCTTCTCATTTTGTTTCTTAATGGGTCTTGCTAACGGTTTGTTGATTTGTTTATTTTTTCAAAAAACCAGCTTTTAGCTTTGTTGATTTTTGCTATGGTCTCTTTAGTTTCTTTTGCATTTATTTCTGCCCTAATTTTTTAGATTTCTTTCCTTCTGCTAACCCTGGGGTTCTTCATTTCTTCCTTCTCTAGTTGCTTTAGCTGTAGAGTTAAGTTATTTATTTGACTGTTTTCTTGTTTCTTGAGGTAAGCCTGTAATGCTATGAACCTTCCCCTTAGCACTGCTTTTACAGTGTCCCATAGGTTTTGGGTTGCTGTGTTTTCATTTTCATTCGTTTCTATACATATTTTGATTTCTTTTTTTATTTCTTCTATTATTTATTGGTTATTCATAAGCATGTTATTTAGCCTCAATATGTTTGAATTTTTAATATTTTTTTTCCTGTAATTGAGATCTAATGTTACTGCACTGTGGTCAGAAAAGATGACTGGAATGATTTCAATTTTTTTTGAATTTTCCAAGACTAGATTTATGGCCCAGGATGTGATCTATTCTGGAGAAGGTTCCGTGTGCACTTGAGAAAAAGGTGAAGTTGATTGTTTTGGGGTGAAATGTCCTATAGATATCAATTAGGTCTAGCTGGTCCATTGTGTCATTTAAAGTTTGTGTTTCCTTGTTAATTTTCTGTTTAGTTGACCTATCCATAGTTGTGAGTGGGGTATTAAAGTCTCCCACTATTATTGTGTTATTGTTAATTTCCCCTTTCCTACTCATTAGCATTTGCCTTACATATTGTGGTGCTCCTATGTTGGGGGCATATATATTTATAATTGTTATATCTTTTTCTTGGATTGATCCTTTGATCATTATGTAGAGTCCTTCTTTGTCTATTTTCACAGCCTTTATTTTAAAGTCGATTTTATGTGATATGGGTATTGTGAGTCCTGCTTTCTTTTGGTTTCTGTTTGCATGAAATATTTTTTTCCTTCACTTTCAGTCTGTATGTGTCCCTTGTTTTGAGGTGGGTCTCTTGTAGACAGCATATATAGGGGTTTTGTTTTTGTATCCATTCAGCCAGTCTTTGTCTCTTGGTTGGGGCATTCAACCCATTTACATTTAAGGTAATTATTGATAGGTGTGGTCCCGTTGCCGTTTACTTTGTTGTTTTGGGTTCACGTTTATACAACTTTTCTGTGTTTCCTGTCTAGAGAAGATCCTTTAGCATTTGTTGAAGAGCTGGTTTGGTGGTGCTGAATTCTCTCAGCTTTTGCTTATCTGTAAAGCTTTTGAATTCTCCTTCATATCTGAATGAGATCCTTGCTGGGTAC
This sequence comes from Cervus elaphus, assembly GCF_910594005.1. Classification (NCBI taxonomy): domain Eukaryota; kingdom Metazoa; phylum Chordata; class Mammalia; order Artiodactyla; family Cervidae; genus Cervus; species Cervus elaphus. The sequence continues at coordinate 13,106,579 of NC_057844.1, forward strand.
AGTAATCTAGGTCGTAGGTTGTTCTCTTTCATTACTTAGTATGTCCTGCCATTCCCTTCTGGCCTGAAGGGTTTCTATTGATAGATCAGCTGTTATCCTTATGGGAATCCCTTTGTGTGTTATTTGTTGTTTCTCCCTTGCTGCTTTTAATATTTGTTCTTTGTGTTTGATCTTTGTTAATTTGATTAATATGTGTCTTGGGGTGTTTCGCCTTGGGTTTATCCTGTTTGGGACTCTCTGGGTTTCTTGGACCTGTGTGACTATTTCCTTCCCCATTTTAGGGAAGTTTTCAGCTGGTATCTCTTCAAGTATTTTCTCATGGCCTTTCTTTTTGTCTTCTTCTTCTGGGACTCCTATGATTCGAATGTTGGGGCGTTTCACATTGTCCCAGAGGTCCCTGAAGTTGTCCTCATTTCTTTTGATTCTTTTTTCCTCTCTGCTTCATTTACTTCCACCATTTTATCTTCTACCTCACTTATCCTATCTTCTGTCTCCATTATTCTACTGTTGGTTCCCTCCAGAGTGTTTTTTATCTCATTTATTGCATTATTCATTTTTAATTGACTCTTTTTTATTTCTTCTAGGTCCTTATTAAATATTTCTTGCATCTTTTCAATCTTTGTCTCCAGGCTGTTTATCTGTAACTCCATTTTGTTTTCAAGATTTTGGATCATTTTTATTATCATTATTCTAAATTCTTTTTCAGGTAGATTCCCTATCTCCTCCTCTTTTGTTTGACTTGGTGGGCATTTTTCACGTTCCTTTACCTGTTGGGTATTTCTTTGCCTTTTCATCTTGTTTAGATTGCTGTGTCTGGAGTGGGCTTTCTGTATTCTGGAGGTCTGTGGTTCCTTTTTATTGTGGAGGTTTCACCCAGTGGGTAGGGTTGGACAATTAGTTTGCCAAGTTTTCCTGGTTAGGGAAGCTTGCGTTGGTGTTCTGGTGCATGGAACTGGATTTCTTCTCTCTGGAGTGCAATGGAGTGCCCAGTAATGAGTTTTGAGATGGGTCTATGTGTTAGGTGTGACTTTGGGCAGCCTGTATGTTGACGTTCAGGGCTATGTTCCTGCGTTGCTAGAGAATTTGCATGGTATGTCTTGCTCTGGAACTTATTGGCTCTTGGGTGGTGGTTGGTTTCAGTGTAGGTATGGAGGCTTTTGGATGATCTCTTATTACCTAATGTTCCTTGTAGTCAGGTGTTTTCTGGTGTTCTCAGGTTTTGGGCTTAAGTTTCCTGCCTCTGGATTTCAGTCTTATTCTTCCAATAGCCTCAAGACTTCTCCAACTATACAGCACTGATAATAAAACTTCTAGGTTAATAGTGAAAAGATTCTCCACCGTGAGGGACACCCAGAGAGGTTCACAGAGTTACATGAAGAAGAGGAGAGGAAGGGAGATAGAGATGAGCAGGAGGAGAAAAAGAGGGGCTCAAGAGGAGAGAGACAGATCTACACTGTTCTCTGTTCCCCAAGTGTTCTCTGTAGCCCAGACACCCACAGAGATTCACAGAATTGGATTGGGAAGAGAAGGGTGAGGGAGGAAATAGAGGTGTTCTGAGGTAGAAAACAGAGAGTCAAAAGTGGGAGAGAGTAATCAACACACTCCTGAGTAAAAATGGGTACTGAATATTGGATTCTTAAATGTCCAAAATTGATATCAAATACTGAAAAGCAAAGATTAAAAATCTAGAGTAGAGGTTAGACTCTTAAAAATACAATATTAAAAACAAAAACACAAACACAAAAAATTTTAGAAATACATATGAAGTTCGGTTTAAAAATAGGGTCTCTTTTTTTTTCAAGGTTATAGTGAAATGAAAATGAAAATTAAGGAGTAATAGAGGAGTAATGCAGGACTTTAAAAGAAAATAAGAGAAAAAAGTTAAAAAATAAAAAAAATTTTTTTAATTAAAAAAATAGTAAAAATATATGAAAATGAAAAAGAAAGTTAAGGAGTAATGGAGGCGTAATAGGGAATTTTAAGAGAAAATAAAAGAGAAAAAATTTAAAAAAGAAATTAAAAATTTTTTAATTAAAAAAAAAAGTAAAAATATATCTGGGAATTTCTCTGGAGCTGTTGCAGTCAGTGTGGGTTCGGTTCAGTTTCAGATAGCTCCTCCTTCCAGCTTACACTTCTCGATATCTATAGTCCCCTTCCGGTGTAGTCGGTGTTACCTACAGGGATTTTAGTCTGTTGCACTGGTCCCTTCTGAAGCAGTTCCCTTTGTTTATTCGGCTTCTGTTTGCCGGTTTCTTCAGTGTCTAATTTCTGCCCTGACACAGGCGGGCGGAGGTGGTCTCTTGTTCACTTTCGCTGGTTCAGTCGCGCTGCGGGGAGGGAGGGGCGCTGCAGGCAGATATCGCTGTGTGTGGGGAGCACTCACCGTGTTCCGGCCACACTGGGTTTGCCCTGCTCACGGGTGTGTGCTGTCCCCGTCTACACTGCTCAGGCTCCCGGCTGCTCTATATGGAGCGGGCCCTGCGTTGTGTGCGGTTCCAGTTTTAGGGTTCTCCACAAAAGCGTGGACTCCGTTGGGCCTGCGTTTTGTGCCTTCCCGGGCAGAGCAGCTCAGGCCACCAGGAGCTCGACGAGCGTATTCTCCCCGGGTGCGGTGCACCTTCTCCCCTCCGCGGTCCCAGCCTCAGTTTCCGCGCGCGCAGTTTGGGTGCACCTTGTGTCTGTTCTGGGGAGCTGGTCTCTAGTTGTGACCCTCCTGGTGGATGTCAACCATCCAGAATCTCAGGAAGTCTTTGGTTAGAAACTGGAGGCCTGTTTGCAGTTTGGCAGGGGTGCCGTCTCTGGGGCCGAGTTTGCCCCTAATTTTCTCTCTCTCTCTCTTGCTATCCCACAGTTTAAGTTGCTATCTCACGTTAGCTCCCTCCGATTGTCCTCAGGGCATTCAGGCCCAGTCCTTACCCTAAGCAATGCTGCCCGCTCCTCTCCGTTCCGCCCCCACTTGCTGGTGGTGGATGCAGGCGTCTGGGGTACTTTTCTGCTGGGAGTTGCTTTTAGGCATGTAATCTGTGGGGTTTATTTATTTTTCCTCCCAGTTAGGTCACCCTCCAAGATTCGAAAACTTCCCCCAGACCCGCCGGTGAGAGGGTTTCCTGGTGTTTGGAAACTTCCTCTATTATGACTCCCCTCCCGGGACGGGTCTCCGTCCCTAGCTCTTTTGTCTCTCTTTTTATCTTTTATATTTTGTCCTACCTCCTTTCGAAGACGATGGGCTGCTCTTCTGGGCGCCTGCTGTCCTCTGCTAGCGATCAGAAGTTGTTTTGTGAAGTTTGCTCAGCGTCCAAATGTTCTTTTGATGAATTTGTAGGGGAGAAAGTGGTCTCCTTGTCCTATTCCTCTGCCATCTTAGCTCCTCCCCGCTTAGCATCCATTTTTAACAGAGCATGTAAGACTTAAGCTTTGGTGCTGTGATACTAACTTTTAATATTTGCTTTTGTTATGATGTGATATGGAGAAGGGAGTGGCAAACCACTTCAGTATTCTTGCCTTGAGAACCCCATGAACAGTGTGAAAAGGTAAAAAGATATGACACTGAAAGATGAACTCCCCAGGTGGGTAGGTGCCCAATATGTCACTGGAGATCAGTGAAGAAATAGCTCCAGGAGGATTGAAGAGGCTGAGCCAAAGCAAAAACAATGCCCAGTTGTGGATGTGACTGGTGATGGAAGTAAAGTCCAATGCTATGAAGAGCAATATTGCAGAGGAACCTAGAATGTTAGGTCCATGAGTCAAGGTAAATTAGCAGTGGTCAAACATGAAATGGCAAGAGTGAACATTGACATTTTAAGGATCAGTGAACTAAAATGGACCAGAATGGATGTATGTAATTCAGATGACCATTACATCTACTATTGTGGGCAAGAATCTCATAAGAAATGTAGTAGCCCTGAAAGTCAACAAGAGATACTGACATGCAGTACTTGGGTACAATCTGAAAAACAACAGAATGATCTCTCTTCATTTCCAAGGCAAACCACTCAGTCACAGTAATCCAAGTCTATGCCCCAACCAGTAATGCTGAAGAAGCTGAAGTTGAATGGTTCTGTGAAGATCTACAAGAAGTTCTAAAACCAACACCAAAGATGTCCTTTTCATTGTAGGGGACTGAAATACAAAAGGAGGAAGTCAAGAAATAGCTAGAGTAACAGACAAGTTTGGCCTTGGAGTACAAATTGAAGCAGGGCAAAGGCTAAAAGAGTTTTGCCAAGAGAACGCACTGGTCATAGCAAACACCCTCCTCCAACAACATAAGAGACGACTCTACACATGTACAACTCCAGATGGTCAATATAGAAATCAGATGGATTATATTCTTTGCAGCCAAAGATGGAGAAGCTCTAAACAGTCAGCAAAAATAAGACCAAGAGCTGACTGTGGCTCAGATCATGAACTCCTTATTGCCAAAGTCAAACTTGAATTGAAGAAAGTAGGGGAAACCACTAGACCATTCAGGTACGATCTAAATCAAATCCCTTATGTTTATACAATGGAAGTGAGAAATAGATTCAAGGGATTAGATCTGATAGATAAGAGTGCCTGAAGAACTATGGATGGAGGTTCATAACATTGTACAGAAGGCGGTGATCAAAACCATCCAGAAAAAGAAATGGAAAGAGGCAAAATGGCTGTCTGAGGAGGCCTTACAAATAGCTGAGAAAAGAAGAGAACTGAAAAGCAAAGGAGAAAAGGAAGGACATATCTATCTGAATGCAGAGTTTCAAGGAATAGCAAGGAGAGATAAGAAAGCCTTCCTCAGTGATCAATGCAAAGAAATAGAGGGAAACAAAAGAATGGGAAAGACTAGAGATCTCTTAGAGAAAATTAGAGAAACCAAGGGAATATTTCATGCAAAGATGGGCTCAATAAAAGGACAGAAATGGCATGGACCTAAGAGAAGCAGAAGATATTAAGAAGAGGTTTCAAGAATACACAGAAAAACTATACAAAAAAGATCTTCATGACCCAGATAACCATGAAGGTGTCATCACTCACCTAGAGCCAGACATCCTGGAATGTGAAATCAAGTGGGTCTTAGGAAGCATCACTATGTAAAAAACTCGTGGAGATAATGGAATTCCAGCTGAGCTATTTCAAATCCTAAAAGATGATGCTGTTAAAGTGCTGCACTCAATGTGCCAGCAAATTTGGAAAACTCAGCAGTGGCCACAGGACTGGGAAATGTCAGTTTTCATTCTAATCACAAAGAAAGGAAATGCCAAAGGTGTTCAAACTACCTCACAATTGCACTCATCTCACATGCTAGCAAAGTAGTGCTCAAAATTCTCCAAGTGAGGCTTCAACAGTATGTGAACTGATAACTTCCAGATGTTCAAGCTGGATTTAGAAAAGGCAGAGGAACCAGAAATCAAGTTGCCAACATTATTGGATCATAGAAAAAGCAAGAGAATTCCAGAAAAACATCTACTTCTGCTTCAATGACTATTCTAAAACCTCCAACTCTTTGTGACCACAAGGATTATACAGTCCATAGGATTCTCCAGGCCAGAATACTGGAGTGGGTAGGAATCTTCCCAACCCAGAAATCAAACTGGAGTCTCTTGCATTGCAGGCAGACTCTTTACCAACTGAGTTACGAGGGAAGACTTTGAGACAAACTGTGGAAAATTCTTCAAGAGATGGGAATACCAGACCACCTTACCTGCCTCCTGAGAAGTCTGTATGCATGTCAAGAAGTAGCAGTTAGAACCGGACACAGAACAGCGAACTGGTCCCAAATAGGGAAAGGAGTACGTCAAGGCTGTCTATTGTCACTCTGCTTATTTAACTTATATGCAGAGTATATCATGTGAAATGCAGGGCTGGATGAAGCACAAGCTGGAATCAAGATTGCTGGGAGAAATATCAGTAACCTCAGATATGCAAATGACACCACCCTTACGGCAGAAATCAAAGAAGAACTAAAGAGCCTCTTGATGGAAGTGAAAGAGGAGAATGAAAAGGTTGGCTTAAAACTCATCATTCAAAAAGCTAAGAGTATGGCTTCTGGTTCCATCACTTCATGGCAAATAGATGGGGAAACAATGGAAACAGTGACAGACTTTATTTACTTGGGCTCCAAAATCACTGTAGATGGTGACTGCAGCCACAAAATTAAAAGATGCTTGCTCCTTGGAAGGAAAGCTATGACAAATACAGAAAGCATATTAAAAAGCAGAGAAATTACTTTGCTGACAAAGGTCCATCTAGTCAAAGCTATGGTTTTTCCAGTAGTCATATACAGATGTGAGAGTTGGACCATAAAGAAGGCTGAGTGTTGAAGTACTAGTGCTTTTGAACTAAGCATCAATGTTGCTTAGTGTTGGAGAAGACTCTTGAGAGTCCCTTGGACTGCAAGGAGATCCAACCAGTCAATCCTAAAGGAAATCAGTCCTGAATATTCATTGGAAGGACTGATGCTGAAACTGAAGCTCCAGTACTTTGGCCACATGATGCAAAGAGCTGACTTGTTGTAAGAGACCCTGATGCTGGGAAAGATTGAAGGCAGGAGGAAATGGGGACGACAGAGGATGAGATGGTTGGACGGCATCACTGACTCAGTGGACATGAGTTTGAGCAAGCTCTGGGAGTTGGTGATGGACAGGGAAGCCTGGTGTGCTGCAGTCCATGGGGTTGCAAAGAGTCGGACAGGACTGAGCGACTGAACTGAACTGATGACGGGATGTGGGGCTTCCCAGGTGGGGCTAGTGGTAAAGAACCCACCTGCCAGTGCAGAAGACATAAGAGACTTGGGTTCAATCCCTGAATCAGGAAGATCCCCTGGAGGAGAGCATGGCAACCCCTCCAGTTTTCTTGCCTGGAGAACCCCATGGACAGAGGAGCCTGCTGAGCTGTAGTCCATGGAGTCGCAAAGAGTTGGACAACACTGAGCGACTGGGCGTGCACGCGTGATGTGATATTTACCCCGGTGGTCCAGTGGCTAAGGCTCTGCGCTCCCAATGCAGTGGGCACAGGCTCAGTCTTTGGTCAGGGAACCAACCCGACATGTCACAGCTAAAGATCCTGTGTGTAGCAGCGGAGACCGAGCAAAGGCAAATAAATAAATGATGTTTTTTAAAGAGTACAGAAAGTTCCTGGCTTGCTTGTGCCCAGTTAGCCCCAGTTCTTGCATCAGCTGCTGAGACCTTCCCTCTTTCACTGGGGATCCCTTTCCTCTTAGGCTAACACAGACCCTCTGCCACCAGAACCACACATGTCCTAGGTGTGCTGCTATTCCTTAGACACTGCCACTTTTCCTCACTTCTCATCTTTTTTTTCTTTTTTTCAGGGCTTCACTGTGCCCCAAACTGGGGGTGGAGCAGGCTTAATTCTGCAACCCTCTATGGCAGATAAAGGGTGTAGTGTCTACCCCTAAGATGCTCACAGTTTCGCAGGAGAAACAGAAGGATGCAACTAGAAACCCTAAGCTGGAAGAGTACGCTGAGGTATGGGAAGGAGCCCTGTCCAGCGCGGCTTGAGGGTCCAGAAAGGAATGATCAGATGAAATGGATGCAGGAGTAGCAAGCAGACGACAGGAGGTAGACAGGAGCCAGGGAGCAGTTTATCTGATCCCGAGGGTACCCGAAGGAGCCTATCCTTCAGCAGGACAGCCAGGTGATGAAATGCGTCTGCTTACAGGATGTGGATGGCCGGCAGAAGAGTCGAGGCAGTGAGAATCTCATGAATCGCAGAGGAGAGACAGTGAGAGCATGACCTAGGCAATGGCCGAGGGTGCAGAAAGAGATGAGTAAGAGGTGAGTTGGAAGGTGGAAAGAGTACATTATAAGGAAGGATGGGGCATGTGACTCTGGGAAGAAGGAGAACAGCGAAGGCTTTTGAGAGAAGAGGAGAGAGCAAATGGAGGAGAACAAGGAGAGAGAAACGGAGATGAGAGTGGTGCTGGGGAAAGAGGGAACGGGGGAGAGAGAAAGGGCAGGAAATGTCCGTCCATTACTGCCCTTCCCCCCCCCCTCCCCCCACCCACCGCTAGAAGCACGGGGCTGTGTCTTCAAGGAAGACGAGAAAGACTGGAGAAGTTAAGAAATGACGAGAGCCAAGATGAATTGAAATTGGGGAAGAGGAGGGGAAATTTGTCTAGCTTTGCTCCTCTCGTTCACCCTTCAAGTCCCTTATCCCCTCCTCCTTTTTAAGCTTCTGTTCCCATTTTTCTTTCTTTCTTTCTTTTTTATTGATTGCTTTTAATAGTATTTAGTCACATGATTTACAGTGACATAGGTTCATAAAAGGTGTTTATGACTGGTTGGTACCTTAGTCTCACCTTGGGGTTTGTTTTAAAATTGAGACTAGGGGAACTAGTTACCAGTTTGGGAGCTTTCCTGGTGGCTCATATAGTAAAGAATCTGTCTGCAATGCAGGAGACCAGAGTTCAACCCCTGGGTCAGGAAGATGCCCTGGGAAAGGGAATGGGGCTACCCACTCCAGAATTCTTACCTGGAGAATCCCATGGACAGATGAGCTTGGTGGGCTACAGTCCACCGGAATCCCAAAGAGTCTGACCCGACTGAGCAACTAACACTTTCATTTTCTTTCACTTAAAGGTTATTTTAGGATACATTTACTATCAACTCAAAAGGTACACTAATATCAGTTGTATAAATAGCAAATGTGAATGTCATTTACTTAAGCCTATTGATTCACATTTTTCAAAAAGCACCCGCATTTGTTTGCATGCATGCATGCTTGCTCAATCATGTCTGACTCTTTGCAACCCCATGGACTGTAGCCTGGCAGGCTCCTCTGCCATGGAATTTTCCAGGCAAGAATACTGGAGCAGGTGGCCATTCCCTTCTCCATCTTTCTTTTATTTTTAAAATTCTTTATTTATTTATTTGACTGCTCTGGGTCTTAGCTGCAGCGGGATCTTTCAGTTGCAGTGTGTGGGTGTGTGTGTGGGTGCGCGTACACATGCTCTCAGTCGTGGAACTCTTCACTGAGGCATGTAGGGTCTAGTTCCCTGATCAGGGATGTATCCTCAGCCCTCTGCATTGGGAGCATGGAATCTCAGCCACTGGAGCATGAGGGCATTCCCTTTGCTCCCATTTTTCAAGTTTTCTTTATCCTGTGAGTAGCCACGTTGAATTGTATTGTAATGCGAGTGAATAATCCGTCTGCTTAAAAATATCTCTCAGTGGGACTTCCCTGGTGGTCTTGTAGGAATCTGCCTAGCAATGCAGGGTATGCAGGTTCAATTCCTGGTTTGGGAAGATCCCACGTGCTGCAGAGCAATGAAGCCCATGGGCCTCAACTAGAGAAGTCCCCTTGCTGCTCCGCTATGATGCAACTAAGACCTGATGACGTCAAATAAATAAGCAAAGGAGTATTTTTTTTTAATCTCCAAATATATTTTATAATAAAAGAAAAAGTAAGTCCTTACAATTCCAGATACTCTTGCCTTTTGTGGGATCACCCAGGAAAGGAAACACATTGTTTCAATGGGCAGTAAGTTTCCAGTTGCAACCACATGTCTTGTAATCAAGTCTTGGAAAAAAATTCTGTATATGAGTTCACCATATTCAGTATATACTATGAAGAGGAAAATTAGAAAATGCTTTAAATGCTCTTCTCTTAAACTTTGGCTTGTTCCTGCTGGTTACTCACTATCTGAAAGTACATGATAGTTATATTTAGAAGGAAAGTGAGAAATTCAGTCAAGAATGTTTTCATACGTCCATAAATATTTGGCATTGTATAGATAATTTCTTGTATTTGCATATAAAACAAGTTTCTAAACACTTTTGCATAATAGGGTTCTTTTAATAAGGTGCCCCTGATGCCTCTGAATTCCTAGAACAGGGAACCCTGGAAGAGGGAAGACTGATAAGGATCTTTACTGAGTTTGGCGCAGTGCCCTTTGGATTTGCTCTTGACATGGCACTTTTCAAAATAGAATAACCCATATTTGGGGAATACACTAATATTAGACTTTGGTGTGTTTATCTTATTAGGGCCATAGGCCAGGCCACACTCTTGTGGGAGGCAGAAGGGTTTCCTATGAGTGTCATGGACATTCCCACTGTCAGTCCTGCGGGAGGGAGATCTGCCTTGGGGTAGGACCTGAGGACTTGAAAACGAAGCCTCAAGTGTTCTCTCCTCTTGGGGTTGGTGGTCAGTTTAGCTAGAGCGGAAGGCAAAGCGATGCTGAGACGTGTTCCGATGATTTGCGGTGGCGATCTGGAGGTGCTGAGCTTTCTGGCAGACACAAGAATGCGGGCTTTTCAGAGGATCCTTCAAGAAAAACTCCTTGCCCAGCTGTGAAGGGCAGGGTCAGGGACGGCCTCCAGCTGTTAACTCTTTTAGGTCCAGCTTCACGAAGACACGCTCTGGTCCGGGGCCCCCACTGGAGAGAGAAACTTCCTCAGATCTGTGTCTTGTCTGATAGCTCATGTACCCAGTCCCAGAGCCCTCCTTTGCTTCCTGCAGGTCTTATTCCCTACTAAACTGTCTGCATGCACCACCCCACGCTCCCATTTGCTTCCGTAAGAGCTGAACAGACAGAAAATCTCCTTTAAAAGTCACAGACTGGTATTCACCACGGTGCAGGCTCGGGGTGGAAGGAAGCGGTCCGCCTCTCGGGAGGGTAGAAGGAGAACCTCCAGGCAGCACACTGATGCTTGTTGCAGAAGAATGACAGCCAGACAAAGGAAAACGAGGACCAGAGAAGCTGTTGCTGACCTCACCTAGGAGGCCCTCGGAGCCCCTCGGAATCATCGCGGAGGGCCCTGAGTATCCTGGCTCCTGGTAATAAGTCCAGGGGCGACTTCCGCCGTCAGTGGTGGGCTGTAGTCCACTGAATCTGTACCATGAGAGCCCAAAGACAGATAGATTTTGTTGTCCCCATTTTACAGATGGGAAAACTGAGTGACCATTCTAGGAGTTAATGCTAGAATGTTTTTTCTAGAAAGTTAATTCTAGGAGTTGACTAGGTCTTCTTTTCTGTATTCCACAACAGCCCCAGGCTCACTACCTTTCCAAGGCACTGCAGCTGTTGGGTCACTGTGAGTGAGTGAAAGCCGCTCAGTCGTGTGTCGGACTCTTTGAGACCGCACGCCATGGAATTCTCCAGGCCAGAATACTGGAGTGGGTAGCCTTTCCCTTCTCCAGAGGATCTTCCCAACCCAGGGATTGAACCCAGGTCTCCCGTAATGCAGGCGGATTCTTTACCAGCTGAGCTATCACTGTTTCCTATTAAATAACAGTCTGCTGTAGAAGGCATCTCATGAGCCTGGAATAATTCAGTGCTTTAGGTCTGGGAGTCAGACCTCCAAAGAGCAGCATGGCTGTACTTTTTCACCATTAGAGGCCTTTTGGTGTTACCAGGAAGCACATTTGTTTGTTTAAACAAGACTACACTAAGTTTTAGAGGGGATATGAGAGTCTGCGTTAGTCCAAAAAAAGTATACTTTTTCCCCTAGTTTTCATTTCTGACTCTCATCCATTGTATGACAGGGATTTTTGTTGAAAAACGTCCACGAGCAAGTATTTTCTAATATCTTAATTATTGAAAAGAAATTTAAAGTAGTCTTTTTTCCTACTAGTTCTAAACTTTCTGACCACCTCTGTTTGTGCTCCTCCTACTGTGTGGGCGTCCCTCTAGGAATCAGTATTTCCTTCAACAAATATTTTCTTACGTATAGATAATCCTTTATCTTTTTCCCTCTGATGAATTTGTTCCCAGTGCTTTTGACTCATTTTTAATTGCTTTTGCATCACAACGCTCACTTTTCTTTGTAACTTCTTTGTCTTACCCATCCCTATTTTTGTTACTGTTTTTGCATCTTAACATTTGTGGTGAATCTCCTTTGGTTAAGCCCTGAAAAAGGTCTGTACTCCTGGAGCTCACGCTCTGTTTTTGGTTTTTATTTTATTGTTTGGGGTTTTTTTTTTAATGGTTTTTTTGTGAGGTGTTTTTTTTTTTTTTTGGCCATGCTTGTAGGATCTTTGTTCCCCAACCAGGGATGGACCCATGCCCCTAGGAGTAAAAGCGCAGAGTCCCCAACCACTGGGCCACCAAGGAATTCCTGTTTATTAAAAAAAATTCTATTTATGTATTTAAGCACTCGGTCCTCATTTTTGGCTGTGCTGGGTCTTTGTTGCTGCTCTGGCTTTCTCTAGTTGTGGTGCGCAGGCTTCTCACTGCGATGGCCTCTCAGGCTTCGGAGCATAGGCTCAGTACTTGTGAAGCAGGGGCTTAGTAGCCCCGAGCCATGTGGAATCTTCCGGGACCAGGGATCCAACCCAGATCACACCCCTGAACTGGCAGGCGGATTCTTAACCACCGGACCACAGGGCAAGTCCAGAATTCCTGTTTTTTTTTTTTAAGTTGTATCTTCTTTGCTTTTCTAGGTCCCTCTGGGATTTTTACTTTTCCTGCCCTTGCATCTTACACGAAAATGAAAATAAATTTAAAAGATTTGATTCTGTTTCAACCAGTCAACCCTTCCCATAAGAGAAATCTAGTAAAAGTTATTAATTGTTCATCTGGTACAAATTCTCAGCTGCCTTGGGCAAGTTCTGAGTGGTTATTGCTAAACCTGCTTTATAGCAGTTAAAATAATTATCCTTGGATTTCTTTTTCATGCTCAATTTTCTCCTGGACTTTATTTCTGGGCTTTGTAACTTTTTCAAGGAAAATGAACAATGATTTTACTGAAATTTTTTGTGCTTCAAACTCTTTATACATAACTCTGTTTAAAGGAATTTTTTCTTTTATTCTCAGTACCTTGGGCCAGGAAATATTTTAACCAGTGGTTTCTAGAAATTTATTCTCTGGCCGTTATGCTCTATGAACAATCTAGCAATTTTCTTCTACCTGTCATGATCACAGAGGGAAAGTAGTGTAATATTTCTCTATGAAAATATTTAGATCTGACCTCTACAACTGAGAAGGAAAAAATGAACTTACATGGACAAGAATCGTGTTTGTTTTTGTCCAAGTTATTTATTAACACATGACAAGAACTATCATACTATGAAATAATTCTCTATTAATTATAAAACATTGCTTTTCCAGGATGCTAAAAGCTCTAGACTTTTAAAGTTTTCAACTGTATTTCTAGAATATTTTTTACAAAATGAGTTTTTTTTTTCTAATGGTTGCTTTTTAATAACTTTTTATAAATATAAATATGAAGTTTTCAAAATTCTCATACGTATTAAGTGAAAAAAAGAACTTTCATGTTAACTAATATAATCTTCTATAATTTTAAAATGCTTACCTTAATAGAATCACAGAATTTACATTGGAGAAAGACCAAGAGATTATCTAGCTTAACTTTCCATAGAATGCTGAATTCTCTCCAACCACGTTGTTGAGATGCGTTCATTCAGTTTTTGCATGAATGCTTCCATTGTAAAAACCTCCTGTGAAAGCTCATTTTAGGTAAACACCTCTAAGATTAAAGAAGTCATTTAATTCGGCTCTCAATCTGCTCTATTCCTTCCATCTTTGGTACCAGTTTTCCCTTTTGGAATAACTCATATCAGGTCTGCTTTTCATTCTACATGGTAGCTCTTCATATATTTAAAAATTGAGACAAACATCGCCTTCTCATTCCCTTTTCCAGGTTAAACGCTGACATCTTCTTCAGTTGTATTTGGTGTTCAGTTCTTTCTCCCCCTTACCTAATTCTTGAATGATACTCTTGTAAGTGATATGCAAAGTTAGACTTAATACTTTTTCTATTTTAAAAATTTTATTTTTATTAAGATATAATTGACATAACATTATATTGGTTTCAGGTGTACATTATGATTCAGTTTATGTATATATTGCAAACTGATCACCACAATCTGTCTAATTAGCATCCATCACCACACACAGTTACAAGTTGTTTTTCTCTTATGACAGTCACTTTTGTAATCTACTTTCTTAACAACTTTCGAATATACAGTACAGTACTACTGACTATAGTGGCTATGCTTATTTTATAATGGAAAGTTTGTACCTTTGACCCCCTTCACACATTTTGCCCACCCACCTTCTCTCCCTCTAGCAACCAATTTGTTCTCTGTTCCTAGGAGTCCAGTTTTGTTTTGTTTTTAGCTTCCACATATAAGTGAGAACAGATGATATTTGTCTTTCTCTGTCTGACATTTCACTTAGCCTTATGTCCTCAAGATCCATTTATGTTGTCTGTACAAAATTTCATCCTTTTTATGGTAGAATAATATTCCATCATGTGTATATGTATATACGTACAAATATATAGATATATACTTTTTCATTATTCATCTCAGTGTATACTTAGGTTGTCTCAATGTCTTAAGTATTATAAATAATACCGCAATGAACATGGGGCCGTATGTATCTTTTCGAGTCAGTGTTTTTGTTTCCTTCAGATAAATACCCAGAAGTGGAATTGTTGGATCATATCATAGTTCTATTTTTAGTTTTTTGAGGAGCTCCCATACTGTTTTCCATAGTGGCTGCACCAATTTACATTCCCACCAGCAGTGCACAAGAGTTCCCTCTCTCCACATCCTTACCAACACTTCTTATTTCCTGTCCTTTTGATAATAGCCATTCTAAAAGGTATGAAGTGATATCTCATTGATTTGATTTGCATTTTCTGGTGATTAATGATGTTGAGCACCTTTTCATGCACCTGTAGGCAATCTGTATTTCTTCTTTGCAAAAATGTCTATTCAGATCCTCTACTCATTTTTAAAATGGTTTTTGCTATTGAGTTTTATGAATTCTTCATGTGTTTTGGATATTGATCTCTTATCAAATATATGATTTTCAAATATTTTCTCCTGTTCCACACATTTTTCTTCATTTTGTTGATGGTTTCTTTTGCTTTTATATGTGTGCAATTCTTGTTTTAAAGGATCTCTTCCACAAAGTGAAAAAACAACCCACAAAAAAGGAGAATATATTTGCAAATTGTATATCTGAAATGAGACTTGTTTCCAGAACATATGAAGAACTTTTATAACTTAATGATAAAAACCAAATGAATAATCTGATTTAAAAATAGGCAAAGGAGTTGAATGGGCTTTCCTAGTAGCTCAGAAGGTAAAGCATCTGCCTGCAGTGCAGGAGACCTGGGTTTGATCCCTGGGTTGGGAAATCCCCTGGGGAAGGAAATGGCAACCCACTCCAAGATCCTTGCTTGGAAAAGTCCCTGGACAGAGGAGTCTCGCGGGCTACAGTCCATGGAGTCACAAAGAGTCATACACAACTGAGTGACTAACACACACACACAAAGAAATTGAATAGACATTTCTCCAGAGAAGACGTGTTAAAGTACAGTAAAGATATGAAAAGATACTCAACAAAATTAGTCATTAGGGAAATGTTAATCAAAGTCAGAATGAGATACCACTTCACACATGAATGGCTATAATAAGAAAGACAGACATAACAAGTTGCAGCAAAGATATGATACAATTAAAACTTCCTTACGTTGCTGATAGAGATGTAAAATGGTACAACCACTTTGGGAAACAGTTTGGCTGTTCCTCAAAAGTTGAGCAGGCCACCCTGACTGAGCTGCTCCCAGGTGAGTGTAGAGAGAAGTGTGGCTCTTCTCATTCTTTTTATTTAGCAAGTCAAGTTCATTGTCCAAAACCTGGGATCATATGTGAGTTCTAGAGATAGAAGTCAGATAAAAGAAAAAGAAAGCTTTTATTTAGTGAACCAGAGGCAAGCCAAAAAGCCAGATTTCATTTTTACTTTTGAGGGCGGGGACAATAAAAAAAAATACTGAATTCATTTCCATTTCCCAGGCCACCTGCAATACAGGAGACCCTGGTTCGATTCCTGGGTCAGGAAGAACCACTGGAGAAGGGATAGGCTTCCCACTCCAGTGTTCATGGGCTTCCCTTGTGACTCAGCTGGTAAAGAATCCGCCTGCAATGTGGGAGACCTGGGTTTGATCCCTGGGTTGGGAAGATCCCCTGGAGAAGGGAAAGGCTACCCACTCCAGGATTCTGGCCTGGAGAATTCCATGGGGTCGTGCAAAGAGTCGGACATGACTGAGCAACTTTCACTTCCCATTCTAAGTTCTCCATATTAGCCCCAGTTTCCCTCCTGTAGCAGAAAAAGGTTTTTGTGTACTACAGGTGTTTTCAGAGAAATTAAAGTCAAACAGAGTAGAACCTACACTCCTTGCCAGGCTGCTGTCTTGGTTGAGTTGGGAAACAATGTCAAACGTGTAAGCATATGTGTCAACACACAGAAACCAAGGCAGGAAGCCTCGCGATGACTGAGTTCCTTTCTTCTTTCCTTCCTTCACTTCCTTCCTTCCACAAGGTAGCTAACATTGCCCAACATACAACAGTGCTTCCCCGGTGGCTCAGTGGTAAAGCATCTGCCTGCCAACACAGGAGACCCAGAAGCCGTATGTTCGATCCCTGGGTGGCGAAGATCCCCTGGAGAAGAACCCACTCCAGTATTCTTGCCTGGGAAACCCCATGGACAGAGGAACCTGCCAGTCCATGAGGTTGCAAAAGAATTCGACATGACTTAGCAACTAAACAACAAAGTACAATAGCATCATCAACTCAATGGACATGAGTTTGAGCAAACTTCAGAAGATAGTGGAGTATAGGGAAGCCTGTCATGCTTCAACCCATGGGGTTGGAAAAGAGTCGGACACGACTTTGCAACTGAACAGAATAGGAACGTACAAGACCAGAAGAAATGCCCTCCTTGCTTAGGAGTGAATCTCTTATTATCCTGACTCCCAGGCCCAATCCTCAACCATCCTCTCTTTCCATTTCCTTCTCCAGAAGCCTCTTAAGAAGTCTGTTCGCACTGCTCCCTCTGTGGTGAGAATTAAGTTGTGTATTTTCAACTCTCCCTGTCCATCTGGGGCAAGACGGAACCCGAGAGCCTTTTGTGCTCACACCTAGCACACAAGTGTGAACAGGGCCTCCTGTTCACTACCACTGCTTCCACGAGTGGACCTTGGGAGGCAGGATCTGTCAGTATCCCCATTTTACAGATAAGGCCCTTCACATGGCTATCCTCTTCATGTATCACTGTCTTTTAGTGGCAAAGGGGCTTGTGTAACTCAATGAAGCTACGAGACATGCGGTGCAGGGCCACCCGAGACAGACAGGTCATAGTGCAGAGTTCTGGCAAAACGTGATCCACTGGAGGAGGGAATGGCAAACCACCTCAGTGTAATTGCCAAGAGAACCCCATGAACTGTATAAAAAGGCAACAAAGAAGCCTGGGTGCTGCAGTCCACGGGGTCACGAAGAGTCGGACACGACTTGGCGACTGAACAACAGCAGCAGCATAGCCGTTAGGTGAAAAAGCCTGTTTTCCAACTCCAGTGTATGTTTTCCCACAGCTTTGGCTTGAAATTAGCATGCTGTTTCGGCCCTTCTGTGTTACAATGCTTTGAAATTTGGAAGACTGAACCAATATCTTTTTTGTGGTTGAAATATGCATAACCTAAAATTTACCATTTTAATCATTGTTAAGTGCGCAATTCAGTGTCATTAATTATACTCACAATGTTATGCAAACATCATTACCATCCATTTGCAGAACGTTTTCATCTTCCCAAACAGGAAATCTGTACCCATTAAACAATAACTTTTCATTCCCTGTCTCCCTAGCCCCTGGTAACCCCTGCTCTACTTTCTGTCTCTATGGATTTGCCGCTTCTATGTACCTTGTATAAGTGGAATCATTCAGTATTTCTCCTTCTGTTGGACCCACACGATTTTGGGAGTGAAAGAGTAAATGATTCCAGCCAGTTGAAGACCTTTGAGATATGTCTGGGCATCCCTACCCTGTGCTTGGTGTTTAACTTTCCCGATTCTCACTAACCAGATGATCCTTCCCATCGTGTGTATTTCCGTGGCCTTTGAGATCAGGATACCTGTTCGAATCCCCCTGCAGCCCTCCAAGTTCTGGCTTCTCACGTTCTGTTCAAATGGCACTGTATTCTGTACGCCCAACACAGATAAGGAAGGAACATCCACAGAGCACTTCATTTTTCACAAAGTGCTTTATGAGACGTGTCTCTTATTTTCCTCAGGACATGCTTATCAGGTAGATAGTCTAGTATTTAACATGATGAAACTAAGAATTCAAGACAGGATGTGACTTACCCACAATGTGATGGCTAACAAGTGCAAAGCCACGAATCTAGTCTGTGGGCTTCTCTATGTCTCTCTTTGTCCTTCTCCCAAATTCTGTCCCCTCTCTCTTTCTAAAAAATATTTATTTATTTGGCTGAGTTGGATCTTAGTTGCAGCATGCAGGATCTTCATTTCTTTGATTTGGCACATGGGACTTCTCTCTAGTTATGGCTCTTGGGCTTAGTTGGCCCGTGGCACGTGGGAGCTTAGCTCCCCAACAGGAGATGGAATCCATGCTGCCTGTATTGGAAGGCAGATTCTTAATCACTGAACCACCAGGGAAGTCCCTGTCCTCTCCCTGTTTTTAAAGAAGTTCAACCACTGAGTAGGGCAGAGGAATATTCAGGGGTGCCGTGTGTGTGTGTGTGTGTGTGTGTGCGTGTGTGTGTGTATACATGCTCACTGGGAAGAGGGCAGAAACGAAACCGTTTCAGCGTAGCCCTCATTTAGTCTCCCCGTATGTATTACTGAGTTTCTCCACTTACGAATCTTGCTCACTGCCTATCGCTGTGCTATGATCTGTAAGAAATAAAACACAGAGAATTATTCCAGCCACACGCGCACTCTGTGCATCTTTGTCTGCTTTCCTGCCCCGTTGAACTAGCTGGAGAACACAGACACTGTAAAGTTCAAGGTGTCTTCTTCCTAAGCCTGTGGCCACCACTAAGCAGCCAACTCCTTTTAGTTTATTTATTTTAGTTGGAGGCTAATTACTTTACAATATTGTGGTGGTTTTTGCCATACATTGACATGAATCAGCCATGGGTGTACATGTGTCCCCCATCCTCAACCCCCCTCCCACCTCCCTCCCCATCCCATCCCTCAGGGTCATCCCAGTGCACCAGCCCTGAGCACCCTGTCTCATGCATCCAACCTGGACTGGTGATCTGTTTCATATATGGTAATATACATGTTTCAATGCTATTCACTCAAATCATCCCACTCTCGCCTTCTCTCACAGAGTCCAAAAGTCTGTTCTTTATATCTGTGTCTCTTTTGCTGTCTCGCATATATGGTCATTGTTACCATCTTTCTAAATTCCATATATATATATATGTTAATATACTGTATTGGTGTTCTTCTTTCTGACTTACTTTACTCTGTATAATAGGCTCCAGTTTCATCCACCTCAGTAGAACTGATTCTACAGAGTAGAACTCTGCTCTTTTTAATGGCAGAGTAATATTCCATTGTGTATATATACCACAAATTTCTTATCCATTCATCTGCCAATGGACATCTAGGTTGCTTCCATGTCCTGGCTATTGTAAACAGTGCTAAGCAGCCGACTTCTGTATTCTACTCTCTTTGGCCTTACCTGGTTTCCTCACAAAATGCCAGAATCAAAGATGTGGCCTAAGATAACACACACAGCAAGGGAGACAGCATAGAGAAAGGAGAGGGGGTATTGGGTTTATAATCCTGGCATTCCTCCAGCTAAGTGTCGTGGAGCTCTGCCCTGAGGAAGCCCTCCCCAAGGGGCTGAAAGTATGTGGCTTAAAACTTCTGCACCTGCTATAATGTAAATTGCCTTAAGCTTCACAGCCTGTGGGTCTAATAGATAGGATTATGTTATTAATACTAGCATTAACCTTTGAGTGAATGGACTTTTGTCCCATCCAGCTTACCCGGAAGAAGAGTCCTCCAGCACATGGGCTCAGTAGTTGTGACCCCCAGGCTCTAGAGCACAGGCTCAGTAGTTGTGGCCCATGGGCTTAGTTGTTCTTTGGCATGTGAGATCTTCCTGGATCAGGAATCAAAACTGTGTCTCTTGCAATGGCAGGCAGAGTCTTTACCACTGAGCCACCAGGGAAGCCCTCCAGACAATATCTTATATGTCCTCACAAACACATTTTCTCTCTCCACTGGGTACTACCACCAAAGCGCATCTGGGCAATCACCTGCTTGCTGAAGCATCAATACCTCCTGAAGCAGCTGATGATGCATCAGAGCTTTTAAGGCATCACAACATCTCAATGTTGTGTTCCAAAGCAGAGGACAATGTCTCTGATGTGATACACTCTTAAAAAGGTGGGGAACCAAGCTTGTACTGTGCGGTTGTTGTTCAGTTGCCAAGTTGTGTCCAGCTTTTTGAAACCCCATGGACTGTGGCATGCTAGGCCTCCCTGTCCCTCACCATCTCCCAGAGTTCACCCAAATTCATGTCCATTGAATCAGTGATGTGACCCAACCATCTCATTCTCTGTCACCCTCTTCTCCTCCTGCCCTCAATCTTTCCCAGCATCAGGGTCTTTTCCAATGAGTGGGCTCTTCACATCAGGTGGCCAAAGTATTGGAGGTTACACGGAGCTAAGAATCTCCTTTAGATTTTCTTTTATGGACACCCTCCTCCTAACCTCCTAATATAAGTCCAGTGAGCTCTGGGTCAGGAAATGAATTGAAACATCAGTGTTTGATATTTGAGGCTGATACCTGAATATCAGTGCCGTTTCCATAATACTCCCTGCTCCTCCAACAACCAAGGCTTTCTTACCGAGTCAGTCTTTTACAACATCTAGCATCTACTTTCTACAGAGGAACTACAGATGAGTTCCTCCCAAGAGACCATTCGGAGCTCAGGAGACTGTGCTTCCAGAAGGCTCGTCCCATTGTTTTGTCAGATCTGCTCAGCCTCACCTGACCTCCAGTTCACCTCTCTCCAGATGTATTATTGCCCCAGCGGTCCTTTCCCGGCCAAGGAAGAAGACTGGTTCCGTTACAAAGGTGTCCCAGCTGCAGAAGACTTGCAGCCTGACTCACGGTAGCTTAAACAAGTGGGATTTCATTTGTGTCTCGTGACAAAACCCTCAGGCCTGGCAGTCCAGGGCCTGGGCAGTGGCTCTGGGAAGCTCTCAGGAAGCCGTGCGCTCTCTCTCTGCCTTCTTTCTTGCCCTGCCATCCTTCAGGCACCAGCTTTTGTTCTCAGGTTCCCCCACTGAGCTGAAGAAGGAAATGCCAACCCCCCTCAATCTTCATACCTGGAAAATCCCATGGGCAGAGGAGCCTGGTGGGCTACAGTCCGTGGGGTCACAAAGAGTCGAACACGACGGAGTGACTAAACAACAAGACACCCCCAGAACACCTTTGGTTTCTGTACTTCTCAGCCACAGGTCTGCACTGTGAGAAGGCAGAGAGAAGGCAGAGAGAAGGCAGGGCTGCAGGCTTGCCCTGAGCTCCCTTCCACCAGCGCTTCCTGCCTTCGCTGGTGTGTGTGTGTCTGCGTGTGCATGTCTGTGTGTGTGGTGGTTAGGTGGGAGGGTGGGGGAGGTGGTTTAAACTTTCCATTTGGTCCAACCTGAAAAAAGAGCTTTCCCATCAGAAATAACAAGGACATCTACGGTGTGGGGTGGTTAGACATGCTCCTGGCAGCAGCTGCTCCAGCAGACTGAGGTCCATTCATGTCACGTCCCAGCCCCTAAATGTGCCACACACTCCGGCCTCACCTGTCTTTGTGTAAATAATAACATGGATCTGTCTCACAATGCCTCTTGACCTGCTCAGGGTCAGACTCCTGGAAAGAGTCGAGAGGAGGCACTTTTTCCTTGTTCCGGTATACTCCTGGAAACCTCCAGACTTAGAAGGTACCCTTGCCACTTACCGGCAACACTCCTCCTCTGGAGCGGGAGAATGATTTGAGGGGTAAAGTATTTCTGCTCAACTCCAGTCTGAAGTTAAGAGGTCTGAGGAAAGGACAAAGCACCCATAATGGGACCGATCTTGGAGGATTTCAAAATGGTATTTTCTTATACAGCTTGTGTGCTTAGTCGCTCAGTCATGTCCAACGCTTTGGGACCCCATGGGCTGCAGCCTGCCAGGCTCCTCTGTCCATGGAGTTCTCGAGGCAAGAATACTGGAGTGGGTATATTAAAGGTTATGGTGTGTACTTAAAAAGTTATATGATAAATAAGCTTGCTTAACTTTGTTTATGCCACTGCTTCCCCACTTTTTTGGATTAAAGAACCCTTTGAAATAACAGCTATTAACATGTTATGGAATCAGAGTTCTATGGAATACTCTTTGAGAAATGCTAATTTATTCTATGTCTTGTGCTAACTCTAGCTATATTATCTAACTAAGTTTATCAGATTGAGTTGTTAAGTGTGAAATGTAAACAATATATGCTGTGTTAGCAGTTAGGTGAGCTTCTAAGTAATTCCTTTCACCTTTCCTCTTTTATTTTATTTTATTTTTTTATGTTTTTTTTTTTAATTTTTTATTAGTTGGAGGCTAATTACTTCACAACATTTCAGTGCCTTTCCTCTTTTGAATTTATTTATATGAACCCTTTTCATTTTAACAAGAAGACTATGATGTAATTTTTATTCATATATGCTTAGTTAAGAAAAACAATGCTTTAGTTTTAATACATGGCAGGTGTGTTCAGTTGTGTCTGACTCTTTGTGACCCCATGGACTGTAGCCCACCAGGCTCCTCTGTTCTTGGGATTTTCTTGGCAAGAATACTAGAGTGGGTTGCCATGCCCTCCTCCTGGGGATCTTCCTGACCCAGAGACCAAACTCCCGTCTCCTGCATCTCCTGCATTGCAGACAGAATCTTTACCTCTGAGCCGCCAGGGAAGCCCTCAATACATGGGAGAGCTTTTGAAATAAAGAACAGTTTGGATTCTTAAAAAAAAAAAAAAAGGAATACAAGTGTGTACATATTTAAGGAAAGGAAATAATATAATGAAAAAAGTTAAATTTGGTAGTATATATTGAATAGATTATATTAAAGAGAAGAATATTTTAAAAAGCATGTTACAACCAGATCAGAAGAAGAAAAACAACTAGACTATGATATTATGGCCACCAATGTGAACTGAAATCAGTAGTTTAGGCCTATAGCCAAGGGGGAAAAAAAAAATAAGAAAAAACGATTGAATTGTAATTGCTGATGGTTTTCCACAAAGGTAAACAATTTTAAGGAGTCAAATAATCGAACAGAAACCAAGTTCAGATTATATGCTTCATTAAAATTTGTGGTCAGTGAACAGAACATTCTCAAGTGCCTCAAGCCTGGACTAACTTTGTATCATGTACACACATTCTCATGCAGAGTCATGGTGATGAAACACCCAGTACAGATAAGAGCCAAATACGGCTAGCCTCTCAATAATTCTGCAGAAGTGGTGGAGACTCGGCCTCAAAAGCCACAGCACGGTCCTGTGGGTGTTGGCAGACGGGGCACAAAACGGGGGTGCCTTCTGCAGAGCCGCAAGCATTCAACCGCCTATCTTATTTAACTCCTAGGAGCCAGTTTCTCTGACTTACGGTGGAGAATCAGTAGCTTCAACGGCAAAGTTAGAGCATTAGCCTAAGTGATTAACTAGAAAATAGGCGCGTGCTCAGTCACTCAATCGCGACCGACTCTTGGCTACCCTTTGGACTGAGGCCGCCAGGCTCCTCTGTCTGTGGGATGGTTTTAGGCAAGAATACTGGAGTGGGTTGCCATTTCCTTCTCCATTATTAGAAAATACATGACTCTGAATCTACGCCTCAGAAAGAAACAAATGAGTGTTGAGCATTACCATTATCTATATAATACTTTTATGTAATTATATATGTATACATATATATATAATTTTATATAAACTTTTAATTGACTTTTTAAAAAAAGTATTTACTTGGCTACACCAGGTCTTAGTTGCAGCATGAGAACTCTTTAGCTGTGACATGTGGGATCCAGTTCTCTGACCAGGGATTGAACCCTGGCCCCCAGGATTAGGAGTGCGGAGTCTTAGCCACGGGACCACCAGGGAAGTTCCCTTAATTGGCTTTTAATGGGGGAGTTTGGGCTTCCCTTGCGGCTCAGCTGGTAAAAGAATCCGCCTGCAATGTGGGAGACCTGGGTTAGATCCCTTAGTTGGGAAGATCCCCTGGAGAAGGCAAAGGCTACCTGCTCCAGTATTCGCCTGGAGAATTCCATGGACTGTATAGTCCATGAGGTCGCAAAGAGTTAGAGATGACTGAGCAACTGACTTTTTAATGGAGAGTTTACATCTAAGTCTCCAGGGAAGAGTACCAAATTTTCCTTATTTCCGTTTTCAGATCTGTTCATTAGTTGCAACAAAATGCTGGTGCTATTTTACTACTATTATAAAAGACAGAGGCTGTTATAGAAAATATGTAACCCAACAAGATGAAGGACTTTACTTCAAAACATTTCTGAGTGTTATAAAGATTGGCATGGGAAACAGAGAGAGGGGAATTTCAGGTTGTGCAATTATGTAACGACATCTTCTGAAAGAATGAAACCTCAAATGCTATGCTAATGCCTAACTTAAAAATTGCTTCAGGGGTAGAACATTTAAAGTCTAATATTATATTGAAAATTTAAGAAAAAAGATTTTGGGAAAAAAAAGAGATTCATCTACAGTTTAGAAATAGACCATAAAATAGGAACTTTCCTAGAAGTGGAAAAATAATAGTTAACATTATAGGTTCAAAAGCATTTATTTCTAGACAAGTCTTAAACATTCAGGTCTTGCCTGATTGATATTTAGAACAAGGCGTATTTGATACCTAGACATGAATACGGAGGTAGGTGGAATTCAGAACTCATATATATTTCTTTGTACGCTTATTTTAGAGGAAGAAGAGGTCCTATTATATTAATAGATTGTCACTCTGTGAAGACTTGCCTTTGAAAACAAGTCCTGGTTTTGTGTTTTCTTTCTATATCACAGTCTAGTCAAGTGGTTGTTTAACAATGTGTACCAGCCAAATAAAATAAATTTACTAAAATAGTCCGTATTCAAAGAGCCATGCTCCTTTCCAGCATGTAGCCAGCATATGGCTGAAGTTCAGCCTTCTTAACAATCATTAAATCGAGTTGAGAAAAAATTTTCCATGAAAATGCTTTTGTTCTATGAAGATGCAGTAGGAATCTCCAGGGAAAGTACTTACCTAGAAACTCTCACACCTTTTTATTGATACAATCTCCCTTTAACAAAAAAAAAAGTCTAACACTGTGGTAAAACAAGCATAGCATAAAACTTTCCGTTTTAGCCATGTGGACGGTTTAGGGGCGTTAAGTACATTCACATCCTTGTGCAACCACCACCATTTATCCACAGAACACTTCATCTTGTAAAACTGAAACTGTAACCATTAAACAACAAATTCCCATTCCCCCCTTCCCAACCCCCGCAATCGCCATTTTTGCTTTCTGTCTCTATGAATTTGATGACTCTAGCTACCTCCTATAAGTCAAGTCATGCTGTATTTGTCTTTTTGTGACTGGCTTATTTCACTTAGCAAAATGTCTTCAAGGTTTACTCATGTTGGAGCAAGCGTCTACAATCTCCCATTTTAGTAGCTGAAAAAAAAAAGGGTGGCAGCCATAGTCATTTATTATTTTTATGTGTATGTGTGCCTGTGTTAGTTGCTCAGTCATGTCCTACTCTCTGCAACCCCGTGGATTGTAGCTCACCAGGCTCCTCTGTCCTTGGGATTGTACTGTCTGTGACCCCACGGACTATATGTTGCCCACCAGTCACCTCTGTCCATGGAATTCTCCAGGCAAGAATACTGGAGTGGGTTGCCATGCCCTCCTCCAGGGGATCTTTCCCACCCAGGGATCAAACCCAGGTCTCCTGCATTGCAGGCAGATTCTTTACCATCTGAACTATCAGGGAAGCCCCAGTTCTTTTTATATCTATATAGTATTTCATATCAATTTCTTTCAAAGGGACTTCAGAAAGTTTGCCTGGGGTATCATTTGAGTTCCCCTTTATGAGAAACCCAAAGGAACAAACAGTGTTAGTGGTGATGGTGGGCTGAGTATACAATAAACAGGAAAAGGCATGTAAAAAGGAGGCAGTTTTCACTCTGGGTAAAGGATCATCTGCTCTACCCTTAAATTTTCTGAATCCGCAGATTTGGATGAAGTCCCAGAATCAATATTTTTAAAAAGCCTTTAAAAAAAAAATACGAGAATGCAGAGAATACAAGTTCTTCTTTGTATTCCATTGCACCAGTTCTACCTGGAACTTCCATCCAATGTCAGTTGCTGAATAGATAAATTCAAGCCATCCTCTTTGACATCGTTTCAAAATTCAACTTGATCTCCTCTTCCTGAGGCAAAACACCTCAGCTTTGCTGAAGTAAGAGACTTCATTTTATGAGGTTTTCTAGTGCTTTAATATCCAGTTTGCTTTCCTTTAGATGTCCATTGGATGGTCAATATCCATTCAGACTGAAGTATCCAGGACTTCCCTGGCTGTACAGTGGATGAGAGTCTGCCTGCTAACACATATGACATGAGTTCATACCTAGTCCCGGAAGACCCCACATGCCAAGGAGCATCCAGCCCATGTGCCACAACCGCTAAGCCTGCACCCGGAGCCCACGACCTTCAGCTCCCAGAGCCCACGACCTTCAGCTCCCGAAGCCCGTACCTAGAGCTTGTGCTCTGCAGCAAGAGAAGCCCATGCATTGCAACGAAGAGTAGCCCCTGCTCGTAGCAACTAGCAAAAGCCAGCCTACAGCAACGAAGACCCAGCACAGTCAAAAAGAAATAACGAAGAAATAATTTTTTAAAAACATCCAGAACTGTGGCTTGTTCAACATCATTTCCCAAGATTCTGCTTATGTTAGAATTCTAAGATGGCAGTTGAAGTTAAGGTTACTAATCAGTTGCAAGTAAGATTATCCAGGTTAGCCTAACCTAATCACCTAAGTCCTTTAAGAGCAATGAGTTTTTTCCTCCTAGTTGCAGAAGTATTGAAGGCAAGAGAGGGATCCACAGTCAGGGAGGTAGGGGGTTCCCTGTTGCTGAAATGGAGGGTAGCACGTGATAAAGTCTCTGGGAGTAGCCTCTAGGAGCTGAGAGTGGTCCCCAGCCCAGAGCCAGCAGGAAAGCAGGGACCTTACCCTACAACCTCAAGTCAAACAGATGCCAACAACCTGAAGGAACATGGAAACAGATCTTTCTCTAGCCAAGCCTCCAAGTGACATTACAGCCAGCTAACATCCTGATTTTAGTCTCAGGAGACCCCAAGTAGAGGACTTACTTGAAACATGATGGACTCCTAAAATAGATACTGTGAGATGATAAATGGGTGTTACTTTAAGCCACGAAACTTGGGGTAGTTTCTTACACAGCAGTAGATGCCTAATACACAGCCCCTTCTATTTTATGTTCCAGAAACACTTTTCTGCTTGCAAGTTCCTGAAACCAGCTTGCTCTCTTAAGCTTACACGTTTCTGTCTGTAATGTTTCCTTTCTTGGGGATCTCCTCTTATCTGGTCAGAATAGACAAACTCTACTCTCCATCCTCAAGACACATCTCAGGCACAACTGCCACTAGAAAATGCCACTGCCTTCCCCAGGCAGACTTACTGTGTGTGAGGCCCTTCTGACTATAGGAATTAGAGAGAGCGCTGGAAAACCCCGCTGGCTCCACTTAACAATTTCAAGATTTTATGGGAAGAAAGGACTGTGAGGGCTGAGTTTGAGAATACATGTTTAAAAACCTCATAAATATTTTTTATATTTCCTAAAATAATGCAAGCAGTTCACCACATCTAATAATACCCATGATATTCTGCACATCATCTTACCAATAATTGGCAGTCTTCTTTATGTATTTATCACCCTTGGCCAAGCAGGAACTTTTAAGAATGTCTTCTCTCAGTGAAGGCAGGAGCATTTTGGAGATTAACAGTCCAGGCTAAGGTCCTACTTGAGAATCTGGTTTTGAAGAAGAGTGCTTTCTGTCTCTGGCTGAAGGCACCCAGGATCTCTCAAGGGGTATACTTAGAAAAGACTTAGGTGCCCTAGACCAGTGCTAATCTGTAGTAAAGAGCAAGCATGGTGGCTCAGGCAGTAAAGAATCTGCCTGCAATGCAGGAGATCCAGGTTCAATCCCTGGGTAAGGAAGCTCTCCTACAGAAGGCAATGGCAACCCACTCCAGTATTCTTGCTTGGAGAATTCCATGGACAGAGGAGCTTGGGTGGGCTGCAGTCCAAGGGGTTGCCAGGAGTTGGACACAGCTGAGCAACTGACATTTTCACTTCACTTCAATGAGAGTGTGACAGGAAAATTGACTTCCTGACTATATTAAAAAGATTTATTGTTTTTATTACTTGATTTAAAAGGCTTGTTGCGGAAAAATGTGAAAAACTCCAAAGATAAAAAATAGCTATAGGGCTAGCACATAGAGACTGCTACTTTTACATTTTTGGATTTTCTTTTCTAACTTTTTTCTATGCATGTATATTTTAATTTTTATTTTCTTATAGAATTACATAGAGCACAACTTTTAAAAGTTAAAAAAGAAAAGAATTTCCTCTCTCTACAAGTTTTAGTGAGATGCTTGTAAATTCCTCCTATTTGTAAATTCCTCCACAGGTTGTGTGTGTGTGTGTTTGTGTGTGAGTGTGGTTGGTCTCACCTAAATAGTCCATGATTTTTATAACTTTTAACTTTGATTTTTTTTTCTCTTCTTCTTGCCTCCTCGATTCTGCAGATAATTTTAGTCTAGACAAGAGCAAAGCAGAGTCTTGGTTCTTTAGGGATTGGGGTTCCAGTAAAATAAAGACAAAACTCCCACATGGAAAATCAAATCTGTGACCCAATTACCAGAAGTAGGCCACAGGCAGTGGTTAGGTCTTGAATACAGTTTTTAAAACTGGAGCGTCAGAAATTCCATGTCATTCTAGCCATCAACTTGTGCGAGTGTGCAAATATATATCTGCCAGGTTGTTAATGGCAGCACTGTTGATAATAGTGAAAGCTTAGAGGCAACCAAGTGCTCACCAGTTGGGGCATGATTAGAGAAAAGGCGGTATGCCCAACTAAGGGAGAATGTTGCGGCTCCTAAAATCAATGAGGTATCTGGCTCATCTGAGCTGACGTGGAAAGATTTCCAAAATGTATTGTTAATTGAAAAAATTGAAATACAGGGCAATATGAACAGTTTGATATTACCAGGGCAAATAAAAGGATATTTCTCTGACACACACAGAGACATACACCTGTGTATATATATATTAGTGAGGGTCTATTCGGCAGTAATAAAACACTTGTATTTCAGCCAGAGGAAATTTAATACAGCAATTTGTTAAAAATTGTTGTAGAGTCAAAAGAAAAAGATGAAGTTACCCAAAGGTGAGCAACCTTTGTTATTGCTAAGTCGTGTCTGACTTTGCAACCCCATGGACTATAGCCCACCAGGTTCCTCTGTCCATGGGATTTCCCAGGCAAGAACACTGAAATGGGTTGCTATTTCCTTCTCCAGGGGATCTTCCTGATAAAGGGATGGAACCTGCATCTCCTGCTTGGCAAGCAGATTCTTTACCACTGAGCCACTCACCAGAGTTTAGGAAGCCACAAACCCCTGATGGAAGAAAAGGGAACTTAAGTTCCTAGCTGCTGTGGTGCTGAGGCTGCTGGAGAATCTGTCTAGGATAAATTCTGAATCTCCACATCTCAACCATCACATCCCCTTCACAGGCTTTCTTTTTTCTTTGGGGCTTCCACTAGGCTGAGATAGACTGACAATGACAGTCTATTAAAATGACAGTCTATTATTATTATACATTTTAAGGACTTAGTACATTGTGAAAAGGGAAGGGATCTTAACATCAATCCTTTGATTTGTTGGTTTATTTTTAGATTTAGCTTAGACTTGGCTTCCTCTAGGAAACCTCCTCTTCCTCCCCCACCCCAAGATCAAACTAAGAGCCCCTTGAGACTCCCCATAGCAAGGACTTGTGAAGCTCTGCGCACATCCTCGTGGCCCACCTGGGGACAGTTTTATGTGCTTTGCCCACTCCCCACTTCAAGTCCTGTCTGAAATGTCTCTGCACTGGGCTGCCTCGGAGCTTTCTCTGAATCATGAGAATCTGCTCAGCTGATTGCAGAAACAGTGTGGAAGTGGGGCAGAAGCTAGTACCCTCCCGATTGTTGCTGTTTAGTTGCTCAGTCGTGTCTGACTCTTTTGCAACTGCAGGGACTGTAGCCGCCAGGCTCCTCTGTCCATGGGATTTCCCAGACAAGAATACAGGAGTGGGGTACCATTTCCTTCTCCAGGGGATCTTCCCAACCCAGGGATCGAACCTGTGTCTCCCGCATTGGCAGGAGGGTTCTTTACCACTGAGCCACCAGGGAAGCCCAGCAACCTCAGACAGCTCCCAGTTAGTACAAGAGTAGTGGATCATCCAATGCAGTGATTTTCTACACGTTTTTCAACACAGTTCCTTAGAGGGTCTGCAGTGGGACTATGCCCTAAAGAACATCATTGCTCATGGAAGACATACTTTAGCTTTTCTCTTTTTTTTCTCTCATTAACCCACCTACTCATTTCTGCTTCCTTGCATGGCCACTCAGGTAAACTACCAGTACCCAAATATTCTTCTTAGGCTCTGATTAGGGTGGATGAGGTTACCCAAACTAAGACAAGCTCTAGTATTATCCAGTTTAAACTGCAGTCACAGCATTTATTACACATCACCATCAGTGGTAAAGAGTCTCCCTGCCTACACAGGAGACACAAGTTCAGTCCTTGGGCTAGGAAGATCCCCTGGAGGTGGAAATGGCAACCCACTCCCGTATTCTTGCCTGGAGGATCCCATGGACAGAGGAATCTGGCAGGCTACAGTCCGTGGGGCTGCAGAGAATTGGACACAACTAAGCACTCATACATATATACTTCATTGAAGCTTTTCCTTTTTCAACTCTGCCTCTTTGAAATGTCAGTGCCTTGACACTGGGGTTTAAAATAGATGTTATGTAATATGTAAAAGCATGTAGGAGAGAGAGAAGAAGAGAGAGAGATTGAGAGAGAATGAAGAGAAATATGGAAAGAAGGAAGACAAATCTGTGGCCAATAACACTTCCTGCCTGAGTGTGTGTGAAAGTTGCTCAGTTGTGTCTGACTCTTTGCGACCCCATGGGCTATAGTACACTTGCTGAGTGCTGTCGTTTCCTACTGTGATACCTTTCTCTTTGTGGAGGTAAGAAATTTGAATAACGCATTGCAAAGGTAGAATATTTTTTGAGTCATCTGGAAAGTGGGATGCAGACACAGGGTGGGCTTTGAATTTGTTTTCCTGTTGACGATCAAGTGATTATGAGACTCAGCCTTTCCCGGAAGTGTAATACTGACTCAGACCAGCTGTGAACAAAACTAGAGCTATAGTGCTTTGCGGGACGTGGCTGGAACAAAGCATCCGTGAGACGGTGGTCAAGATGCAATCCGCCAAGGCGCTGCCATTGAACCGGTTTCAGCTTCCGCAGGACGTTTGTAAGCAAAATGGAAAATGGGAGATGGCGGCCAATGAGACTGGGCTCAGAGGGGATTGAAAAAGCTGATGAGCCCTTTACTGGAATTTCACAA
Source organism: Cervus elaphus (assembly GCF_910594005.1). Classification (NCBI taxonomy): domain Eukaryota; kingdom Metazoa; phylum Chordata; class Mammalia; order Artiodactyla; family Cervidae; genus Cervus; species Cervus elaphus. Next base: position 13,138,057 of record NC_057844.1, read on the forward strand.
ACGATTTCTTCAAAACAGCTCTAAAGAGAGTGAGCTTCACTAGTGAATAATGTGATGCCCAAGCAGATAATTATTTATGAGGTTCTCATCACAGCGGCACCTAAATACTTCAGAGACATTTGGTGCATGGCCTAGATGCGTCCAGAGCTTTATTAGACTAAAGGTGCATTTGCAAATGGAATAAAGGCAGATGTCTAATGGATTCACGTTGGTAGAACAAAACATAACAAAATCCACTGCCAAGGCACTTGCAGATATTCAGTTGTTTCATACTACCTGAATACCAGGCTCGGGAGAATGAACTGGAATAGAACATAAATAAGTGGGCTAGAAGCTCCAGGTCTCTGAAGGGGATTAGTGCTGGGAAAGAAAATAGTAATTTAGGAGAAGTCAGAATTAGTCATAACACACATTTATAGCTCTCTTTGGATTTAATTTTCCTCTTAAATTTACTTTTAATAACCTTAAAATTAAACTTAAGTTAAATCCATTTTGATTTGTAATCATTTTAATTTAATATTCTTTTCTTTCATTTTAATATTACTTATTCCACTATTCTTTCTGTAGAAGTGTTCTGTTCATGTTCAGAAAATCTAGATAGTCGGGGGAATCCTTCATCTCCTTTTAAAGAGACATATAAAGTTAATAGATATTCCATTCCTAGCCTGTTCCACTAAGGCAGAGACTATGTCAGAGAAAGATTTTCACACAAAATGAACGTCTTAAAAACTTAATATACAGCTATATTTGGACCCAGGAGCTATAAACAGCAGGAAACCTACAAAGCTCTAAGACCTGCTATTTCCCCTCTTATTGTCTCTATTTTACAAAGCTTTCTGTGTTCCATCTCCAGAAGCTATCTTAAACCCATCAGTTCAAGAAAATGTACCTTTTGACAGTATGCAGCCTTTGGGTTTTTCTGACTTTCCCCATAGATGTCACCCAGAAATGATGCAAACCACTCTGTTCAATTTGCATCATTATACAAAAGGGACTCTCCTTGGAAACATTTTATGTGCTTCTAAAACATAATAGCGTTTCAAAGAAATGTGCTCTTTTTAAGATAATAACTGCTCTTAACTCCCCCACTAGATCTTGCTGAAGGATTTGACAATTAACTCAGCTTACCACTGGCTTGAAATGATTTGACAGAGATTTAACTCTTTGGGGAAATGTTTTTGTTTAACTAAGCAATTTTTTTTTCTTTCAATGTATTTTAGTGCATTTCAATTTAATCTCTATTCTTCCTCTACACTTATTCCCTGGTGTAGGAGTCCATTTTTGGTTATGCATGTTTGTGGTTCTTAAAAACACATGCAATCATCGTATTAAGCTGAATTTGTCTCTCCCAAATTCATATGTCAAAGACCTAACCCCCGGTACTTCAAAATGCAACTGTATTTGGAGATGGGGCCTTCAAGAGGTGATTAAGTTAAAATGAGTTTGTTGGAATGTGCCTAATCCAATCTGACGGGTGTCCTTATAAGAAGAGGAAATTTGGATACACAGAGAGACATGAAGAATGTACACTCACAGAGAAAAGGCCACATGAGGACACTGCAAGCAAGATACGTGGAGAGACCTCAGAGGAAAGCAGACCTGCAAACACCTTGATCATGACCTTCTAGATGCCAGAAACATGAGAATAAAGGCTTCCAGAGTTTAAGCCCCTCAGTCTGGGGTATGCTGTTAACAGCAGTCCTAGGAAACGGACGCACGGAGAATCTAAGCGGTCCTTCCAGCTTTGACTTGAGGCTGTTCAGAGTCAGGGAACAGGCTGCTCCTCACTACCTGTTCTATTTAGGGAAGCCCCTTTGGGAAAATACTTCCTTCTGTTCTGAGTAACTGCGATTTCCTGTCGTCATTCCACTGCCCGAAGCGACATCATGATGTACAAAGGGCCATTCCCTAATCCCCACAGAAATCCTGTGCTTTCAAAATAAAATGACAATAAATTGATTAAAAAGGGGCTTGGGAATTCCCTGGCGGGGCTTCCCAGGTGGCTCAGTGGTAAAGAATTTTCCTGCCAAGGAAGGAGACCTGGGGTTTATCCCTGGGTTGGGAAGATCCCCTGCAGAAGGAAATGGCAACCCACTCCAGTATTCTTGCCTGGAAAATTCTATGGAGAGAGGAGTCTGGTGGGATCCTGTCCAAGGGGTCACAAAAGAGTCAGACATAACTGAGCACACACACACACCAGTGGATAGAACTAGTGCTTTCACTTCAAGGCACGGGTTCAAGTCCTGGCTGGGAGCTGAGAGCCGCCTGCAGTTTACATGGCACAGCCAAAAAAAACAGCCTTAAATTTTTCAACATCCACTGCCTCTGAACTCCTTTAACTCCTCCATCTTTGGAGACTCCTCTGTCTCCACTGCATCATTACTGTCTGATTTCTTCCTGATTCTCTCATTTTTGGCTCCCTTGACTACCGTCTTGCTGGTCTTGCCTACAGTTTTGTTTTTCCTACCCAGAAGAGATGATTTTATGAACATTGGAGGCGGAAAATGGCTGTAGACCAGTCACCCACCACCCTCACCATTATTACGTGGTGAGATTAAATTATAGTGAACTATGTAAAAAAAAGTAAAGTGAAAGTCGCCCAGTTGTGCCTGACTCTTTGCAACCACACGGACTATACAGTCCATGGAATTCCCCAGGCAAGATAGACCCTCTGTCTTGTGCAGAAATGTGTGTGTTGCACTAACCTCTAGCGAGGCTCTGTTTCTACCCAGGACGGTCACAGCAACCCAACGACGACTTTCAATTCTAAATGTACTTGCAGGACCGTCGCTTTGCTGGGCTTCCGTGTGCTCAGGGTAAAACTGGCGTCCTCATGGTGCACCTGTGAACCTTCGGACCCGCGTGACCTCCTGCTGCCAGCAAATAGCTCAGGCTCCACACTGTGGCTTTTGCTCTTGTTATTCCCTCAACTTGGAATTCATTTCCCCCAGATATCTGTCTAACCTTTGCTCGAATGACACTTTTCCCTTTTTCACCCTCCCCCAGATGAACCGATAAGAGATAAGAGTATTGATGATAATAACAATAGGAAGAGAGATAAAAATGTAGTTTTTCCTGCCATGTTTAAAGTTTAACAAATGGTCCCTCTGCTCAGCACTCTGGGAAGAGGCACAATTTAAACCATGTAGATGCAATAGTTAAGGACACATATGTTCTTTTTTTTTTTCCATTGAAGAATTGTTTATTTACAATGTTGCATTAATTTCTGCTTTACAGCAAAGTGATTCGGTTGTACATCTATATTCTGTTCCGTGTTCTTTTCCATTATGGTTTATCACAGGATATTGAATGTAGTTCCTTAGGCTATCCAGTAGGACCTTGTTGTTCATCTGTTCTACCGACAGCAGTTGGCATCTGATAATCTCAAACTTCCAATCCACCCCTCACTCCCCCTTGGCACCCTCCTCTGTTCTCTGTGGGTGAATCGTTTTCTCTTTCGTAGGTAAGTTCATTTGACACAAATGCTCTTTACTTTGTCTTGTGTACCACCCTTGGAAATTCACATGGTGAAAAATATTTCAAGGATACTGATCAATTTTGGGGGGCACTTATTTGTTCCAATCAGACTTTTTTTTTTTACATTTGATGAAAATATTCTGTATGAAATTATAATGATTTGTTGTTTTTGTTCAGTTGCTAAGTCATGTCCCGCTCTTTTGCGACGCTGTGGACTGTAGCCCACCAGCCTCCTCTGTCTATGGGGTTTCCCCCTCAAGAGTACTGGAGTGGGTTGCCATTTCCTTCTCCAGGGGATCTTCCTGACCCAGGGATCTAACCCACCTCTCTTGCATTGGCAGGCAGATAATGATCGATGAATGTTATTATGCATTTGTCCAAACCCATAGCATATCCAACAGCAAGAGTAAACGCTAGGTGAACTTCAGACTTGGGGTGGTTATGATGCATCAGTGTAGGTCGATTAGTTGTAACAAAGGTACTGCTCTTCTGAGGAATGTTGATGATGGAAGAATTCATGCATATGTGGGGCCAGAGGGTATATGGGAAATCCCTTACCTTCCCCTCAAGTTTTCTATGAACCTAAAACCACTCTAAAAATTGTCTTTTATTTTTTATTTATTTATTTATTTTTTTTTGTAGTGGTTTTTGTCATACATTGACATGAATCAGCCATGGATTTACACGTATTCCCCATCCCGATCCCCCCTCCCACCTCCCTCTCTACCCGATCCCTCTGGGTTTTCCCAATGCACCAGGCCTGAGCACTTGTCTCCTGCATCCAGCCTGGGCTGGTGATCTGTTTCACCCTAGATAATATACATGTTTCGATGCTGTTCTCTCGAAACATCCCACCCTCGCCTTCTCCCACAGAGTCCAAAAGTCTGTTCTGTACTTCTGTGTCTCTTTTTCTGTTTTGCATATAGGGTTATCATTACCATCTTTCTAAATTCCATATATATGTGTTAGTATGCTGTAATGGTCTTTATCTTTCTGGCTTACTTCCCTCTGTATAATGGGCTCCAGTTTCATCCATCTCATTAGAACTGATTCAAATGAATTCTTTTTAATGGCTGAGTAATATTCCATGGTATATATGTACCACAGCTTCCTTATCCAATCGTCTGCTAATGGGCATCTAGGTTGCTTCCATGTCCTGGCTATTATAAACAGTGCTGCAATGAACATTGGGGTGCACGTGTCTCTTTCAGATCTGGTTTCCTCGGTGTGTATGCCCAGAAGTGGTATTGCTGGGTCATATTAAAAATTGTCTTTTAAAAAAGAATTTTATGAGGATTAGTATCAAGAAGAGAATGAATTAATATAATAGGATTGCTCAAGGTTTCATTTCTTTTCTTTCCAAATCTAGGTAAAAAACTTAATTCTTAACTTACTGTCTCCTCACTGATGAGGTCTTCAGGGGGCATCTGAAAATAAACCTGATGGAAGGGCTCTCAGAGGACACTGCACCAGTGGTCTTGGGGTCTTGAAAGAGTCTTCTAAACCCCTGGACAGTCACCTCTAAGACCTCTAAAAAACATTTGTCCTGTCTCATTTGCGCTTCTGTGGACATTGAAAACGGAGCCTGTGTTACGCTCTGTGTGGGTGCTGGGCAAGTCGATCCAGTCGAATCCGACTCTTTGTCATCCCATGGATGTAGCCCGCCAGGCTCCTCTGTCCATGGGATTCTCCAGGCAAGAATACTGGAGTGGGTTGCCATGCCCTCGTCCGGGGGATCTTCCCGACCCGGGGATCAAACCTGCTTCTCTTGCATCGTCAGGCGGGTTCTTCACCACCAATGCCGCCTGGGACGCGCGTGTCACCCGCTGTTACAACCATTTTTTATCTGTCCAGTTGACTTCATGTACTCTGATCCTTTAACGACAGGCTCTTTAAGAAAGGTTGTAGAATGAATATATGCTCAAAAATTCAATCTGTGTGGAGGCGAAAAGTCCCTACTGTCCTCACTGCTCCACTTTTACTCCCAAGAGAGTTCCCTCATTAAATTTATGAAATACCTTCCCTGAGCTTCTCTATTTATAAACAAGCATATATCTATACATAGCAGGCATGATTATTTTCAGGGCATTCCATTCAGAAGTGCAAAAATGTAATTTTTTAAAAATAACATCTTCAGCTTTGAGCACCAGTTCCTTCAAGTGGCAGAAAATGTCAATTCAAAGGAAATGCAGGCATTTCAGGCTTTTCTCAGTCAATTCAGGCGCTTCCTCTCTGCTCCTCTGCCCTGGATTTGTTGCTTTTCTACATTCCAGGGGCCTGGCTCAGAGGCCTGGTGGAAGAGGTGGCCGGTCAGGCATCACACCTGCACATGAAGGCTTCCACCCTGGCGCCCACCACCACCTCTGGCTCTGGGCCGCAGCCCACCAGCTCCCCACATTGGCATCTGTACAGGCCAGTGGCTGAAGCCGCATTTGCGGAGGGTGTAGCCTCATGCTGGCCCAGAGGTGTCAACTGGCTGTTGATTCTTTATTAGGAATCTTGAGGCTGGTCTCCGGGGCCCAAGATAACAAAGCTGCCTTGTAGGTGTCTCTCCTCTATTCTGCTGCCAAGACAGCAAAAGGAACCCCATGGGGCTCCTAGACAGGAAACTGGGCACACCTCCTTCTCTCGGACCCCCTGATGCTGTGGTCCTGCCCAAGGTCCTGCCCAAAGTGGACTGATCCTCCCACCATCTCTGCTCTCTCTGCTTCTCCTCTCTCTCCAGGAATATTTTTGTCTGGTTTAAAGCAGGGAAACCAGCTCTTCTATCAGCACTCGCTCTTTCAAAGCTATTGTTTTGACCTGTTGTCTCTGCCAGGAGTTTCAAAATTCTATTTTCAAAATTCTATTTTGAAACTAAAAAGCTGAGAATTGAGTCTTTTGTTCTCTGTTCCACAGTGGCTCGGCCCTCCTCTCGTCCTGAGCTGGCCTAGCTGTGGAGAGTGGAAGGCAGTGACCCGAGGAGGTGATGGAAGCAGAAAGGGGACACATTAGCAAAAACTTCAAAGGATTATTCCATCACATTTATAAATACCCAGGTTTTTTTTGCCCACAAGTATAATCCCTCTATTCCCACTGTTCTATAGATTGCCTGTTTCATTCAGTGAAATATCATGGATGTATTTCCAAATCAGTACGGGTATGTCTACCTCATACCACCTCACAGTTGCATAATGTCACTGTCTGGATATACACTATTATTTATTTGATGTCCACTGTTGATGGACGTTTAGGTAGTTCCAGCTTTTAGCTTTTCAAAAAAATGCAACAGTGAGTATACTTCTAAACACATATTTGATTGTTCATAAGAGATAGCCATAGTATACTCTGCTAGAAATAAAATTGTTGCATCACAAAGTAGATCCATTTTACATCTTGGTTCTTATTGCCACCCTGACACTGTCTCTAAAAATGTGTGCCAATTTACACTCACAAAGAGTATTTAAGAGCATGTTTCCTACAGTAGTCACCAGCACTAGGCTTTGTCATTGTAGAGATTGTTCTTGGTTTCTTTTCGGCCTCCTTTTTTGCATGAATTGCTTGCTCATTTCCTTGGACTATCTTCTTTCCCTTAAACATTCTGTTCTGTTGTTGATCTCTATAAGGTCTTTATATATGAAGGAAATTAAGCCTTTGAATGTTTTCCTTGATAAGGTTTGTTTTTAACTCTGTTTAAAACAAAGTTTAAATTTTGAATGGAATAAAATCTATGAAATCTCTCTAATTTTTTCTTTTCTACCTTTGGTGACCTAATAATAAATGAATATTCATTTAGATCTTATATATGTTTGTTTTTCCATTTCACATTTTAATCTACTGGAGTCTATTCAGGTGTAAGATAAAAGGTATAAGATAAGATGCGGATACAATGTTATCTTTTTCCAAATGTTTCTATACCATTTATTGCCTATCATATCTTTTCCTATCATGTACTTTTCAGGCACAAGTGCTACATTTAGTCATAGAAATCAGTCAGTAAGTTTTGGATTATCCAGGTCACGGCCTTCTTTTCCTTCTCTTTTCCCAATGTTTTTGATCATCATTTCCAGAACACAGGCAGAGGTACATGGTTGCCTTTATGTGGGTCTGGTAAAGAGAGGAGAGCAAGGCAAATGACACGCTTGTGTTTCCCTCCTTCCAGGAGAGAGATGCTCCTGTGAGTGAGCACAGATGGATGCTCCCCAGAAAGGTCATGGTTGTTAAAGCTCACAATTGCTACTAGCAGTGTAAGGCTCCTTGTTGAAGTCTGAGTTTTACCAGTGACTCAGCAGACCCTTCTATTGTAACGTGTGTGACTTCCATGGTGACACAGCAAGTCCTAGCTGAAATACCTACTCTGAAAAAGCAGAACACCTGTCCGTTTGATAGACTGGGTCCTGAACCTAATGCACCTTCCTTCCCTCTTGGCTGATATTCTGTGAGCAGAGTAAGCAGGTGGTTACATCTTGTCGTCTCTTTTTCAAGAGTGAGAGGGAATCCCAAATTCAGCTCAAGTTCCAGTCCAGTAAACACTAAACCCACAAATTTAGCATGAATGTAAACGTCGTGTGGAATGTTTGAAGATGAGAAGTGCTGTGGAAGACAGCAGAGTAGTGTAAGGTATATGGGAGACCCAGAGGGTCCGGGGAGGACGGGGCAGGTTGCAGTTCTCAATGGAGGGGTCAGAGCTGGCCCATGGAGAAGGAGACAGCCGGGCAAGGGCTTGTAAGAGGTGGGGTCCTGAGTCAGGTGGGGTTTTGAGTAAAGAACATTCCACGTAGAAGGCCCTCAGGTAGGATATGCCTGGGCATTTAAGGTACAGCAAGGAAAAGCAGTGTGAGTGAGGGAGAAGCAGAAGGGGAAAAAGCCAGAAAGTTAAGGAGTGGGGCTGGGAACATATCATGTGGGGTCCTGAAGGGCTGCATTCAAATTACTGAGCATCACACCTTGATTTTATTGTTTCTTTTTCCAACAGTCCAAAGACTACATCTTAAGAGCCAATTCATAGAGCCCTAAAATAATTCACTTAAGCAATTTATCGAAAGTCAATCAAATTAGCAATTAATATTTTCCAATGAAGAGTAGGCTGGATATTTACAGTAAAATAATCCAATGTTATAAGTTAAGCAAGCTAAATATATTCAGATGAGTAAGTTTATTGTATTACAAATGAACTTATGTGAATATAATTCAATAAAAATTCAAACAATTTTGTTATATTATAGACTCACTAACTTAAATCTATTTGAGTGAAAACTACTTTTCAAAACTCAAAAAATATTATTAGGGGTGGAGGAGAGAAGAAAATGGACAAGATAGAAATATGCATGCTGTATATGGCTTTTTACTAACTTCTTTGTCACAGAACAAATAGAGAAATGAGTAAATTAAAACTGAAACAATGAAATGACAAGAGACAATGCCTGTTGGCGTTTTGTCACTTCCCTTGGAATTTTCATTTGCTTATTATTTGAAAAGGTATTATTGTCTGGGGCCAGAGCTAAAACCACGTGTCAGGCATGTATAAATGCCACTGGATCTTTGATTTTAACTCATTTAATAGCTTTAAGTGTGTGGCTTCACTTCGAGGCTTGGATTTTTTTCTCCAGAAATACAAAAATTGAATCAACTCTCTGTGACAATGTGCTCAAGTGCTGATAGCCTAGACATTTTCTAGTGAAAGATTTTTTTTTTAATTAAAAAAAGTTGCTGATGTCGTATTATACGTCTTTCTGATTGTCAATGTGAATTTATTGAGCAAACATTTAACCTGTAAAGAAGTAGATGGAAGTGGAAGACCTTGTGAAGAGCCCAAGAGTGTGTGGTTAGACAAGGAGGAGGTGGGGGAGTGGAAAACATATCAGAGACGTTCAGTTCAGTTCAGTCGCTCAGTCGTGTCCAATTCTTTGCGACCCCATGAATCGCAGCACACCAGGCCTCCCTGTCCATCACCAACTCCCAGAGTTTACTCAAACTCATGCCCATCGAGTCGGTGATGCCATCCAGCCATCTCATCCTCTGTCGTCCCCTTCTCCTCCTGCCCCCAATCCCTCCCAGCATCAGGGTCTTTTCCAATGAGTCAACTCTTCACATGAGGTGGCCAAAGTATTGGAGTTTCAGCTTCAGCATCAGTCCTTCCAATGAACACCTGGGACTTATCTCCTTCAGAATGGACTGGTTGGATCTCCTTGCAGTCCAAGGGATTCTCAAGAGTCTTCTCCAACGCCACAGTTCAAAAGCATCAATTTTTCAGCACTCAGCTTTCTTCACAGTCCAACTCTCACATCCATACATGACCACTGGAAAAACAATAGCCTTGACCAGACGGACCTTTGTTGGCAAAGTAATGTCTGCTTTTTAATATGCTATCTAGGTTGGTCATAACTTTCCTTCCAAGGAGTAAGCGTCTTTTAATTTCATGGCTGCAGTCACCATCCGCAGTGATTTTGGAGCCCCCCAAAAATAAAGTCTGCCACTGTTTCCACTGTCTCCCCATCTATTTCCCATGAGGTGATGGGACCAGATGCCATGATCTTAGTTTTCTGAATGTTGAGCTTTAAGCCAATTTTTTCACTCTCCTGATTCACTTTCATCAAGAAGCTTTTCAGTTCCTCTTCACTCTCTGCCATAAAGATCAGAGAAGTTCAGCTGAGAGAAAGTTTTAGGAGGTAGCGCGTGTCCAACAGTTTTACATATCACAAAGGAATCGCGTGTGTTAATACCGTATACTATCCAGTGGATCTGGCATCTAGGAATTCATTGGGGACTTTATTGAAAATGGTTTCCGTTGTGTGTGGTGTTTGTAAAGCACTCTCACATGCATTTTTTAAGTTAATTTTTATGAGAGTGTGGCTGCTTTACAATGTTGCGACAGTTTACACAGTACAGAAGTGACTCAGCTATATGTACACATACATCCCCGCTCTTCTGGATTCCCTTCCCACTTAGGTCACACGGAGCCCCGAGTAGAGCTATACAGGAGGTTCTCTTTAGTTACTATATTAATATTTATTTTGTGCACAGTATCACTAGTGTATGTTTGTTAATCCCAATCTCCCAACTCATCCACCCTCCCTTCCTTTCTTGGTGTCCATATGGCTGTTCTCTACCTCTGGGTCTCTACTTGTGTGTTGCAAATAAGATCATCCTTTTATCATTATATGAAATTCCATCTGTTAAAATACCTAACTGGTATACCTCATGAACACACAGGGCGTATCAACGAGGTCAAGGATGAAGTTTGAATTCACTCGGTAGCTGGAGTTACCTACTATTCCTGTCCACCTCTGCTGGCATCACTGACTTACAAGAAAGCCTAGAAACCCCTGGGGAGAAAGAAAGTCTGGCTTCCGCCTAAGTCATGGACATAGGTGTACACATAAGGAGAACTGATGTGTGAGAACGGGTGAGCTCTGAAGGGTAAGAGCTGTGAGGAGAGGTGACGAATTACCAGAAGGCTGTGGCCCCTGCGCAGAACCCACCATAAAAGGAGTCAGGCAAAGCGGGGAAGAGAGTCTGAGAATCAAACGGGAGTGCTGGCCACAATATATGAACGAGTCTCAGCCGAGACAGCTAGCTTGTGCCCTGGCAGGAAAAAGGCTGTGTGTAAACCAAAAGAGAGACCTTAATAAACTCTGGAACACCTCTGCACCCCATCAATCTTACTGGGGGAGCCTTGAGAGTATCACTCAGGTGGAAGAGAGCTAGCATTCATCTGACAATGCCGACTTGTCTTTCCGCCAGGTTTGAGAAGATCTGCACCTTAGAAGGTCAGGGACAAGGTCATCTCTAGAACCGGTCAACAGGCATAGGAGGCAGCAACTTGGACTGATCACAACTTCCTTGAAGTACCTTCTGGGAACATCCTCCTGAATTTTGGGAGAGCCTAGCGACTGAACTGAACTGAACTGAGCATTGCTTTGTAAAAAGCCTGTTTCTGACTAACTGGACAGAGGCCAGACGAATGGAATTCAGGTTACAAAGACAAGACAATGAAATTGACTGTATCTCAGACTTCTAAGGAGGGAACAATTTTCTGAGCTTTGAAAGAACTGAAGAATTCTCACATTTTGTTTTCTATTTAATACCATGTCATATCATATTACACCTGTTTCATACTATCTTTGAAATTCACACTTAGGTGGTAAAATTTTTACAAATTGCTTATGACAGTCCCTAATCACTTTTTTATTTTATTTATTATAGCTCTTTTCTTATTTTAGAGTTTGAAATTTGGTTTCTCTCCCTTTTGGCTCAGTTAAGCCAGTGGTTGAGCAATTTGGTAACACACACAAAAAACAATTTTTTCTTCAGTTTATCAAGAAAATTGCTTTTTAGTTTTGCAATATGTTTATGTCTTTACTTTTTACAAAATCTAACTTTTTAAATCATCTCTCTTTTGTTTCTTTGTGTTTTTACAGATTCTTTTGGTGTAGGAAAGGAAGAAAGTTAACATTTACTGAGCTTTCTACTGTGTACCAAGTTTTATTACAGATTTTGTTTATACTTTAGCATCATTTTCATACTACAGATTTAGTTCAGAAACATTTTTCTCACTTTTTGTGTTCTCTTTTTGTATTCTAGATTTCTTATCAATAACACTTTACTTAAGTTACTTAACTACCTTTGCTAAACTTTATTGTCCTTCTGGCTCCAGTCTTGTAGTTTATTTTGTAGATGCAGATTATGTTCAAATATTCCTTCAGGTTCTGTGTTTGCAAAAGACTCTCTTCTGCCTTAAATACAAACAACAGCAACAAAAAATAACCAATATCCGCCCCCAAAGAAATCCCCCCAAACCGGTGCCATTCAGGCATTCTGATGAATCTGCAGGGAGAATCAAGTGTTTTTAGGAGATATATGATAATTTTATTCTTAGGAATTGCTTATGTCTTCTCTATTGTATAAGTTTAAAAATCTTCTACTCTTTGAATCTGTAACTGATAGCTCCCTCTTCTCTTTATGTGTTTCCATTAAATACCGTATGCCTCTGTAGCTCAAGAATCTGACAAGTACACATCCAGAAATAGTCCTCCATACACTCAAGAGAGACTTCTTGTTCTTTCTTAACTGAGGACAAGTTATTTTCAATGATCTCTTTCAGTATGCTTTCTATAATTTTCTTCTCTTTTTCTCTGGCAACACTGTCCACAGATTGAATTGGAGAGATCTGTGTTTTGGGTCTATAGTTTTCCCTTGAATTGCTTTAATTTTGAAGCCCTCTCTCTTAGGATTTGATTTTCTATTACTGCTGAACTTAAAGATCCCTGCTGTTCTCTTAGTGGACTTAGGATGTGGAGGCATCTTGTATTCATGTCCTATTTTCAGGTTAATTTAGTGGAGCTCCAAATGACCAGTTAATAGCTTCAGTCCTCAACTCAATAGAAGAAACATTGTTGTAGGCATTGAAGGAAACATTACTTCCCTGAGAACTGTGACCTTAAACCAGCAGAGCCTAAAGTTGTAGGCATAGGAAGGAAATATTTATGAGTGGGTTCTTAACATGTGTAAGTGATAATAATGACTTCCACTCCCATACCTTGATTCCTGGACCTGGCATTCTGGCTCTGGGACAAAGACCACCATTTGTTGTTCACTGGTTCAACAGTACACTAACCATATACCATTTCAGCATTCTCTAAAGGGCCTCCAGATGATGGTGACTTGGTAAGAGCAGTGAATTACATGGACATGAGCCCATTGCTCCACTATTTTGCTGTAAAATTATTTCCTTGAAAGTGAAAGTGAAGTCGCTCAGTCATGTCTGACTCTTTGCCACCCCATGGACTGTAGCCTACACTCCTCCATCCATGGGATTTTCAAGGCAAGAGTACTGGAGTGGGTTGCCATTTCCTTCTCCAAAATTAGTTCCTTGGTGAGAAGCAATTCCAAAATTAATTATTTTCATTCAACTCCCTAACTTACTATATTTCATTTTGATAAATAGTGTGAACTTTGATTCTAAAAGCTCATTTAGTATGGAAAAAATCACCACAATATTGTAAAGTAATTCAGTTCAGTTAAATTCAGTTGCTCAGCCATGTCTGATTCTTTGCGACCCCATGGACTGCAGCATGCCAGTCTTCCCTGTCCATCACCAACTCCCAGAGCCTACACAAACTCAGGTCTATCATGCCAGTGATGCCATCCAACTATCTCATCCTCTGCCATTCCCTTCTCTTCCCGCCTTCAATCTTTCCCAGCATCAGGGTCTTTTCCAATCAGTCAGTTCTTTGCACCAGGTGGCCAAAGTATTGGAGTTTCAGCTTCAGCATCAGTCCTTCCAATGAATATTCAGGACTGATTTCCTTTAGGATGGATTGGTTGGATCTCCTCACAGTGCAAGGGGCTCTCAAGAATCTTCTCCAACACCACAGTTCAAAAGCATCAATTATTTGGCCCTCAGCTTTCTTTATAGTCCAGCTCTCACATCTATACATGACTACTGGAAAAACCATAGCTTTGACTAGACGAATCTTTGTTGGTAAAGTAATGTCTCTGCTGTAAAGTAACCTCCAATTAAAATAAATAAATTAATTAAAAAAATAAAAGCTTACCAAAGAAAACGACCTCATTTATATTGTCTTTATTTCCTCTTTGTCATCATGTCAAATAAAACAAAACCAAAAAGGTAAGGAAATGACAAAAAAATATGAAATGCTCTGTTATTTTTATCATTATGAGAGTACTGGCCATTTTTCCATTAATAGTTTAAAATCTATCTGTTTACCTCAAATATGTTAAGTAACTTAGTTCAGTAATCCTCAGGAGATGCAAATGTAGAAATCTTAAAAAATTCTTCAGAGGAGGTTCAACTTTTCTATATATTATAAAATGAATATTTAACAAATATAGCTTTTTGATACATGATTAATTAGGTAAATAGATATTTGGGTATATGATTTTTTATAAGGATATATCATGTACCCTGGCTATCTAATTACAGATGTATAGATTTGGTTATATTATTGATTGTATTGATGTAGATATTTAAGATTTTTTTCAATTAATAAAACATTCTTAGTAGTTTACTCCCAAACTTTTTTGTGTACATCCATATGTGGCCACACACAAGTTTTCTGTTGTTTGTTTTAAATATGGCCTCATACTGTATTGATACATATTGTTCCATAAGTTGCTTCTAAATATATTAGAGACATCTTTGCATATTAACGTCTATGGATGAATGTAAGCATTGGGGTTTAGGATTTGTATTGATTTTGTGGATCGATTTGGGGGAAATTAACATTTTAAATAATGCATATAATATATATTAAATATTTATATATATATTATATCATATTTAAATCTTTTAATGCAGGACTAAGATATATTGGTATTTTCTGAAATACCCTTTAGCTAAGTTTTATAATTTTCTTCAAATAAACCTTACATATTTCTATTTATCCTAGATATGTGTTATCTTTTATTTTTATTATGAATAGGACTTTTAAATTTTATCTTTTATTGAAGGATAGTTGCATTACAAAGTTGTGTTAATTACTGTTGTACATCAAAGCAATTCAGTTATATACACACACACACACACACATATATATATTCCTTTTCATATTCTTTTCCATTGTGGTTTATCACAGGATATCGAATATAGTTCCCTGTGCTCTGCTTCGTTGCTTTTCCATTCTGTATATATTAGTTTGCATCTGCCAACCCCAAACCCCCAACCCAGCCCTCTCCCTCCCGCCCTCCCGCTTGGCAGCCATCAGTCTGTTCTCTTTGTCCCTGATTCTGTCTCTGTTTCATAGATGGGTTCAATTGTATGATACTTTAGATTACACATGTAAGTGATGTCTTATAGTATTTGTCTTTCTCTTTTTGACTGACTTCACTTAGCATGATAATTGCTAGTTGCACCCTTGTTTCTGCAAATGGCATTATTTCGTTCTTTTCTATGGTGAGTACTAATTCCCTATATGTATTTAAACCTCTTCTTTACCCACTCATCTGTTGATGGACATTTTTTTCGTTTTTAGCTATTGTGAACAGGGCTGCTATGAACACCAGGGATGAATAAGATTTTTAAAGTACAACTGATTATTGCTATTGGTTTTGTAAGAGAAATCTGTACTAGCAATAGTTTTGTGTTTCTCTCTCTTGGTTTTAGTGGATGAATATTAAGTGTGATATTTATTATTGTTTTTGACTGATACTCTTCCAGGTTGGAGAAATTTCCCTCTTTTCATAGTGCATGCAGAGTGTTAAATGGGAATGGATATGGAATTTTATCAAGTGGTTTTTGAGGGCATTTATTTTGAGACTAGTTTTAATATTTGAATGATTCAAATATTCATTTCAAGAAATTTGACTATGAAAATTCAATACCAGATTCAGTCATTATCTTTGGATCTTCATATTAACGGTATGCAGTTGACAGGTGTTAAAAAATGTGCTTGTTGAAGATCTTTAAAATCACTTTGATTAATTTTAAGATTAGAGATGGTTTTGTATTAATAACACCTGATTAGTAAACTGTGCCTGTTATTGGAATTAATTCTACTGAATTTAGGTATGGGAGTCAATTCTTATAGAAGTCAAATGGAGAATTTAAAAACACAGTAATATGGAATTAAGACTGATTGTTTTTATGTTTCTTCCAACAAATGGTAAAGCCATTATATATTCATGCAGAAACTAAGAACAGCTTTATGATCTTTACAGAGCATCTGCCAAAGTAAATTATAAATACTCCAGTTAAAACTTTGAAATTATATTGGAAAACATGATAGCTATGTGCTATGGCTGACAAAGAGAAAAAATGTATTATAAGTGTTTAAATACTTCTAAACTAGATACAAATAAAGCACAAGCTCTTATAGCTCTAACACCCGAGGAGAAGGGAGCAAAAGGAACATGTATGAAAAATGGTTAGAAGGATTAAGCAAGGTGGTCTCCAAATACTTGTCCACAGGCGAAAGCCAGTTAGTTCATCCCCAGTGTCCTCTGGCCCACAGCAGCCCTTTGAGATGGATTTCTTCCCTGCTGGCTCAGCAGGTAAGGAATCTGCTTTCAATGCAGGGGACATAGCAGATGTGAGTTCCATCCCTGGGTCGGAAAGATCCCCTGGAGCAGGAAATGGCAACCCACTCCAGTATTCTTGCCTGGAGAACTCCATAGACAGAGGAGCCTGGGCGTTAGAGTTCAGAGGATTGCAAAGAGTCAGACAGGACTGAGCATGCATGCATTTGGGCCCTTAGAGACCAGAACCGGGCAACCCCAGGCAGAGTTCTTTCTTGCAGCCTGGCCGGCCAGACATCTGACCTGATGCTCTGAAGGTGAGATGGCCACCACAGCTAAACCTGCGGGAACTGTCGTTCCTTAGGCTTTTTTAGTTTACCCAGAATGTTTCTGGATTGTGTGAGAATAAGGCATCCGTTGCTAACATCCATGGTGAACTGTTAAAAACCACACTCCTAGCACAAGTTGGACATTTGAGCTTTCCTTCCTTACTGCAGTGTCCAATAAAGACACCAAAGTCAACAAACTTGTATAAAAAACAATTACATAAAATGTGTATTTTAAATTATGGTATGATTTTTCTACATTTGGAAACATTTACCATCTTCTTAGAGGTTTTCTTTTTTTAGAAAAGAATTGTCTTTATTTTTGGCTGAGCTTGGTGTTCACTACTGTGCTTGGACTTTCTCTAGTTGCAGCAAGCAGGGGCTGCTTTTCGTTGTGACGTGCAGGCTTTTCATTGCGGTGGCTTCTCTCGTGCTGGAGAACGAGCTCTAGGCCCACGGGCTTCAGCAGTTGCCACACACAGGCTCAGCAGTGTGGCTCGCGTCTCTAGTGCTTGGGCTTAGGAGTTACGGCACGCATGCGGGCTTTTTGCCCCTTGGCAAGTGGAATCTTCCTGGACCAGGGATCGAACTTGTGTCCCCTGCATTGGCAGGCAGAATCTTATCCCCTGTGCCACCTAGGAAGTCTCTCCATCTTCTTAAAATAAAGTTGTCTCTTCTAAACATTTTTATATTAAAAGGTCTTTCTATTATGAAATGATGGTGATAGTACACAGCTTCTTTCTGCATGATTATTTACTTACAGTACTGATGAGTACTAAAACAAAGACATACAAGGTGTCAGGTGAGCTTATATAAAAAGGAGTCAATCTGAATCCAGGGTTCAGGGAAGGCGTTTTCAAGAAAATGGCATAGCCACTGGCTTTATTTAGGCGGAATCTGCTAAATCAGTCTGTTTACCAACTAAATGACGGTTATTAGAATTAAGTGGGATGGCATCAGGGAAACCCTGTCAACACAGCCTTGCTTGCAGTATTTCTTCATGCTAATTTCCCTCCCCAGCTGCTGAACCGTGGGCCCAATCACCTGGAAACTGGAAGCGATCATGAAAATACAAGGTAGCCATGCAAAGTTTCCCAGATGCTAAAAAAAATCTGCCTGCCAGTGCAGGAGACCCAGGTTTGATCCCTGAATCTGGAAGATCCCCTGGAGAAGGAAATGGCAAACCACTTCAGCATTCTTGCCTGGGAAAGCCCACGGACAGAAGAGCCAGGTGGGCTACAGGCTATGGGATCGCAAAGAGTTGGACATGACTTAGTGACTAAACAACAGCAACATGCAAAGAGAAAGACAAATTTAGTTTAGGTTGTTCCCTAGCTTTGAGATATATTATTCTCTTCTCTTTCCCAATGTTTTCCCTCCCCCTAACTCTATGGTTATGCCTTCTCCTTATGATCTCTCTGCCTCTTCTTTTTTTTTTCTCTCGTTCAACATAAGACAACGATTTAAAGAAACAGATATCAATAGAAAATAAATTTCCAAACCATCAAGGCTAATGCATTTAAAATGTTGTAATGATAAACGACTGTTGCTCAGTTTCTTTCTGAACAGTTATTTACTTATAGTACCGATCAGTTCTAAAATGAAGGCATATAAGGTGCTGTTATTAAGTCGCTAAGTCATGTCCAACTCTTTGCAGCCCTGTGGACTATAGCACACTAAGCCTTCCTGTCCTGTAGCAATTGAACAGATTATGTGGCTACTTGGTAATGATGAATTGTCTTTACAGTGGAGATTTTTTTCTACAGGATCTCAGCTACAGAAGTCAGGCTGGGTATTATTCAGAGGTCAGTAGCAAGGAAAAGATAGAGGAAGTGAGATAACTTTGTTGTGTGCCTTTATTAAACCTGTCTAGCAGAACCTAAGATATTCCCTGGTGCCATGTTTACCAGCTCTCCCTAGGTTGATGTGGGATCATACCTCCCTTCATGGCATCCTCTAACTTATGTGCATTTCTGAATGCAAATTACCCCATATACCCCACACCCCCAACACACACATAGAGAACAAAAGTCTTAAGCAGACATTAATCTCTGATGCCAACTGACTGGAAAGGAAATTTTTTGTTTTAAAAATGATTTCATTTGTCAAACTAAAATAATAGTTAGCATCTTGGATAGCATTTTTGGGTGCAAACCAACAAAAATCCACTCTAACTAATTTTCATATAAAGGAATTTCTTAAGA
The DNA here is from genome assembly GCF_910594005.1 of Cervus elaphus. Lineage (NCBI taxonomy): Eukaryota > Metazoa > Chordata > Mammalia > Artiodactyla > Cervidae > Cervus > Cervus elaphus. The sequence goes on from NC_057844.1 coordinate 13,157,018, forward strand.
TATAAAGATAGCTTGTCCCAAAGGCTAAAGAATTGAATTCCAGGCAGGAATCCCAGAACCAAGTTGCAGAACTGGCTTCCCAAGTGAATAGTGGCTTCTATTAGGATCAGGACCTTGCCCAGTCAGAAGCTCTCACCACTGACATGAAGAGAAATTTTAATCAAAGAGAACCTGTAACTTCGTTTTGGAAATGCTTTCCCACCGAATAAGGGCTCTTCCTCCTTTGCAACCTCTTGGACTGTATCCTGCCAGGCCCCTCTGTCCATAGACTTTTCCAGGCAAGAATACTGGAGTGGGTTGCCATTTTCTCTTCCAGGGGATCTTCCCGACCCAGGGATCGAACTCGTGTCAGCTGGATCTCCAATAGATTCTTTAACCGCTGAGCCATGTTGGAAGCACACACAATAAAGAACTTGAACTTGATTCAGTAGGTGACCGTGTGTCATTGAAGGAGCCGAGGAATATCACTGGAATACACATTTATGCCTAGAACCCTTCCCCAATGAGGACCGGATGGGAAACAATGTTATGCATTTCAGTGGACAGAGTTAAAATTCTGTCCTCTGGTCAGTTTTTTCCTTTATCTAGTTTTACCCACCTGGCTTGCACAAGGCCTACTGCTGGTCATCTGCAATAGTGGTGAAATTCCACATGGTCACTGCGGGCCACCTTCAGAAGAAGGGTCCTTTTTTTGGCTACACTCCATCTTTGTTGTTTGCACCAGCTTCTTCAGTTGCAACCTAATGGGCTTAATTGCCCTGCTGCATGTGGGATCTTAGTTCTCTGACCAGGAATCAAACCTGTGTGCCCTGCATTAAAAGGAGAATGCTTAACCCTGAAACACCAGGGAAACCCCACCAGTGTCTTGATATGTGAAAACTTTCACTTTTTAATTGTGGATTGCATGTACTTCTAGGTTGGTTGCCCCAGGTTATGCTCCTTTTTATAATTGCTTCTTGCTGTTTGCCTATCTTAGCATCTTTGAGCCAATCCAGGATCAAGAAAGAAGCCAGGGTAGTGTTCAACTCTAGAAATTCCATCGGCTTATCAGCAGCCTCTCTGAACTTGCTACTGCAAGCTCACAGGCCCATTCTAGTTACAGATCTCTGTTCTCTGTAATTAGATGAGGAGATAGTCAGAGAAGTGAGCAACAAAGCCTGTTTTGGCGATCTTTGTGGTTTGAGAGTGGGACTTAGGGAGGTCTGTCCCGGTGAATCTTAGGTTAACCTAGATTGTGGCTAAGGATCTCAGGGTGCCAGAGTGGTGAAATCCATCAGTGATCAAATACAAAGGAGTAGACAGACTTGCCACATAACAGAAGCAATTTCTTCGTGGACAGTGGCAAGACTAAATTAAATGGTCAAAAATGTTAACACTGACCTTATTTAAACAAACAAGAAAGAAAGAAAACACTGTATTTGATACCCTGGGCTAAGAGGAGTCTGACTGGTACAGAAACAGTGGGACATCTTTGGTGGTCCAGAAGACCAGCAGAAAGTGAAAGTGTTGGTAGCTTAGTCGTGTGGACTGTAGCCCACCAGGCTCCTCTGTCTGTGGAAGGTCCCAGACAAGAATACTGGAGTGGGTAGCCATTCCTTTCTCCAGGGGATATTTCCAGCCGAGGGATCGAACCTGTGCCTCCTGCATCGGCAGGCGGGTTCTTTACAGTCTGAATCATCAGGGAAGCAGGGTATGTTACCATTGCACAGACAGCTGTCACCCAGGAAGCAGTCTTAGCTTTAGACTGCTGAAGAACAGAAGGATCCAGAGAGGTGGTGGACTTGAGATCTTAGTGGTCAGGGTGGCCCTGTGAAAGGTCAAAAGAGTGTGGACCTGGGTCTGATGGCTTTGCAAAATTTGATTTTTCTAATGTCAGGACTGGTGACTGGACTCGACATTTTTAATTGAGGCAGAGGGACAATCTAGAGAGAAAGCTAGAATCCGTGCTGAAGAGGGGTCTCGGGTCCTGGGAAAGGTGAAAGGTACCCTCTGAGAACTATGGCCAGAGACACATAGCATAATCACCTAGGGGTTTTGAGCCTCTGAGTCCCCGTCTCAGGGGCCTGGGGTCCTGGAGAAATGACTCATGGGTAACAGCAGCCTCTAAGAGGTACGGGCAGGGCTCTTCATTGCGGCACGGCTCTCTTCCCCTCTGACTGGCCATTGTCGTGGCTGGCCAGAATCAGGCCAATGTTAGCCCTGGTTCTTGTTGCTGTCTCTGCACTGAGGTGGGGCTGGTGGGGGCAGACACACACTCGCACACACTCACACACACTCAGGACGTGGCTTGAGAGCAGGGGGCGGTTGGAGCCTTCAACCATGACCACATGCGCCACCAAGGTCTAAGCCAGGGAGATGGTCCCTCTTGACACAGCGCCCAGCTCCTCCTGGTCTCCCTTAGGGTTCCCTCTTTCTCGGGGATGTTAGGGTTGACAGGCTGGAGGGTCCCTCTCTGACCTGGGAAGGCCTCAGGTGGGCAGGCTAAGCCAAGCAGTGTCTTTCGGTATCGAAGAGCATAGACTTTAGGTGAAAGCCCAGCTCCTCCTCCTCAGGTGTGTCTCAGCCCTGCCTTTGCCTCGTATGTAAAGTGCAGAAATCTGGTACCCGGCTCTGGCAGTGCTATGGGGTTGAAACGAAAGCATATGTGTAAAATTTTTATAAAAGTTTCTGGCTCCTAGCACGTATTATACAAATGTCAGCTTTAAGACAATGAGATAAAATATTCATCCAACAATTTATTGAGTATCTACTAGGTATCAGAGCGGAGGTGGGGGCTTCCCAGGTGGTGCTAGTGGTAAAGAACCTGCCTGCCAATGCAGGAGACCCAAGAGCCGTGGGTTCGATCCCTGGGTCGGGAAGATCCCCTGGAGGAGAGCATGGCAATACACTCCATGGCGGGATACATACGGCCCAAAAAGTTGGACACAACCAAGTGACTAACACTGGGAAGTAGAGAAGAGGAATCATCGACTTTTATTCTTTGTGGCAGCTCTTTCCACACCATTAGAGTAGTAAGAAAAGAAGGCAAGGAGAAGCTGGTGTGTTTTTCTTTATTTCCCCTTTAATTAACTAATTTTTGGCTGCTCTGGGTCTTCGTTGCTGCGTGAGGGTACTCTCTAGTTGGGGAGTACGGGTTTCGCATTGGGGTGGCCTTCCTTGCTGTGGTGCGCAGGCTTAGTCGCCCTGTGGCATGTGGAATTTTCCCAGACCAGAGATCAGACTAGTGTCCCCTGACTTAGCAGGCAGGTTCTTAACCACTGGATCACCAGAGAAGTCCCCAGTTAGTTTTTCAAGGAAGAAAGGGCAAGAGAGACCCGCTTCGGTGCTTGACTGAAGGCCTACCTCTGCTCAGCAAGGGACTGTGTCACGGCTTGGGACGACAAAGCCTCACAGTAATTAGAGGCACGCTGTCCTTTTTTGCACTTTATTAAGAACCCTTGGGGAGGCCTGGCCTTGAGGGGGCAGGGTCCTAGGGTTCTGTCACAGTCTATCTGTTTGCTCCTCTCTCGATTCACCGAGAATGCTAACCTACAGTTATCTTTCATACGGAGAAGAAATGATTAGACTATTCGCTTCATAAATCACAACTTCACTTTAAGGCATTGAGGTGTTCACGTCTAATGACCCTAATCCTAGCTTTGGGGAAAGGCTTTAATCTTGTTAATGATATGCTGAAACAAATTAAACAAAGTGACTAATTCTGTGGCCTGGTTGCTGACTGATTCCAACAGGAAATTTCTCTTTAGGAAAGTTCGCTTTGTCGGTCCACTCATCTGATGTCTCGCCATAGATAGGCTGTTTTTAAGACTGCAAAGCAAGGATATCATATCTAATAATAGGCCCGGTGAACCTGCAATTGTTCGTTCGCTTTGATTTCTGTATTCAAAGCAGTGCTTCAAAAACTACGTTATAAGAACTTGTGTTTAAAATGTTTCCAACCTCATCCCCCACCCCAAAGGGTAAAGCCTGTTCCATCTTGTGTTCTCACTCCACCCTGGAGGAAACTGTTAATTTCTAGATCTTTCAAGATGCCAGACTGGTTAGTCAGAGGATTTCTAAGCTTGTTCAAAATACCTCCCTCCCTACTTCAATCATCGGTCTTCTGATTTCAATACTCTCTTAGCCTCCTTAAAAAACAAAAACAAAAAACTATTAGAAAAGAGAAGTAGATCTTTAAAAATGGTATCCGTGTTCTCTACTTTTGAAGACATAATATCAGGGTATTAAAGATGGAAGATAACAAGTTGTTACAATCAAACCTAACTTGCCTTCTAGGAGTTCTAAGGATTAATTAATCAATCAAAGGATGTGCTCCATATATATGGAATTTAGAAAGATGGTAATGATAACCCTATATGCAAAACAGAAAAAGAGACACAGAAGTACAGAACAGACTTTTGAACTCTGTGGGAGAATGTGAGGGTGGGATGTTTCAAAAGAACAGCATGTATACTATCTATGGTGAAACAGATCACCAGCCCAGGTGGGATGCATGAGACAAGTGCTCGGGCCTGGTGCACTGGGAAGACCCAGAGGAGTCGGGTGAAGAGGGAGGTGGGAGGGGGGATCGGGATGGGGAATAAGTGTAAATCTATGGCTGATTCATATCAATGTATGACAAAACCCACTGCAATGTTGTGAAGTAATTAGCCTCCAACTAATAAAAAAATTAAAAAAAATAAAAAAATAAAGCATGTAAAAAAAAAAAAAAAAAAAGGATGTGCTCACTGCTTGCTATTATTATTATGCTAAAGATGTGAACACAGAGTGTCTTCGCTGGTGTATTAAGCCCTTCGTGATCCATTATCCATTCATTTCTTCAGCCTCAGCTCTAATTCACCTTCTCATACTGTGGTTAACGATCATATGACAATTCTTCTCAGAATGTGAAAGAACCAGCAGAGCTCTCCTTTGACTCTTAGCTGTTCTAGAGAATCAGTTCTTTTCCCTAGGTCTGCTTTCCTTCCACCCACCCCTCCATACCCAACTAGGTCCTGTATATATATATATTTAAAGTGAGATTTAGGTCTCTATTTTACTTTAAAAAAGTATTTATTTATTTATTTGGCTGCACTGGGTCTTAGCTGTCGCATATGGGATCTAGTTCCTGACCAAGGATGGAACCCCAGGTCCCTTGCATTGGGAACGCGACGTTCTAGCCCCTGGACCATCAAGGCAGTCCCAGGTCTCACTTTTTTATTTATTTATTTTTATTTTTCAACACTAACACCATTTTGTGTTGGGGTATAGCTGATTAACAGTGTTGTGGTAGCTTCAGGCGAACAGTGAAGGGACTCAGCCATACACAAAGGCATTCATTCTCCCCCAGACCACTTCCCATCCAGGCTGGCACATAGCATTGAGCAGAGTTCCATATGCCATTCAGTAGGTCTTTGTTGGTTATCCATTTTAATTATAGTAGTGTGTACATGACCTGCCCAACGTCCCTAACTATCCCTTCCCAGGTCTCACTTTAGATGTCCCTTCTTCCAGAAAGCCTCCCTCAACTCTCCGAGATTGCTTTAGACATCCTTTCCACGTGCTCAGGTAGCTCCCTACTTCCATTACGGCACTAACTGCTCTCTGTGGGAAAGGCCTACACGCCTCCCTGTCTCAGACAAAGTAAGTGCTCAGTACATACTTATTGGATGAATAAACCGAATAACTATGATTTGGTAAATAATAAATTAAAAAAATATTTTCCTTTAACACATTCCAAAATATTACGATAATAAATGATCATTAATGAGTTACTAGTTTAACTTCACCGTTACCACTTATGAAGTTCTAAAAATTCCACATCTTGTAACAGGAGCCATTTAGCTAATGGGAACCGTTTGACAACCTTTCTGGACAAGCCAACGTTAATGATCTGCACCAAGTCGGTATTCAATGAATTCTTATCGGTAAAGAAATGAAACATCAAGGTGTGAGGTATTTTCCTGGTGAGACAAAACGCAGAGGTATCATGAAATGATTTTCACGTCCCAGTTAGGGCCCCATGTGACTTGCGGCCGTGCCCTCCCCCGGCCAAGGAGGAAGTGCAAATAGCCCCACTCTTTCAGTGCCCCAGTTTTTACCCTTCTCCCATCTCTTCAGCCTCCACCCTTGGGATCCCCACCTGCTGCTGCCCTCACAGGAGATCCACAGGGCCTGGGCTGCATAAAGGGGAGCAGCAGGACTGGACAGACAGAATGACACCCACTTTGTTCTGGGCTCAGGGACCCCTGGAATCCACCAGCGGGATCAGGCAGAGCCCCTAAGGTCCTTTTCCATCACCTACTTGTGGTCCCTCAGGTCCTTCCCAGAGGTTAAAAAAGCTGGCGAAGGGGTGAGAGGAAAGGGCATCTAAGGAAGGCTGGCTGGACCCCTCGGTGGGTGGAAGGTGGTGGTGTAGAAAGCAGAGGGGAAGGAAAGCCAGTCAAGGGAAGTGCCTAGTGAAGGGGTGTCATGGGCTGGAGACTGGCGAAAGGGAGGGAAGACTGGACCCGGTCTGTCTTAGACCTTTGTACTGAGGGCAGTTGTCATCCCCTGGGGCAACGGGAAAGAAAACACCCTGGACACCTAGATTCCAGTCTAGGTCCTAACAACAGTTAATGTTTATGGTACCTTTCTCTTCCCTGACTCCTCTGTTCTCGTCTCCATCTCCGAAGAAACAGAATTCTATAAGTCTTATTCCTGCACCTGGGCATCAACCCTTTTTCCAGGAGTCAGTCCCTCTCTCTCTGGCATTTGGTCATTTTTCTCTCTGCGGGCACCTTCCTACCTGCTTAGAAACCAGATTGCTTCCCTAGGTGGCAAACCAGTGCCAGCCTCCACCCCCAACAAAGTTCTTGAAGAGTATGTAGTCCACTCTCCTTACTGCTCCTGCCTTTGTACCTCTATTCCTCTCTCTTTTTTTTAAAGATTTTTTTTGATGTGGACTGTTTTTAAGGTCTTCAACGAATTTGTTATGATATTGCTTCGGTTTTATGTTTTGGTTGTTTGACCGCGAGGCGTGTGGCATCTTATCTCCCCATCCAGGGATTGAAACCGCATGCCCTGGATTGGGAGGCGAAGTCTTAACCACTGGATCGCCAGGGAAGTCTCATGCACCTCTATTCCTAATTCTTCTTCTAGTTCCTTGATGAGGCTCCAACATGCTAAGAACTCAACATGCTGGCTCTGTTTCTTACAAGTTCTGAGACCTCAAGCAAACTGCTTAGTCCCTAAAATGAAATCTCCTCAATCTGCAAAACGAAAAGAACGAGAATTACCCCAGATGGTTGTTCCAATGATTAAAACCAAAGTGTCATTTACTTAAAAGGGAGCTATAAAAATATCTGTTCTGTGTAAACTTTTGTAAAATCTATTTTTCCAGGAGCTGCTAATTTCAGAGTCTATCACTTCTCTCAGGAGGGAATGAGGGGCAATGTTCCCCATCTAATTTATGTGACATAAAAGTCATATTCCTGCCACTTCTTTTCCCTTTCAGCTGGAGCTTTTTTCTGTTTATAAGGAAGATCTATATTATATCAGACATTTTTAGTACAGTATTTCATTTAGCCCTCAAAAATACTGAGAAACTGCTTTTGTGATGCTCATTTTACAATGGATGCTTCCTGGAGGCTCAGTGCTAAAGAATCCACCTGCCAATGCAGGCGATTTGGATTCAATCCTTGGGATCACAGGATCCCCTGGAGAAGGACATGGCAACCCACTCCAGTATTCTTGACTAGAGAATTCCATGGACAAAAGGATCCTAGCGGGCTATGGTCCATGGGGTCTCGAGAGTCGGACAGGGCTTAGCGACTAAACAACAACAAATGCTCATTTTACAATGAGGAAACAACTTGCTCAAGGTCTCAAGGTTAATCAGTAGAAGAACAGGAATTCAGGAACAGTTCTCTTTAATACCAAATCCCATGCACTGTCCTCTCAATTTTTATATACCTCAAATGACAAGGAGCCAAACCTCATACTTCTTTCCTGTATTTCTTCCTTGTGTAGTTTTCCAAAAGAAAATACTCCAAACGTGCTCTGAGAAAACCACTGTATAAACATCAGGGGGAATTAAAAAATACGTGATAGCAATACATAGCTTATAAGAGAGGCACCTGAGAGTTGAAGTGCTTGTTTTTGTCTGTTTAGAATTATCTTTAAAGGAAGGGGATGAAGATACTGACTAATCTTTGATGTTTTGCCTATATGTTCATTTTAAGTTGCTCAGTGGTGTCTGTCTCTTTGTAACCCCATGGACTGTAGTCTTCAAAGCTCCTCTGTCCATGGACTTCCAGGCAAGAATACTGGAGCAGGTTGCCATTTCCCACTCTAGGGAATCTTCCTGACCCAGGGATCAAACCTGCATCCCTTGCATCTCCTGCATTGGCAGGCGGATCCTTTACCACTGGGCCACCTGGGAAGCCCCAAAGAATTGAAATAGAATAGGCATAAATTCCGAATCATTAGAAGTGTTTGGAAAAAAAGAGTATGATAAAGAAAGTTCAATGAAAAGGAGATGAGATAGGAGGGGGAGAAAAGCAAAGAAAAAGGAAATTAAATAAGTACGAAGTGAGAGGGTGGTAATAAATTCAAGCATGAGGATCACAGTGTGACAGAGTGTGCTAGTTTTCACCAAAAATCTGTTCTCTTTCATGGTTATAGAATTGCGGTTGGGGCATGGCTACCCAGCTATCGGTCTCATCGTCCTGCTCCTTTGCTGCTGGGTGTAACCGGAACTAAGTTCTATCTGTTGGGTGATGACAGATAAGTCTGTCTAGGTCTTTCTGGGTCTAGGTTGTTGCACTTATGTTTCACACTTCATTCTTCCTTGAGCTGGAACTACCTAATCTCCTTCTTCTTTGTAAATAAGGGCGACATCTTAGAGGATGGAATAGTCATATGTGGCAAAGGAGCCACAGCAGCTGGGACCACCCTTCGCAATACTCTTTCACAGGAAAGATGTAAGCGTTGTGTTTGGTGGGTGGCAAGGAGGGAGGAGGTCTTTCTTACAGCAACCTTTTACCCTAATTAACATACATATAAAATGAAAACTTATTACCATAGGCTACTGCCAATGCTGGACATGCAAGAGATGCAGGTTCAATTCCTGTGTGGGGAAGATCCCCTGGAGGAGGAAATGGCCACCCACTCCAGTATTCTTGCCTGGAAAATTCCAGGGATGGAGGAACCTGGTGGGCTACTGAGTCACAAAGAGTCCGACATGATTGTGCATGCATGCAGGCATGTCACTAAAAGGCAGACTCTCAGTTGGAGTAAAGAAGATCAAAATTCAACTGTTGTGATGAACTTTTACAGGGCAGCAATGGAGAACATACTTGTGGACACAGTGGGGGAAGGAGCTGGTGGGACGAACTGAGAGAGTAGCATGGAAACATAAATGATCGTATGTAAAATAGATGGCCAATGGAAATTTGCTATATTACTCAGGGAGCTCAAATCAGGTGCTCTGTGACAACCCAAAGGGTGGGATGGGGTGTGAGGTGGAAGGGAGGTTCAAGAGGGAGGGGACAGGTATACCTATGACTGATTTCATGTTGATCTATGGCAGAAACCAACACAATATTGTAAAGCAATTATCCTCCAATTAAAAATTTTAAAAAGTCAAGTGTTATTTATAAAAACACACTTAAAAATAATGACTCAGGATGGCTGGAACTGAAGAGATGGAAAGATATATACTAGGTAATCACAAACAAAAAGAAAGATAATTGTATCATGCAACATAGAATTTAAGGTAGAAAAACAATGGACAGATAAACACCTAGTGAACTTAACTAGGCAAACTGGGTCAGAGTCCTGACTTTGACATTTATACTGTGGAATCCTGGGCAAATTGCTTTATTGTTTTCTAGTTTCAGTTTCTTTCTCTATAAAAGATGATAATAACATATTATTTGCAGAATTGAGAGATAATACATGGGGAACACTCTCTATAGATATAAAAATATAGTAACTCAAATTGGATCATATAATTCATTCATCTGGCATTTACTGAACACTTCTTATACATCAGAACTAGGAAGAGGGAGTCAGTCATATTACTTGTCATCAGAGAGATTATGTGTAAAGATGAATTTAATAAAATATTCTACAGCATTATGGGGGGGGGCATGCATTTTGTCTAGAGAGAGGGGCCAACAGAGTCAAAAATAATTTCATAAGAAAGGTGATTCCGTGGTTGACTGGTGTTTGCACAGGCTGAGTAAGAGGAAGGATGTTTCATGAGAAGGCACAGCATAAAAATAATTCTCCTGGAGCTTCCCTGGTGGCTCAGTGATAAAGAATCTTCCTGCCACCAGATCTGAAAGAGACACGTGCACCCCAGTGTTCATCGCAGCAGTGTTTATAATAGCCAGGACATGGAAGCAACCTAGATACCCATCAGCAGACGATTGGATAAGGAAGCTGTGGTACATATACACCATGGAATATTACTCAGCCATTAAAAAGAATTCATTTGAATCAGTTCTAATGAGATGGATGAAACTGGAGCCCATTATACAGAGTGAAGTAAGCCAGAAAGATAAAGACCAATACGGTATACTAACGCATATATATGGAATCTAGAAAGATGCTAATGATAATCCTATATGCAAAACAGAAAAAGAGACACAGATGTACAGAACAGAATTTTGGACTCTGTGGGAGAAGGCGAGGGTGGGATGTTTCGAGAGAACAGCATGGAAACATGTATATTATCTAGGGTGAAACAGATCACCAGCCCAGGCTGGATGCATGAGACAAGTGCTCGGGCCTGGTGCACTGGGAAGACCCAGAGGAATCAGGTGGAGAGGGAGGTGGGAGGGGGGATCGGGATGGGGAATACATGTAAATTCATGGCTGATTCATGTCAATGTATGACAAAAACCACTACAATATTGTAAAGTAATTAGCCTCCAGCTAATAAAAATAAATGAAAAAAAAAAGAAAAAAAAGAATATAAAATTATGGTTAATATATATTGTTAAATACAAAATGCAAGCTGTGAAACAAGAGTCAATATTATCTTGTAAAAATGTATATTTAAATAATGAAAATATATTTCTTTTCAAATTAATGAATAGTGGTGTGGTAGACAAAATAATAGCTGCTCAAAGATGTCCACATCCTGATCCCTGAAACCTGTGAATATGTTACTTTACATGGCAAAAGGGACTTTTCAGATTGATTGAATTAAGGATATTGAGTTAGGGAAATTATCTTGGATTATTCAATGGACCCAAAGTTAGGACAAGAGTCTTTATAAGAGGGTGGCAGGAGAATTAGTTAGTAGTAGGGGATGTGACAAACGAAGCAAGGGTTTGAAGTAATGTGAGAAAGGGATCTTGAACCAAGAAACACTGACAGCCTCTGGAAACTGAAAAAGCAAGAAAATGGAGCCTCCCTTCAAAGCTTCAAGAAAGAACTTGTCCTACTGACATTTTGACTTGAGTCTGATGAGACTGATTATGAACTTTTGAACTTCAAAATTGTAAGATAATAAATTTTTGTTGTTTTTTTTTCCAAAAAAAAAAAAAAAAGAATCTTCCTGCCAACGCAGTAGACATGGGTTTGATTCCTGATCCAGGAAGATCCCACGTGCCAGGGAGTAACGGGACCCCTGTGCCACAACTATTGAACCTGTGCTCTAGAGCCCAGGAGGCAGTACTGAAACCCATGCATTCTAGAGCCGATGCTCCGCAACAAGAGAGGCCGCTGCAATGAGAAGCCTGTGTACCGCAACAGAGATAAAAGCCTGAGCAGCGATGAAGACCCAGCACAGCTAAAAACAAATAAATAAAATTTTATGTACATAGAAAAAGGAATCAATCCAAGAAGAAGATATAACAACAACAACAAAATAAGTGGCCTGATAGGGAACTGCATTCATGGAACTCAGAAAGTTTGATGAGACTGGAGAAGCAGATGCTGGCTAAGATATTGGAACTTCATCCTACACACAATGGGGAGGCATTTAAAGTGTTCCTCCAGGAAATGACTTGCTAGGTTTTGTATTTTAGACAGCTAATTTTAGCCACAAGGTGAGAGATGGCAGGGGCAGAGGTGTGAGCAGCTTAGCAGCAGTGAGACTAAGAGGAAAGCAATGCAATGTTTCAGGGGCTCGAAAGAAAGGACCCCAAACCCAACAGGAGCAGTGAAATGGACGGAAGGTGATGGACAGGAATGTCTGGTCTCCCAAGGGGGCGATAGGGGAAGAGAAGGGGAGCCTGGGACAACTTCAGATTTCTCCTTTGGTTAAGGAGGCGGACTGTGGAGATGTTTACTAGGAGTGAGACCAGGGAGAATGGGCAACTGGCAGGAAAGTTAACTTCCCTTTTAGTCAAGCTGAGCTGAAGGCCAGTGGGCCGCCTGGGCAGACGTTTCTGATAAGGAACTGGCTTTACAGACTGGAGATCTAGGGTAGGCTGGACAGGTTATGAGTTGCTAGAACATTGGTTGGTGGTTGAAGTCATGGATGGGTCTATCCATTAGAAACAGACCAAAAACAGGCTATTCTAGCATTCCAGCATGTCAAAGATGACAAAGGGGCCAAGCTCAAGTAAGACGCTTAGCGAACAGGAAACGGAAGTGTCACAGTGGCCAATGCAGGAGATAGTTTCAAGGACAAAAGTCTGGCCTCCAAGTGACAAATATTGCAGATACATTAAATAAGAAGCAAATGGTGGTGGGGGGCAGGGAAACAACCCAGTGGGTCAGGGAAATTTGACAAAGGCACGGGGGACCTTTGTCAGGGTTGCCTTGGAAGAATGGCAGGCACGGAGATGGGTTGCAGGAAAGAATGAGTGGTAGATGAAGAAAGGGTTGTAAGAATAATAAAAACAGGCATTTCCTCCCAAAGAGCTTGACTGTGAGGAGGTGGGGACTGGAGGATCCAGACTGGATCAAGGAAGTGTTTCGAAATTTTCAGTTTGTTTTTAAAATGTGCCTATATGTTTTACATGATGAAGGGCCTGGGAAGATGCTGATGGAAGGAGCCTGAAAGCCCAGGTGAGGGAATACGTGAAAAGCCATCCCGACTCATTGGAAAAGACCCTGATGGTGGGAAAGGCTGAAGGCAAACAGAGAAGGGAGCGCGGAGGATGAAATGGTTAGATAGCAGCACGGACTCAATGGACGTGAATTTGAGCAAACTCCAGATTATAATGGAGGACTGAGGAAACTGGCGTCTTGTAGTCTATGGGGATCGCGGAGAGTCAGAAACGACTTAGGGACTGAACAATAACAAAGCCATTCTCGGGTTGGAAATAGACTGAAACCGTCTCCGACGCCCATAAGAGTATCAGAAACGCTGTTTGAAAGGTTGTTTTCAAAGGCTGGGACCAGGAGACATGTCATTTATTGAGCGCTCACTGCGAGCCATTCCCTTTCCGTAATTTGAAGGCAGCAATCTAATTGGAAGGCAGATCCACTCCGGAGCCGGGTTTCTTTCCTTGAAACCGTTAATCACTAAAAAGGCATAAAAACAAACAAACAAACAAACAAAAGTACTCCCTGAAGCTGAACCCCTCTCGCAGATGCTAACCCATCTGCAAGGCTTTTTAGTGTCACAAAGCATAAACCATCCCTGGCGCAGCTGGTTCAAGAGCGGCTCTGGAATGCAATGATCTCCCTCGCTCTGTCGAAGTCGGTTACCGTCCAACGCGATTCGGTTCAAGCCTCAGCGCCCGGAGGAGGGGAGGTGCCCGCGCGCGGGCCGCCGGCGTGGGGAGGGAGGCAGGCGCGGGTTGCGGGCACCGGGAGAGGGAGACGTGGGGACAGGGGCGCTGGAGGCGACTCGGGGGACGCGCGGTCGCTGCCGCTCCCATCGCCAGCGCATCGTCCGGCCGAGCCGGGCTTTCCCTGCTCTTCCCCGCCGCTCTTCCCGCGCGCGCGCGCGGCGGCGGCTCGGCGCCCGGTCCCGGGTGGGGGGGTGGGGAGGCCGCTCGCGTCCCCGCGGCCGCCCGGCGCCCCTCACCACCCGGCGGCCGCTTTCGGTTCCGCGCCTTATAAGGCCGGCCGGGGGGGTCACGTGCGCCCCGGGCCGCCCGCCGGGAGGAGGGGGCGGTGGGGAGGAGGCGGGGCGGGGAGCGGGGAGGAAAAGGGGAGGGAGCCGGGGGCGGAGGAAGGCGCGGGAGGCGGACTCCGCGGCCGCGGGAAGCGGCGGCGGCGGCGGCGGCGGCGAGCGGATCGCGCGGCGCTGGACCGCGGAGGAGGAGGAGGTGGACGGAGGGCCCGGCGCGGGGGCGGGAGAGTGCAGCGCGGCGGAAGCCGGAGACGGCGGGAGGGCCGGTGGCTGGGAGCCGGGCGGCGGCGGCCGCGAGCACCGCGGCGAGGGAGGCGCATCCAGCGGCCCCGGCGGCGGCGGCGGGGGGCCCGGGTCCGCACTCCGCGGGCGGCCGGCGGGCGCGGGCCGGCGCGATGGAGCCGCGGCACGTGCGCCCCGCGCCCGGCGCCCGCAGCCCGACCTGGGAGGAACCGGTGGGTACCGCGCCCGCGCCCGCCCCCTCCCGCTTCTTCTCTGTCGCGTCCCCCTCCCTCCCGCCCGGGCCGGGTTCCGTTCAGGAAATGGCCCGGGATGAGGTTCCCAGCTGCTTCCCAGCCGGGGCCGCGCTTCCTCCGCCGCCCCAGCTCCTCCTCGCGCGCCGCCCGGAGCCCCTTTGTCCGGCCAGCCGAGGCTTTCCCCGAGGGGGGCCGCCGGCGACCCGCGCGGACCACGGCCCTCGGAGCACCGTTTGATTTCCGTGCTTCATCGACTTCTCAACTTTTTGTTTTTTTTTTTGGACTTGATTTTAGAGCGAAGAGGGTAGGTAGGGAGGAAGAAAGGAGAAATCCAGACCGTGGGTCGGCGGGCAGGGCTCGGAGGAGACCCGCGTTCCCCCCTCCCGAGACCGCGCCCTGGCCCATCACCTGGGCGCGCAGGTTCCCGGGGACCCGCGCTGGCCGGGCGCATCGCGGCTTGAAGCCCGGAACCACGCCTCCGACTCTGGCTCGCCGCTAAAGCCCCGGGCTTTTCTAGAGGGTCAAGGGGGCTTGCCAGGGGTGAAGCGGGAAGCTGACCTTGATTTCGCCTAGGTTTTTCGCCGCCCATAAAACGCGGAGGTTGGGTAATTTTAGGGACCCGAGTAGCCAGTACATGTGCCTGGTATGTGCGACGGTAACGAGCAGGAGCCCAGGGGAGAGGGGGTCTTCGCATCTATTCTCTCAAACTCTTTCAACTTCTTTCTTGCAACTCAGTCAGTCAGAACCACCTCACCACCCTGCAGTGTTTCTACCCCGAAATCCCCGTCTCGGTCAGAGCTCTGTAATCCTGTGTGGGCTGCCTTTTTCCCCTGGCATCGAATTTTGGCTCTCTGCGCCCTGCCTCGATGTTTGGTACTCCGTCCTGGGTGATATTCTGGAGCCTCTTTGAAAAGCCTCACCGGTGTTCTGTTCACCGTGTTCCCAGGGACTCCCGCATTATCTGCTCAGGCTGGCCCCCTGCCTGTTGAGAGCTTCTAGGTCAGGTGCCAGGGTTGGTTCTTTTTCGTTTCCAATGTGTACCTTACCGGCTCCTTTGCCCAAGTTCCTCTGCCTTCTGTTTCCCGACCTTTCGGGAGTGTCCTTCAACCCTGATCCGTCTGTATCTGCAGCTGTCTTTGCTTTCATAAAGTTGAACATGTTATTAGCTTGCCCGTCTGTTCTTATTTCTTACGTTGTGTGTATTACTGAGGATTAAAATATCCCTGAAATTCAAAATACAGTTCGGTTTTGGAGTTTAAGTCAAAGATCCCTGAAAACTAAATTCAGTGACCTGTTTTGGTAACTTTTTTAGTTTTAAACTTTCCTACCTGGGAAGTCCTTTATGAACTTGCAGACCTGGAGTCAGCAATCACAATGAAAAATGCCCAGTTGTAGTATTTTACTGTAGGATGCTGATGCCACAGCTACTTTGGCAGGAAAACTTTTATTTTTGCTTTCCTTCAAGTGACAAAAATGAAAATGTTCATTTATTAGCCTTTAAAACTAGAGCCCAAACAGAAATATGTGAGTGAATTGTGACACTTTGTCCAGTCTGCATAACTCTCCTTTAAAAAAAGAGGTTTATTTTCTTTAAACTCTGTGGGCCTTTTTATTTACTCAACAGGTATTTTATCCAGCACCTACTATGTTCTAGGACTGTTGAATGTAGCCGTTAACTGCACAGACACAAACCCTTAAATCATCACAGAGCCTTCATTCTTAAGTAGACAGAATGTCTTGTTTCATACATTTTACTATTTTAGAGTAAAAAGAAAACAGTTCAAAGAAGAAAATCATCAGAAATCTCGTGTATGTGGCATAAAATGATCCTTTGGACACAGTGATTTTATTTGAAACCCCATGGCTGTCCATGTCTGACATGAAGTCTAAGAACTAGTAAAGAGGACTCTCATTTAATTTCTTAAAAATGATAAGTTATCCAAATTACTGAATAGTGGTGTGGACAAGAAAAATGACCGGGTAAAGTAGGGGAAATAATGCATGTAAATGTCAGTTATTTCAGACATGGGGCGCTAACTGGGGAAATGTCAGCTTAATCTATGTTGAAGGACAGATTTCCCTACAAAAACTTTTCTCGGATCAGTGATCCCTTATTAATCTAATCAGAGCTATGGACTGTCTTTCCAAGATGTACCCATGCAACATACATATAAAAATTTAATAAAATTTCATGGGAATCAGAGTTCCTATAGCCCAGTCTGTTGACCCTCAAAGACCTTGGGTTAAAAAATCTGCTTTGACCTGGATTCCATTTTGCTGTCATTTAAAATCTCTTTTTTTCTGAATTCCAATACAGGCTACTTTAATACTTTACCATAAAAGTATACTCAGTTACATTTATGAAAAGGAATATTCAGGAGCGAACAGGAAATATTCACAGCACACAGATCCTGTTGCATTGTTTCTTACTGTAAATAACAGCATACATGTAAGGATATACTTTCTCTGGTCTTTTTTGCCAAGTCCCAAAACATGATATGATTCTACATGGAACCATTCAGATAGAAGAGTTAACATCATGTCGGGAATCGATGCTGAGTACTAGTAAAGAGAACAGCCCCTCTAGCTTGAAATGTACTCATGCCTGGAGCAGCGAGGCAGCTGCTGGCCATCAGGATGGTCTTTCTACTTGGAGATGAAATGAAATTATTTAATTAAAGGAGGGTATTTAAATAAACTGTTAACCTTATCATTACCCCACTGAGGGCACTGGGCCTGCAAGAAGAGAAATGTTAGCATTCAGGTGTCTGTGTATTTCCTTTAATGCTAGCTTTAGAATGTAATCAAATCAGTGGAAACAGGCATTACCTAAATTTCCAATTAAAAAATATTTTGGTGGTGGTAATAGGTGGGTTCAGGAAGATATTTAGCCAAGTAGTCCTCGTAGATAATAGCCTGTGGGAAAGTAAATAGAATTCTTGCCAGAACTTAGCAGAGTATGAGGGTGTTTACAGAGTAGCTCTTGAACAGTACTGGGATGCTATAGTACCCTTTACTTATTAAAATTTATTTTTATTTCCAAATGATTGTTACCTAGTTGGCTCTGATGAAGCTATTCAGAACCACTGAAAAATTAGGGAGAGAAGAGTTTCAAAGGAAAAATGGCCAACACATAAATGAGAGTTTATATTTATGTGTGAAGTCTAGATGACCGAAGTTGTGTGCCTTAGGTGCAGGGATGGGCATATGTACATGGAGTTGATATGATTACTGTCATTTCAAAATCCTCTTCGTTGAGTTAACAAGGGAATTTTAATGAAGCTTTCGGTGTTACATTCTAAACACGGAATAGGTAGTGTATTATGGAAGCTGTTTTAAAGTTTGCATGAAAGCAGATCTGTACCTGTTCAACCTGCAGTGTTCTTTGTATGGCTCCCATTAATTAGGAATGTGAGTTTTAGAACATGTTTTTAAAGTGCCTCTGTACTTTGGTTCTTCAGAATCTACTGTAGACTTCATGTTTTATGACATAATATTAACGTAAAGCCCTCTTAAGTAGACATCTAAACATAATTTAGTGGTAGCTTCTATTTCCACTTCTTTCTGAATGCAGTGTCTATGTGGCTTATGTCCAAGCTTATAATAGTTTGTTTGTGATACATTATGTTCAAAACAAAGATTTCAAAGTAATAATAAGATAAATATGTAAGATGCATCTAAGAAATTATTTGAATATCTGAAAACACCAAGTAAGGCAAACAGTTCAAGGAAATCTTTAAATTAAAGAAATAATGTAATATGCCACATATTTGAAATTTGTTTTAGTTGCTATTTTGAGCTACATTAAAATGGTTGTACATATTGAGCTCTTGACATTGCTATTATATTTTTAGGGGAAGTGAAGTGCATTGCAGATATAAAGTGTACAGATTGAATATCCCTTCTGGCAATTTCTAATTTACAGATAAGACTTGAGAAGATGCCAGTGGGTCAGCTACTTTAAGTTAGGGATTGTAGTTCCTCAGAAGAGATGACTGGAGAAAAGAGAATCTTTCATGAGCTACCTTTTGTGGGAAATGATGCGACATTCCTTCACTTGTTTATACAGTATTTCACTCTAAGTATGTGCTAAGGAAAATGCAGACCAGGGATCATTTAGTTAACATTGGCGGGTGAAGACTGACTGTGCTTTCAAAGTCACAACCAAATTTTAGAACTTGTTACAAGAGTCTTTGAAGAGCAGGGGTAGCAGGTTAATTTTTCATGAAGTAATGAATACCTTTACTTTGAGGTATTAATAGCCCAGTTTTTGCACGTGAAGCTATTTATATATATATATTTACTTTTTTATTTAATATTTTTAAGTGATCAATGTTTGAATGAGAGTGAGAAGTGTTTTCAGTCCTCTTCTTAAGATCACAGAATAGGCATGGACATAAAACAATGGACCTTGCCCTTCTGTTTCACTCTCTGCCTGGATTTTGGAAAACATTACTTATATAAAACTTTAAACCTAAATGTGAACAGAAGCATGATGACGGACAAATCAACTTTTGTTGTGTGGTGTGGTAATGTGAATAGAACATTAGAATAAGACACATGATTTTGACTTCGGTCCTGCTTGTGACTTTGGGCCTCAGGTTCTTTACATTAAAAGAGAAGGTCTGAACTAGGTTTATTCTTTCAAAAGGCCATTGACTTAGGTGCTCTTTCGATTTGTGAGACCACTGGATTTGTCAGTGACCAAACAGTTGGGTTAGAATAAAGGCCATTATTTTGATTTTTTTTTTTCTTGTAAAAGAATGCCCTTGTCAGAGGTATGTTCTCTGTAGATACAGACTTGCATTTTTATGGCGCCTTAAGTGTTCTTAAAGTTTATTCTGCCCAACTACTTTCCCTTCCTAAAGAAGACCACAGAGCCCAAGAAGTAGCCTTTACTAGTTAGTGATACCTGGCAGCAGTCTCCTGTCGTTCCACATTTGAATTAACCGTCACATTTTACATTTCAATCAATTTAATCTGCCTAGTGGCTAGACAGTGGTATGGGGATTGTAGATTGTTTATGAAAATCTCTTAGAACTGTTAGTTCTGTCACAGCATCAGATTATTGACAGTAAGATTTAAACTTAAAAAAAAAAAAAGGGGGAAAAAAAAAAAAAAAAGGCAAAACACCCCTCCGTTATTCTGGAGGACCCTTTAAAGGTCATGTCAACTGAAAAAAGTTCGAATGAATTTGAAGGGCGCGACCACGCTAAAGAGACTGGATGCTTTCCTGAAGTGTGAAGACTCCATGGTGTGGCAGGGGCTTTTTGCCCTACTTAAACACACAGCTTAACAGCAGCCTGGAATCTCCTGTGGATGACAAAAGGAACCTGTCACTTGAGTCTCTTCTCCCCGAAGCCCTCCCACAGCAGGCGTGCACATGGCAAGGCGAGGCTGCTGTTTCCCAAGCGTCCGCTCCACCAGCTCGCAGGGGACGAGCTGTGAGCGGTGGCTGCCGCCTGTTGATCCCATTTCCTCCCGCTCCAGTCCGGGTTAGGGAGTGGCTCTCTCCCAGGACCTTCCAGTGTTTTCGTGCTTGGGCTCTGGCGTTCGCAAGGCTCCGGCGCATTGTTTTCTTCTAGGCAGTCCCCCGTTGGCGCTTGAGCTCAGACCTTTCTCTTGCCCGCCGTCGTCGCGGGCTGCGTGTAACTCGCTGGTTTCTGCGCGCTCTCCACGCCCTTGCCAGTTTCCTGTTAGCCCAAGGGATCGCTCTTTCCGAACGAAAAAGTTCTCCGAGCGGAGTGGAGCCTCCCGGAAAATGCTCTTCTCTTCCGTGTGCGCCGGATGGGGGTGGGGGTGGGCCAGAAACTGAAGGCCACGGTCGGGAGAGCCGACGGGACCCGGACCTCCGGGCGGAGGCGGGAGAGGTACGCTTCATCACGGAGGGACTGGGGGATCCGGAGACCCACCAAGGGGCAGCGCCTGTCATCTCGGGGCCGCAGGGGACTTGTACTCGCGGGGACCGTGTGGCGAGGCCCGAGTGTCTCCGCAGAGATCCTGGGTTGGGGAGGGTGGCGGGGGCACCCAGGGGAGCTGGCAGGAAGCCAGGTTCCCTTTCTGCTCCCGGGGCCATTCTTGCCACGGTTGCCCGGGAACCGAGGGAGGGAGGAAGCATCGCCGCCGGCCGGGCCTGCGGGAATGGGGGTGCGGAGGTTTCGCGCCTCTCTCGCCCTGCGCGGCTCACCCTGGGGACCCCAGACCCTCGGGAACGTGGGACGTAGTTCTGACCGCTCTGTCGCTCCCATCACCGCTACCCGCACCGGTGGTATTCCGGGCCAGGAGCCCTACAGCACGCCGGGGGCTGGGCGCGCTGAGGTCCCAGGCGGGCCTGGGTCCGCGTCCCCGGCGCCCCGCCCCGGCCGCTGCTCCGGCCGGAGCCGGACGCGGGGTCCCGGAGGCTCCCGGCCGGGCGCGGGATCCAGGGGGCTCCCGGGCGACCCCTCCCCGGCGCGGGCGGCTAGGGGGTGAAGATGGCGGCGGCGGCGCGGGGCTCCGGGCCCCGCTCGAGCGGAGCGCGGCCCCTGATCGCCGCCCCCGCCGGGCGGGGCTGTGTTCCCGCAGGAGTCGGACAGGATGGCCGGGGCCGGCGGCCAGCACCACCCCCCGGGAGCGGCGGGAGGAGCGGCAGGCGCCACGGTCACCCCCGCCACTGTCCCGGCGGGGCCCGGAGACGACTCGTCCGACAGCGAAGCGGAGCAGGAGGGACCCCAGAAGCTGATCCGCAAAGTGTCCACCTCTGGGCAGATCCGCACCAAGGTGAGGCGGGCCGAGAGCAACGGGGAAGGCGGGAGGAGGCAGGCCGGGGAAGGGGACGGAGGGCGCCCGGGCGCGGGGAGCGCGCCTGCGGATCCCGGGAGCGTGGGGAGCAGAGGTGAGGGCGGGGCCTGGGCCGGGGGGCGGGGCCTGGACCCAGGAGCTCGGTGAGCCCGTGTGAGGGCGGGGGCGGGGCCGGGGGCGGGGCCTGGACCCGGGAGCGTGGGGTGCAGAGGTGAGGGCGGGGCCTGGGCCGGGGGCGGGGCCCGCGGGAGCTGTTCCAGGCCCCAATGCTGGGGCCTCCAGGGTGGGCTCCAGGGGAGCCAGGCAGCGTGGGAAAAAGCCGAAACGCTCTTTAGAGTTCCCGCTCAGGGATCCAAAAAAGAGTGTTTTATTATTTTTGGTCCTACCTGCCGAGCAGTGGTTGCGGAGACCTTCTGCAGGGAGAGAAGTGCAGGCAGGCCAGCCAGAACTGCTGTGACCTTCGCCACCTTCTCTTCCCGCGGGCAGCAGCCTGTCGCTTCCTGACCCTCCCAGAGAGGGAGGATGGGGAGGTGACCCCCGCCTGCCCCTTTGCTGTCCTTTGGTAAATGATGCTCGTACCCTGCGCAGCACAAACCAGAGACCTGGAGTCCTAGGTTTCCACTAAGTGCTGTATTCAGATCTTATCAACACACGCATGGTTATTTTTAATACTGAAAAGTAACTGCTTTGTGGTATATGGAGATGCGCAAGCTGTGTTACTCTTTCTGTAGCTAGTGCTACTGACCTGTGAGGGCTCAAGTTGAGAGTTTTAATTTGATTTTACATAATATATATATTTCAAATGCTTGCAACTTAAACATTACTTATATATTCTAAATTTGGGTCATTTTAGAAATTATGACGTGGAGAGTCTGTTATCACTGGGCGACTTTAAGGAGGAATTAGAAAAGGGAACCAATAAAATTTTTAGATTTGTGTGCTCTTTAAAAATAAATGTGCAGAAGTTAATTTATTCTATACCTATTTTTACGAGAACTTGTTTTCTAAGGTTAATGGACCCACATATGAAAATAGAAGTTTTATTATATGCCTGTGGATTCATGTTTGCACTTGCCTGCCTCCTTATTTTCTAAAATAAATATGTGTAAGCACATACACAACTGTTAACAATCTTCACTGAGTGAAGAGTCAAAGACTGCTTCATTTTTAAGTGCACATCTTGTAACTGCTTTTAATAGTGACATTTTTAATTTAATAAAATTTGTGATAAATTAAGGGTATGGAGTTTAATGTATTTTTAGAAGATTAAGGCTAAATAAAATAGGGACTTTCCTAACAGAGAGTGTCTTTAACATTTGAAATCTTAATTTAAAAAGTTCACAAAACTGTGTTGATAATCAGCAAAATGACAGGTAGTTTAAAGTGGCATTTTTACATATTCACCTGAAATGGTTAAAATTCCATGTATACTTGTATTCCATGTATACATCAAAATTGACCAGTAAATTTATACTGTTTGGAACAAAATTTAGAGAGATCGCTAATTTGAACCGAGTAAAATAAAAAACAAATTTGTTGGGAGTACCACTAAAATTTGAAAGATACTTGAACTGACGATGATAGCTACAATTATACTGTTTAAATTTGATATTTTCTGTGATTTGGGGAAAAGCTTATATATCAAGACTGAGAGTCAATTCAAGAAGCATATTTATTGTTGGTTTCCCATTTAACTTTCTAACAAAAGTGTTTAACACTAATGTTTTGCCATGATTAGGGATAATTAATGATCATTAAATGAAATGTTCCTTAAATTACCAAAAATGTATTGAATTTCAGAAGTTGTGTTTTTTATACTCGCTTAATACAAGTGCATACAAGTTCATCAACATTATCATACATGGACACATGCGATCAGGGCCTAAATTGGCTGAAACTGCTGATTCTTGGCCTTCCTACTTGCCCCATCGCCCACTCCAGACTGTCCATATCTGCCACAAATTTCAGCAGTTAACATCTCTTATCATACTGATTCTCGGGGATGAAGGCAGAGCAGTGGGGGGAAGGAGCACCGCTAAATTCAACTGTTGGTTTTCAGTCTTCAGTTATGATCCACATAAAAGTTGAGGGAAAAGATCTTTAGAAAAGGACCGACACTCTGTTGATCCCTGCACAGGTGTGTGAGGTGGGAGAGCCTGGAGGAGGCGGCCCTGGGACTAGCCCAAGGCTTAGTCATTTTTTAGACAGCAGGAGCTCATACATCCTGAAGATAAACCAGGGGATCACTACGTCTGACAGGTTGTGGTTACTGATAGCACCTTCAGTTATGGTGTATAGCAGTCTGGAATGGTATATGTGGCACAGGAACATATAATTTGTCTGCCTATATCCACATACTTACGTATGTTTGTGTATGTTAATATACGCTGTCTCTTTGGAAAGCACTTGTGCACATACTAAGGGCCTACAGCAGAGTGAGTTGAACAGATGAGTTGAACATTATTTCTTGAATGACTGTGTATACATTATGTATGTTCATGTAATGCTTCATATATATGGGTATTATGATTAAAATGCACTACTTCTTTTAGTTTCCTTTAAAATCCTTAGGATCATAAAGCTGATTGATGTTTAACTTGGAGTGAAAAATAACCACTAATTTAAGTCATTACATTATTTTAAGTGTTTTTTGTGGTAAATGCTGGTTAATGTTTTAAATAATTTGAGTGTTAGTGAAGAACCTTCATTGTGGCATTTGGAAAGTGTTCAGACTTTTCTTAATTGAAAAAGTAAAGTGTGCATATAGTAAGACATTCAGATAGTGTGAGAGGATATTTGGTGATAGGATGGCATCCAGTGAAAAGTCATCTCCCTCCCACACTAGACCTCATAGTCTATTTCAAAGGCAATTGTTGACAGTTTGTGTGTTTCCAGAAAATTTCTATGCACATAAAAGAATATATATATGTATACATATATGGACTTCCCTGGTATCTCAGATGGTAAAGAGTCCACCTGCAATGCAGGAGACTTGGGTTTGATCCCTGAGTTGAGAAGATCCCCTGGAGAATGGAATGGCAACCCACTCCAGTATTCTTGTCTGGAGACTCATATGGACAGAGGAGCCTGGCAGGCTACAGTCCATGGAGTCACAAACAGTTGGACATGACTGAGCAACTAACACACACCCACACTTAAATATGTAGTATTTTAGAAATACTGATGAGAACATTCTGTACACATTCTGCATCTTGTTTGTTGGGGATATAATATGGAGATCATTTCTCTAATGTTTGTGTACAGATACCTTATTCTTTCTGATGATGGCAAAGTATTCCTTTATATCAGATTGAGCTCAGTGAAACTACAGTGTCAGCAGGTCAAAATGGTAGAGAGTAAGGCTGGGAGGTAAGGAAAATGGGGAGAAGTACACGCTTTCAACTCTAAGAGGACAGTCTTCTGGGGATTTAATGTACAGCATTGTGACTGTAGTTACTAAAACTGTATTGTGTATTTGAAATTTGCTAAGAGAATAGCAGAGTATTCTCAACACACACACAGGTACACACACGGTAGCTGTAAGGTAATGGATATATTAATTAACTTAATTGTGGTAATCATTCCACAATATATATGTCTATCAAATAATCATCACGTTAATTACTTTAAGTATATACAATTTTACTTGTCAATTAGACCTCAATAAAGCTGGGAAAAAATGATCCCATATGGGAAATCTCATATGGTTTAACCTAGCATGTTATGTCATCACTTAATTAACCAGCTCCGTATGAAAGGAAATATGGGCTATTTTAAGACAACAGCAATCTCAGCTTTTTTGCAGTGGATACTATATACTTTTTAAGTAAAGAATAAATAAGACTGGCATGCGTTTTGAATTAGTATGGTCTAATAAAATCCGCATGTACATTTTAGTATCCTCCTCAATCCTGTATTGTATACTCTTTGTTCCTCTTTTCATTTCCCATTTTTTCCCTCCTGTTTCTTTGTCCTTGCTATCTCTTCGCCTACTTTTCTCATTTTCTGTTTTTCACCACTTTTCTCTCTATGGTGTCTCAGATGGTATAGAATCTGCCTGCAGTGCAGGAGACCTGGGTTCAATTCCTAGGTTGGGAAGCTCCCCTGGAGAAGGAAATGGCAACCCACTCCAGTATTCTTGCCTGGAGAACTCCATGGACAGAGGAGCCTGGCGGGCTACAGTCCGTAGGGTTGCAAAGAGTTGGATACAACTGAGTGGCTAACACATACACACAGTGATTCTCAAGAGTCCAAGATGAAGTTGCTCAGTCGTGTCCGACTCTCTATGACCCCCTGGACTCTTGCCCTCCAGGCTCCTTCATCCATGGGATTCTCGAGGCAAGAATACTGGAGTGGGTTGCCATTTCCTTCTCCAGGGGAGCTTCCCGACCCAGGGATCGAACCCAGGTCTCCCGCATTGTGGGCAGACGCTTTACCCTCTGAGCCACCAGGGAACCTCAAACTATCAGCTAAATGGAATTTCAGGTAGTCTCATCTAGCTACCCAGGTGCTAAACACTAGATAATTTTATGGCTGCCTCGATTTCCTCAAAGGAAATAAATCACTTGTATACAGAAGTTTAAGTACTGCTGATTGGGGAAACTAAAGGGAGCTGTAACTCATCAGATCTCTTCCTTTCTCTTTACCCTTGACTATTATCCCTAAATTCTTCGTCTTGCCTCAAGGAGAAGGTTGATTCTGCATTTAGATGTACTGTTGTAGAGAACTTCACAGGTGTTTACTGGGCGTGAGACATTCTGGAGCAGCACTAATACAAACTCAGAACAGCTTAATTTTGAACATGAGTGTGAAGGTCACTTGGCTAGCTTTTTCTTGGCCCATCAATACTGTAGTGTTTCATTTTGCAGTGAATGGCTGGAGGAACCTTGGTCAGGACTATAGACTAGAATTGTTCAACTGTCATAAGCCAAATGGTAAAAACAAATAGGAACCAACTCAAAGACTTTTTGACTCATCTTGGCTAAGGTCATGAAGCTTCATGTATCAAAAATGCTTCCTAATTTGCTTTATTATGCTCTCACTTATTTTTTCCACATTTATATGTCTTACAGTTAATTTTAATGTCCATAAATGAGTTTCTAAATTTAGGTAAAACATACCTAAATGCTGGAAAGATATTTAGAACTTTGCAACACTATACCTGTATTAGGACATCTCTTTCTGCCCAGTAAAAGAATAACCACCACATTCTTCAGTTAAAACCTGGTTTTACTTTAACTTGAAGGATGTATAAATAAACTCATGTCTTTATGGTAAGGCATGATCAACATGGAAATATTGATTTGTATTTTTCACTGCTTTATGAGATGCAATTTGTGCAATTAAACATTATCTTTCACCATAAACCTTCTGTAGAGTAGATTAGGGAAGACTTGCTCAGTGTTTTTCAAATTGTAGATTGCAGCTCATTAGTAGGTTCTGCTGGTTCATATCCAGTGTTTGAAACAGAAACAGAATGGATTAGAAAATACTGTTTAAGACCTAGCCACAGTTCTATGTGGAAACATTGAATTGGGTAATGATCCAAATAATATGGGACACAGAAACAAGGCCAGCTAATTAGTAATAAAGCAAGTAATATTAACAAGTGTATTGTTCAGAAACTCACTATGATGTGAAAGGCAAGTAGGAATATTTATATTTTGATAGGTGATGAGCAGGAAGATATCTTGAATTACAAAAGTAATTAACATTCGTCTAGGCTTCTATAAAGGGTTAGGTAGTAAATATTTAAAGCTTTGTGGGCCATAGACTGTCAGAATTACTCAACTCTACTGCTATAGTATAAAAGCATCTATAGGCAGTACTTGAATATACCTATGAGTGGCTGTCATGGGATATATGTCTATATGTGGGTAGTTGTTCAGTCACTAAATTGTGTCTAGCTCTTTGCACACCCATGGCTTGCAGCATGCCAGGTTCCTCGGTCCTCCACCATCTCCTATAGTTTGCTCAATTTCATGTCTATTGAGTCAGTGATGCTTTCTGACCATCTCTTCCAATAAAAGTTTAAGGATGTTAACATTTGAGTTCATAACATTTTCATGTGTTAACAAATATTCTTTTTTTTTTTTTTTAAAGCCATTTAAACATGTAAAAACCTTCTTAACTTGTGGGCTGTGTACAATCAGGTGCTGGAAGTATATGGCCCATGGATTTTCTTATGGACTTCAGTTTCTGATTACTTTTCTAGGTAATGGAAAATGGTTTGCATAGCATTGCAAAGTTAAGGTGCTGCGAAATGCGATCAGCATTGAAGGGACCAAATAAAGCTAGATCTCAATCCATTTAAAAATCTCATCTTTGTAGAACATTTTATTTTTAGCTTGGTTTGCGTCTTTGCTTCCATTTTAATGTGAACTAAATATAGATTGGAAACTCTGAGTCTTGGTACAGTAATATATGGTATAACAACTTTCTTTCCATTTTGATTACAAGTTAAACATGATATCCCATTATTAAAGATGAGACTTAATAAATAATTTATTCAACCTTCACATACAACTTGAGATGCATTATTTGAAGGTATCTAAATTTAGAAAGCTTTCACTTTAAGCTGCATGTTTGCTGTTGTGGTGGGAGTGATGAAAGGTTATATGAAACTTCTATTGTAAATGACTCGGGGCTCCTTTCTGTTTCCAGGGTACAGGGTTTCACTCATATTGGATTTGTTAGGCTTTACTTGCTCAGGAAATATGTTTATAAGCAAAGGTTTTAATTAAAGAGAGTTTGGTTTATGTCTAAAATAGACCTTTGAAAAAGACCATAACATGTTAGTCCATTACATTTTCCCTTGACAAATTAATTTGATTTTGTTGGGTATGGAGTGGTTTTTTTCTGTGACTGTTTAGTTATTTGAAACACGTTTGTTTTTTTGATTTGGTTAAGTGGCTTAAAAGATTGATATCCATTGTTGATAATAACCTTAATTTCAGATGCAATATACATTGTTTCTGTTTTATCAATAGATTGTCACTTATTTTTTTCAAAGTAACATAATGACAATATTCCCCCCACCCCGCTTACCCCACTTTTTATTATAAGGATATTTGGAAGACTTGTTAGCCTCTTGGTTTTTTTTTAAAATTTTTATTGGAATATAAAAAATGTAGCAAAATGAATCAGTTATACACATACATAGATCTGCTGTTTTTAAGATTCTTTTCCCATGGATATCACGGCAGAGTATTGAGTAGAGTTTCCTGTGCTGTATGGTAGGCCCTTATTAGTTACCTAAGCCTCTTGTTTTATACCAAGGAAATATGGTCAACTTTATCGTGTGTGGAGCAGGCATCTCTAACCTTCTCACCGTGCAGGTTGAACACCAGGACTTTGTCTAAACCCCAGATTGTAATTTAATGT
Organism: Cervus elaphus; assembly: GCF_910594005.1. NCBI lineage: Eukaryota > Metazoa > Chordata > Mammalia > Artiodactyla > Cervidae > Cervus > Cervus elaphus. The sequence continues at coordinate 13,185,662 of NC_057844.1, forward strand.
TTGATGTTCAGTCACTAAGTCGTGCCCAGCTCTTAATCTTGGGACATTCATGGCAGAAACGTAAAGATACCTTTCTCCTTAGTGTTTGTTTATAGAGCAGTTTTATAACATATACATCATCTCATCAAACAGTTGCGTAAAACCATCTGAATTTTACAAATGAAAAAACTGAGAGCAGCAGGTTGGAGTATCTTCTAGGTAAATGGCAGGATTGGAACTCAAAAGCAGGACTTGGAAATAGTGGATGGCTTCCAAGTGTCTTCTTTTAAGTCCAGTAAGCTTCTTGGATTTGAAACTTGACATCTACGGTATATAAGTATGGGTGTATTGGGTTGGCCAAGAAGTTTGTTAGGGTTTTTCTGTACAGTGTTATGGAAAAACCCTAACGAACTTCTTGGCCAACCCAATATGTGGGTGTCTCCTCACCCCTCCTGCCTGCCTGCCCTCCCCTATGTTGCCTTCTCCCTTCCTGCCCCGCCCTTTATTCATCTGTTTAATCTGAATGTATCTCTGACCAATGTTTTAGGTTTCCTAATGCCTTTTTGCATTCAAAACTTGTGTTTTTAGTGAGATGCTGAGCAGTATATGTTTGAAAAGTGACTTTCAGAATAAAATATTTCAGCTGAAATTTCTACTAATTTTAATTACCATTAGCCAAATCACGGACTCAGTTTGAAAATGGCTTCAGAAGGACTCATTTATAAGAAATGCTTATAGATATCTAGCGCTTCAAATAGATTTCCAAAGAAAACTGTTAGTTTCACTTTTGTTTTAAAAGGTCATGATATAGTGCTAATATGAATTATATACTTTTCCATTTGGCCTATCGAGGAAAATACATGAATAAAATTTATTTTTAACTAGCTAAGGAATGAACATGACATTTATAGGGTACAGTTTTCCCCGTCTGACTCTTCCATTTAGGTTAGAAATAGTTCCAGGATGTGTACTTGAGCAGGCACACCATTTTGAGTGGGATTATTTGTACAGACTCATATAGTACTTTTTATAAACTCATATAGTACTTTCATTGACTATGCTAAAGCCTTTGACTATGTGGATCACAACAAACTGGAAAATTCTGAAAGAGATGGGAATACCCAACCACCTGACCTGCCTCCTGAGAAATCTGTATGCAGGTCAAGAAGCAATGGTTAGAACCTGACGTGGAACAAGAGACTAGTTCCAAACTGGGAAAGGGGTACGTCAAGGCTGTATATTGTCACCCTGCTTTATTTAACTTACGCGCAGAGTACATCATGTGAAATGCCAGGCTGGATGAAGCACAAGCTGGAATCAAGATTGCCGGGAGAAATATCAATAACCTCAGATGTGCAGATGACACCTCCTTTATGGCAGAAAGCGAAGAGGAACTAAAGAACCTCTTGTTGAAGGTGAAGAAGCTGGCTTAAAACTCAGCATTCAAAAAACGAAGATCATGGCATCCAGTTCCATCACTTCATGGCAAATAGATGGGGAAACAATGGAAACAGTGAGAGACTTTATTTTCTTGGGCTCCAAAATTACTGTAGATGGTGACTGCAGCCATGAGATTAAAAGATGCTTGCTTTTTGAAAGAAAAGCTATGACAAACCTAGACAGTATATTGAAAAGCAGAGGCATTACTTTGCCAACAAAGATCCATCTAGTCAAAGCTGTGGTTTTTCCAGTAGTCATGTATGGATGTGAGAGTTGGACTATAAAGAAAGCTGAGTGCAGAAGAATTGATGCTTTTGAACTGTGATGTTGAAGACTCTTAAGAGTCCCTTGGACTGCAAGGACATGAAACTAGTCAATCCTAAAGGAAATCAGTCCTGAATATTCATTGGAAGGACTGATGCTGAAGCTGAAACTCCAATACTTTGGCCACCTGATGCGAAGAACTGACTCACTGGAAAAGACCCTGATGCTGGGAAAGATTGAAGGTGAGGAGCAGGGGACGACAGAGGATGATGAAATGGTTGGATGGCATCACTGACTCAATGGATGTGAGTTTGAGTAAACTCTGGGAGTTGGTGATGGATAGGGAGGCCTGGCGTGCTGCAGTTCATAGGGTTGCAAAGAGTTGGAGATGACTAAGTGACTGAACTGAATATAGTACTTTAAAATCATGTTGTTATATATATATATTCATATATACATAAATGAATATATACTGTCTCTGGTTTGTGGAGCATGGTGGTAAAATAAACCCCTATGAACTAGAAGGAGAACATTTTCAACACCAGCCATCTACCTACGTGCCCCTATTCTTTTTTACTCTTCTGTTGTCCCTCAGATCATTCAAAATGGGACTTCCTTAGTGGTCTAGTGGTTAAGAATCCGCCTTCCAAGGCGGGGGATGAGGGTTCTATCCCTGATCTGGGAACTAAGACCCTGCATGCCGTGGGGCACCTGAGCCTACGTGCCTCAACTAGAGAGAAGCCCGTGCATAGCAACTAAGGCTGGACACAGCCAAAAGTAAATAAATAAATGTTAGAAAGTGATTTATTCCAGAAGATGTATATGGTGTCCAAGCACTGTCAGAGATGCCAGCGATAGAGCGGTAAACAGAACCAAGGTAGACGAAGACCTCTGCCCTCATGGAGCTCACATTTTAATCTGGGAGAACTTAGAAATTTATACATATGTAAAATGCGTAACACATTGGAAGGTGAGAAGTGCTAAAGAGGGAGAAAAACATGGATGGGAGTATGGGTAGGGTAGGAAGGGGAAGGTCTTCCTGAGGAGGTGACATCTGAATGGTGACCTTGAGGGAATGAGCCTTCCTCTTGGGGGAAGGCAGCCTAGGCAGAAGGAATAGGGGTACAGTGACCAAGAGATGGAAGCTACAACGAGGAGGGGGTCAGCGGGATGGGGCTGAAGTGGGGTGGGTATGGGAAGAAAGCCAGGCGTTAACAGCAAATTAATGGCGAGTGCTTTGCTTGGGCTCATGCATCCCCGAGGGTGGCGTTAGTGGCGAAGGATCTGCCTGTCAGTGCAGGAGATGCAAGAGATGCGGGTTCAATCCCTAGGTCGGGAAGATCCCCTGAAGTAGGAAATGACGACTCTTTCCAGTATTCTTGCCTGGAGAACCCTATGGACAGAAGAGCCTGGCAGGCTACAGTCCATGGGATCTCAGAGTCTGACATGACTGAACGTCCACACACAGCACACACAGGCATTCTGTAGTCTGGATGGGCTTCAGAGGGCTCCCCAAATTTGGTGTCCATGTGTATGCCCCTCAGAAGACTTTAAAACCATCGATTTGTAAAGGGGAATTGCAGGACAGATAGTAAAAGATAGAGGGGAAAAAAACACACACACACATTGTAACCATCAGTTATCATGGTCATTTGGAGAAATGCTAAAATTAGTGATGGATTTAATGAAATGAAAGGAAAAGCCCCATTGGACAGCAAGGTTCCTTGGGACCTTTAAGTGGTGCCGGGTTTGTGTCTCAACTCTTCCATATACTATTTGTTTTTAAATGTGGGCCTTTTTTAAAGTCGTTAGTGAATTAGCTGCAATATTGCTTCTGTTTTATGCTTTGGTTTTTTGGCTGCAAGGTATGTGGGATCCTAGTTCCCTGACCGGGGGTAGAACCCACAGCCCCTGCATTGGAAAGGCCTCCACAAGAGTCCCTTCCGTGTACTGTTAGGTGACCTTTCCCATGTTACTTACTGTGGCAGAGAATGCTGTGCACTTCAGTCTCTGGGATTCCCCTTCTTTCCTGGCCAGCTCCTAGGCTTCATTTTGTGTGCAGAAAGGTGGGGCTGTGTGACTGCGTTTCAGCCAGTGGAATGTGAGTGGGAGTGATGCTCGTCACTTTGGCCTCTAAAGCCATCTGTGGGCCCCTCCTTGCCCTGTTCCTTCTCTCACCTGCCAGACAGATGTAGATTATGCAGTGGAAAGAGCTTGGCTCCCTGACTCATAGAGCAGAGCCTCTGTGCTCCTGCCCCCAACCTCACTGACCACATTGGATTGTGACGCAAAAGGGCTGTGGACCTTTACCGTGTTGAGCCCCTGAGATCTGGGGATTATCCGCTGCAGCAGTTAGCATACTATGACCGACACGCTTCATCTCTCCGAACTTTGGATTTCTCATCTGCCAAGTGGGGCTAGTTCTTCTTACCTCTCAGGGTCATGATGAGGATTAGGGAAATACACAGGATGCTCTTGTATCTCTGATTAGTATAATTATTTTTAAAAACTGGTATAAAATCCTCATATCCCTGTTATTCCTGATACATGTGCCTTTTAAATATTTTAAGCAGCTTCTTAATCAGTAGGCTATATAGACCATGGTCCTTTGTTGGCTCTTTAAAAGACTTGATAAAAGTATTATATTTTTACAGATCATTATTTTGTAATGTCCAGAACTATCTTTGCCACCACAAAGGGCCCTTTGGATATCTGAAAACTCACTGCAGAAGCCGTGTCTATGGGCTCACTGCATGACATGCATGAGGACTAACCTTGCTTCTAGAGTAAGATATGCTCCAAGTGTCGTAGGGAAAAGTTGCTTGATTAAAAACGAATACCACTCGGAGCTGGTAGTGGAGATATGTGGCCAGGTTGGCTTTTAGGTGCGTCCACTGCCCAATCTGCTTTATCCTGAACTGATTTCTCTACACTTTGCCTGTCTCCCCTTCCTCAACTCCTCCTCTGTCCCCACGATCTGGCTTTTGCCCCAACCCCTTCATGAAAACTTTTTTGCAAAGGTGATCTAATTGCTAACCTCCAACGGTCTCTTTTTAGTTTTCACTCAACTGTATTTCTTGTACTTTTGACACTGCTGACCATTTTTTTCCCCCTCACATCTTCCCCGTTTGCTTTCAAGGTTTAGTTCCTTTTCTCTTTCTTACTAGCTTTTGACTGCCTCTCAATCTCTGTCCAGGATTCTCACTCTCTTTGTTCTTCCTTTGGTGGCCTCCTCTATCAGGTTAGGCTTTGGCGTCGTCCAGGCCTGTCTATCTCCAGCCTGTGCTTCATTGTGCGATCTGGACCACAGTTCCTTTACCTACTAGACACTTAACTGTGGTGGGTCCTGTGACTATCTCAGCCTCAGTATTTTCATAAATAGCTTAAATACAGTCGCCCCACTCCCTGGGCAAATTTAGCTCCATTATTTTTATCGGAAGAATTTGCTTTGTAGTTAACTGATTTTTTTTTCTTGCTCATCATCTTCATTAATTCATTTGCTTTTTAGCGAATATGCATTCAGTGCCTTCTTTGGCTAGGGTGAGTGTTGGGCCTAGAAAACACTAGTATATAAAGCAGACACAGTCCCTTTCCTCATGGAGCCCAGTTAGCGGTCATCATGTTTGGTCAATTGTGTGTTTGCATAGGTTATTTCACTTAATCCCCATAATAAAACTAAGTAGGTAGATACCAATATTATCCCCATTTTAGAAACAAGGAAACCAAGGATTATATAAGTACTTTATCCAAGATCACCCAGCCTTCAAGCGACCTGTTTCATGCCTGATTTAACTGTTACAATATTTATATAGAGCCTTCACTAAGTCGTGTCCAACTCTTGCGATCCAATGGACCATAGCAGGCTTCTCTATCAGTGGGATTTCCCAGGCAAGAACACTGGAGTGGGTTGCCATTTCCTTCTCCAGGGGATCTTCCTGACCCAGGGATTGAACTGGGGTGTTCTGCACAGCAGGTGGAGTCTTGGGTGGATTCGTTACTGACTGAGCCACCAGGAAGCCCATTGTGACACATTCTACTGTCTTTTTCTCTACTGCTTGTGTCTGTCATGAATTCTTTCCTTCCTTCCCACTTCTGTTGCTGTTTTTTCCTAACCTTCTCTTGACCTTTAGGACTTAGCATTTGGGTTTTTTGTCATGGATTTCCTATCCGGTCCCTTCCCTACTATTGCTCTGCCAAAGCTATCATTATAAAAGAGAAGCTTGATTATAATAAAATTTTGCATAAACTCTTGCCCAGTACCCACTACTGGTAAATTTCTCATGGCTTAGTAGGTGTTTCTCAATTTAGTGGTAAACCACCTTTCTAGTCATTTAGTCAGTATTTATCGAGTACTGTTGTAGTTGCTGGAATAGCAAAATCGCATAAAAAACCCTGCTTGCTAGAGCTTCTAGTCTATTGAGGGAGAAGTTAATAAACATATAAGCAAATACATATCAGATGTTCATAAGCACAATGAAGGGAAATAAAATAGGATAAAGGGAGAGGAAGTGGTTTGAGCAGTGTGTGCGCGCGCGCATGCATGTGTAAAGTGTTCTGGGTGAATTGGTCCAGGAAGGGCTCTCCTGGATGAGGTAGTATTTGAACAGAGATCTGAATGAACTGACATGAGCCATGCAGCTCTCTGGTGTCAGGGCGTATCAGGCAGAGTCAACACTGTGCTCTCCAGCCTGCCTCTGCCGTCCTGGGGGCGGTCAGGCCAGACCCTTTTCTGTTCCCAGAGTAAGGCAGGTGCGGTCACATCGCCAGGTCTTTGCACTTGTTATTCTGTCTACCTGGAAAGCCTCCTCTTTTCTGCTTCTCTGCCTGCTTCATTTTCTGCTCTTCTTTTCCCACATCTCTGAAGCATTGAAGTAGCTTTCATCCAGTCCTGTGTATCAAGCTTCAGTACAATGTAGCTCTGACTGTGGGACCAAGAGGAAGGTTAGTGGGTTAGTCTATAGAGCAGAGACTCTGTTCTCTCTTTCTCTCGCTCTCTTTCTTTATACATGTATTATATAACGTTATATAATACATGAAACTGAAAGTGTTAGTTGCTCAGTCCTGTCCGACTCATTGCAACCCCATGGACTGTAGCCCGCCAGGCTCCTCTCTCCATGGAAGTCTCCAGGCAAGAATACTGGAGTGGGTTGCCATTCCCTTCTCCAGGGGATCTTCCTGACCCAGGGATCGAACTGGGGTCTTCTGCCTTGCAGGCGGATTCTTTACCAGCTGAGCTACCAGGGAAGCCGGTGTAATAGATATAGTAATGCTTTATATTACATATTACATATCAGATAATATATACAGTATAATATGTAATGATTTTATAATATATACTATAGTATATATAATGTTATGTATAAATGTATGCTATATATTTATATATCATAATATAATATATAATTTTATTAAAAAAGGAAGATGAGTTGTAAATTTGGCCCCAAACTTCCTGGCAGCCACAGCAACAAAATCACTTATAAACTTTTACGGTCAGGAGTGAAGAAGCCCTCTCGATTTTAGCAGGAAAACAAGTTTTCCTAGGTCCCCGAGGTGGCGTGGTGTCCTGCCAGTGTCCGCGTGGCTGTTCCTGAGGGCCGAGGTGGGCACTCGCCCACATCCCGACACCGATGTGGGTGTGTCGCTGCAATGAGACCCTCCCCTTGTCGGGTCTGGACACGAGCCAAACCACAGCTTCGTGCCAGCAGTCTGGGAGGGGATTTAAGTCAGGCGGCTTGAGCTGTGGCTAAATCCAGGCATGAAATCCAAAATATTTTTGAAGATTGAATAAATGGCATGACCTTCAGACCATCGCCTGTTAAACTGGGTGTCTGCTAAAATACTTTGGAAGTATCCTAGAATCTCACATTCTTTGCTGCTGTTATTTATTCAGGTGTGATTGATAAGAGGGGATCAAAAGGTATGTTCTTAGCTGGTACAGAAAGAAAAATCTGATGTTTCTTGGTAGCTCTCAACTCAGTATTAAATGGTTCTGTGAGTAGGTTTTTTAAGAATATGTTTGCAGTGTTTCATGAGTACAATGCAGAATGTTAAAAACATGTATGTGTTACGAGAAGAGTGTTGACCTCATGGACCCCTGGAGAGGTCTTGAGGACAGTTTGACAACTGCTGTGTCTGCACAGTGTAGTTGGGGCTGATTTTATTTTATTTTATTTTGAGAGAGAGGGCTGGGAGGATGTCTGGAGGGAGAGCAGAACAAGCAAGAGAGAAAAGCCAGTGCAAAGGCCCTGAGGTAGAAGAATACTTGACACCGCCCAGGCATGTGAGTAGGCAAAGGATGCCTAGGGTGAAGTGGGGACGGTGGGAGTGAGTAGCAGGAAGGACCCTAAGGGAGGTTAGGGGGACAGCAGACATGTTGTGAGGATTTCTGTGAGATAATATACATATTTGGCATGGTAGCTGGCACACAGTCAACACTTCAGACATACTACTTATCATAGTAATGGGCTTCCCAGGTGATGCTAATGGTAAAGACCCCACCTGCCAATGCAGGAGACGTAAGAGATGGCCAGTTCCATCCATGGGTTGGGAAGATCCCCTGGAGAAGGAAATGGCAACCCACTCCAGTATCCTTGCCTGGGAAACCCCATGGACAGAGGAGCCTGGTGGGCTACAGTTCATGGGGTCGCCAAGAGTCGGACACGACTGAGTGACCTAGCCCAGCACACAGCATTTCATAGAAATAGTAAAGTAATACAGTTACAAATTTGACCTTTAAAATAAAAACAGCGTCTAAAACAGACTCTAGAAGTAGGAGAGACAGGAAGCTGTAGCTAGAGAGAGACCTAGGGATCAAATGAGGGGTTTTGTTGTTGTTTTTTTCTTAGGAGAAAGAAGGGAGTATTGGTTAGTTGAGAGGGAGGATAAGATGATGCAGAAACGAGGGAGCCGTGTTGCTGGAGCAGCGTTCCTGAATATGTGAGGCAGGATGGGATCTTGTGAGTAGCTGGTCTTTGCTGGGAACAGGGCAGTTTCTCTCTAGTTTGGGTAGACCCAGTGGTAAGCATTTCTGGAAGTTCTCTTCTGATTCTTTCAGTTTTCTTAGTGGAATAAGAATTGAGGTCAATAGCTGAGAATCAGTATGGCGGAGAAGATATTAGCGATCTGAAGAGAGAGGAGAAGATGTGAAATGCTTGAATGGGAGAGTGGGAAAGTGAGTGATGTGGAGAAACAGTGGGAATGAGCTGTGCTGTGTTCAGCTGCTCAGTCATGTCCGACTCTTTGTGACGCCCTGGACTGTAGCCCACCAGGCTCCTCTGTCCATGGAATTTTCCAGGCAAGAATGTGGCAGTGGGCTGCTGTTTCCTACTCCAGGAGATCTTCCCAGCCCAGGGATTGAACCCTTGTCACTTGTGTCTCTTGCATCGGCAGGCAGATTCTTTACCACTGTGCCACTTGGGAAGATAGTGGGACTATCAAGTGGCATTTAGGGTACTCCTGAAGTGAGGGGCTGTGAGTTTAAGGTCAGCACTGCCGGCCTTTTGTGGCACCACGTTTGGCTGCATAAGTATAAGCACGGAATAAGTGGAGAATTGGATTACACCAGGATTGAGGTTTGTCTAAGAAAGTATGGCAAAGCTGGAGGGGATGGGGAGATTGAGAGTGGATACAAAAGAGAGGTTATCATGACAAGGTCTGAGATCTGTGTTAGGTATCCAGTGGGTGCTTGAAACAGGTCCTAGGAAGTAGGGATGGAACCCAACACCTAAGGGAGGGTGGAAGAGAACATTATTGCAAAGTGTTAAACTGTAGTCATTTAAATTAAAAAAGGAAGAAAAAAGATGAAAGAAAGACCACCAGAAGAAACTTTAATTGTTTTAAATGTGCTTTGCACATGCATTAGTAATAGGTTTTCCTGGGGAAATCTTTAGATCATGTATGTACAGCTGGTGTCCCTCCATCAGTAAAGTACAAAGAATATTTTACTTAGATCATGAAACAAACAGTTCCTCAAAGAAATAAGTAGATCTGCTTTGGAATTTTTTTTTTTTTTTTTTTTTTTTACTATGCAGTGACAGTCTAATGTGCATTAAGTAACCCAAGTGTTCCCGTGACAGCTCTTATTGGTTAACTTACAGGACCTCTGTCAGCCTTCGCTTCCTTATATGTAAACCATCTTGAGGGCTTCCCTGGTAGTGGAAAAGAATCCACCTGTATTACAGGAGATGTGGGTTCGATCCCTGGGTCGGGAAGACCCACTGGAGAAGGGAATGGCAATCCACTCCAGTATTGTTACCTGAAAAATCCCGTGGACAAAGGAGCCTAGTGGACTGTAGTCCATGGCGTCACAAAAGTGTCGAACATGAAGTATCAACGTTAACAAGAAACTATCTTAAAACTTTGTGGGGACCAAAGAGATAAAGTCTTTAGCTCAATGCCTGGTACACAGTTAATGCTAATAAATGTTCATTATATTATTCAAGAATCTTGAAGTAAATAGCACTTTTTCAAGAGGATACCTCTGTGCTTACAAGTATATGCATGAGTGAGGTGCTAGTAAAGTCTTCAGCCATTGTGAAAAATTCCCAGGCTAATTCTGCCTTTGGCATGCAGAGCTCAGAGCTGTTTGACTGTAAACCTTTTCTAAGTTGGGAAGTTTACAGAGATCTTATCATAAATCTGGTTCAGATTCCATGGTAAAGGGTGGAATGTTGAAGGAGGAGATTCAACTTTCCCCCATAACACTTCTGCCTTATCATCACCCGTACTTGTCATAACAGTTCTAATTTACTACCACTTGAGTATTCATGGTCTTTCTCCTCCTCCTCTTAAAGAAAAACCGCTCTAACTTGTTGGATCAGCTTCTTTATTCTCCTTAGTTATGGAGTAGGAGAACAGATATGATTCGACAAGAGAAAATTCCCTCAACGGCATTAGTACCATAAGGGACTAATGGTATAATTGAGAGGCTGGAATGAATGAGCAGAAAGTCACATACACTTGGCTTTCTTGTTAAAACAAACTATGAGCATGTGTGAGACATTTCTGAGGAAATATGTGGGCAAAGGAGGACGACTGGGGTCCTACGTGAACAAGTCAGAGAAACAGCCAGTCAAGTGGAGCATTACCACTGTTGTGATTGCCATGTATATCTGCAGGCTGATAACGTCTGGGACTTGATGTATGCTTTTAATTCTCCATCATGGTATACTATGAGCATGTGGTACATAAAATACTTAAATTACAAAGCCATGTACACCTGTGTTCACGGCAGCATTATTTACAGGAGCCAAAAAAATGGAAGCAAATCAAGTGTCCATTGATGGATGAATGGGTAAACAAAATGTGGTCTATATAGACAGTGGGATCTTAGCCTAAAAAAGGAAAGACATTCTGACACATGCTATAACGTGGCTAAACCTTGAAGACATTATGTTAAGTGAAATAAGCTGGCCATGAAAGGACAGGTGCTGTATAATTCCACTTACATGAAGCCTCTAGAGAAGTCACATTCAGAGAAACAGAAAATAGAATGGTGGGCTCCAGGGGCTGGAGGAACAGGGAGTTAGTGTTTAATGGGTACTGGGGTTCAGTTTGCAAGGTGAGAGAGTTCTGTGGGTGGACGGTGGTTATGGATGCACAGCCGTACACTTAAACATGGTTAAGAAGGATTGACATATGTATACTGTTATATATAAAGGAGGTAATTAATAAGAACCTACTGTAGACCACAGGGAACTCCACTCTGCCCTGTAATGACCTATGTGGGGAAAGAATCTAAGGGAGAGTGGATATATGTATATGTATAGCTGATTCACTTTGCTGTGCTCCTGAAATTAACACATTATAAACCAACTATTCCATAAAAATTAATTTTAAAAAAGCTGGTGAATTTTATGTTATGTGTATTTTATAATTAAAGCAAATTATAACACAATCTTCATAGAAATGGCCCACTATAAACTAAAATAAAATATTATGAGAATTTTTTAGTGAGACAAAAGTGAAAAATAAACTCAAGAAATTTGAAAAATATCAAGAACATTATGAAAACATCAGAAAACTCTGAAACTTTGCTTAAGGACAAAAAATTTGAATGAATGCTCTAAGTTTTACCTAATTTTATCTGTAACTTACACACAATTACAAATACATTTGCTACTGGAATTTTGGCTTACTGAAATGATCTGAAAGGCCATAAAATAATATCTAGTTACATATTGAAATGAAAGAGTACTGAAGAGAGTCTTAGCCAATCAGGTATAATTAAACTTAGCCTAAAACTACACAAAAATTAATGTGGCTTTGATATGGGAATAAACTGAGAGATCAAAGGAACAAAATAAAAAGTCCAGAAACTTTCCCATAAATATATAAGAATATATTTTACAGTACAGATAATATTTCAGATCAGTGGCAAAAAAAATATATTACTCTATATTCCTCTTGTGGCAACTAGCTCACCATTCAATCAAAAACTTTGGAAGCCCAAACTCTACCTCACACTATGGACTATGTGGTTTCCGGATGGGTTAAAGATCAAATTTATAATAAGTGAATCATAAAAGTACTAGAATTCATAAAGATAAGTAATTGCATTGTCACAGGGTTGGAGGGAATTTCAAAATGTGACACTAAGGAAGAAAACAGAATTAAAGCTTCCTGAATCCTGACATATTGAAACTCACCATGAACCGATTTGCAAGGCAAACAATTTCCCAAATTAGTGTTTAGCTAGAAAGATTCTCATTATATGGTTATGACACAAATGTCCAATAATAAAATATTGGTTAAATGAATTCTGCTGTGTTCATATCAAATAAATCACTGTTCCATCAGATGTACAGTGCCTGGCAGTTGTTATTCAGGAAGTACATAAATGAACAAATAAATTAATTTACATCATGTTGACCTGGAAGAGATTCACAATATAGTGGGTAGAAAAAGGAGATTATAATGCCATGTGTAGCCGTGTGTAACCCATAAAACCCCTACAAGGTGTGATCCATACTTATAAATATGATTGCTATAAAGATGTTACTGTGATTTAGAAGCTGGAAGCCTGCATAGCTAAAAAAAAAAAAAAAAAATTACCATCCATTCATGCATTGATGGATATTTGTTTCTGTACTTTGACCATTGTAAGCAGCCCTGCAGTGAACATGGGGGTGCATATATCTTTTTGAGTTAATATTTTTATTTTCTTTGGAAAAATACTCAGAAGTGGAATTGTTGACTCATATGGTAGTTCTGTTTTAATTTTTTGAGGAAACTCCATGCTGTTTGCCATAGGGGATGCGCCAGTTCACATACAACGTTGCACAAGGGTTCCCTTTTCTCCATGTTCTTACTAACACTTGTGGTTTTTTATCTTTTTGGTAATAACCATTCTAACACAGATGATATCTCACTATGGTTTTCATTTGCATTTTCCTGATGATTAATGATGTTGAGCACATTTTCATGTGTTAATACCTGTTGGCCATCTGTATGTCTTCTTTAGAAAAATGTCTCTTTAGATCTATCTGGAGAAGGCAGTGGCACCCCACTCCAGTTCTCTCGCCTGGACAATCCCATGGACGGAGGAGCCTGGTGGGCTGCAGTCCATGGGGTCGTGAAGAGTCAGACATGCCTGAGCGACTTCATTTTCACTTTTCACTTTCATGCATTGGAGAAGGAAATGGCAACCCACTCCGGTGTTCTTGCCTGGGGAATCCCAGGGACGGCGGAGCCTGGTGGGCTGCCGTCTATGGGGTCGCACAGAGTCGGACACGAATGAAGTGACTTAGCAGCAGCAGCAGCAGATCTGCCTATTTTTTTAATCAGATTTTTTTTTTTTTTGCTATTGAGTTGTCTGAATTCTTTATATATTTTGCATATTAACTCCTTATTAGATACATGATTTGCAGATGTTTTCTGTCATTCTGCTGGTTGCCTTTTCATTTTGTTGATGGTTCCTTTTACTGTGAGGAAGCCTTTTAGTTTGATGTAGCCCATCTTGTTTATTTTTGCTCCTGTTGCCTTTGCTTTTAGTGTCAGGCCCAAAAAATCATTGCCACGACGGATGTCTTAACACATATTTTACGCGTATGTTTACAACCTGTGTTTCCTTCTTGGAGTTTTGTATTTCAGGTCTTACATTTACGTTTTAAATCATTTTAAATTGTTTTTTGTGTATAGTGTAAGAAGTGTAAGATTGTGGTCCAGTTTCCTTCTTTTGCATGTGGCTGTCCAGTTTCCCCAATACCATTTACTAAAGAGACTGTCCTTTCCCCAGTGTATATTCTTGGCTCTTTTGTTGTAAATTAATTGACCATTTGTGCATAGGTTTATTTCTGGACTCTCTGTTCTGTGTGTTCATCATTGATCTGTGTGTCTGTTTTAATGCCAGTAAAATACTCTTTTGATTATCGTAGCTTTGTAATATAGTTCGAAATCAGGAAGCATGATGCCTCCAGCTTTGTCCTTTCTCAAGATTTCTTTGGCTATTTGGGGCTTTTGTTGTTTCCTCAGTGGCTTTATGGAGTGTTACTACTGTAAGTAATGAGAATTAATTGTATATTAAACTACTTTAAAGGAAAAATGTCACAATAACTATTCTTTTCAAGGAAAATGAAAATGTTCTGTGGAATCCAGTTTAGGTAATGATTCTTTAAAAAAGCATTTATTAAAGACCTTAGTTCTGTTGAGTTCATTTTTGTTCTTTAGGAGAAAAGAATTATCAGAGGTTTTTAAAGTATTTTTTATTATCATGAAAGCAAAGCTGGTATTTGAGCTGAAACTCATCACTGCAGAACCAATCAAATCAGAATAGTATACCAAAAAATCTGTTCTGTCAGAAGAGAATCAAGTCTGTTGTTTCCATTTTCGACACACTTAAAAGAAGAATTTTAAAGATAGAGCACAATTACTTACTTCATTAAGAGGACTCATTTTTCTCTGCACCAAGCGCATATTTGACTTTGAAATCATCTGTTTCATGTCATAGAAAACTGGCCTTTATCCCAGAAAGAACATAGAAGCTTGAAATAACAAGTAGATATTGTGTCTGTTGACCCCAACATTTTACATTATTTCTTAATCTTTGGGCTTAATTATTAATTATTGCTACTGTTGACTTAGCAATCAACAATACATTTCTCACTCCTATGTTGGTTTAATTTAAAAGGAACAACTCGGAGACTAGAGAGATTCTTAGCGACAGAAGGATGCGGTTTCCTTTTGTTTTTGTCAGTTGCTTTTTATTTCCTTTTCCCTATCAGAATGACCCTTCCGGGATCGCTACTCCCTGTGTTTATGTGATAGATTCCTGAAGGGGTCTTTAAAAATAGGGGCTGCATTCTGCTGCTTGGAGTTCATATTACTTAATGTCTGAATTACAAGAAAAGTTTTTGTAATGAAATCTTTCTGTATTAAGTTTCTGTTTGGACAGTTAATAAGCAGGTATATTGAAATGCTAAATATTAATAACATAACTGCTCCTTTGAAGCAGTAGAGTGTAGTTGTCAAGGACACTTTGCTTTTTGAGAAAGGCCTGGTCTGAATCCGAGTTGTCCAACTTACTACCTAAGTGACTTTGGGAGAGTCAATCTCTCACAACCAGCTTCATTAAATTTGTTATAGTAAGAGCACCTACCTCATAGAGTTGTTGTGAGGATTTAAATGAGATAATAGAAGTATTTAGAACAGTGGCTGGAACATAACTGGTAACTAATAATGCTCAGTTATATGTTAATAGTAAAGAAATATAGCTAATGTACCATGACAAGTTTGGTGTTTAAAATAAAGCCAGCATCTGAGACACACTTTACTCTGTGATGATGATCAAGAAAAAAGAATGTTTACTCCACAAAGAAACATAGATCTGCCCATTGTCATCAGACAATGGCATCCCATTAGTTCTGTTGTAAATAGTTTCTATTAATAAATTTACTACATTGTGAAATCTCATTATGAAAGCCGAGACAGGGCATTGTCTATTGGAGTTTTGCTTATTATCAACAACTTATAGGACATAATGTTTCTAACCGATGAGGGTGTTTGGCAGCACTAGGCCCTGTTGCTCTGCTGTAGCTGCGGCGGCAGGGAGGGCGGGCTCCTGCCCTTCACGGGAAGCGTGGACTTCTCACTGCGCGGCCTCCCTTGCTGCGGAGGGTCTCTCGGGGGTGCGGGCCCCCGCACAGCGGCACGTGGGCCAGTCCTTGCGGCATGCGGGTTCCGGGCACACGGGCTTCCCCAGTCGTGGGGCGCGGGCTTCGTGGCTCTGCAGCTTGTGGGATCTCTTCGAACCAGGGATTGAACCCGTGTCCCCTGCATCGGCAGGTGGATTCTTATCCAGAGTCACCAGCAAAGTTCCCAATGAGTTTTTAAACGATGGAAAATAATTTCTAAATCCTCTCCTCCCCTCAGACGTCACCTCCTTAGTGAGACCTGCTCTGGCCGTGCAGTGGAAGTTGCAGACCCCACTCGTTCTGGGTGCTCCAGCGTCCTTTCCTTCCCTCCTGGTTCCCTTAGCACAGACCAGTGTCTGATGCCTACGTTATACGTGTATTTATTTCCTCTGCTGTTGATCTTCTAACTCTAGACTATAAACTGCATGGGGGCAGGGATATTTGTCTGTTTTATTTTCCTCTCGATCTCCTGTCTCGAACAATGTGTGCGTGTGTGTGCCCAGTTGTGTCAGCTCTCTGCAACCCCATGGACTGTAGCCCACCAGGCTCCTCTGGCCGTGGGATGTCCCAGGTGAGAATGCTGGAGTGGGTTGCCATTTCTTTCTCCAGGGGATCTTCCCAACCCAGGAATCAAACCCACATCTCCTACATTGCAGGCAGATTCTTTATCACTGAGCCATCTGAAAGCCCTGCCTATCACATAGTAGTTGCCCAGAAAGTTTGTTGAATGAATAAGGGTATAATTCTAGTTTTGAGAAATTCTTCTATATATTTTAGATGTTGTAATATTCATCCTTCTCTTTGATATCAGTTTAAGAGTAACTCAGTTTTAAATTAGGATCCTTCCTGATAGATACTCTCAATATGTTATAGCAGAGTATGCAATATATTATGTAATTCCCAGATGGTGCTAGTGGTAAAGAACCCACCTGCCAATGCAGGAGATGTAAGAGATGTGGGTTCAATCCCTGGGTTGGGGAGGTCCCTTGGAGAGGGCATGGTAATCCACTTCAATATTCTTGCCTGGAGAATCCCATGGACAGAGGAGCCTGGCGGGCTATAGTCCGTAGGGTCGTAAAAAGTTGGACACGACTAAAGTGACTTAGCATGCATGCAACATATTAATGGTATGCAGCTATTAATACTTCATTTCTTTGCCATTTATTAAGGGTTTATTCTGTGCTGAGGATATGAAATTAGTAAAACACAGTCTTCTCTTAGCAGAAGTGATAGCCATGTGTACAAATATATAATATATGGCAGAGTTCCCAACCTCTGGGATCTAATGTCTGATGATCTGAGGTGGAACTGATGGAATAATCATAGAAATAGAGCGCACAATAAATGTAATGAGCTTGAATCATCCCGAAACCATTCCCCCCAACCCCAGTCTGTGGGAAAATTGTCTCCCCTAGTGTCATAAAGGCTGGAGACTGCTGATTGGGTGACTGATGCATGCTGTAACAGGGGCAAACATAGAGGGCGCTCTTGGGCAGATAGGGAAGCCTTCCAGGAAAGGCCACACTGAAGTGAGCCTTAGCCGGCGGTGAGTAAGGAGTCGGGGCCGAGGGAAGCGCCCCAAGGAAGAAGGGCATTCTAGCCAGATATTACGGCGTCCTGGCTCTTTTCTTCTGGTGCTCTGCTGTAATGACTGTTACCCTTTCCTTAAAACGCTGTTTTTTAGTGTTCACTGAATTCATGGAACTTTTTTCAGGGGTTCTCATGGAAATTGCCTATGGTGTTTTTCTTAGACCGAGTATAACAGGAAAGAGTAATTAGAAAAATTGCCAAGTTCTGTTTATATTCATTATGATGCAGTACGTGTTTCTGAATTAAAGATTTTTCTTTTCACTGTAGTCCCCGTGGTTCTAAGATACACAGTAGAAAACTCTAACAGTTGAAGAATGCCAGTTTATTTCCATTTTTGTGTTTTGAACATAGAGAATTATTACAGGGGTTATATGTGTTTTTTAAAGAGAAGCTTAGGCATATTAAGGAATTCTTCAAAACATGATTTTTGCCCTTTTTAAACTCTGTTGTTTGTGCACTTTCATATCTTCTATAAGGTTACTACATTTACTAAAATCTACATTCTGAGGACAGTGAAAGTTCAGGTATCTCACTCAAAATCAGTTGTGAAAAGCACCAAATTTCATTGTCCTTTTCGCCTTTGAATAAATTATAAGCAAAGAAAATATTTGTAAACTTTTGTCTGTGGCATATTAAAATAACTATTAAGATGACAGTTGAATCACCCTAAGGGGAGATATATATATGTGTGTGTGTGTATATATGTGTGTGTGTATATATATATATATATCTTTATTTATATATATCTTTTACGTATGTATATATATAAAGCTGATTCACTTTGCTGTAAAGTAGAACCTAACCCAACATTGTAAAGCAACTGTACTCCAATAGAAATTATTTTTTTAAAAAGAGAAAAAAGGATGACACATGTAATAGTCTATATCACAGAAGAGGAAAAATGGCATCCTTGCCGTCCCTTGGCCTATGGGCTGCAACATATCTGTGTATCTCCCGACCCAGATAATGTTTCAGCACAGGCTGTGTGTGGTTCAGTATCCATCCACTCACCTGCTAACAACTTGAACTTGGGAGCTGTTTATGTGCTGAAATAACAAAAATGAATGAAACACATCCCCTACATCTTAGCTGTTCACTGTCTGATGTGGCTTTCTCGTGTTGAATAATACCTCAAAACTTACTTCTCATAAATACATAGCTTGATTTAATAAAACAATTTTTGGAAAATGGAATTGAATATTTGAAAATACATGTCACTCTTGAAATAAATAGTACCTGGTACTTTGTTCCACACCCGGTATTATTGAAGCGATGCTTCGGAATGGATAGTGTTGAGTGTCTTAAGGACATACAAACCATTCTGCCGCTTATAATTAATTGTGTGATAGTAGGTGAGTCAGTTAACATTTTCAAATCTCAGTTTCCTAATTTTAAAATTGAGATAATTCCATCCACCTTTTGGGGTTGTTATGAAGATTAAATGAGATGAAATGTGGAAAAGTGAGCTTCAGTTTGTTTTCTGTCTCTTTTGTACTTTTTCCTGCTTTAGGTCATTTTTCTGCAACTTGTTGAGTAAGTTCAGGTTTCATTTTACTACGAGTTGTTTGAAAGTGCAGGAGTCCCTCTAATTTGGCAATATTAATTTCAGACTGGCAGCTTTGCAGTGGTTCTGCTGCTGCATTGTGTCTCGCTGTTCTAAAGTGAAAGAACCTCTAAAATATTTACTTGATCATGAAAACGTATCTCCTGGGACTGAGGGCATCAATGAATAAGACATCTAAGTATAAAAGTGTAATACATACTTGGCTCGACATTCACCATCATTATTTTTGCATCCCTGGTAATCTATAAATAAAATACTGTCGTTCTCTTACCTTAGCTTGCAAATCTTTCAGAAGGCTCCCTTTTTTTAAATGAGTTTTTTTTTTATTTTTGGCTGTACCATGGGGCATGTGGGATCCTAGTTTCTGACCAGGGATCAAACCTACCCACCCCTGCATTGAAGTGCGAAGTCTTAACTATTGGACAGCCAGGCAAGTCCTTCAGAAGTCCCTTTAAAATTCAGCCTTCGGTAGACTTGTCAGCTGGTCCTCATCGCGTCAGCCCTCTTCTTTAGACTACTTCTTGTTGTTCAGTTGCTAAGTCTTCTCTGACTCTTTCTGACCCCTTGGACTGCAGCACGCCAGGCTCTTCTGTCGTCCACCATCTCCCAGAGTTTGCTGAAATACATGTCCACCCAACCATCTTATCCTCTGTCACCCCCGTCTCCTTTTGCCTTCAATTTTTCCCAGCATCACAGCTGACTCCTTTCCAGTGAGTCTGCTCTTTGCATCAGGTAGCTGAAGTATTGGAGCTTCAGCTCAGCATCAGTCCTTCCAGTGAAGATTCAGGACTGATTTCCTTTAGGATTAACTGGTTGGATCTCCTTGTTGTCCAAAGGACTCTCAAGAGGCTTCTCCAGCACCATAGTTCGAAAGCATCAGTTCTTCAGCGCTCAGCTTTCTTTATGGCCCAACTGTCACATCCATACACGACTATTGGAAAAACCATAGCTTTGACTATATGGACCTCTGTTGGCAAAATGATGTCTCTGCTTTTTAATATGCTGTCTACGTTTGTCATAGCTTTCCTTCCAAACAGCAAGTGTCTTTTTAATTTCATGACTGCAGTCATCATGCGCAGTGATTTTGAAGCCCAAGAAAATAAAATCTATACTGATTCCACTTTCCTCCCATCTATTAGCCATGAAGTGATGGGATCAGATGCCATGATCTTAGTTTTTTAATGTTGAGTTTCAAGCCAGTTTTTTCACTTCCTCTTTCACCATCATCAAGAGGTTCTTTAGTTTCTCTTCACTTTCTACCATTAGAGTGGTATAATCTGCATATCTGAGGTTGTTGATATTTCTCCTGGATATCTTGATTCTAGTTTGTGATTCATCCAGCCCAGCTTTTCACATGGTGTACTCTGCATAGAAGTTAAATAAACAGGGTGACAGTATACAGCCTTGTCATACTCCTTTCCCAATTTGGATCCAGTCCATTGTTCCATGTTGGTTTTAACTGTTGCTTCTTGATCCACATACAGGTTTCCCAGCAGGCAGGTAAGGTGGTCTGGTATTCCCATTTTTTAAGAGTTTTCCACAGTTTGCTGTGATCCACACAGTCAAAAGCTTTAGTGTAGTCAGTGAAGCAGAAGTAGATGTTTTTTCTGGAATTCCCTTGCTTTCTCCACAATTCAATGAATGTTGGCAATTTGATCTCTGGTTTCCCTGCCTTTTCTAAATCCAGCTTGTACATCTGGAAGTTCTCAGTTTATGTACTGCTGAAGCCTCGCTTGAAGGATTTTGAACATAACCTTGTTAGCCTGTGAAATGCATGCAGTTGTATAGTAGTTTGAACATTCTTTAATTACCTTTCTTTGGGATTGGAATGAAAACTGACCTTTTCCAGTCCTGTGGCCACTGCTGAGTTTCCAAATTTGCTGACATATTGAGTGCAGCACTTTAGCAACATATCTTTTAGGATTTGAAATAGCTCAGCTGGAATTCTATCACCTCCACTAGCTTTGTTCGTACTAATGCTACCTAAGGCCCACTTGACTTAAAATTCTAGGATGTCAGGCTCTAGGTGAGTGATAACACCATCATGGTTTTCCGGATCATTAAGACATTTTTTTGTATAGTTCTTCTGTGTATTCTTGACACATCTTCTTAATATCTTCTGCTTCTGTTAGGTCCTTACTGTGTCTTTCTTTTATTGTGCCATGCTTGCATGATGTGTTCCCTTGGTATCTTTAATTTTCTTGAAGAAATCTCTAGTCTTTCCCATTCTGTTGTTTTCCTCCTTTTCTTTGCCTTGTTCATTGAAAAAGGCCTTCTTATCTCTCCTGTTCTCTGGAGCTCTGCGTTCAGTTGGGTATATCTTTCCCTTTCTCCCTTGCCTTTCCCTTCTCATTTTTCCTCAGCTATTTGTAGGGCCTCCTCAGACAACCACTTTGCCTTCTTGCATTTCTTTTTCTTGGGGATGGTTTTGGTCACCATCTCCTATACAATGTTACGAACCTCCATCCATAGTTCTTCAGACACTCTGCCTACAGTATCTAATCCCTTGAATCTGTTCATCACCTCCCCTGTATAAACAAAAGCGATTTGATTTAGGTCATACCTGAATGGCCTAGTGGTTTTCCCTACTTTCTTCAGTTGAAGCCTGAATTTTGCAGTAAGGAGCTGATGATCTGAGCCACAGTCAGCTCCAGGTCTTGTTTTTGCTGACCTTGTAGAGCTTCTCCATCTTCAGCTGCAAAGAAAAGAATCAGTCTGATTTTGGTATTGACCATCTGGTGATGTCCATGTGTAGAGCTGGGTTGGAAAAGGGTGTTTGGTATGACCTGCATGTTATTTATGAATGTCTTCGGGTAGTTGGAGCCACCAGCTGAAGTGAAAGGAGCGTGAAGGGGACTCTTTTAGGTCTGATTCTGCCATGGCTATTCATCTGTTATCCTAGTTACTATGTCAGTACTTGCTGGTACCTGTTCAGCAGCTTCCTCCTACTCTCTCTATTTTCAGGCTGCTGTCTGCATTTTACAGACTCGTTGTCACCTCAGCTCCGCCTGTGTTAGCTATTGTCATCCTTGATTTCTGTACTCCTAATTGAACCTTCCTGGTTTTATTTTTGAAGGCCCTAAATCTCCTGAGTGATTTTAAACAATGTAGAACATATTAAGCTTTAAATCTCACTCAATAATAGCTTTTTCCTTTTAACATGAGCCCACTTTCAATGTAATTCCACCTTCCATTTTGGATCATTGTATATAATCCTCTTAAAACCTTTTTTTTTTTTTTTTTTTAAATTGCAGATGGTGTTTGTCAATATTGTACTAATAGTTTATATCAATAAACTTCACAAAATTTAGTCTATGATTTGAAAAAAAAAAAAAAAACAAGAGTCTTGCCTCCTTAAAATAAGCTGAAAAAATTGCTTGGCTAGTAAATCATGTTGTTTATAGCCTGGGTCACAGACTTCTGTGCTGGAAAGGAAACAGCTCGATTCTTTATTGGCCTAGAAAATAAAAGTGGTATTGCTGAATGTTTGTGTCCCTACAGAATTCCTGTGTTGAAAGCTAATCCTCAGTGGGGATATTTGGAGGTGGGACTTAGGGAAGTGGCTAGGTTGTGAGTGTGAAGCTCTTACGAATGGGATTAGCGTGGATGCGACCCCAGAGAGCACCTTTGCCCCTCCTGCCGCATCAGGTCACTGGGAAGCCAGCTGTCCACAAACCAGGACGTGGGCCTTCCTCAGACACTGAATCTACTGGCTCCTTGATCGTGGGCTTCCCAGCCTCTGGAAGTCTGAGAGATAAATTAGTATTGTTTATAAGCCACTTAGCCTATGGTATGTTGTTATAACAGTCCATATGGACTAAGGCAATTATTATATGTCAAAAGTAATTCAGTGTTTGGTATAGTTGGATGTATAATCTGTGCTAACATAGTAATTTATTTTCTATTATCTATAATGGAAAACTTTCTGCACTGGATTTTTGGACAATGACCAGCTGAAGAAAGAAGAGAAAAATCAACTTCCAGCATAGAGCTGGAAGGCGAAAGGCAAAATATTTATCTCAGTTGAGTGTTTTTCAAGAAAACACTGTAATCTTTTTTATTGCCCATTTTCTAGAAATTTTACTGCTGTTCAGGTTAACCATGTTTTCTCTACAGTTGACTATTTTAATTTTATTTCTATTTTCTGTGACTGTAGGGTTTTGACATATAATGTTGTGGATGTGATTATTTTATAAGTAACGTATGGCTCTTTTTCTAAGAATACATAAGCAACAGGATATTGGTTTAAGACCTGTGTTATTCAGATATGGCAGTACGCTTCATCCAAGAGAAGCAACTAAGACCTGCTGGTTAAACTAATTTGATACAACTCCAATTTCCATAGCATTGAGAAAGAAGTTAGTAGAGTGTTGTATATTTTTAGAGTATGTGTATGTGTGTTTTTTTTCTTTTGGTGGTTTGCAGCTAAGACTTTTTTTTTTTTTTTTTTTTTGCAGCTAAGACTTTTATCCTCTTGAAACAAAAGTCCCCACGGGTATTACATATAAATATGCACCACCTTCTCTTTCTCCATAATGTTTATTCACACTCTTCTTGCAGGATGGTTCAGACATTCTTGTTGGTGCTTTTAGGGTGCTTATATTTGTAATAATCCCTCCACTTAACCATTTAATAAAACTTTAACATGCCCCTTGAGAAATTATAGGTGTATCAAAAGACTAGGAGAGGGACTTCCCTGGCGTTCCAGGGGTTAAGACTCTGCGCTTCCACTGCAAGGGGCTTGGGTTCCATCCCTGGGCAGGGAACTAAGATCCTGCATGCTGCATGACACAGCCAAAAAAAAAAAAAAAGACTAGAAAATGTTCATTAATCTGCCCATATTATGAATGTAGCACTTTCTTTCTGATGTGATTTAGATCACCACTTTATTAATCCTTGAAGGGATGATGTTGCAGACTTCAGAATAGAAATACATAATTCATGAAATTCTGTTGTTAGAGCTTTTGAAAGCTTGCATGGCACTTTATTGTTGGTTATTACTGATGGCACTTGGCTTAATGTTGCAATACTAAGAAATAGTAAAGTCATTTACCCAAGAAATTAAAAAAGGATTAGTAATATGTTCAGATAAGGAATGACTGATACAAATTTCTGAATACTGTTTCTCTGAATCAGAGCTGAAATTGGAAAGTACTTTTTATCATCCTTGGCACTGTCCTTGAACTTTTATCTGTTTAATGGAAATGTTAGGGTGAATAAGGTCAGCCTATTTAGAAACATCTCAAGCTAATTTGGCTTTTGGTTCAAGGCAGTCTACTGCTATTCTGGCTAAAGAAAATAAAAGAGGCTGCTGACTGTCAAGATTTAAATGTTACCTACTTCTGTTTCCACCAAATAGATTTTGTATGAAAATGTCTAGCTATAAGTATTCCTGCAAGGGCAGTTCAAGATGTTGCATCAGCATTCTCAGTGGTTTTCCCAATTCCAGCCATATTTTGCCTCTAAAACTCTCTCTACAAGTGAGTCCGTGTTTTTCAGACGAAATGCCAAGAGTATTAGAGAAGGCATTTAACTTTCCAGTTCTAGATCTAGTCTGTACCTTATGTCTGTACCTTATAAGATGCTGTTTTCTGCCATTCCCATCTGTGAGCACTTGTTGAATGGGTTGGGTTTCTGTTCTCTTGGATAGAAGATTGGACTAGGTGACCAGTGGGCTTCCAAGGCGGCACTAGTGGTAAAGAACCCGCCTGCCAGTGCAGGAGATGTCAGAGAGGCAGGTTTGTCCCCTGGGTCAGGAAGATGCCCTGAAGGAGGGCATGGCAACCCACTCCAGTGTTCTTGCCTGGAGAATTCTGTGGACAGAGGAGCCTGGCGGGTCTATAGTCCATAGAGTCTCACAGAGTCACACGTGACTGAAGCAACTTAAGCATGCACGCACGATCAGTGACCCTTCCAGCTCTGATATTCCTCAATTAGTATTTCGTGACTTCCAGTATCAGCCTGTAACTAGGCAATATTATGGGGAAATCCTTTGCTAATTATGCTTGTTGTAATGAAAATGAATGAACTGTTTCTAGTTCTTGATAATCTTTTGAAAACTAGCTTCTGAATCAACTCACTTTTTAGAAGTCTTTCTCTAAGAGTTTCAGATTCTAAGAAGGCTGCTGAATTGACGATTATAAATGTCAAGTCTGCAATATTGTTAAAACAGAAACCTTTATGACTTTTTCTCTCGCCCTATATATTTTTCTTGATGTCTGAAAACTTGATATTTCTGAGCATTTTTTATTAAGTATACCCTTTTTAAAGGTTTTTTAAAAATGTGGGTCATTTTTTTTTTTTTTTCTGTTGAATTTGTTACAGTATTGCTTCTGTCATCTATGTTCTAGTTTTTTGGCCATGAAGCATGTGGGATCTTAGTTTCCCTACCAGGGATTGAGCCTGTACCCTCTGCCTTGGGAGGTGAAGTGGCTCATTGGTTATTATTTAAATTCTCCTCAGAAAATTTTATCCCCATACTACTTACCTGAATATCATAGATTGTAGTTTCCATATAAAATTTTACTTGGTTATCTTTGCAAACTTTCTATAAATCTAAAAAATTATGCCAAAAAATATTTTTTTACTTGGGAGGGAAAAATAGATTTCTTGACTCTAACAATTTAGAACCATGAGTCGAGTTTATGTGTTTTTACATGTGAGGAAAATTTAAGAATCAGAAATAACTAAGTATTAAGTCCTTGGCAGTAAGTCGCAGAGCCAGATTCCTAATTTCTTTCAGTCACGCAGTGCTGGGAAACAAAAACTCAGATCATTCTTCATTCCACACTTACCATCTTATATACCTATTTTAAAATGCTGTAGCATTTTGGGAACAATTACTATGGTATTTGCCAAATGGGTATTTTTAAAATTGCATCATTTTCTATACTTGAGCATTTCTCTTTTACTAAGGAGATGTTTTCGCTTCTGTTTATTTAAATTAATTCATTTTTGGCTGTGCCGGGTCTTCATTGCCTGGCAAAGGCTTTCTCTAGTTGCGGTGCATGGGCTTATTACTGTGGTGGCGTCTGTTGAGGAGCGCAGGCTCTGGGCGCGTGGACTCAGGAGTAGCTGAGGCTCTTGGGTTCTAGAACTTGCAGCTCAGGAGTTGTGGCGTGCAGGCTTAGTTGCCCTGTGGCATGTGGGATCTTCCCGGGCCAGGGATCCAAACCTGTGTCCCCCGCATTGGCAGGCGGATTCTCACCCACTGCACCAACAAGGAAGTCCTCCCCATTTACTTCTAAGTTTGCTTTTGCCTGTGTCTGTCTGGACTTGTGACTTTCTGTTTTACTCAATGGGCTGTAAGCCGCCGACGCTCCCCACAGGGTTCTGGGGAGACAAACCTTCATTACCCGGGTCGGCCACCGGCTCTCTGTGCTCACCTGCCTTGCTCAGCCTCACCTAATGGGCTTTTGAACTGAATTAGTAAAGAAGGAAAGGGAAACGGATTTGTTATTGGCAGCAATAATAATGCAAAGTGAAACCACCTTTAGAAATGTTTTTTCTAGACCTTCCAACTGTATTTTTAGTGACCTTTTTGTTCTTAGGGTTTTCATATTCCTTAATGTTTTTTTCCTGTGTTGTTTGCCACCTTATCTCAAATTATATTTACCCATCAATTTCTATTTTATTATTATAGAGTTTCCCCTCCAATGTTAACATATATCAGAGGCAGAGGCCCACATTTTTAGACCTTAGTTTATAGCAGTGTTTTTGTTTGATGCCATGCATCATTGAATCTCATTGCTTGTCCTGTGATAGAGCTAATGTGTATAAAATAATGCTAGCTTTTTCCGAGTAGTCACACTGATATTTTCAAATCATCATTTTTACCAGGCGCTAGAATGCTCTTTGGGAGAAGGCAATGGCAACCCACTCCAGTGTTCTTGCCTGGAGAATCCCAGGGACGGAGGAGCCTGGTGGGCTTCTGTCTATGGGGTCGCACAGAGTTGGACACGACTGAAGCGACTTAGCAGCAGCAGCAGAATGCTGTTTATTTAATTTATTAAGAGAAGGGCACTCCATTTTTATATCTTCTGGAGGAGGTTAGATACCCCTCCTGTAGGCATTGATAACATTCCATATTCCTCTTTACTCTACAAATTGTACTGTCATTTTATATTTGTTTCCCCGCTAGAGTCTCCAGCCTTTGCCCTTGGGCCCAGCATAGGGCTTATTGAATGTCTTTTGAAATGAACTGAAGAGGGTGAAAATAAGCAGTCAGTTTTAGAACTTTGGGATAGTGGAGAGTTGGTAGGGTTTATGCCAGAGGCTCTGACTGCCCAGACTCTCTTCCTATTTTTGGTCTAGGAGAATAGCCTAGAAATTTCTGCTTTAGCTAGCCTAATACTAGCTAAGATCGTCAGAATTTATTAAGAAAAAATTATTGGAATATAGTTGTTTTGCAGTGTGGTGTTAGTATCTTCTGTATAGTGACATGAATCACCTACACATATGTATGTATGCAAGCAGTGAGGTCCTATGTATATGGATCTCCCCTTGTTTGGAGTCCCTTCACATTTGGGTCACCACAGAGCACCGAGTATAGTTCCCTATGCTATACAGTAGGTTCTCATTAGCTACCCATTTTATCCATAGTAGTATATTATAAGATCATGAGAATTTTCTAAAGATAATAAATTGAAGAATCTTTAAAGATGGCGCTCTTAGTAAGTATGCTACTGGTTGTCAGCACTTTAAAATGTTTGAGAAGCAAAAAAATTAAAAAGATTCACTTTTTGCTTCAGGAACTTGCACCTCAAATGGGGAGATATATCGAAGGGTCACCAGTATATATAGTGGTGTGACACTTGTGAGGTCCTTGAAATTATTCTTTCATTTGTAAAGTAATGATTGCCATCCTCTCTTCCTGTTTTATTCAGCTGCGAGATTCACATAGAGACATGTCAAAAACCGTAAGAGTTATGCAAATTCAAGGTTCTGTTATTTCACTATTCAGAATGCAGGGGGTACAGTCATCTCTTAGTCTCCAGGGAGCTGGTTCCGGGGCCCTCGGGCTGAACTCCATGGATGTTCACGTCTCGTATATAAACGGGCTTAGGGACTTCCTTGGTTGTCCAGCGGTTAAGACTCCGAGCTCCCAATGCAGTGAGCCTGGATTCAGTCTCTGGTCAGGGGACTAGATCCCGCATGCTGCAACCAAGACCTGGTGCAGTCAAATAAACACATAATATAAATGAAGACCCACCCCAGTGGTTGAGACTCCACCTTCCAATGCAGGGGGCGTGGGTTCAATCCCTGGTCTGGGAACTAAGGTCCAACATGCTGCAGGGTGTGGCCAGAAATTAAAAAATACTGAAAATGAAATAAGCCCTGCCAAATCAATCAATCAATCAATAACCCGGAAGTCAGCACATTTTCTCCAATCAATCAATAAATAGAAAAAGAAAAAATATCCCAGAAGCCAACATATTTTCTCAAGGATTATACAGAATAAGAAAGACAAGTGGGCTTGGTGTTATACCCAGTTTTAAGTGCAGTAGACCCAGGAAGAGGGGCAGCTGGTTTACAAGTAGAAGCCGTGACCATAGCAGGGGATCAGACGTGAGAGCAGATTAAGGCAAATAGTAGAATAATAGAAACTGGTGATCAAACTTTAGTAACAATCTCTACATAGGGATGTAGGAACTCCTAGTTGTGGATATTTATGTGAAAATATTAAGTATTTAATATAAAGAACTGGAGAAGGAAATGGCAACCCACTCCAGTATTCCATGGACAGAGGAGCCTGGTGGGCTACAGTCCATGGGGTCTCAGAGAGTCAGACATGACTGAGCGACTACCATACACACAACATAAAGAGCGTTGGACTTCCCTGGGGGCTCAATGGTAAAGAATCCACCTGTCAGTGCAGGAGACCTGGGTTCAACCCCTGGGTCGGGAAGACCCCCTGGAATAGGAAATGGCAACCTACTCCAGTTTTCTTGCTGGGAAATTCCATGGGCAGAGAAGCCTGGTGGGCTGCAGTCCATGGGGTTGCAGAGTCAGACATGACTGAAGCGACTTATGCAAAGTGATTGAAGACAAAATTTTTTTGAATTGTTTATTCACAGGTATCTCTTGGAAGTTCTTTGCTGTTCTTCTTACTGCTTTCCAAACAGAAATAGTACAATCTGTTCTTTTTTTCTTTGCTGCTACATTGTAGGAAATGATTCCATCTGCCATTCAGTGTTGTATATAAGAGCGCTTGTGTGTTTTTAGTTTAGGTGTAAATATTTAAAACTACCAGGAATTTTTTTTTTTCAGGAAGCTATTCACAATAGCCTCATTCATCTTAAAGAGCTTTACTATTACAAAAAATGGCTAGTGATGTTAACTTTATATAAACATAATAAAGTATGGATTACCTTAATGTTAATCTATTTATTAAGCTTCACATTGAAACATGTATATTACCATATGTGAAATAGATGACAGGTGCAAGTTTGATGCATGAAGCGGGGCACTCAAAGCCAGTTCTCTGGGACAACCCAGAGGAGCGGGGTGGGGAGGGAGGTGGGAAGGGCATTCAGGATGGTGGGACACATGTGCACCTGTGGGTGATTCACGTTGATTTATGGCAAAAGCCACCACAATATTGTAAAGACATTATCCTCTAATTAAAATAAATAAATTAAAAAAATATATATATATGTTTGTTAAGCTTTAGCTGAATGGAGCACTGCCTATATTCTTTTTATTCTGAACTAATATTAAAATAACCTTTGTGGGTATGCTTGATGCAACCAATACAGGCTTAGAGTGCAATCTTAACACTTAATAGTACTCTTGTAAAAGGGGGAGCTAAGGATTAGATTTTTTTTCTAGATTAGTAACTTAAATATACTAGATTTAAGTTTCCTGCAATATATTTATAATACTTACAATATTTAGGGTTGTCATTGTTCTGGCAAAATTATTAGGACTTTATAGCTGCCTATGTTCTGAAAGTAATGGAGAAGTATAGCAAATTTGGCAAAACAGATGGTAGTGGTCAAGTGAATCCTGCTTTATTAACCCAGTGGAAATTTTCATAATGGACTTTCTCTGTTAGTATAAAATAACCTGTAATCCCACAAATGGATATTGTGTATGTACTCTGGATTTCTGTTTACTATTTTTCTCATGGTACTTTATATTGCTATTTTTACCCCTGCTTTGAAATAGCCAGCAGTCTACAGATCTACCTTATGAGTTGAGGATATGATGCAATATTTTAAAAATGCAAATTTAGGTTATATTAACATCCCATTACTTCATGGGAAATAGATGGGGAAACAGTGGAAACAGTATCAGACTTTATTTTTTGGGGCTCCAAAATCACTGCAGATGGTGATTGCAACCATGAAATTAAAAGATGCTTACTCCTTGGAAGGAAAGTTATGACCAACCTAGATAGTACATTAAAAAGCAGAGACATTACTTTGCCAACAAAGGACCATCTAGTCAAGGCTATGGTTTTTCCAGTGGTCATGTATGGTTGTGAGAGTTGGACTGTGAAGAAAGCTGAGCACTGAAGAATTGATGCTTTTGAACTGTGGTGTTGGAGAAGACTCTTGAGAGTCCCTTGAACTGCAAGAAGATCCAACCAGTCCTCCTAAAGGAGATCAGTCCTGGGTGTTCATTGGAAGGACTGATGCTGAAGCTGAAACTCCAGTACTTTGGCCACCTCATGCAAAGAGTTGACTCATTGGAAAAGACCCTGATGCTGGGAGGGATTGGGGGCAGGAGGAGAAGGGGGCGACAGGGGATGAGATGGCTGGATGGCATCACCGAGTCGATGGACATGAATTTGAGTAAACTCCGGGAGTTGGTGATGGACAGGGAGGCCTGGTGTGCTGCGATTCATGGGGTCTCGAGTCAGACACGACTGAGCGACTGAACTGAACTGAACTGAACATAAAATGATAAAAATGTTCACTGAGACAGGCTGGATCATCACCTGAATACTAGCTGTGGTGTACTGACCAACTCTTAAATTGACAGGGTATAGGGAACTAATAACTGTTTGTAAATTATAATATTACATTTCATATATGTAAAATGTGCATGAACAAAATAGTGGCAAGGATTCCCGTCCCACCCCTCCCTTTCCCCTGTCCCTGCAAAATAATGGCAATCTTACCTCCAGAGGGGCTTCCCTGGTGGCTCAGATGATATTGCTGGTTTGTGTCAATGTATGACAAAACCCACTGAAAAAATAAATAAATTAATTAATTAAAAAAAAAAAAATCTGTCTTCAATGCAGGAGACCCGAGTTCAGTCACTGGATTGGAAGATTCCCTGGAGAAGGGAATGGCTCCCTACTCCAGTATTCTTTCCTGGAAATCCTTTGGACAGAGGAGCCTGGTGGGCTGCAGTCCATGGGGTTGCAAAGAGTCGGACACAATGGAGCAACTAACACTTTCACTTCTGCCTGCTGAAACTGCCCAGGATGGTCATGGCTCCGTGGTATACAATTTGAAATATATTGGTGTAAGGGGAAAAGTATGGGCTTCCCAGGTGGCTCAGTGGTAAGGAATCCACCTGCCATTGTAGGAGACGTGGGTTCATTCCCTGGGTCTGGAAGATCCCTGCAGGAGGAAATGGCAACCCACTCCAGTATTCTTGCTTGGAAAATTCTGTGGACGGAGGAACCTGGAAGGTTGCAGTCCACGGGGTCTGGAAGAGTTGGGACATGACTGAGTAACTGATCACACGAGGAAAAGTACAGTGATTGGCAGTTTGTGGCAGTAGGTGGTTGGAAAGCTTTGATAGTTCTTGAAGTAGAAGCAGTAAGGCTGCTATGATGCAGCAGCCATACTTCTTGAAATTTTAAATGATCAAGAATGGTAGTTCTGCAGCAGAACTTGCCTTTACGTGGATGACGTGGATTGTTTGGGGAAAAAACAAAGTAGAATAAAGAAAAAATAATACTAGGATTTAAGACTCTGAGACATAGCTCTATGCTTTTTTTTGAAGCTAGTATAGGCAGAGTTTTTAAATTGAAATAATGAGTTTTTAAAAAATACTTCAACTCTTGGAAGATCCAGGTATATTTAAAATTCATCATCTGAGTCCTCTCTTTCCTCTGTGAATATCTGTAGCACTTAAGTATCTTTCCAAAGATGTTTACAACATAGTGATGGTATTTGTGGGATGTCTGTAATTTTATCTCACTTATTATTAGACTTTTATTTTTCTTAAAAGAGCACTAAGAGCAGGGATCTTTAAAAAAAATAAAAATGAGGATCTCAAAAAGTTATGTGTACACTCTTAATGCCCATAGCAGTGTTGTTCGCATTAGCCAAGTGATGGAAACATTCCAAATGTTAATCAACTGACCAATGTATAAACAAAATGTGTTACATATTATGTATATGTATTATAGAATGTTATTCAGTCATAATAAGGAAGGAAATCCTAACACATGTTACGACATGGATACATCTTGAGGACGTTATGCCAGGTGAACTAAGCTAGCCACACACAAGAAATTCTGTATGATTCCATTTATATGATCTACCTATAGTCATTAACCATAGAGACAGAAGGTAGAGCGCTGGTTGCCAGGGACTTGGGGGGTGTGGGAGAATGGAGAGTTGTTTAATGGATGTGAAG
This sequence comes from Cervus elaphus, assembly GCF_910594005.1. Taxonomy (NCBI): domain Eukaryota; kingdom Metazoa; phylum Chordata; class Mammalia; order Artiodactyla; family Cervidae; genus Cervus; species Cervus elaphus. The sequence goes on from NC_057844.1 coordinate 13,218,230, forward strand.
TGTATGTTTCTCATTCAGAGTTCTGGAGGCTGGTTGTACAGTAGTGTGAGAATAGCCAACATTACTGAATTGTACACTTAAAGGTGGTTAAGCTGGTCAAATTTGTGTTACGTGCATTGTACCCCAACTTCTAAGGAAAGCCTGCGGAAACTATTAATATATATAGGTGATTGTTAAAATAGTGTTCAGCAACAGTTGATCGAATTTGGTTATACTTCTAGATTTTAAGACACAAACTTTGATTCAAATTTGTAATGTGATATCAGCAGTAAAGAATCTGCCTATTTTACAAAGATTCCTATCTGTGAATCTTCTGCCATGAGTTAAGGTAGTCTGAAGCCCAAGTTAATAAATTAACTTTTGATTTTGGGAAAAAAAAAAAAAGAATCTGCCTGCCAATGCAGGAGACACAGATTTGATCCCTGGGTTGGGAAGGGAAGGGAAGGGAAGGGAAACCTCGTAAAGGGTTTATATTTTTCCTAGTTCTTGTAGACCTAGGTCTGTGTGTGAAATGACTCTTACCATTGGGCAGAGTTAAGAGACAAGTGTGCAACAGTGTGCCATTTAAGAATTTTATTTTTAAGAATGATGTAATTAGACTTACTAAGGCTTCCCTTGTGGCTCAGCTGGTAAAGAATCAGCCTGCAATGCAAGAGACCTGGGTTCGATCCCTGGGTTGGGAAGGTCCCCTGGAGAAGGGAACGGCTACTCACCCTAGTATTCTGGCCTGCAGAATTCCATGGACTGTATAGAATGAAGAATTTTATTAAAAAAAACAGATGTAATTAGGTTTCTTTAGAAATTGTGTGATGTATATATTTTGTTATTTTCTTAAGAGTTGAAACTTTTTTGTTTTTTTAGTTGAAACTTTTTATTTTGTGAGTAATTCCAGGTTAACTTACGTCAATTCAGTAGTGTTAGGCTGTGACAAGTAATTTTTGAGAGACGTCAGATTCATTTCAGATCCCATTATCATGGTAAGCATTCTACAGTCATTCCAGATTTGTTGATTTTTGAGCCACCCATGACTTTCAATAGCTGTAGTTTAATATTAATAATGTAATACATTGTACATTCTCCTATGCTTAGTGGAACTGGCAGAATGGTTAAAGTCGCCGCTCTACTGGGAGAGAAGGTTCTGGTCATGCGACCAAGGTCTTTCTGGGGGGAGGTCTTATGCGAGGTGGAGTGGGGGAACCACGGGAGAGAGGAGAGTATGTAAGGATGATGCAGAGTCTGATGACAGGTGTGAGCACGTGGGAGGAGGTCCTCGGCAGGTGGGTTTCCGTGTCTGAAGGTGGGTCTGCTTTTTGATCACACTGGTTTGATGGCTTGGCTGGTTTAGAATTCTTGTTTGGAAGTGATTTTTCCCCCCCTCAGAACACTGAATGCGTTGCTCCACTATTAATAGTTTCCAGAATACAGAAATTCTTTTTCATTCTGGACTTTTGAGGCTTTTGTATATAGCTTTTCCTCCATTCTTTGTGGAAGCTTGCAGAATCTTCTCTTTTCCTCAGGAATCTGAAACTTCAGAACAGTACTCTTGAGTAGATTTTTTTTCATCCACTCTGTGGGCTTTTTACACCCTTTTGGTCTTCAGTTCTGGGAAATTGGCTTGAATGATCTCTTTCGTTCTGTTTTCTCTGCTCTTTCTTTGAGAATCATTATTATTTGGATGGCAGCCGTTCCCCACGCATCATCTTATTTTCCTCTTCTCCCTTCCTCCCCCATTTTCCGTCTTTTTGGTTTTCCAGATGATGTTCTCAACTTTATTTTTCTAACTCTTTTATTGCATTTTCCACGTCTTTAGCTAGGTAGACACACGTGTGCTAAGTCGCTTCAGTTGTGTCCGACTCTTTGTGACCCCATGGACTGTAGCCCGCCAGGAACCTCTGTCCGTGGGATTCTCCAGGCAAGAATGCTGGGGTGGGGTGCCATGCCCTCCTCCAGGGCATCTTTCTGACTCAGGGATCGAACCCGCGTCTCTTATGTCTCCTGCATTGGCAGGCGGGTTCTTTATCACTAGTGCCAGCTAAACACATACACCTGCATAAGTGTATGTACTCTGTGTGTGTATTTGTATGTGGAAGGGGTGGCTTGGCAGGTTGGTGAAGCTTGAGAAGAAGAGAGGGGGAGAGGGAACAAACAGGAGCACCCTTAAAGCTGTACGGACTGCGTGTGCGTGGGCTGGGGGCCTGTCGCTGTGTAATCGGGTCAGCCGTTGTGTCGGTAGCCTCTGCCATCACTGTCTTTACAGCTTTTCTCTTCACTTTGTCAAATGCTCCAGAGAAGATGCCTCCAATGGAAAGTTGTGGTCCTGGGTGCCAGCATTCATTGAGGAGTCTGTGGAGCTCTCAATATCCAGTGTGTAAAATTTTGTGTAATTTCCCTGTTTTTTAATAGTATGTCCCCACTTTCAGTTATGCCAGGGCTTCTATTTCCAGCATTCTCTGTGTGACCCTCTGCAGAATAAACCTCCAGTTTTATTCCAGGGTTGAAGAGGGCAGTTGCTGGGCTGAAGTTGAAGAAACAGGATGGAGATGTTGGGGGAATATAGGGAGTGAAGAGGGGACTGAGTGATTTTCAAGTAGGTTTTCTTTTCTTCATTTTTTTATGGGAGGATAATTGCTTTATAGTGTTGTGGTGGTTTCTGCCGTACATCAGTCATGCCGTACATCAAATCAGTCATAATTTTATATAGCCCCTTCCTCTTGAGCCTCCCTCCCCCGTCAAATTGATTTTCAATTACTTCCTTTTCAGTTCAGTCCAGTTTAGTCACTCAGTCGTGTTCGACTCTTTGTGACCCCATGGACTGCAGCACGCCAGGCCTCCCTGTCTATCACCAACTCCCGGAGTTTACTCAAACTCATGTCCATTGAGTCAGTGATGCCATCCAACCATCTCATCCTCTGTCGTCCCCTTCTCCTCCTGCACCCAATCCCTCTCAGCATCAGGGTCTTTTCAGATGAGTCAGCTCTTCGCATCAGGTGGCCAAAGTATTGGAGTTTCAGCTTCAGCATCAGTCCTTCCAATGAACACCCGGGACTGATCTCCTTTAGGATGGACTGGTTGGATCTCCTTGAAGTCCAAGGGACTCTCAAGAGTCTTCTCCAACAGCATAGTTCAAAAGCAACAATTCTTCGGCACTCAGCTTTCTTTATGGTCCAACTCTCATATCCACACATGACTACTGGAAAAACCATAGCTTTTACTAGATGAACCTTTGTTGACAAAGAATGTCTCTGCTTTTTAATATGCCGTCTAGGTTGGTCATAACTTTTCTTCCAAGGAGCAAGTGTCTTTTGATTTCATGGCTGCAGTCACCATCTGCAGTGACTTTTTAGCATCACCTTTATCGGGCATCCAGCAACACCTGGGAGCCAGTTCTTAAGCCATCTGGGGATTGTTTGTTCAAGGGCGCTGGTGTTCACCTTTTCCTCATTGCCCTCCTAGATTGTGCTGATTCCATCCATACTCATCCATTTGTTTTACATGTTATAGAATTTTACATCTCATTTCATTTATCCTTGTGGTTTTATGCCTTTTTAGGAATCCCTTTATTGAGATTTTGAAGTGTTGAGAGTGGGTAGAGCTAAAAGCATGTGTCCAATCATCCATTTTAAATTGGGAATTTGGGAACTTAAAATTTGATCAAGGTGATATAAGAATGGGTATCTTTATTTCTTTATAGTTTTAAAATTATAGTTGGTTTGCATTGTTGTGTTGGTTTCTGGTGTTCAGCAAAGTGATTCAGTTGTGTGTGTGTGTGTGTATATAGACGCACACACATATATATATACACATATATACATTCTTCTTCAGGTTCCTTCCCATTGTAGTTTATTACGAGATATTGAATATAGTTCCCTGTGCTATACAGTAGGACCTTGTTGTGTGCCTGTTTTATCTATAGGAGTTTGATCTGCTAATACCAAACTCCTCATTTGTCTCTCCTTCCCATTCCCTTTCCTTTTTGGTAACCATAAGTTTGTTTTCTATGTCTGTGAGTCTGTTTCTGCCTTGTGAATAAGTTCATTTGTATCATTTTGTTAGATTTCACATGTAAGTGATATCATATGACATTTGTCTTTCTCTGTCTGACTTACTTCACTTAGTATGTTAATCTCTAGGTTTATCTATGTTGTTGTAAAAGGCAATATTTCAAGGAGTGAATGTCTTAATTTAAAAATTAATACTTAAAAATCTGTTAGTGTGTAGTAGCAGTTGGAGCATAGTTTAAGAGTGAATTTTTGGATGACAGCCCCAAAATAGTTCAGAAGAGGCTTAAGTGTATGATTCCTCATGTGTTCGTGTTATTTAAATTTGTAGTGTAGGGATATTTCAAAAGAACAGCATGTATATTATCTATGGTGAAACAGATCACCAGCCCAGGTGGGATGCATGAGGCAAGTGCTCGGGCCTGGTGCACTGGGAAGACCCAGAGGAATCGGGTGGAGAGGGAGGTGGGAGGGGGGATCGGGATGGGGAATACATGTAAATCTATGGCGGATTCATATCAATGTATGACAAAACCCACTGAAAAAATAAATAAATAAATAAAGGGAAAAAAAAAACCTAGCACTCAAAAAAAAAAAATTTGTAGTGTAATGCCACTTTCTCTGTGATCTAAATATGCGATGACTACTTCAGAAGTATAAATAATTTACTCTTCACTTTTTTTTAATTGCACGTGTTTCTAAAATGAGTTATATTAAAAATCCAATAATTGCATAAATATTTGAATGCATATACATGCTTGTACCATATGAGCTATTCTTAAGCCAAAGGCAGTGCTTCAGAGCTACTGTTCACTGAGAAAAGTAATGTTAAATATTTAAGGACACATTCCAGTAGGACTCTAAAGTGCGTGGGTATTTAACGAAAACTTTTCTCGTTGGAAGAATTACAAATTCACAGAGAGCATGATTAAATGCTAAATTTTATGTTAGGCCCGAGTCTGCTGTATATGAAGACTCGGGTTCGATCCCTGAAGATCCCCTGGAGGAGGAAATGGCAGCCCACTCCAGTATTCTTGCCTGGAGAATCCCATGGACAGAGGAGCCTAGTGGGCTACAGTCCATGGGGTCCAAAGAGTCTGACATGACTGAGCGACTCACACACATGCACACACACACACGCCGGGTCTTTAGTTGGAGCACGCAGGGTCTTTAGGTGGGGCGTGCAGACTCTTAGCTGTGGCATGTGAGATCTAGTTCCCTGACCAGGGATCAAACCGGGCCCCCTGCATTGGGAGCGCAGAGACTTATCTTCACCAGCTCCACCAGCAGGGAGGTCTCTGAGGCTGCTTTCACTGCAGCTGAGACACCAGTGGTAAGCTTGGGCAAAGGCTGAAAAGTTACTGAATTCATTCATTCAGCAAATATTTATTGAGCGTCACAGTTGGTTTCATTCAATTGTGAAACCAGGCAACTGTGTCACAATTGGATGCAGCAGTGAACAAGACATATAAAAATCATATATACATGTCATATATTCATACAGAAAGCTTAAGTATAATAAATAGATTGTGCAGCTTTTTTAGAAGGTGATAATTGCAAGGGAAAACCATAAAGCAGAGGGATGGTGAAGGGAAAACTTGGGGCCTACGCTGTGCCTGAATGCTTTTCATACTGTATTTCCCAGAATGCTGGGGGCTGCCTTGGTGGTTCAGAGGATCAGTAACCATGTGTTCTGAATTTTATTTTTTTTAATATGTTTGAGAACATTTCAAAAATAGTAATGAGCAATAGCATGTGCAGACAAATATGTATGAAGTTTTACACATTAGATACCACCATCGCATTGACTGCTGCCAACTCAATAGTCATGTTTGGGAAGAGGCCTGGGTTTTGACACAGTTTTGTTCATACTATAATATACAATTTTTCTTCTTATCATAATATGCAGTTTTACCCATAAACCTAAAGATAGTTTGCTTTAATAGAACATCTCGCTTCCATACATTTTGAGAATGCACTGCTAAAAGTTTTTGAAAACCACCTTGTAGAATCTAATTTGCCTTCCCCTTGTTTTACCAGGATTGTCTTCAGCACCTTCAGACTTTTCTCCTTTCTAATCTCTCTTGCATACCATTGATAGAGTTAATTTTCTTAAAACACTGAAGCTTATAATTAAATGCTTGAAACTCAAACCCTATTGTGGGGGAAAGTAAGACCCTAAGCAAATCTTAGTTTCCTCATCTGTAGGTATCTTCTCTGCTCTAAACTTTTACTTCTGTGATTTTTTTCTCCCAGCTGTGTCAGTGGTTCTTATGATCCATCTCTAGCTTACCCACCCAGTGCCTCTCTCCCCCCAAATAATCCCTGCCCTTTGAAGATGCTCTAGTCTGCTCTTCTTCTTCACTCCTGTCTCCCTTCTCCAGCGCACACGCCACTTGCTGATTAATTACTCTTTGTTTATATTTTTGTTGTTCCTCCAGATTGGGTTCTTTCTTTAGGCCATTGATTTAAATTATGCACATTGTTTTAAAATAGTCTCCTAGAAATCATGGTTAAAGACAAGTTCCTGGAAGAGTGTTGGCAATACCAAATGATACAGCATTAAAGTAGATTGGAAACTGGGAACAAGCCCCTTGATTTGTCAAGACTATGCTTTCCAGCACAGTAGCCACTAGCCATGTGTGGCTATTTAAATTAAAATCAATTAAAACTAAGTACAATTAAAAATTCAGTTTTTCAATCTCGGGGCTTCCCTGGTGGCTCAGATGGTAAAGAATCTGCCTGCAGTGTGGGAGACTTGGGTTTGACCCTGGGTCAGGAAGATCTCCTGGAGAAGGAAATGGCAACCCACTGCAGTGTTCTTGCCTGAAGAAGTCCATGGACAAAGGAACCTGATGGGCTGCAGTCCATGGAGTTGCAGAGGAGTTGCAAAGTGAACAACACTTTCACTTTTCAGTCTTAGCTGCACATTTCAAGTGTTCAGTAACCATGTGTGGCCAGTGGCTACTAAGAAGTGCAGATAGAGAACATTTGCATCATTGCAGGATGTTCAGTTGGGCAGCATGTGTCTAACAGGTCACAAGTGACTTTGGAGTTCTGTTTCGGGAACTTCTGGAGGAGGAATACATTCACAGATGATCAGAGGAAATGCCTGATGAAAAAACGGAAGTGATGAGTTTAGATAGTTGATCCTAGAGGTTTGAAAGTGACAAGAGGGATAGGGGGAAAAGTAATAACGAAGTAAAATGAGGTGTGTTGGGGAGAAAAATTCATGAAAACAGGACTGAGTTTGTTCTATACATCGGAGGAAGAGTAAGGAGGAAGAGCTAGACATATTGGATTTTGGGATAAACAAGAGAAGCAGGATGTTGGCATGGGTTTCACTTTATTTCAGTTGTGAGTGAGGCTCCAAAAGGTGTCACACAGTAAATGGCAATGACATCCATGTTCCTAAGTAAGGTTTACACCCCTGAGCCCCACACCTTAAAGGTGTGGTCCAGCTGGACGAGACCCAGGCAAAGGCTGAGAGGGCGGGAGGGAAACGGATGCGACCATCTCACCTGAGTGAGGGGGTCAGAAAGAGACCACTTGGCGCCTTTTCCTCTCTTTTTCTGGTTTTGCTGGGTCTTTGCTGCGGGGCACAGATTCTGTCAAGTTGCGGTGCATGCAGGCTTCTCGCTGAGGCGCGCAGACCCTTAGAGCACGTGGGCTCAGCAGTTGAGGCTCCCGGGCTCTCTGCTTGCCCTGCAGCTTAGGGGATCTCTGTTCCCCAACCAGGAATCAAACCTCCTTCCCCTGCATTGGTAGGTGGATTCTTAACCACTGGACCACCAGAGAAGTTCCCCCTTTTTTTTCCACTTGACTCTTGACATGATCTGTGTGGTCTCTGAATCTGGACTGGACAAGGTTAGAGGGCAGGTGCTACAGCTCCATCTCCCTGCCTGGCTTCAGAACAAGGAGAGGCGGTTGTGCCTTCACTGACAATAAAGCAGCATGTGGTCCATATACACAGTGGAATGTTACTCAGCCGTAAAAAGAACGATGTGGTTTGCAGCAACTTGGAGGGACTTAGAGATTATCATATTAAGCGAGACAAAAGACAAACATCATATGATATCACTTATATGTGGAATCTAACAAAATGATACAAATGAACTTATATACAAAGCAGAAATAGACCCACAGACATAGAAAACAAATTTATGGTTACCAAAAAGGGAAAGTGTGTGTGTAAATTAGGAGTAAATTAGGAGTTGGGGATGAACAGATTCACTCTTAGTATATGTAAAATAGATAACCAACAAGGACCTACTGTATCACTCATGGAGCTGTACTCAGTATTTTTGTAATGATAAGCTATAAGGGAAAAGAAGAAAAAATAGATCTGTCTGTATGTATACGTGAATCACTTTGCTGTACGCTTGAAACTAAAGCAACGTAAACAACTACACCTCAGTTGAAAAAAACACAGAGCAGCAGGGTTTGTTTTCCGTGAACCAGGACGGGGCCTGGTGGGTGGTCTTGCACAGAGTGACCCCACTCAGGAGCCTTCCTGCCGGGGACAGCATGACCTCCTCGGTACAGGCTGGAGGTGCGCCCATCAGATGTAGAGGCTGGAGGCTGACGACCACTCTGATCACCTTTCGTTGTTGTTGTTCAGTCGCTCAGTCGAGTCTGACTCTCTGTGACCCCGTGGACCGCAGCACGCCAGGCTTCCCTGACCATCACCATCTCACCGTCTCCCGGAGTCTACCCAAACCCATGTCCACTGAGTCGGTGACGCCATCCAACCATCTCATCCTCTGTGGTCCCCTTCTCCTCCTGCCTTCAATCTTTCCCAGCATCAGAGGCTTTTTCAGTGAGTCGGCTCTTCTCATTAGTTGGCCAGAGTACTGGAGCCTCACATTCTGCATCAGTCCTTCCAATGCTTGAGCCCAGAATAGAAGGAGTGCCCAAGGATGTTTCCAGAAGGAAAATCTCTGCAGAACTCATGAAGAGGCCCGTTTGAGGCCTCTTTGAGATGCTGTGGGTAGTAAATGAAAGTTAGAAGCTGACAGATTCCAAGGGAAGAAGCCTTTTCACACCTGAAGCAGCCTGGACTGGGCAGGGGGAGAAACTTGAACAATGAATGAAGTTTGGAGTTTGGGATGGACACTTTACCTAGTGAAATATGAATATAATGGTTTTTGTGGCTAATGGTGGCCAGAGAACTTTTAATTTTTATGAATGGCTGGAAAAGCTTTGGAACAGATTCCATCCTTGATAGGGGATGAATAATGGCACAGTGGGCAAAGACCACAGTTTTTGCTGCTTGCTCTCTAGGGAGTCTTATCTATTTGGGCTAGAGGCTGTACTGATTCGGAGTTTGATGAGAGTATAGAATGTTTAGAAGAGCTGTTAAGAGATCGTGTTAAGGAGCTTCCCTGCTGCTTCTGTGGTAAAGAATCCACCTGCCAGAGATTCTTTTATGCGGATTCTAAAGGCAGGAGATTCACATTCAATTCCTGACCTGGGAGGATCCTACATGCCGAGGAGCAACTGAGCCTGTGCTCTAGAGCCTGGGAGCTGCGTCTGCTGAGCCCACATGCACTAGAGCCTGTGCTCCACAACAGGAGAAGCCACTGCAGTGAGAAGCCTGCTCCCCACTGAGAGAGAGTAGCCCCTTCTCATTGCAGCTAGAGAAAAGCCCAAGCAGCAATCAAGACGCGGCATAGCCAAATAATAATAATGATAAAATTTTTAAAAGAGATTATGTTGAGAATTAATAAGAAGTAAGCAAAAGGTACATCATGAGAAACTCTGGGCTGGATGAAGCACAAGCTGGAATCAAGATTGCCGGGAGAAATATCAGTAACCTCAGATATGCAGATGACACCACCCTTAAGGCAGAAAGCAAAGAAGAGTTAAAGAGCTTCTTGATGAAAATGAAAGAAGAGAGTGAAAAAGTTGGCTTAAAGTTCAACATTCAGAAAATGAAGGTCATGGCATCCGGTCCCATCACTTCATGGCAAATAGATGGGGAAACAATGGAAACAGTGGCAGACTTTATTTTTTGGCCTCCAAAATCACTGCAGACAGTGACTGCAGCCATGAAATCAAAAGACACTTGCTCCTTGGTAGAAAAGTTACGACCAACCTAGACAGCATATTAAAAAGCAGAGACATTACTTTGTCAACAAAGGTCCATCTTTAGTCAAAGTTATGGTTTTCCCAGGAGTCATGTATGTATGTGAAAGTTGGACTATAAAGGAAGCTGAGCACTGAAGAATTGATGCTTTTGAACTGTGGTGTTGGAGAAGACTCTTGAGAGTCCCTTGGACTACAAGGAGATCCAACCAGTCCATCCTAAAGGAAATCAGTCCTGAATATTCATTGGAAGGACTGATGCTGAAGCTGAAACTCCAGTACTTTGGCCACCTCATGCGAAGAGCTGACTCATTTTAAAAGACCCTGTTGCTGGGAATGATTGAAGATGGGAGGAAAAGGGGATGACAGATGATGAGATGGTTGGATGTCATCACCAACTCAGTGGACATGAGTTTGGGTAGGCTCTGGGAATTGGTGATGGACAGGGAAGCCTGGTGTTCTGCAGTTCATGGGGTCACAAACAGTCAGACACGACTGAGTGACTGAACTGAACTGAAGCAAAAGGAAGGAAATCAAACCAGTTAGTCTTAAAGAAAATCAACCCTGAGTACTCTGGAAGGACTGATGCTGAAGCTGAAGCTCCGACACTCTGACCATCTGATGTGAACAGCTGATTCATTGGAAAGGACCTTGATGCTGGGAAAGTTTGAAGGCAGGAGGAGAAGGAGTTGACAGAAGGTGAGATGGTTGGATGGCATCACTGGTTTAATAGATGTGAACTTGGGCAAACTCTAGCAGACGGTGTGGAACAGGGAAGCCTGGTATGCTGCAGTCCATGGGGTTGCAAAGGGTCAGACACAACTTGACGACTGAGCAACAACAATAAAGCAAAAAGAATAATTGTCATTTGGAAGTAAAAGCAAGTGGAAGATGCAGTATAACACAGTCGAGTTTTCTTCTGTTGGTGCTTTTAGTGCCGTTGATGCTATGGCGGGGATAGTTATTAAATGTGCTTCTTTCAGTTCATGATTGGGCTGGGGTAGTGTATTATTTCTATTTTATTCTTAGGCTTGACTTACTTATGTATGTTCTATAGGGGCTTCCCTGGTGGCTCAGCTGTAAAGAATCTGCCTGCAATGCAGGAGATGCGTGTTTGAACCCTGGGTAGAGAAGATCCCCTGGAAGAGGGCCTGGCAACCCCGTCCAGTATTCTTGCTTGGAGGATCCCATGGACAGAGAAGCCTGGAGGGGCTACGGTCCATGGGGTCGAAAAGAGTCAGGCATGACTGAAGGGCATAGGGCTTGTAGGGGGGACTGAATCCTCATAGCAACTTACTAAACCAATTAATGTATACTTGCTAGAACTAGGAATAGAGTCAGCATCCCCCCAGCATAGGGCTTGCAGGGAGAGAAAGTGGGTGTTTAAACCAAATTGGGGTTCTGTGAGGAAGGAGAAAAAGATGTTGGGTAAAGCCTTGTACATATTCCTAGAATTATGTATGCCAATTTATTACAGATTAGATGGTAGGACCATAGTATGCATTGACCAGCTTGTCCCAAAACACTGTAATATAGTGGGTTTAATTATACAAAAGTTCATGTCTTTTTTTTTTTTTTTGATGTGAACCATTTTTAAAGTCTTTTGAATTGTTAACAGTATAGCTTCTGTTTTATGTCTTGGCTTTTTGGATGAGAGGCATGTGGAATCTTAGCTCCCCGACCAGGAATCAAGCATGTATTTCCTGCATTGGAAGGCGAAGTCTTAATCATTGGACTACCAGGGAAGTCTGTTGCGAACTTTCTTTCTTTCTCACCAAAAGCAGTTCAGAAGCATGTGGCCCAGAGCTGGTGGGATAGCTCTAACATAGCTTGAATATTAAGAGTTGCCAAGTTGTAACAATGAACCTCCCCCAGATTCAGAGACTGAGAGAACAAGGAAGTTTCTCTCTTATGCAACAGTCCTAGGAAAGCTTCTGAGGTGAGTGGGTATCTCTGCTACGTCGGGCTGCTCAAAGACCGTGGTTCCTTCCGTGTTGTTTCTTTGCCATCTGGACATGAATTTGGGTAAACTCCTGGAAATAATGAAGGCAGGGGAGCCTGGTGTGCTGCAGTCCATGGGGCTGCAAAGAGTTGGACGTGATTTAGCGACTGAATGACTGCAACGAACAGCATGGGATTGATTGTCCTTAACTGGGGGGTCCAGTCTGTTACCGTTTCCAGGTTCCAGCCAGGAAGTGGAGAAAGAAAACATGGAGCAGGGAAGCCCATGTATCAAGGGCCAGGCCAGAGGGCGCTCATTCCTTCTGCTCACATTCCGTGTGCAGGATCTTAGCCACAGGGGTCATCCAACTGTGAAAAGCCTGAGGTTGTTCTCTGTTTCTGCTGCTATAAGAAAATACTGAAGGCTGGGTGGCCTATAAACAAAAAGCATTTATTCTCACAGTTGTGAAGGTAGGAAGTCCAAGGTCAGAGCGCCAGCAGATTCAGTATCTGGTGGGAGCCTGCCTTCGTGTTCATAGGGGATCATCTTCTAGCTGAGTCCGCCCATGACAGAGGGGATGAAGGAGCTCTCTGGGGTCTCTGTTATAAGAGCACTAATCCCATTCTTGAGGGTAGAGACATACTGATGTCCCCAAGGCCTCACTTTCTATCATCACACTGTGGGGTAGAGGTTGACATGTGAATTTGCAGGGACATAGCTAGTCAGCCCTTGGGAAATGGAGTGTCACTTGGCAGATTCTAGGTTTGCTCCAGTCATCACCATCACCAGCCAGCAGAAGGTGGGGAAGAGGCCAGGGGTCTTAAAGGGGTACAACTTCAGTTGGACTCATCTCTTCTATTTACTCCCCATTGGCCTAAACTTAGTCACGTGGCTGCATACACGGGAGGCTGGGAAACGCAGTTTGTAGCTGGAAGGCCAAGTACCAGGGGAAGGGAAGAATGGGTTATGATAGCTGTTTCTCTCATACAAAGGTTTCTATCTTGGGACTTCTTATTATTAGACAAATTTTTATTAATGCCTAAAGGCCAATATCCTTCATCATACCGAAGGCATCATCATCACAACATTTTTTAATTGAGTTACTTGCTATCCTATCACCATAGGAAAAACTGATGTTAGTAGTAAAGTAGTATTAGTAGAATCATTATGAAAAAGTTTTTTCTAAAGGCATTTTTTATTAAAAAACATATACATGATCTTGGCCTTGTAAGACAGTGTGTGTATTTGTATGTGTGTGTATGTTTGAACTTTTATAACCTAAGGTTATATGTTTGATAAAAGAAAACAGGCATCTCTTTGGAAGTGGATGGTGAAATTTCTTCCTACAGCCCATTTGGATTTTGATTCTGCTACTCGGAGGTGGTTGCTTTCTACTCAGGTAGAAAACTATTTTTGAGGGGTAGGATGTTGTCCTAAACTTTTATTTTTTTTCCCAAATGTTCAAGCTGGTTTTATTTATTCACTTATTTTTAAAATTTAAATTATTTATTTATTTTACTTTACAACATTGTATTGGTTTTGCCATACATTGACTTGAATCCGCCATGGGTGTACATGTGTTCCCCATCCTGAGCCCCCGTCCCACCTCCCTCCCCATCCCATCCCTCTGGGTCATCCCAGTGCACCAGCCCTGAGCACCCTGTATCATGCATCGAACTTGGACTGGCGATTCGTTTCACATATGATAATTTACATGTTTCAATGCTGTTCTCCCATATCATCCCACCCTCGCCCTCTCCCACAGGGTCCAAAAGACTGTCCCATACATCTGTGTCTCTCTTGCTGTCTCACATACAGGGTTATCGTTATGTCCTAAGCTTTTAAAAATCATTTTTATTGAAATGTAGTTGATTTGCAATGTTGTGTTAGTTTCAGATGTGCAGCAAAGTGAATCAGATACATCTATCCTCTCTGTTTTTCTTTTTTAAGTCTTTTCCCATATCGGCCATTACAGAGTATTAAGTAGAATTCCCTGTCCTACACGTCAGGTTATTAGTCATCTATTCTCTATGTAGTAGTGTGTATATGTCTGTCCCAGGCTTCCCAGGTGGCACTAGTGGTAAAGAATCCGCCTGTCAATGCAGGAGACGTAAGAGATGCAGGTTCGATCTCTGGGTTGGAAAGATCCCCTGGAGGAGGGCTTGGCAGCCCACCCCAGTATTCTTGTCTGGAGAATCCCATGGAGAGAGGAGCCTGGTGGGCTGTAGTCCGTGGGGTCGCAAAAGAGTTGGACACGACTGAGCAACTAAACAACCACCACCACAGGTGTGTGATGCCGCCTAAGATAGGCATCAAGGTGTAGGTATTTGTGAATTGAAGAGAGGGAAGGAAATGTGCCATTCCAGCCAGACAACAGAAACATCCATTTTTCTCAACACGGGTTTTCTCAAGTGGATTGTAGTCTGAATGGGTTAAATAAATAAAATAATTTGGACATTAGAATGACTTTTTGGGGTTAACGAGATAGGGTTAAATTGTTGTCTGTGCCTACCGACCGAGTGGGTAGCTTGACTTGTTTTATGATTTATTTTCTTCTCAAACTGTAATGTATTTTTCAGAGTTCACATCCACTGATAATATTGAAAAATGAGAGAGATAATAAGCTTTTTAGAGTAAACATAGTCTTAGCACATTGCTCTCCTTTGGGAATGCATTACCTTTTACAAATAGGGCTCCATGAAGACTGAGCACATGAAATTGCAAATGAGTGAGCTCTGCCTGGGTAATGCATGTGGACAGGAGGGTGCTTAAGCCCAACAGTTAAAGGTGAGCCAGTGAGAAGGGAAGATCCTGGAGAAAAGCATTCCAGGCCTTTAAAAACACGTAAATGTAGGTCCCAGCACAGGAGAGTCTGTGTCTCGCTCAGCCCACAGCAGGTAGACCAGTACCCCGGGAGCATGAGCTGCAGGACCAATGAGGCTGGAGACTGCCCGCAGGGAGTGGACTGCAACGGCAGGAAAGGTGTTGGCAGCCACGGGCCTCAGATGCAGGGCTTTTGTTTCACTCTGTGGTTTACGAGCAACCAACCAAGATTTTGAACAAGGAAGTGACAGGATTAAAACTGTATCTTAAGGGAACAATTCTGGAGGGAAGGAGTATGGAGAATTAGCAAGGATGAGATTTCCTTTTATGAACAGGAGGGAAGGTCTGTTGGATGGTGGTGTTCAGTTGAAGCCTGCTCTGTAAGCCAGCATCCCTGTGAGAGCAACGGTGAGATCAGGGTCTAGACAGGCTGACAGGAGGGTTCTGCTTCTTGGTTTCTGTTTGGAGACTTTGACTGTAGTGTTTTGGTGGTCAGGAAACCCCTGGTGTGTACCTGCTGGGGGAGCCAAGATACAGAGGTCCTGGGTCGCTCTTGGACTCACAGGACCGGAGGACAAGAGGTCTTTTGTTTATACTGCCTGGCAGGGTCTTCTCTGTGTCTTGTCTGTTTATTTCTGCCAATCTTCAGGGAAGACTTGTTTGGGTGTTCTGTCTTGCCTTCACTTTAGTATGGGCTAGTGAGAGTGGAGTTGTTTTCCATGCTCAGGCCAGACTTCGAGGGGAAGCAGTCACTTCCAGGTGAAGGATGGTGCCGGAGACAGCAGCCACGCAGGAAATTCTTCCTCCAGTGCCAGTCCCACTTCTCCGTAGTAGGTCACAGCTGACATCTAGGTGAGAAGTGGGCTTAGGGAAGGTGGCTCAGATGGTAAAGCATCTGCGTCCCGATGCGGGAGACCCAGGTTTGATCCCTGGGTCAGGAAGGTCCTTTGGAAAAGGAAATGACAACCCACTCCAGTATTCGTACCTGGGAAATTCCACAGCCAGAAATTCCACTGGCGGGGTCCAGTCCATGGGGTCACAGAGAGTTGGACACGACTGAGCAACTAACACTTCACCTTCAGTTCAGTTCAATTGCTCAGTCGTGTCCAACTCTTTGCAACCCCATGGACTGCAGCACGCCAGGCCTCCCTGTCCATCACCAACACCTGGAGTTTACTCAAACTCAGGTCCACTGAGTCGGTGATGCCATCCAACCATCTCATCCTCTGTCGTCCCCTTCTCCTCCTGCCCTCAATCTTTCCCAGAGTCAGGGTCTTTTCAAATGAGTCAGCTCTTCACATCAGGTGGCCAAAGGATTGGAGTTTCAGCTTCAGCATCAGTCCTTCCAGTGAACACCCGGGACTGATCTTCTTTAGGATGGACTGGTTGGCTCTCCTTGCAGTCCAGGGGACCCTCAAGAGGTGAGAAATAACAGAATGAACAGAACTGGAGCATTGGCAGTAGGAACAGAAAGAAAGAGGACTTCAAAATCGTTTAGATGTCAAACTAAGGAATTTAGGGCAAGAGCGAATTAAAGATAGTTCAGAAGTCTGAGGGTTGTGTGCTTCGGAAAACGCCGCTGCTGCTGTTGACAGATGGGGTCACAGGAAGAGGAGCAAAGCTGCCGTGGGAAGGTGCTGAGAGCATTTCGAATTTCAGATGGGTGACTTTTACCCAGCGTTGTGTAGTTACTTCCCGGAAGTTTCAGAATTAGAATCTAGGTTTCCTGGACCAGACAAACATGTTTTTAAAAAACTATACCAAGACATACTCTGTGAAGTAAAAGGGGCTTGTTAAGTTTCAGATGGTGATGGCATCTCCGTGGAGCTGGAATAAAAAACCAAGAGTAAATGGAGACATTGGTTTTAGGAGGTCTGTATATATTTAGAGGACATAATTGGCGAATCAGCTCACAGGGAAAGATTGGCCAGATAGGATATATTTGGAAATAGCCAAGGGGCAGTTGTTTTGAAGAAGGAGTGAAAGCCGGGTAGTAAGGAGAAGGAAAGAGGCAAGAATACTCTGTATTTGGAGGGGAGAAAAAGAAGTTTAGAGGGAGTTTAAGTGAGAGGCAGGGCATAGATTGTAACCTGGGACATAATTAAGAGGTGAAACAAGTTTTTGCTTTTTAAGTGCAGACTTGCCAGGGGAAAAGAATGGGTAGGGAAGGAAGGATTAGAGATGGGAGGCAGAGGGAAGAATTCAGTTCAGTTTAACACAAAAATTATACCACTGAGGTGACGAGCGTGCTGCTGGGGACCAGGGATACAGAGATGGAGTAAACACGGTCCTGCCTTTGGGGCGTTTACTGCGTCATAAAGGGCAGGACCAAGAATAAGATAAGGGGGACTTCCCTGGTGGTCCAGTGGGTAAGACTCTGCACTCTCAGTGCAGGGGGCCTGGGTTCGGCCCCTCGTCGGGGATCTAGACCCTGTGTACATGCCACAGCTAAGAAGCTGCGAGCTGCAACTAGGACTCCGTGCAACCAAAATAAGTAATAAATAAGTAAATATTTTTAAAAATAATTAAAGAATAATGTAAGAACAACTAATATCTGCTAAGATTTATGTGTTGGGAACTGTTGTAAACACGTCACATAAGTAAACAGCAAAGTCCTACCGTATAGCACAGAGAACTATATTTAGCGTGTGTGCGCGTTAGTTGCTCAGCTGTGTCCGACTCTGCAACCCCATGGACTGTAGCCCACCAGGATCCTCTGTCCATGGAATACTCCAGGCAAGAATACTGGAGTGGGTTGCCATTCCCTTCTCCAGGGGAACTTTCGGACCCAGGGATAGAACCCAGGTCTCCTGCATTTCAGGCAGAGTCTTTACCACGTCAGCCACTATAAGTAAACAAGGTCCTACTGCATAGCACAGAGATCTGTATTTAGTACCCTGTGATAAACCATAATGTACGTGTGTGTGTGTGCGCGCGCGCGCGAGTGTGCGTGCATGCATGCTCAGTCATGTCTGACTCTCTGTGACCCCAGGGACTGTAGCCTGCCAGGCTCTAATGTATGTGTGTGTGTGTGTGTGCATGCGCGTGTGCGTGCATGCATGCTCAGTCATGTCTGACTCTCTGTGACCCCAGGGACTGTAGCCTGCCAGGCTCTAATGTATGTGTGTGTGTGTGTGTGTGTGCATGCGCGTGTGCGTGCATGCATGCTCAGTCATGTCTGACTCTCTGTGACCCCAGGGACTGTAGCCTGCCAGGCTCCTCTGTCCATAGGATTTTCCAGGTAAGAATACTGGGGTGGGTTGCCATTTCCTCCTCCAGGCAACCTTCCTGACCCAGGGATCAAACCCGTATCTCTTGTGTCTCCATGTTGGCAGACAGATTCTTTACTACTGTGCCACCTGGGAAGCCCCAAACCATAGAGGAAGAGAATCCTTTTAAAAGAGAAGGTGTATACGTATATAACTGAGTCCCTTTGCTGTGTACAGCAGTAATGGATGCAACGCTGTGGATCAGCTATACTTCAATAAAAAAACACATAAAGTTAAATTGAAAAATAAGATAAAGTTAAATTGAAAGATAAAAAAGATAAAGTTAAATTGAAAAAAAAAACTTCACATAAATTCATTGGCTCATTTAGTCCTTAACCACACCCCCTACATGCTGGTTATCATCGTTAGTAGCCACAGTTCAAAGGACGAGAACTTCAGGCACAGAAAGATTGAATCATTTGCTCACGGTCTTTATCAAGTGGTCCGCTCTGGAGCCATGATTTGCCCCCACACTGTAGCTCTGCCCCCCTGGGTGCCATGTGAATGGACAAAGAGAGACGTAGGAACAACGCACAGAAGGGAGGGAGGAGGTGAGTTTTTCTGGCAGTGGATAGAGTAGGGCAGGAAATCTCAGAGCAGGAGTGAGCGGAGGGCAGGAGATGGATCCTAGTAAAGGAACATGTGGTCACAAGCCCTGTGTGGAACCCATGTTGGTCGTGCGTGTGTGTGTGTGCGCACACACATGTGTGTGTTACTGTTTTACCTAGTAATTTCACAGCTTTCATCTCTGATCTTTGCTCTGTTCCATTCTAATCACAGAGGACAGTCACATTTGATTTTATTCATTTTTTTGAACAATTAAGATGCTCTTAAAAAATCTCCTGGGGAGGTGGGAGGGGGCTTCAGGATGGTGGGACACATGTATACCCATGGCTGATTCATGTCAATGTATGGAAAAAACCACCGCTATATTGTAAAGTAATTAGCCCCCAGTTAAAATAAATTAATTAATTTAAAAAAAAGAAAGAAAACCCAAACAAGGGAAAAAAATCTCCTAGAACCAAGTTATCCTTTTAGGAGTATCAGTCCTGCCAATTGAACCATCATTAGTGTGGAGTTTATGATTTTTTTTTTTTCAAGTACTGTGATGTTTATTGCATTTTAAAGTATCCACAATCTTAAAATAATCCTGTTCAAATTCTTCTGGAATTCCTGTGCAACACACAATATCAAATAGTGAAAGAATGTTCGCACAGTGCCACACTTGAAAATACCATTTAGGAAACAACAGTTTAGGAAATAGAGGGTTTAAGGCAAGACATTCATTTGGAGAAGTTAATTTTTCTCAGTCATCCAGAGTGACATGATTATTTTTCCCTCTCTTCAGTGCCTTGGGACATACAGCGTACATTCAGCAACAGGGCACACATATGACTCTATGGACATATGCTGAGGTCCTGAGTGCCCATTGAAATAATGGAAATATTTTTTGATAAGGCGTGACCCACCAGGACATGGCATGGGAGGGGTATTTCGCTCCATTTCCAAGCTGGTATACAGGGAATTCCCTACCTAAAACCGGCTGATTTCCCCCCATGTGATCTCTTCCCCAACAGACACAGACCCCTTGATTGGTTCCCCTTAACATACAGAAAATAGCCATCAGAGTGCTTTCCTCATCATTGCTTTAATGATGAATGTCTAGAAGCTATTTCTTGATTCTGATTGCAAACATTGTTTGTTGTGAAAAAACTATTCTGTCCCAAAGAATTTTCTCTTTCATCAAACTTTTTGGATTGTGACAGCTGAACGTTTTCATGTGTACTCTTTCCTTTTTGTTTTTTTTTCGCTGGCAACAACAATAATACTAAGATACCAGCAAAGTGAAGGCTGTAATACCAGGAGCTGTAAAACATGAGTGAAGGTTTTACAGAAAGAAGGACAAATGGCACAACTGTGTAACTTATTGCTATCTGAGTTGCTATCCATGTTATAACATCGTACAAAAATTTCAGCTGGGGAGGTTCGATGAAATAATGTCTAAAGTTATTTCTCACAGCTCGGGCCACCAGCGTCATCAGCACTCCGGTGAGAAAGGTCAGGTAATAGCCCGGGTACACCCCATGCCAGATGGCAGAGAGGAAGAAGGTCTGGGTGGTGGGACTCAAGGAGGCACGCTCGTAACACACCCTTTTGAGCCAAAGAGCTGTCTGAATATTCCAATTATCGAGAAACATCTTGAAACTTGTTGACATCTCTATTTGCTTGATCCTCAGATTGGAAATTAGGTCCCAATGGGCGGCTCCATTTTTGTCATAACCTCTGAATCCAAAGCCCGCTGCATTGTTGATGGCGTCGGCTAACGTCCATGCAAAATAGTACTTGGGTCTGGCAGCCAAAAGAGAGACGTAGAGATAGATCACCTTTGTCGGCCATGAAGCTGTGGCCTGAAAATGTTCATCAATGTTGTACTCCACGGGTAACATCTTAGAGATGGTCAAGTGGAACAGTAAGGAAAGTCCACAGACTAAGAGTTTCTGAATAACTGCGACATTTGGTGATGGCTCTGTCCTTTCGTACTGTATCTCTTCTTTCCCATTTTCACCTGACTGCGTCATATGGTATGATCTGCCTTCGATGAAAGTGATGTAGTCTTTGTAAGAGCAGAGTGGGCCTGCCAGGATACCCATGAAGTTACAGTTGTAACTTAAATACTCCAAAAGACTGGGCATGCGCCTGACCGCTAACCCCCTCTGTGACGGAGTCAGCTCTTCATCCTTCCGAAACATCCCATCATGAATTTCATAAGCCAAACTAGTGATCTTCTGGGTAATTATCATCATTGGGCCTGAAAAATCAGCAGAATATTGTCCATAATCAAAGATATAGACTCTAGTGATTTGGCATACTGTGAGGTATCCCAAAGCAAACACGAAACAATATTTGTGCATGTTCTCCACTCCTATTATGACCATGATACAGTAGGAAATTCCACTTTGTACAAGAAAATGTAAGGCATACCATCCAAAGCAAAAAAGTGCAAGATAAAGGCCCAAAAGGGTAGCAACGACATGTCTTATAAAAGAGCTAGTTTTGCTTGAATGTAGGTAAGTTCGAAACCAAATGGCTGCTAGCAAGGCAAAGAGTTGGCACACTACAAAGTTGACCTGGTCGATGGGCAGCCGAACGGCGTTGCTGAGGGGCTGCAGCAGGGTGGAGCCCGTGGTGCTGGTGGTGCTGGCGGTGCTGGTGGTGGCCATGGCCGGCCTGCCGCTCCGCCCGAGCCGCTCGTGCGCGCCCGAGAGGATGGGGATACAGCCGGCGCGCCCGCCCGCCCCGCTGGCCGCCCGCGGTCGGAGCGCGCGGGGCGGGGCCGGGGGAGTTTATGATTTTAAAAATAATAAAATTTCTTTCTTTCTTTCCACCTACCTCCTGACCTGTCCATCTACTCACCTGCCCACCTATCAATGAAATCAGAGAACTGGCAGACATCTAAGAATTTCCTATGCAGTTGAGACCCAGATAATCTCTGGGAAAGAACCAGTGAACTTGAAGAGTACTATTGAAGATCACAACTGAAATTCCTGAAAATAAGCAGATACTTTGCACAGAATGGTTACTTGCCCTTTCTGATATAAATGTGTGGTATATATAGAACTCCTGGTTAGATGATCCTGAGCATCACCCCGTTTCCCGTCTCATTGCTGACTGTCTGGGCCCTCTGACCACTGGCCCCTCGGCGGAACTGCCGTCTGACCTGGGGACTCAGGGCCGCAGTGTGGTGAGACTTGGGCGTGGCCTGAAGTTGTTTGTTATGCACATTGCTTACTCGTTAAAAAAATAAGCATGATGCTTGGTGGTTTGTGTTAACCACATCAAAACAGTTGTGTCATTGTGGCCAAGTGGGAAAGTAGTCACATCACTCCAGTATTCTTGCCTGAAAAATCCCATGGAGTGAGGAACCTAGCAGGCTACAGTCCAAAGGATCACAAAGTCAGACATGAGTGAATACCTAAGAACACACACACGTGAAAAAAGAAGTAAATTCTGCCTCTGTGACAACATGGATGATCTGGAGGGCATTTAATTGCTAAATGAAACACGTCAGTCACAGAAGGACATATAGAGCATGATTCTTATATGAGGCGTCTAAAATAATCAAACTCATAGAAATAGAGTGGAATGATGGTCGTCAAAGTCTGGGGGGAGAGGGGGAAATGAGGAATTGCGATCCAAAACGTATAAAGTTTCGGTTACACAAGATGAGCAAGTTCCAGAGACCTGTTACACTGCCCCGTGCCTGTAGTCAGCAGTACTGTATTGTATGCTCAGAAACTTGGTAAGGGCGTAGCTCTGATGTTCAGTGTACTTACCTCAGTAATAATGAGAAAGAAAAGGGCAGGAGGAATCTTCTGGAGGTGACGGATATGTTTATTACCTTGATTGTGATGACAGTGTCACAGGTTTAATCATATGTCAAAATTCATTAAAAGGTACAGAGTCCTTTAAGTGTATGCAGGTTTTTTGCATATCAATTACATCTCAATAAAACTATTAAGATTGATCTTTCTACAGAGGAAAAAAAATATCATGTATAGGCAAAGGGATTATTCTTAAAAGTGAGCAGAGATGTTTAACAAAAGAAGTGAATTCAGGATTAAAAGGAGAGATTTTTTTTTTAACTCCTTTACAAGAGAGTTATTTTATGCCACGCACGAGTCTAGGCAAGGATTGGTCTAACTCTGACAAAAGTCCCATCTCTGTTCCCGGCTGTGAAACAACAGCCAGGCGTTGGGCATAACACCACCACCACCCTGTGGTAATATGTTGTAATTCAGGGTATTTCATGAAAAACCGTCCAGCCGATGTGTTTACAGTATGAGCATTTTGTTCCTTCTCCTTTGTGTAACAGTACAATAGCACTTTATAAAATCATGTATCTTTATCCCTTTAATATCAATTAGAAAAACATTTAGAAACTTCTAAAGAAGGAACACATTAAAAATAACTTCACAAAATAACCACAGTCTCAGGAAGGTGATTCTCCCTACAGCGTTTGTTTCTTTCTTTTTTTTTTTTTAGGGATGTTAGGAGTATTTTATTTTATTTTATTTTTCATTTATTTTTATTAGTTGGAGGCTAATTACTTTACAATATTGTAGTGGTTTTTGTCATATATTGACATGAATCAGCCATGGATTTACATGCATTCCACATCCCAATCCCCCATTCTCAGGACAATTACAAAGCAGTGTAGGGGACAAAGTACTTTCATAATCATTAGATGGCTTAATGACATAGAGGTTAATTGGAATATGTTTATATTTAATATAGTGCTTTTTATATTGCTTTAGAATGCTTTAATTTATAAATATGATGAATTCTAAACTATTGCATTTCATTGTTGTTCAGCCACTAAATTGTGTCAGACTCTTTGTGACCCTGTGGACTGCAGCATGCCAGGCTCCTGGTGTTCTATAGAATGGATAAACAGCAAGGTCCTACTGTATAGCACAAGGAACTATATTCAATATCCTGAGATAAACCATATGGAAAATAATATAAAAAAGAATGCATATATATGTATAACTGAATCACTCTGTTGTGCAACAGAAATTAACACAGCCTTGTAAATCCGCTATGCTTCAATTCAAAGTATTGTGCATTCTAAATATGTGTCCCCACATTAGAGTTGATAGTATTTCAGGCAAAATAATGAAGCTGAGCTTCTAGGGTGGTCCAGTGGTTAAGAATCCCCCTTGTGATGCAGGGGACCCAGGTTCGATCCCTGGTCAAGGAAGATCCCGCAAGCCACGGAGCAGCTAAGCCCGTGCGATGACCACTGAGGCTGCGCTTTAGAGCCCTCCAGCCACAGCCACGAAGCCCGGCCGCCTGGAGCCCACGCTCCACAAAGGGGAGAAGCCGCCGCAGCAAGAGGCGCTCACACGGCAACTTGGGAGTAGCCCCTGCTCGCCGCAAGCAGAGAAAAGCCTGCGCACAGCAACAAAGGCCCAACACGGCCAAGAATTGTCATAAATAAATAGTAATGGGGATGTTTTTAATATATCCAGACATTTCAGAGCCCTCCTCTAGGCGTGGGGAAGCTGTGGTTTCTTCATTATGTTTCCCTGGGCACGTATGGTCTCCTGATTTCTTAGGGGGCAGACCTGATCACTTCCCAGGGTTTGTGTTTATTGCAGCATAACAGACTTTTATTTGACAGATTACATTTTTTCCTTTTGGGACAGGGAAGATGTCAGGAGTTGTGGTGGAAAGCCTTTTCTGTCACTCTGTTGAACACGGCAGGGTGAAAAACTGCAAAGCCACGTACAGGGCCACTTTAGAGTTTTATGCTTCCCTTCACTTAACAACCTCCTACACGCACAGTGCTAGCAGGTATACACCAGGTATTATACACCCATGTATGATGGATGGCCAGACTGCGTTTTTCTCTCAACGTATACATCCCAGACAAACTGCAAGCTGAGTGTGTCTCTGTGTGTGTGCCTGCATGTGCTGGAGGATTACGCGCATATGTGTGTTACATGTAAAGGTCGACAGTTACTTCTGGAAATTTTCTTTAAAAACAGAACAGTAGCTTATTTTTTTCTAAGGATAAAAGCAAAATGATTTTACAAACTTCTAGAATAATGCCAAGATTTTGTTGTATGACTCTAAATATCATTATGTTAAATGCATCTCATCATTTGTCTCATAGTTTTTGAGCTGTTTTTTATGCAGCTGTAGAATTCTTCAGAGTAGCCCAGAATGTGGCGGATGAGCTGGTTAGGTTCTGGAATACCTATTCAAAGTGCCTGGTCATGCACAGAGAACAGACTTGACAAGGAGGAGGGGCAGGGAGGGATGGATCGGGGGTTTGGGATTAGCAGATGGAAACTATTATATGAATACATAGCAGGGCCCTACTCTGCCTCCCAATGCAGAAGATGCAGGAGACACCGGTTCAAATCCCAGGTTGGGAAGATACCCTGGAGGAGGACATGGCAATACCCACTCCAGTATTCTTGCCTGGAGAATCCCATGGACAGAAGAGCCTGGCGGGCTACAGTCCACGGGGTTGCAAAGAGTTGGACATGACTGAGCACACACTGTAGCCCAGGGAAATATATTCAATATCCTATGATAAACCATAATGGAAAAGAATATGAAAAAAATATATATGTGTGTAACTGAGTCACTTCACTGTACAGCAAAAAAGAACACAATATTGTAAATTAACTATACTTCAATAAATTAAAAAAAATAAAAACAAAGTTTATGGTCATATATTCTGATACACAAAACTACTTGAGGACAACTGCTTCAAGTGATCGTTTATAAAAAGGAAAATGATTTGTAACTTTGTAATTTGTAAATAGAGCGCCTGCATCACCTTATTAAAGTGAAAGTGAAAGTGTCTCTGTCATGTTCAACCCTTTGAGACCCCATGGACTATACGGTCCATGGAAGTCTCCAGGCCGGAATATTGGAGTGGGTAGCCTTTCCCTTCTCCAGGGGATCTTCCCAACCCAGGAATCACACCCAGGTCTCCCGAATTGCAGGCAGATTCTTTACAGCTGAGCCACAAGGGAAGCCCAAGAATACTGGAGTAGGTAGCCTGTCCCTTCTCCAGCAGATTTTCCGACCCAGGAATTCAGCTGGGGTCTCCTGCGTTGCAAGCAGATTCTTTTAACAGCTGAGCTATGAGGGAAGGCCTATCACCTCATTGGGTTATTCTTAAATACTAGTTGTGGGAACACACGCCATCTCCATTCTTCTATAAGCTGAGATCCGCCTCCCTTGCTACATTATCGTCTGGCAGTAAGAGTGCAGAGTCCTAACAACTGGACCACTGGGGAATTCCCAACGTGCTCGGTTATCAAAGCCAAGTGACTGCTCCCACCTTTGCTGGAGCAGAACAAGTCGGGGTGGAAAGAGGGCAGAAGTGTGCGCTAATGGGCTCCATACCCAGAGGAAAGGCCTTCCCAGGTGCGTTAGTGGCAAAGAGCCTCTCTGCTGGTGCAGGAGACAGAAGAGATGCAGGTTTGATCCCGGTGTCAGGAAGTTCCCCTGGAGAAGGGAACGGCTACTCACTGCAGTATTCTTGCCTGAAGAATCCCATGGACAGAGGCACCTGGGGGGCTACAGTCCATAGGGTCACAAAGAGCTGAACACTGACTCAAGCGACTTAGTACGCAAGCATGCATGCATACAAAGGAAAGAATGGCTTTGAATGTAGAGATGCAGTACTTCCTATAACTGTATTTTAGGAAGATTCTTACCCCCAGTTTTTAAAACGTTCAAAGTTAAGAGTGAATGATTCGACTGAATGGAATCAATTAAAGTGCTAACATATCTTTTAAGGCTTTATACAAATTATTATACTTAAATATTTATGAGAGTTTATTAAACCTGACTGATAATTGTAATCACAAAAAGAAATTTTCCTTTTTTTAAAAAATTAATTAAAAATTTTTTTAATTGGAGGATAATTACTTTACAATATAGTGATGGTTTCTGCCATGTATCAACATGAATCAGCCACAAGCATACACACATCTCCTCTCTCTTAAACCTGCCTCCCACCTCCCTCCGATCCCACTCCTCTGGGCTGAAAGATAATACTGATGATCCTATTGGCGGGGCAACAAAGAAAGCGCAGACATAAACAGACTTTTGGTCAAAGTGGGAGAGTGAGATGGTGGGAAGACTTGAGAGAGTAGTGTTGAAATATACGTCACCAAATGTGAACTGGATAGCCGGTGGGGATTTGCCGTGTGATACAGGGAGCCCAAAGCCGAGGCTCGATGTCATCAGAAGTGATTTTTAATATGTGTAGGTTCCTGTGCCCTACTCCAAATCTACTGAAGCAAAACCTCCCAGATGAAATGTGAATTGGTGCAGTCTCTGTGGAGAACAGCATGGAGGTTACTTTAAAGACAGAGCTTCCGTGTGATTCCAGCAATCTGCTCCTGGGTACATATCCAGAAGAGGCGAAAACTCTGTAATGTGAGAAGTTTCGTGCACTGCAGTATTCATAGCAGCACTGTTTACAGTAGCCAAGACACAGAAACAACCTAATGTCCCCTGGCAGATGATCCACTTAAGAAGATGTGGTGTATATACATAACAATATTACTCAGCCTTAAAAAAGGGTGAAATTTCACCATTTATAACAACATGACGTTGTTGATAACAACAGATGACATTATGTTAAGTGAAATAAGTCAGAGAAAGACAAATACTGTGTGATATCACTTGTGTAATCTAAAAGCATAATAAAAGCGAATCTGTATACAAAACAGAAGCAGGCTCATAGACGTAAAACACAAACTTACAGATATGAAGTTGAACAAACTCTGAGAGAGAGGGAAGGACGGGGAAGCCTGGCATGCTGCAGTCCATGGGGTTGCAAAGAGCCAAGACACGACTTAGCAACTGAACATGCACATGGTTACCAAGTGGGAAAAGGAGGTGGGAGGGACAAATTAGGAGTATGGGGTCAGCAGATATAAACTACGTAAAGTAGATAAGCAATGAGGATTTACTGTATAGCACAGGGAACTATATTCAGTATCTTATATAATAACCTATAATAGAAAATAATCTGAAAAAAAGTGTAACTGAATCACTTTGCTCTACACCTGAAACCAACACAATATTGTAGATCACCTGTGGTTGTTCAGTAGCTCAGTCGTGTCTGACTCACTGGGATCCCGTGATCTACAGCATGCCAGACTTCCCTGTCCTTCACCAGCTCCTGAAGTTTGCTCAAAGTCCTGTCCATTGAGCGCTGATGCCATCCAACCATCTCATCCTCTGTCGTCCCCTTCTCCTCTTGCCCTCAGTCTTGCCCAGCTTCAGGGTCTTTTCCCATGAGATCAACTATACTTTAGTTTAAAAAAGTCCTAGATGAACTGAGACTGTTCATGTCTATAAAGTTCTCCGTGTGATTCAATGATCAGCCAGATTTTAGAATAATAACTGGTATATCTGATAGAGCTTAATGTATGTCTGTTTTAACAGAGATTTCCTACAGAATTCAGAAAGGGAAAGAAGAATACAAGGCACAAAACCAAAGGATCTGGAATTAAGAGGAACGGAGGGAAATTTGGAGGCTGATAGAAAAATCAGGCTTTAAGCCATTGAATACGTGGCTGATAATAGAGACTGACAGACTGAATCAGAATGACAGTAATTGGCTAACCTTCCAAACTCTTAAGACGATGGGCAGTAACCATTCAGCATAAACTTGGGCATATTTGTGGAGACAAATAGTTCTTATTTTATAATCAGGCACAAACTAGAAGAGCTAATAAAAGAAAAAAAGTGATGCTGTCATAGAAGGCACATACATTAATGTGCAATCTTGTGATGAAGATAGACTTTTAGTTTTAGAGATGGAGAGCAGAATTTGGATCTGTGTGGTGTGCGTTTGACCTTTCAAGCCAAATTTTGTCAGTTTAACTGTTGGATAAAATAGGGAATGATAGAAAGTTTATTGCTGTTAAGTTATAGATAGATATTTATAGAAATATCTTAGAAAGTTACTTATAGGAAGATGATCACTGATACACACATTTTATAGATATATGCCTGGATACCATTCAAATACAGTATTAATTATGATGCAGTGGATCATAAACACCAGGCTCCCTGGTGTAAAGGCTTCCCTGGTGGTTCAGGTGGTAAGGAATGCACCTGCAATGCAGGAGGCCCAGGTTCGATCCCTGGGTTGAGGAGATCCCCTGGAGAAGAGAGTGGAAACCCGCTCTAGTATTCTTGCCGGGAACATCCCAGGGACAGAGCAGCCTGGTGGGCTACAGTCCACGGGATCGCAAAGAGTAGGACACAGCTGAGTGACTAACACTAGTGGAGTGAAGGGTAGTGAATAAAAGCGAACTGGCTTTCAATCTGGGGGGAAGCAAACCCCAGAGAATAGTCAGCAACGAAATGCTTAAATCTGCTGCAAGGACATTTGCAACTAAGAAAGAGATGTTTCTGGACCTGGTTCTCAGAATGCTGTCAAGTTTCCTGCCCAGGCTCTCCCTTAAAAGCTCATGTTTCCTCTCAAAGACATCTCAGCTGCTTTATTTGAATATTCACTTCGTTTATTCATTTGTACAATTAAGAACTGTTCTCTGTGCTGGGAACCATGATAAAGTATAGGCACTGCAGTGGTGAATAAGGTGGGCCTGGCCCTGCTCTGACTAATAGGGAGGTTAGTTTGAGGCTAATTTAATTTTGAAGAGCCCCTGGCACCCGAGTGGAGCTATCCAACAGCAGTGGTCATCGTTTTATAATTCTTACTGGTAAATAAGACTGATATTCTCAGAAGTAAAATACTAATACTATATAAGAGTTATAAAGTCTGCTCCATTATTAAATATAATTTCATGATTAATTTATTTTTATGTTTAGAAAACGAGTATACATTTAGGGGTTATATACTTAATATAATTAAACCTGATCTTTTGGGGATAATTTCTTTAAATGTAAGCATCGAACCATTGTTCAGAAATGGTGTATCTCTTTATTTAACTGTGTCAGTTCCACTTAAAATACTTTTTCCCAAGAGTACAGCCTGTTAAAATAGTACCTTGCTTGTGAAACTTTGTATGACATTTGGAAGTTTATGAAAGATGTTTATGCTGTATTTTGTTTTGTCCTAACAACTCTGAGGAATGCAGGGCAGGTGATATTTATCCTTACCTTACAGGTAGGAAAACTTAGGGTCATAGATGTTGTCACTCATATGCAGCCACAAATACAGTAAATGGAGCCAGAAATGGAACTTAATCCAGGGTTCTTTTTTTTAAAAAATATATTTTATTTATTTGGATGTACCGGGTCTTAACTGTGGCATGTGGGATCTATTATAGTTCTCTGACCGGAAATCAGACCTGGGTTCCCTGCTTTGGAAGCACGGAGTCTTAGCCACTGGAGCACCAGGGAAGTCCCAAGGCTCTTTTTTAGGAGTCAGGTCTATTTCTTTTGTACTTTCTGACACTATATTGACTTGCTAGAAAGAAAATTTGAAATCTCTTTCTCTGTTGAATTCCTCAAGTTCTTATAGAGAGGTATGTTTTAATCCTTTAAATTTCTTACTTTTTGTTTCTTAATTATTGAATCAATCTGTTAACATACTCATTATTTCCTTAGTGTCAAGTACATGGTTATACGTGTAGAATGGAAAAATAAATAAGATACAGAGGAGTGAGATAAGAATTTTTTATTTCACATGGTTAGTGTTACGTGTGTGTGTGTGTCTGTGTTACACTGGGTGCACCCAGGGTATGATGGTGACCTGAGCCTTGGAGGATGATAGGATGGAGTGGGAGGTTTCTAAGAAGAAGCAGAGGAAAGTATTATGAGTAGAAGGAAACGCTTGAGTAAGAGCTTGGGCACAGGGATTCTTGGAGGATTTGGGGATTCCCAGGTACTTCTCCTCTACTGTGGATGAATTTAGGACTGCTGAAGATGAAACTACTAAAGAGGGTGGGTCATTTGTGGAAGGAAGAGTCTCTGCCTAGCTCACAATTCTAGATTTACACTGTGGGTCATAGGAAACCATTGAAGGTATTAAATCAAATTTTTGCAGGATCAAAAATTTTTTTCCCCCGTGGGTAATTCTGTCCACAGTGGGAAGAATGGACTAGTGGTGGGAAAAATTGCAAGTATGGAGACCACATAGGGTACTTTTGAGTTCAAAGGAGTGAGAGAAGCTTGAACTAAGGCAAAGGCAGGAGTGGAAAGGGATGGAATGAAAGACAAGATCTGTTCTGTAATAAGTAATGCTTATCATGGGGACTGAGGTGACTGATGATGATATCTTGTCATACCACCTTTTTAAAGAATTACATAGGTTTTTTTATCCATTGTTTCACATATCACAATAGCACATAAAGATATACAGATATTATTTCCACTTTAGAAATTAAAGTCTGTAAAACTAAAGAGGCTTACCGTTTAAGGAAGTCTTATAGACTCACTGATGTTATAGGTTCTGGACAGGTACCCTGTACACAGACAGCTTTCCTGGATCTTATATAACAAACTGGATATGGCAGTGAAAGGTATAAGACAAAGAATAATTCTCTATTTGGGAGGATGAAGTAGACAGAGAATTAGAAGGAGATCCTGTTCTATTCCTGGGTCAGAAAGATATGCTGGAGAAGACTGTGTACCCACTCCAGTATTCTTTTTCTTTTTTTTAAATATATCACTCCAGTATTCTTGGGCTTCCCTGTGGCTCAGCTGGTAAAGAATCCTCCTGCAATGTGGGAGACCTGCGTCCGATCCCTGGGTTGGGAAGATCCCCTTTAGAAGGGAAAGGCTACCCACTCCAGTATTCTGGCTTGGAGAATTCCAGGGACTGTATAGTCAATGGGGTCTCAAAGAGTCAGACATGACTGAGCAACTTTCAGGGGAAAGAAATGATTACATACAAAATATACAGTGGTAAAAATTCTGTTGACCTATGTCTTTGTCTGTTCAGGCTGCTATAACAAAAATGCTAGACTGCCAAAATAAACAATAAATACTTATTTCTCACCGTTCTGTAGTCTGGGAAGTCTAAGATCAGTGTCCCAGTGGAGAGAGCCGTCTTCTGGCTGTGCTCTTCCCTGGCGGAAGGGGCAGGAGGTGGCTCTGGGGTCTTTTTTGTAAGGGCTTTAACCCCATTCATGTGGGCTCCACCCTCTTGACACACGCGTGCATACTAAGTCGCTTCAGTGGTGTCTGACTCTGGGACGCTATGGACTGTGTAGCCCGCCAGGCTCCTCTGTCCGTGGGATTCTCTAGGCAAGAATACTGGAGAGGGTGGCCATGCCCTCCTCCAGGGGATCTTCCCAACTCAGGGATCGAGCCTGCATCTTTTTAAGTCTCTTGCATTGGCAGGCGGGCTCTTTACCACTAGTGCCACGTGGGAAAGCCCTCTTGACACGGTCTCCTCCCAAAGGCCCTACCTCCTAGTACCATCAAACTGGGAGTTAGGATTGCTGTCCAACATTTAGCCCATAACAGCCCAATCTCCTATCACAACAAATTTTATTCCCATTCCCTAGGAGAGAAGTTAAGGGGTCATGTTGGGACAAGACGAGGAGAAGCTCAAGATGCTTCTGGAATTTTTGAAGGCAGCTGTAAAACATGAGTCATGAGTGACATTTCCCCTTTTCCACATCAGACTCTTCACCATACCTATGTGGTGTTCCCCCAAAGCCAACATATGAAAATGTACATTTATCAGATAAATCAGGCAGGAACAGATTTTTCAGAGATTCTTAGCTTTATAAAAAGGCTCACGGAATGGCTGTTTGTAAAGCTGCACTCTCCTTAGGACATCGATGTAGTAAGTCCCCAGAGCAGCTTCAACTTTGGACGCAGAGGTGTTTCCGAAATGTTAGGTGAAATCCTGGAGCACTCATGTGTGTATAATTTAAAAGAGAAATTACTTGTGTTTGCTTTTAGAAAGGGGTGTGAAATGAGTAATTCCACAGCTTGAAGATGTTGAACTGCAGAAAGCCAGATAGAAAAGAGATCTTAAAACTTTTAAAACTTATTTTTTTGAAACATTTTTTGGCAAAGCCAGTTCATTTGACTTTTTGGTTTTAATATTTGGAAACTGGGTTATTGGATTACTACTGGGGGCTCTGTGGCTTTCCTGATTTTTCACGAGGGTCAAATAATACTAAACTAATATATGCTAGATTATGTGACGAAAAGTGAAAGTTACTCAGTCATGTCCAACCCTTTGCAACAGTCCATGGAATTCTCCAGGCCAGAATACTGGAGTGGGTGGCCTTTCCCTTCCGCAGGGGATCTTCCCAGGTCTCCCACATTGCAGGCGGATTATTTATCTGAACTGAACTATCAGTTTATGTGACCAAATGGCTGTTAAATGCAAATGTTTCTAAGCCCTTTTTTGAGGGAGGGGAGAGTTTATCCCTTATCCTGGAAATTGCAAACAACATAAAATTCTAATATGTATTTTTAGTAGATTTTAATAATAGCTCTCTCGTTATAACTATATCTTATTTCTGTTACCAAATTCAGTTTGAACATTCATTCATTCTAGGTGAACAGTAATATTGAATATATTAAATATTGTGATTTTTAAAAAGCTCCTTGTTTCTTCATCTATTTTACTTATTATTTTGAGATTTTTCAAATCACATCATTTTTCTCTGAACCACACTTTACTTATATGATTATACTGGCTGGAGCTGTTGCAGATCAATCATTTTTGTTATGCTCCTTCTTTCATGAGAAGTGTTTGTTTAACTCTCCATATATAAACAGAAGTTTATTTTGAGGATTAACTTTCATGTGAAAAACTGCCTCCTAGTTAAATCTTTTTAATCACATCTCTAGGAAAGTGAGTTAACTTCAGATGTTTTTTTTTCCTTGCTTTTTTTCTTTCTTCAAGAATTTAAAATTGGCTGTTTGTGTATTATAACATAGAGAAGTTTATAAATGCATGAAAATAAGGAATATATCTTAGAAATCTCTGTATTCTCCTCAGCCTTACACATTGCAAGTAAATCCATGCTTGCGCAGGATTGAAAAAATGTGTAAAGTCAAATGGGACAACACATGTAAATTTGCTTTGAAAGTGACTGTGTAAAGAGCATCTTTAAATTAGCATTAGTCTTAAAATCAGGATAGACAGATGTCTTCCTGTCCCTCTGACTGTCTCTCCCCAGCCCTTCACGCAGGGACGGCACCTGGAGCCCTGTATACACTTTTTTTTTTTGCGTTGTATCTGCTGTTTTTTGGGCTTTCCTGGTGGCTTACATGGTGAAGAATCTGCTTGTAGTGCGGGAGACCTGGATTCGATCCCTGGGTTGGGAAGATCTCCTGGAGGAGGGCATGGCAACCCACTCCAGTATTCTTTCCTGGAGAATCCCATGGACGGAGGAGCCTGGTGGGCTACAGTCCATGGGTTGCAAAGAGTCAGACAGGACTAGCAACTAAGCACTACTGTTTTTATACCACAGTAAAAAGAAGCAGGCTCAGATGTGCTGAATGCCAGGAACCATAAAGTCATTTATAGCCACTCTTTTCCATTTTCTACTGCTTTCTTTAAAAGACAAACTTATATACCATTTTACACGTTCACAGTTATTTGGGAATTTCCCTGGTAGTCCGGTGGTTAAGACCCCACACTTCCAATGCAGTTCTAGTCCTGATTGGGGAATAAAGATTGCATATACCGCCTGGCACGGCCAAGAAATAAATAAAATAAAAGTGGTTTTGGTTAACACTTATGGAGGTCTTAAAGTGTCAGTGAAGTGAAAGTTGCTCAGTTGTGTCTGACTCTTTGTGACCCCATGGACTATACAGTCCAAAATTCTCCAGGCCAGAAGACTGGACTGGGTAGCCTTTCCCTTCTCCAGGGGATCTTCCCAACCCAGGGATCAAATCCAGGTCTCCCGCATTGCGGGCAGATTCTTTACCAGCTGAGCCACAAGGGAAGCCCCTTAAAGTGCCAGCGAATGTGTTAATTGGTGACGTTAACACAGTCTTTGCTCTGTGAACGTCACAGCCTGGTGGGACCACAAACATGCCAGTCAGTTGTCAGAGGTGCCGTTAAACAGGGAGGAGAAGGATGCATTCGGTGGACAAAGGTGCAGGTATTCACTTCTTCCTAGCAGGTGGGGAAGCCTTCCGGGGGCCATGGCACTGAGTCAGAGTCGAAGT
The DNA here is from genome assembly GCF_910594005.1 of Cervus elaphus. Taxonomy (NCBI): domain Eukaryota; kingdom Metazoa; phylum Chordata; class Mammalia; order Artiodactyla; family Cervidae; genus Cervus; species Cervus elaphus. The sequence continues at coordinate 13,253,011 of NC_057844.1, forward strand.
GATTAGGAGCTTTCAAGACAGGCGATTGTGGGGACTTCCCTGGGGGTCCAGTGGTTGAGAACTCTGCCTTCCAGTTCAGGGGATGCGGTTTAATGCCTGGTGGGGGGCTAAGATCCCACATGCCGTGGGGCAGCTTAGCCCTCCTGCCACAACTACTAAGCCCTTGCCCTGCAACGAAGATCCTGCCTGCTGCAGCTGAGACCCGACAAAGCCAAATGAAAGGAATATATATATATATATGTATATATATATATTTTTCTTTTCTAAAGACAGGTGATTAAGGAAAGGACATTTAGGACAGAGGGAGGAGCCTGCAAACGGTCAAGTGGGGAGTTTGGAGAGCATCACACAGGTGTCTTTTCTGACACATATAAAAGTTTGGACTGTATATTCCAGGCAAAAAAAAAAAAAAAAGATACAGATGAAACTGATTTACAAAATAGTAAAAGAACCACAGAAATAGAAAACAAATTTATGGTTACCAAAGGGGAAAGGGGGGGGAGGGATAAATTAGGAGTGTGGGATTAAAATATACACACTTCGGTGTACAAAACAGATAACCAGCAAGGACCTACCGTATAGCACAGGGAACTCTACTCCGTATTTTGTAATACCCTATAAGGGAAAAGAATCTGAAAAGGAATTGGTATATGTGTAACTGAATCACTTTGGTGTATATCTGAAACCAAGACAATATGGTAAGTCAACCGTACTTCACTTAGAAAAAGAAAACTGGAAGGACTTTAAGCAGTGGCATAATGTTATCAGGTTTTCATTTTAGAAAATTACTTTAATAAACATGTGGAGAAGAAGTATTAGGTTATTTATGCTTTTAAAAAAACAGCCTTATAGAACATAAGTAGACTAAATGTTAATTTTTCTTCCTCATTGCCTTAAGCAACTTCACAAAAATCTGAAAACACCCACGTTTTAGCCTTTGAATTGCCAAGAGGTTTGTTCCCTGCAAGAGTTATATCTCTCTAGCATTTCAAGATTTTGTGTTTGGGTTTAAGAATGTAGGCTTTCTACCCTGGGCTACAGCAGGGTGGCTCACCACCTAACTCTTCCTTATTCCTACCCTTTCTCTCTCAATCTTTTTTTTTTTTTTTTGACATTAAATTATTTTTTTAACACCGAAAACATTTTGTATTAGGGTTAGCCAATTAACAGTGTTGTGGTAGTTTCAGGTGAACCGCGGAGGGACTCAGCCATATGCACATGTAGCCGTTCTCCCCAACCCCCTCCCATCCAGGCTGACACATAACACTGAGCAGACTTTGCAATGGTCGAGTACATACTGCTGTGTTTAAAATGAGCAACCAACAAAGACCTCTTGTCTAGCACACGGAACTCTCTCAATCTTTTGCATCTAGTTGCCCAAGGCAGGTGCTTCCACTTTCTCTTGGTTCCTTTCTGTCTCTTGCCCTTCATGTCAAGAAGGTCAGGCTGGTAAGGTAAAGTAAGAAGGTAAGGCCAGCAAGGCCAGTAGATTCTGCCTCCACACTAACAGCTCAACTTCCGCTACTTCTCAGTGATGCTACAATCCTAGTTCCGTCTTCCCTGGTCTCTCCCTGGGACTCCTGCAGTCGCCTCCTAAATTGGTTCTCCCCTTGCTTTCTCACCCATTTCCCCGGCTTCTGCTTCAGACAGCTCACTAGCTTTTTGCACTTAGAATAAAAAAGCAAACTCCCCTTGTGGTCAGCATCTCCTGGCTCTTGGCTCCCTTCGCTTCATCTCTTGACACTCTGCTTCCATTCCAGCTGTTGTTTGCTCTCACAGTGGCCTGCAAACACTTACTCACTTCTTCCAATAAGCTCTTATAATTTGGTGCCTGGCAAATACTCCCTGAACTTAATAGCATCATGATATCATAGTAACACTTTCTGCCATTTATTAAATATTTTCTGTAATCCAGATGGTGTTCTAAGTGCTCTTGAGCCATTATCTTATCATTAAATTAGATGCAACCAGCTTGTGAAGTTGGCATTATTATGCCTGGATTTTAGGGGAGGAAATGGGAGCACAGAGAACTGAAGTAACTTGCCCAGATTTGTATTGGTAGTGTGTAGTGGAGCCTGGCTTGAAGGCTGTCTGTCTGATTCTATGTCGGGCTCTTTGGTACTGAAGATACAAAAATGTTTTGTTATTATTAAACTTTAATGCTCTCACAATTCCTGGAGGACCATCTGAGAGCAAGCTCTAGAGGGAATCTTATAATGAAATTGAAAGTAAACATTAGTATGACCTAACTACCCTATTAGAGGAAATAAACTTCTCTCAATATTTTATGTTTTGTTGATAATAAAAGACAGTATAGTGTAAAAGTTGGAAATAAACTCTGGAGTCAAACAAACATGAGTTAATCTCAGCATCTTCTATTCATTCATACAGACTTCCATATCATGAAAGTGAATTGAAAGTGAAAGTTGCTTAGTTGTGTCTGACTCTTTGTGACCCCATGGACTGTACAGTCCATGGAACTCTCCAGGCCAGAATACTGGAGTGGGTAGCCTTTCCCTTCTCCAGGTGATCTTCCCAACCCAGGGATCAAACACAGGTCTCCCCCATTGCAGGAGGATTCTTTACCAGCTGAGCCACAAGGGAAGCCCCAAAATACTGGAGTGGATGAACACAATAAATATAATAAATTATATTACATAATGGACTTCCCAGGTGATGCAGCGGTAAAGAATCCACCTGTTAATGCTGGGGACACAGGAGACCAGGGTTCGATCCCTGAGTAGAGAAGATTCCCTGAAGTAGGAAATTGCAACTCCTGTATTCTTGTCTGGAAAATTCCATGGACAGAGGAGCCTGGCAGATTACAGTTCCTGGGGTCACAAAGAGTCAGACACCACTGGGCACTCACGCACGCACATTGCATTATATGTTACAAAATGGGAAGCACTTTGTGTGGGGAAAGTAAAAAAGATCAGGATGGAGGGAAATACGAAGAGTATGTTAAATAGGTTAGTGAGGTGGGTCTCATCGAGAGGATCAGAGACTTGAAAGAAATGAGGGAGTTGATCAGATGCATATTTGAGGGTAGAACCTATTCTTTCCCAGAGGAGGAAAGAATAGGTGGTGTTAAGTCTTAAAGGTCGTGCATGTATGCCTACTTAAGAGCAAAGTGCTGTTGTGAAGGAGGGAAGGTGACCAAGTGAAGGAGACATACTAGATGAAGTCAGAGGGGTTCCAAGGATGTTGTTGGTGGCAATAAAATGAACTGGTATACACATAAAGCACCTAGCGCAAGGTGTAGCCAAGAATCATAGAAGCCCTGCTCACCTCTTCCAGCCACATCTCTTGTTGCTCCCTGTTGAAAGCCCTACCCTGCGTTTATAACCAAAAATTCTATGAAGATCCCCCAAATATCTGTGCTGATTTAAACTTTTCTACTTTTGCACACACCTAAAATACGTTTGGAAAACTCAGCAGTGACCACAGGACTGGAAGAGGTCAGTTTTCATTCCAGTCCCAAAGAAGAGCAATGCAAAAGAATGTTCAGACTACCATACAGTTATGCTCATTTCACATGCTCGCAAGGTTATGCTCAAAATCCTTCAAGCGAGGCTTCAGCAGCACATAAGAACTTGAGAGCTTCCAGATGTAGAAGCTGGATTTAGAAAAGGCAGAGGAACCAGAGATCAAATTGCCAACATTCATTGGATCATGGGGAAAGCAAGAGAGTTCAAGAAAACATCTACTTCTCCTTCATTGACTATGCTAAAGCCTTTGACATGAGGATCACAGCAAAATGTGGAAAATTCTTAAAAAGATGGGAATACTAGACCACCTTACCTGTCTCCTGAGAAACCTGTATGCAGCTCAGGAAGCAACAGTTGGAACTGGACATGGAATAATGGACTGGTTCAAAATTGAGAAGGGAATATGACAAGACTGTATATTGTCACTCTTCTTATTTAACTTCTATCTAGAATACGTCATGTGAAATGCCAGGCTGGATGAAGCACAAGTTGGAATCAAGATTGCTGGGAGAAATATCAACAACCTCAATTAAGCAGATGATACCACTCTAATGGCAGAAAGTGAAGAGGAACTAAAGAGCCTCTTCATGAGGGTGAAAGAAGAGAGTGAAAAAGCTGGCTTGAGACTCAACATTCAGAAAACCAAGATCATGGCATCTGGTCCCATCACTTCATGGCAGATAGAAAGGGAAGAAGTTTAGCAGTAACAGATTTTATTTTCCTGGGCTCCAGAATCACTATGGACAGTGACTGCAGCCATGAAATTAAAAGACTCTTGCTCCTTGGAAGAAACACTATGACAAACCTGGAACAGTTTATTAAGAAGCAGAGACATTACTTTGCCAACAAAGGTCCGTCTAGTCAAAGCTATGGTTTTTCCAGTAGTTGTGTATGGATGTGAGAGTTGGACTATAAAGAAGAGCGCCAAAGAATTGATGCTTTTGAAATGTGGTTTTGGAGAAGACTCTTGAGAGTCCCTTGGACTGCAAGGAGATCAAACTGGTCAATCCTAAAGGAAATCAACCCTGAATATTCATTAGAAAGACTGATGCTGAAACTTTAATACTTTGGTCACTTGATGCGAAGAACTGACTCATCGGAAAAGACCCTGATGCTAGGAAAGATTGAAGGCAAAAGGAGAAGGGGGTGACAGAGGATGAGATGGTTAGATAGCCACTAACTCAATGGACATAAATTTGAGCAAACTCTGGGAAAGAGTGAAGGACAGGGGAGCCTGGTGTGCTGCAGTCCATGGGGGGTCATAAAGATTGGACAGGACTTAATAACTGAACAACAACAAAAAACCCTTCCTTATCATTCTGATAAACTCCTTCAAGACCTACCTAAGGCTGTCCCCTGGGAGGATGACACATTTGACTCTCTCTGACACAGAGCTTTCTTTTCTGAACCACCATGCACCATACTTTGTGTATGTGTTTGTTACAGTAACACATAGTTGATGATAACTGACATTTAATGAGCACTTCCTGTGTGCCATGCAATAAATCCTTTACATGTTTTAAAGATTTATTCTTGACAACAGCAGCCTGGAAAGGTATGTCTTGTTGTCAACTTCATTTTGTAGATGAATAATTAAAGGCAGAAGATGTTTATTGATTTGCTTAAGATCATCCAGCTACTCAGAGGTGTCACCAGGAGTTGATCACAGTGTTTCTGGCTCCAGAGTTCATGCCTTCTTAACCATTGCATTTACTGTACATCTACCCTTCCATCATTTATTAAATTTGGAGTCAAACAAACACATATATACACATATGTATATGTCTATATACACATATATACCTATAAGTGTATAGGTATATATGTGTGTGTATATATATACCTATACACTTATATAGGTATTTGTATAGGTACCCTTCCATCATTTATTAAATCTTTACTATGTGTAAGTGTGTGTGTGTGTGTGTGTATACACACACACTTATATAGGTACATGTATTCATATTTTATGCATGTATCTTCCATACTATTTGTGACTGCTTTGAGGGCGTGTCAAGATTCACCTTTACTACTTGGAGCTTTGCACGTGTGTTTCCATGGTTGAATGGTGAGAGTAAAATATTTTCTCCTGTAATTTGCAAAACATGAAAAATAATATTCAAAATGTTAATGATAGTGTGTCATTAATTTTGAATGTTATTTGGCTTTGGATTTCATTTTAATCATGTTGTTGTGCTTCTGCTTCTCCCTAGACCAGTGTTAAAGAGGGACAGCTGTTGAAGCAAACCAGTTCTTTCCAAAGGTGGAAAAAGCGATACTTCAAACTTCGAGGTCGTACACTTTATTATGCAAAGGACTCAAAGGTAATTTGAGAGAATGCTAGTTGCAAGCATTTGAGGGCTGTAGATGGTTCTGTAAACTGTCTTTGTCTTGGGGCTTCATATAGCATTAATGGTCTAATTCAATATAAATATGATTCATCTTGGACCAGATCGCAAGGGGGTCTATTTGAGTCAATTTCATGTGATGTCCCCTAAGGACAATCTTATGGCAAGTTCTAGTGTCGTTTTCTTTCTTTTTTCCTTCCAATTAAGATGTGAACAATTAAATGTAACTTTATTAGATATAATAAAGTCTAAACTTGAATTCCCCCCTTTCTTGCTAATTTTTACCTTATAAATCTTTTCCTGAACATGAGAGAGGATTTGCTATAGTTGCTAAGAATTCACACTCTGGTTTCAGACAAGAGTTCATATCCCAATTCTTACGTATTCCAGTGGAGTGACAGTGAACAGCATATTGTTGAGAGGAGCCTTAAATAATGAAAATGAAGTGCTCATATAATATCAAGCTCAAAGCAATCATTCAGTTAGTCTAGCAGTTAGAAATAAAAATCATAGTGAAATAAAATCAAGGCTTAAATAATTTTTATAAAATAATTGAATGAAATAAGAATGATGTAGCTTTGGAAGAAAAAATGATGATGATGAGCTTCCACTTAAAACTGATACTTTACTATTCCTTCAAAAATAAAATTAAGATGGGTGCCTGCAGTAGACACTGGAGCCTCACCAAAGTGGCCCCCTGTCCTGGCAGGCCTGGCAGACCCCTTTGGCCATCAGTCATGTTGCCTCAAAGTGTCTCCTGCCCCAGGGGTCATCCCCACACATCAGAGCATCCATCACAGTTGCAGTTGGGCCTTTCAGTCAGCCACACTGGGGTCCAACCCTGCATACAAGCACATCCTCAGAAAGTACAGCCAAGCCGCAACAGGAAAACAGATGCCACCCACCAAGGGGACACTCCTTGGGCATCTGACCCTAGTAACCAAAGACCATGTTACGGGGACCAGCCATACTATACAAAGCCACTCTCTCAAGACCAGGAGGCATAGCTGGTCTACCCAATATGTAGGAAAAAACACAAAGTTAGGCAAAATGAAGAAACAAAGGAATATGTTCCAAACAAAATAAGAAGATGAAAACACTCAGAAATAGATTGAATGAAATGGAAATAAGCAACCTTCCAGATAAGTTGTTCAAAGTAATGGTCATAAAGATAACTCACTGAACTCAGTAGAATAGAAAAGTGAGAATTTCAACAGAGATAGAAAATATTAAAAAAAAAATCAGAACTGAAGAATACAATAATGGAAATGAAAAATACACTAGAGGAAGCCAGCAGCATATTAGATAATTCAGAAGAAAGGACCAGTGATCTAGAAGATAAGTTAGTGGAATTCACCCAATCGGAACAGCAAAAAGAAAAAAGAAACCAAGAAATGGAACTAGCTTAAGGGACCTCTTGGGCAACATCAAGTGTGCTACGATTCACATTATTGGAGTCCCAGAGGGGAAGAGAGTGAGAAGGACAGAAAACCCATTTGAAGAAATAATGGCTGAAAACCTTTGCTAACCTAAGGCCTAGCACCACCTGCGAAGCCCCAGCCTAAGGCTGATGGTTTTCCTTATTGATTTCTGTCTGAATGATCGATCTACTGACCTAAGTCGCCTGCTATTACTGTATTACCCTCCGGTTTCTGCCCTTGAGTCTGCTAATATTGGCTTTGTGGATCCAGGTGCTCCTGTGTTGGCTATATATGTATTAACTAGTGTCACATTTTCCTGTTGGATTGATCCCTTTCTCACTAGGTAGTGCCTTTCTTTGTCTCTTGTTACAGTCTTTGCTTTAAAATCATTTTGAATGGTATAAGTGTGTTATCCCATATTCCTTTTCATTTATGCTCATGTGGAATAGCTTTTCTGTCTGCGCGCTTCCGGTCCGGGTATGATTTTAGATCTAAAGTAAGTCTCTTGCAGACAGCATGTGTATGGGTCTTGTGTTTGTGTCTGTTAAGCTACCCTGTGTCTTCCGGTTGGAGCATTCAGTCCATGTACAGTTACAGTGATGATCGACAGGCATGTGCTTCCTGCCATTCTGTTAACTGTTTTCTGGCTATTTTTGTTGTTCTCTGTTCCTTTCTTCTCTTGCTTTCTTCCCTGTGATTCCATGACTTTCTCTAGTATTATGTTTATATTCTTTTCTTTTTATTATTTGTGTATTGTTTTCTCTAACATCCTGCAGAAAAACCCAAAAGAACTCTTTGACCAAAGCTATATTATCAGTTTTTGGTTTGTGGTTACTGCTTATATCACACTCTATATTGCAGTCTATTTTAAGTTCATAGTTGCTTAAGTTTGAACATGTTCTAAAAGCACTACATTTTTACTCCAGTCAACATTTTATGTTTTTGATGTTATTTTGCTTTGTGTATTCCGTAACTAATTATTGTAGATATATATGATTTTACTGGTTTTGTCTTTTAACCTTCACATGTCTCCTGCATTGGCAGGTGGGTTTTTTTTTAACACTAGCACCCCCTGGAAAGCACTCATAGCTTTTATCTATTGCCTTTACTACATTTTTGCCTTTACTGGTGAGATATTTTCTTTCACAATTTTTGTATTTCTAGTTATAATTTTTCTTTTCTGTTTAAATTCCTTTAACATTTCTTGTGAGACTGGTGTAATGGTGATGGACCACAGTGTAGACAAGCTGTTGCTTGCTTGGGAAACTCTCTCTCAATTCTGATTTATGACTTTGCTGGGTATAGTATTCTTGGTCAGGTTTCCTCCGTCCAGGGCTTTGACTTTATCCTGCCACTCCCTTCTGTAGTGCTATGGAGCATCCATGTAAGTAACCAGTTGTTTTTCTCTTGTTGCTTTTAAGATTCTCTCTTTAGTTTAACACTTTAGCATTTTAATTATAATATGTCTTGGTGTGGGTCTCACTGGGTTCACTTTGTTTGAGTCTTTCTGTACTTCCTGGCCCTGGATACCTGTGTCCTTTGCCAGGTTAGGAAAGTTTTCAGCCATGCAAATAGAAATGAAAAGAAATACGGGATAACAGTCTTGCCATTTGCAAAAACATGGATGAATATAGAAGGTATTATGCTAAGTGAAATAAGTTAGACAGAGAAAGACAAATACCATACAATTTCAATTATATGTGGAATCTGTAAATGATATGTGGAATCTGTAAATGATATGTGGAATCTGTAAATGATATGTGGAATCTAAAAAAACAAATGAACAAACAAACCCAAACAGAGAGACTTATGGATACAGAGAACAAATGGGTGGTTGACAGAGGGGAGGAGTATGTGAGGTTCGTGAAGTAGGTGAAGAGGATTAAGAGATCAGACTTTCAGTTATAAAAATAAATGTCATGTGAGTTTAATATGCAGTAAAGGGAATATAATTAATAATATTGTAATAATTTTATATGATGACAAATGGTTACTAGGCTTATGGAAATCATTTGATGATGTATTTGATTGTCAAATTACTATGTTGTACTCTTGAAACTAACATAATAGTGTATGTCAACTATACTTCAGTTTAAAAATAGTAAGATTTATTGTTACTGTACCAGTAAGATAATTGATAATTTTTATATTAAAAAATATGTGTGATATAATAATTAGTAGAGTTATACACCAGAAAGTAAAAAATAAATAAACAAACCTAATTCTTAGCTTATGCAGCTATGGAAATAATAACAAAATAAAATAATCTTATTCTAAAAGTCATTATGTTCATAGTTAAACCCTGATCTGGCTCCATCCTGACCCCTCATATTTATCTCCAGACAACACTGACAATTTGATTGCCTACAGCCCTGCCCCATATTTTCCATCTCCAAGACGATTTTCCCTCTATCTCCACTTGAAGAAATTCCCTGTTTTCCTTAAGATCCCTCTAAAATTGTCTTTATTCCAGTATACACAAGAGAAAGAGTTTGTTTTCTGCTGGAGAAATTATCTATGACCTTCCATAGTATTTTGCGTATCTCCTCTTCCACATTTAATAGTCTACCTTACTTAAAACTACTTGTATCTCTTTCAGTTCCCGTACTAGATTATAAATTCTGTTTAGTGAGGGAACAAGTCTTATGGTCAGATTGGTTGGCTTGAAGTAGAGTTGCATTACACCCTGGAGATCTTGGGGAATGGTGGAAACTTAAATTAGATAAGGGAGCCCTTTTTTCTGTAGTTCTAGAGGTGTGGTGTTATACCAACCTCGCTGGAAGTACATTGAAGGACTGTGAACAAGGACCAGCTGACTGAAAGTAGGACGGATACATGTATTGACTAGAATTTCCTAATCTTTCAGTTGTCCATTTTTAAAGATTTTAATTCTGTGGAGTTTTTAAACACTGAAACTTTTTTGATTAAAATGCTTTTCAGCCTTAAAAAAAATGAGTTTGAACTGGGCCAAATAAAGAATATAAATAAATAAAACTTTGAAAAGTATATAAAGGAAGTCGCCTTATGTTTGCAGAGCATATGCGCCATCTCATTAGAACACATTTACAGATGAGGACAGTCACATTCAGAAAGTTCGGTAACCGGCCGTGATCTGAGCCAGGACTAGTTCTTTCGTTGTGGGGTGTGTGAGTAGGTGTGCATGTCACACACTTAGTAGGTTCCCCATAAACGATGCTTCTGGAGAGCACAGAGCGTTTTGTAATGAAACTGTGTACCGGGGGGCTTCTCTAGAGTCCTCTACAGTTTGAAATTTATGTGTTTGTTGAACTTTATGGTTTAACCCACAAAGTATCACTGACTTAAGTTTTTCATCATTTTTTATTTCTAATTCCTGACATAGCTTCATGGTCGTGACCTGATGGTAAAAATATATATATATATATATACATATATATATATAGGAACACTGAGTTAGGTTTTCACATAATATGTTTGTGTTCTTTTTCATTAACAGTCTCTGATATTTGATGAAGTTGACCTCTCAGATGCCAGTGTAGCTGAAGCAAGCACAAAAAATGCTAACAACAGCTTCACGGTATGGTTCTATTCTGCTAACTCCCTCCTCGAATGTTATCGAAAAACCTTTCCAAAGTTTATACTGAATGCCCTCGTCAGTTGCCAACTGTGTGTCATGCGTGTTGGAGTTCTTACCAGCACAATAAACTTGATTAGTACATTGTAGATTCTAATGCCCAGAACCATTCATGATTGTTTGGGTCAATAAACCAACCCGTTAAATGTATATTTAAAATGTATATATATTTAGACTTTTCAATTTTAGTGCTTTAAATTTTTCACCCCCTTAAATATAATAGTTCAACTAATTCCCCTGTTCTTGAATATTCACAACATTTGCTTTTTACCTTCAGTCTTAAAAACAGTATTTTCTCTTTTTCTTCAGTTACTCCAGTTGCTAAAGTTTAGACTTTCATGTCTTCTCACTTAAGTAATTCATTTGGCAGCTATTTAAAGAAGAGTCCTCAGTTCCAGTTAATTTTTTTTCCAATTGCAAATCACGTTGCTTCAAAGACCTCATGGGCTTAGGTTACATCTGTAACTCCATTATAAAGTCCTATAAAATCCTGCCTCTGCATTCTAGTGTTGCTGATAATTGTCCTTATACGTTCCACCTGTCCAGCATTTCTTTCTGAGCCTAATGCTTTTTCTGTTCCCTCTGACTTAAATGATGCCGCCTGCATCTGTCACTGTTGAAATTCTACAAACGCTCCAAAGCTTATGTCAGATATCCTATTCTTTTTCTACTTCTTTGATTACAAAAATATGAATTAATTATGAATTGAGGATCCACCATGTGCCAGAAACTAATAAACATAATAAACGAGATTCAGAGATGAAAATACATATATTTATATATACCACTCTGCTGAAGATGTGCACAGTATAATTGAGTGAAGTTCATCTGGGATACTTTGTGAGCTGCATCCTTAGGTCCGCTCAGGTGGTCTTTCTGGGTCCTGTCGCCATCCACGCTCCCAGCCCCTCTTCTGGGAGGCCAGCACCACAGTCAGTGTGCGTTGTGTTCATGCCCTGGGCACTCAGGGCACCCTGGACACGCAGGGCAGGGAGGATGGACAGATGCAGGGCAGTGCCATGGTGGAGGTGAGCACTGGAAGGTAGGACTGGGGATGGAGAGGAAGCAAAAGAGTTCAGACTTAGTCTGATTGATTTATGGGCGTGAGAGATAATTCATGCTGCAAACATTCCTCCCCCTCTCCCCTCCCCAGGGACCACTGAGTTTGAGAAGAGAGAGGACAGCCAAGAATAGCGTCCTGGGAAAAACTTAACAACGTAAGGTTTGACCACTAAAGACTGAGAGAGAGCATTCTGAAGTCTAGAAGGAACAACAGGAGGCAGCAATGTTATGAAGACAGTGGAAGGGAGTTTTAAGGCGGAAGTTGTCACACAACAAAAGCTGTAGAGAGGTCAAGTCCAAGAAGAAAGGAAGAGTGTCTGGTGAATGTGGAAACAGGGCAGGTCATCCGGTCACGCTGGTGGGAGCAGTTGCAGCGGAGAGTCGTGTGCACGAGGCACACGGAGATGCCAAGTGGAAAGGCAGAGGGAGTCAGCACGGATTCCTGATCCCACAGCCTGGCTGTTAAAAGAAGGAGCTGACACAGAGCAATAAGAACTTTCAGGTTCCAAGAGGAGGTTCTGGTTTCATTGTTGCTGTTGTAGTGGTAGATCTTTCGCTTTGTTTTTTAAAAGTGAGTTTTGAGCCTGTCCATACCACCAAGGACAGAAGTGTTAGATCAAAAGTTTGAAGCTTCAGGAGAGAGAGGGCGTAATTGATGCAGCGAATTTGCCGAGTAAAGATGGGGGACCCAGAACAAAGGTTAAGAGGTTAGCCTTTAAAATGGATATCTGGAACAGTGAAAGTGTTAGTCGCTCAGTCGTGTCTGACTCTCTGCGACCCCATGGACGGTAGCCCACCAGGCTCCTCTGTCCATGAAATTCTCCAGCAAGAATACCGAATCTACAGCACAGAGTTCAGCCTGGTGTTCTGTGGTGACCTATTCTGGGGTTTGGGAGGAAGGGCCCTGTATGCATATAGCTGATTCACTTTGTTATACAATGTTGTAGAGCAGTTATACCCAATTAAAAAAAAAAAAGAAAGAAAAGCCTTGAACAAGACACAGAAAGTTGGTTTTTTTTTTTTTGAAATTTAATGTTTAATATAAATATAAGATACAGTGAATTCTTAAACAGGTCCGAAAACAATGACCATAGAGAAAATACACTTCATTAAAATAGAAAACTTTGAATTTAAAGAAAAATATATAAAGAATGTCTTCAAATAATCATCTCACAAAACCAGGCAACCTGACACAGAAAGTTTATGGAAATAAAGGTGTGGTTAGGAAGTTCATATATTTCAAAACCAAACACTACTATTTTCCCAGTGAAATTGAAGATAAGGATATATACTATGAATAAGCGTTCAGGAGGGTTTGCAAGAGCTACTGCAGAAAATGAGAATTAAAACTGAACAGAGACTAGTAGAAGATTACTAGGTAGTAGAGAGTGTCTACCAAAGATTGGAGATTGAGTTTAGAAATGTTCTTAATTCCTAGGCCAACAGAGTTCTCTGTAAGATGGAGTAAAGAAAAACAGCTAAGTTGGCCCAGGATTGATGACTTCTAGGGTACATTGGAGGGCTTTCCAGGTGACACTAGTGGTAATGAACCCACCTGCTGATGCAGGAAACATAATGAGACCTGGGTTCGATCCCTGGGTTGGGAAGATCCCCTGGAGGAGGGCATGGCAACCCACTCCAGTATTCTTGCCTGGAGAATCCCGTGGACGGAAGAGCCTGGCATGCTACAGTCCATGGGTTCACAGAGTCAGACATGACTGAGCGACTTAGTGCGCACGCAGGGCATATTGGAGAGAAAGATGAAGGGGTTGTTGGATTTCAGGGATCAGTAACTCATCCATCTTCCTCCTCTGTGTTCTCAGTTTTTGAGTATAGAGTGTAAGGAATAAGGGATGACTTTATTAATGGCTGAACAGGATCCAGTAACCAGTAAATACAGAGCTTCTGATAAGTTGTTGGAGGCTCAAGGGCAAAATGTTGCTTATTCTTCCTTCCTCTGAAGTGAAGGTGGGGTGGGGTAATTAAGCTATCAGATTAACCACTTACCTTCCCTGAGGAGTGAACAAGAGTCTTCTCCCCTCTGTGGAGACTCAAAAGTGATGGTTGCAGATAAGAGTTTCTCCCTGACCAGGATCTAGAGTTTAATGTGAAAGAGGGTTCCAAAATTTAGGATTTGAAAGTAACTTCTGGTGAATTCAAGACCTAGGGTGTTGGACTACATAAAGGGACTTGGAAAGCCTGGGTTTGGGAGAGGTTATTCAAATTGTTTGTACAGCTCTTTCTTGGACCTTCAGCTGCATGCAGTGTCTCCTGTTGTGCCTTTTCCTGGAATTTACTATTTTCTGCCTTTTTTAGTTAGGTACTTATGTTTTCATAACCTTATCCATAAATATTTGTTGATTTTAACAAATAAAATGAAAGTTTATTTGGGGTATGAGAAGACTTTTTTGTTGAATTATTTTCAGGAAATTTCTTGACTAATCCAAATGTCATTTCTCAAGTTTGTTGAACTAGAAATGCAGAGACTAAAATGTTGGGTGGACTGCTTAGAATTTTATAGCAAGTCAATTCAGTAGAACTTTGCAGGGTATAAAATGGAATAAGAGATATGTTTTCAAGCAGTCATGGACAATCCTCCCTGTCTTTAAATATTTAAGTATTCCACCTTCCTGGGTCACAGTGACTGCTGACTGATGCTGTTATTTTGACCAGTGTGTGTCAGAGGTTAATGGTGTAGTTTGGTGAGTCCAGCAAATGGTCGAATTCTGCTTCCCTTCAGTCACTCCTCCTTGCCTTGAAGTCCCTAAGGATGATCTATCGACAAGGGACACACAGTAAATGGAAAATCTATAATTAGCAAATGGAAAGTGAAAATGCTGTGCTCCTCCCAAAAACCCAGTTGTCAAGCTCTCGAAAAATGGGTTCTAGCGGGAGTGTTCTAACTCATTCTGTGGTTATGAGCGGGCGTCAAGGCTGGCTGGGGTTCAGCAGGGGAGTGCTGCAGGGAGCTGGGGGGACACAGACCTCCCAAGGATGGTGTTAAGGGATCTGCAGGCATGGTTAAGACCTACCTACATGAGGACTGCTTTTAAACAGTCGTGTGCTCTCATCCCTGGAGTGAATAATTGTTTTGCTTTGGAGGTTGTTTAAATTGCCTCAGGTATTGTATTAGTTTTCTTTTGCTTCCTAACAAATTGTCACAAATGTAGTGACTTAAAACAATGTTTATTTATAATCTTACAGTTTCTGTCGGTCTCATAAAATAGCTGGATTCTTCTTCGTCAGGTCTCATGATGTTGAAATAGATATGGTAAATTAAATACACACACACACACACACACACATATATATATACCCATTAATTACCTGTGTACTTAGTCACTCAGCTGTGTCCAACTCCCTGGGACCCCATAGACTGTAGACCACCAGGCTTCTCTGTGCATGGAATTTTCCAGGCAAGAATACAGGAGTGGGTTGCCATTTCCTCCTCCAGGGGATCTTCCCGCCCCAGGGATCAGACCCACATCTCTTGCGTCACCTGCATTGGCAGGTGGATTCTTTACCACTAATGACACCACTTTGCGCTAATTTTTTTTAAAGATTTTTTTTTTTAATGTGAACTGTTTTTAAAGTCTTTATTGAGTTTGTCACAGGATTGCTTCTTCTTTTGTGTTTTTGTTTTTTTGGCCTTGAGGCATGTGGGGTCTTAGCTCTCTGACCAGGGATCGAACCGGCACACCCTGCGTTGAAAGGCAGTGTCTCAACCACTGGACCACCAAGGAAGTCCCACATTGGCCTAATTCTGACCTGTGTTTGAATTTCTGGTTTTACAAGTGTCTTCTGCTTTAGGCAGCAGCAACAAAATCTACTAACGCTGAATAGCTGTCAGTGATGTGATTGGGGAACAGAAAAGACCAATTCCTGACAGCCTTATTATATCTTATGAGTCCTTAGGTTAACGTTCACAATTAATTTGCAGTTTAAATTTTACCACGACGTTTTCTCTGACTATGGAATCAATAAAACTTTCTTAATTTTTTTGGTCTACTTTTAATCGTTCATTTTCTTCTTTATTTCATTGACATTTGCATAGTGTTCTGGAGTTTTATTTTCACGTTAACCTTTTTATCCTTAACACTACTGTGCTGTATGTGAATGTGGTCTTCTGATACTAGACTGGGGAGCACTCCTTTCCCTGTGGTCCCACTCGGGGCCCCCAGGAAGGGATCGCAGTTCTCCTGATAGTTAACCCAGAGTGCTTTCCTGCCGTCTAGTCTTCTTTCTGTCTGCTTAATCTTTGCTTCTGTTCTGTCTCTTCTCACATCCACTGCTCTCTTCGTCTCTATCTCACTAATCATGGCGTTTACAAACCCAGCTTCTACTGATTTATTATTGAACCATAATTGCGTTGCAGTGTTCATTAGTTTCAGCTGTACAGCTAAGTGGATCAGCTGTGAGTATACACATACCAGGGCTTCCCCGGTGGCGCTGGTGGTAAAGAACCCACCTGTCAATGCAGGAGACCTAAGAGACACAGGTTCGGGCCCTGTGTGGGGAAGATCCCCGGAAGAGGAAATGGCAGTGCACTCCAGTATTCTTGCCTGGAGAACTGCATGGACAGAGGAGCTTGGCAGGCTCCGGTCCTTGGGGTCGCAAAGAGCCAGACATGACTGAAGTGACTTAGCACATACATGTATCCCCTAGGTATAAATATATCCCTTCCCTCTTGAGCCTCCTTCCTACGCTCCCACTGCTTCGGGTCATCAAAGCCCTGAGCTGAGTTCCTTGTGTTATGCAGCAGCTTCCTACTAGCTGTCTATTTCACACATGGTGGTGAATGTAAATCAGCGCTGCTCTTCCAATTCGTCCCTCCCTCCCTGTCCCGCTCTGTGTCCACACATCCATTCTCTACGTCTGCAGCTCTTCCTGGAACGAGGTGATTTTTCCAGTTGCAGTGCTTAGACTCTGAGGCCAAACAGTCAGGGTTTGGGTTGGGGCTTGGCCGTGTCTAGTTAGGTGGCGGTCATATCTGACTCTTGCGACCCATGGACTGTAGCCTTACAGGCTCCTCTGTCCATGGGGTTCTTCAGGCAAGAATACTGGAGTGTGTTGCCATTTCCTTCTCCAGGGCTAGTTAGGTGACCTCGGACTAATTAGTTAACTGCTCTAAATCTCAGCATCCTTACCTTTGAAAGTGAAAAGTGAACGTGTTAGTCGCTTAGTTGTGTCCGACTCTTTTTGACCCCACTGACTGTAGCCTGCCAGGCTCCTCTGTCCATGGAATCCTCCAGGCAAGAATCTGGAATGGGTAACCATTCCCTTCTCCAGGGGATCTTCCCGGCCCAGGGATCGAACTCTGGTCTTCAGCATTGCAGGCAGATTCTTTACTGTCTGAACCATCAGGGAAGTCCTACATGTTGGTGACTACTATTAATCATTCCCTTGAACTTAATTACCCCTTGATTCCTTTCACAAGTGTCAGTATTGCCAACTTTTAAAAGTTGGGGAAGCTAATTACTTCACAACATTTCAGTGGGTTTTGTCATACATTGATATGAATCAGCCATAGATTTACACGTATTCCCCATCCCGATTAGCCTCCAACTAAAAAAAAAAAAATTAAAAAAATAAAACAATTGATTAAGTAGGAAAAAAAAAAAGAATAAATTTGCAATTCTTCTTTGAAAAAAAAAAAGAAAAAAAAAAGTTGGGGAATTTTGAAAGAGAATATGGACAAACCTTATCTTGAGAAAACATTCCATCCTGCCTGTCTCTCTGAAACGTCGTGAAGATTTATTTCCACTTTTATCTCATATTATATTATTAGGCAAAGGGGCCATTTTGTAATGAATGAAAATACAGTTGTTCCTTGTTGGTTAAATGTTCTTTGCTAAAGAAAAGCTTTTTAATGATTTGAAAGCCATCACAGTGGTGTGGTATACATCAGACTTTCAAAGTGTACTGTTCAAATGACTGTTTTCTTTAAATTTTAATGAAGTTTAGGCTAAACCTTCAACAAAGGAGTCATCATTTTTAAAGAAATGATTGTATTGACGTTGGTGAAATTTCTCATGGAAGTTTGTAAAGAAGGCTTTTTTTTTTTTAAACAAGAAAGAGGTACAGAGGTAATTTATTTAACTACCCTTAGCATTTTTAGTAAGTGATCTCCAAATGTGTTTCAGATCCCACGGCTATTTCATATCCATGCCGGCTCACTCAGTTGTATGGAAACAGATGCCATGCGGCAGCCCTTGTTTTTAGAACTAAGTGAGCATTGGAACAAAGAGTCCTTTTAGGTCTGGGTTACTTGCCATGGTCGTGTAAATATGATCAAAAGTTGATTAGCATTAGATTATGATTCTTCTGATGAGGTTTTTAAAAGGAGACAAAAGCAAACCAATAGAGAGAATACTCATAACGGCACATAAAGTGCTGAAAATTATGCGCCCATAGTACAGTTAAAATAAGCAGGCTGAGTTTTAATGGAAGAGAAGATATTTTTAAGAACTTATTTCTTTCATGTTTACTTTCTGTTTATCCTGTTTTCCCCTTAGCTTCCTCTCTGTTAATGTAATTCACTTCATCTTCTCTCTTAAGAGAGATGTCACGTCCTTTGAACCTAAGGAAGTGTCAGTTTACTTTTATCTATTAGCAGCACAATCTTTAGTTAGATGGAAATAGCAAAAAGTTATTTTCTTTTTGTCATTTTTGAACGTCCATCACAAAACAGGTATTCAGATAAACAAGTTGATGTACAATCACTTGGAAAAGTAAGTTGCCTACTTATTAGATAACATTTAGTTTGCTGCATGGGGCTTCCCTGGTGGCTCAGATGGCAAAGAATCTGCCTGCAATGAAGGAGACTCGGGTTCAATCCTGAAGTTGGGAAGATCCCCTGGAGAAGGGAAAGACTGCTCAGTCCAGTATTCTGACCTGGAGAATCCCATGGACAGAGAAGCCTGGTGGGCTACAGTCCAAGGAGTCACAAAGAGTCAGACACGACCGAGCAAGTAACACTTTCACTTTTTTCAGTCTACTGTGTACCTCTTATCACGGTTTTATAAGATCACTGATCTCAACACTCATTCAATTTTGTATACCAGTCCTGTAATGCAGGTTCTAGTATGCTTTCCATTTTACAGTGAGAAATCTGAGACAGAGAAGTTAACATCTAACATATCTGGGTTGTGAGATTTGTACTTCTGTTCTGGCTGTGCTGCCTCTCTGTTGCGTGGGCAGCTTCTCTGATTGCGGTGGGCAGACTTAGTTGCCCCGTGGCATGTGGGTCACCTGACACACCCTTCTTCCCAGCGTGGGAAGGTGGATTCTTACCCACTGAACCCCCAGGGAACTCCTTGATCTGTACTCTTGATAGTCTGCTCTTCTGTCTCTGTCTCACAGAGTTTTAAACGAGCATGATTCAGATAGTATTCCTGTTACCGTGTTTTAACATGTTCAGTTGTTTTTTCTTTTCCAGGTCAGTCATAGAGTCTCAGTGTTACTTGATGTACAGTAGGCACTTGTTGGTTCTACCACAAATTTAGAGCACTACATTTTATTGTGAGGGCTGCACTTCAAATAGAAAGGTCGATAACAAGGCAGGTAACTAATACTATAAAAAGCTAATATTTTTTTAAAAAGGGTCTGGGAATCATGGGATTGATTGACATTAAAGGGCACTTTTTATTTTAAAGACTTGGGAAAATGTGAGATCTGTTTAGTATTTGAGGCATTATTATGTATAAGAGGGCTTCCCAGGTGGCTCAGTGGTAAAGAATCTGTGTGCCAATGCAGGAGATGTGGGTTTGATCCCTGGGTTGGGAAGATCCCCTGGAGTAGGAAAAATGGCAGCCCACTCCAGTATTTTTGCCTGGGAAATCCCATGGACAGAGGAACCTGGCGGCTACACAGTCCATAGGGTCACAAAGAGTTGGACAGGACTGAGCATCTGAGCACGCATTTATGTATAAGAAACAGCTGACAGGTTTGGTGTACAGAGCAAAGATCCTGTATTCATGGAGGGACAGTTTCAGCTCTATCCAAGGAGAGAACTTTCTGTGTCATCTGATAGAACAGGCCTCTTGTGAGGTAACGGCTCTGCCCATTATTAGAAATCTCTAGTCACTTGCTTCCGTGTAATCTGGAAGGGGCCTTCAAGAAGGGAGTTCTCAGAGCAGACTCAGTGCAGAGAGCTGAAGTGACCTTCTCAAGGTTGGATGACTGATATCTGTGCACAGCTAGGATAGAATTCAGAGCCTTCCGCCCTCGGGGTTTGTTGGGAGTAAGCAGGGGGCAAGGGCTGTACAGACGGCTGGACTTCATGCTGGACAGTTTGCATACTCTGTCTCATAGCACAGAGCAAGAGCTAAGGGACCCTCCTCAAGATTGCTATTGAAGAGACTGTGGTGTGTGTGTGTGGCTAGGGGCTAAGGAGATGGTGGAGCCTGAAATTTCCTTAGGCGCAAAGATTGTCTTCTTCCACCACTGAATCCCCAAGGCTAACACGGGGCCAGACACAGAAGGGAAAGACAATAAATATTTGTCGAATGAATGAAAGAATGGGTCTTGTTGAAGGAGTGAATGATATTTGTAGACTCAAGTTTTTAGAAAGGTGTTATTTCAAGTTTTAGCCTAGAGAGCACAATTTCCTAATTTCCGCCCCCCATGGTGTTGGATTATAATGTACCCATAAATATGTATATCCTTCTTTGACATCTGTATGTTATGACTCAGACTATTTTTATACCAACAATAAGCCTTACAAACATGATTCTCGCCTATGTTGATCATTGCAGTATTTCTACATAATTACTGGATGCCTGAAAGTAATGTTGATGAAAATATTTTAATGTTTATGTTGATGAAAATGTTTTCTTGTACTCTAAAGTCATACCACAGGCTTCCCTTGTAGCTCAGTTGGGAAAGAATCTGCCTGCAATGCAGGAGGCCTGGGTTCAATTCCAGGGTTGGGAAGATCCCCTGGAGAAGGAAATGGCAACCCACTCCAGTATTCTTGTCTGAAAAATTTCATGGACAGAGGAGCCTGATGGTCCACAGTCCATAGGGTCACAAGAGTTGGACACAACTTAGCGACTAAACCACCACCACCACCAAAGTGATACCACATTAATGCAATTGGAGTGGCTATTGTTTTGCTTTTAAAATTGATTTATATACAGTTTAGGTTAGACTTTATATTATGATTCTGATGATTTTTACATTTTTTGAAATTTGTATTTGTTTTTCTATAAATGACACCAGGCCTTTAGAAATGAAATAGCATTGTTTCTGTGAGTGTATCATGTTAATCTTTTCATTGAGTGATATACATCTTTTCCAAGAGTGTAACACAAATACTTTTTCACATTTTCATGAGCTCCCTTAAGCCACAGTCCTAGGAGGTAAGAAAACATTAGTCCTTTTGTAGCTAGACTGAAATGTTTGGAAATGTGGTATGGGTGAGAGAACTGCACCTTTGTCTCCACCTTTATTAGTACCCTTCCATGAACCTGTCAGATAGGTTAACCGAGGTCTCCACCTTCACTAGTAGCCTACCATACATCTTTTAAATGGACTTTCTGAAGTAAACCCTTGAGCATGTCCTTGAGTATCCTAGCAGCTCAGGAGCTCTGGGAACCTGGGCTTGGTCACATAATCAGACCATCAGTGTCCAGATGAGTTTCACAAGAGAACTGGTTGTTGTGTGAATAGATGCCACTAAAAGACTGGGAAGGTTCTCTCGTCATTGAGAGAACTGTGTCCCTGGAGATCCGGGCAGAGTACCATGTTCAGTTGCTGTGCCTGGCATTTCCACCTGCCCCTTGCCCACCACTGATCCATGGCTCAGGAGGAACATGGGGCTCGGGATCAGAAACCTGCAACCTGCACTGCAGGCTACGCTCCCCCCTGATTCTCCATTTTCAGAACTGCCCTTAGACATTCATTCATTCCTTTAGCAAATAGTCATCCAAAGCTTAGGGGCTTCCCTGGTGGCTGAGACGGTAAAGAATCTGCCTGCAGTGCAGGAGAGCTGGGTTTGATCCCCAGGTCAGGAAGATCCCCTGGAGAAATGAATGGCTACTCACCCCATTCTCCATGCCTGGAGAATTCCATGGACAGAGGAGCCTGGCGGGCTATAGTCCATGGGGTTGAAAAGAGTCAGACACGACTGAGCAACTGACCCTATCAAAAAAGCTTACTGTATGTATCAGATACTGCTAGATTCCGGATACATATAGTGGTGAGTAAAAGAAACCGGCTACTGATACTATATTTTGAAAAAGTTTAAAAGCCTCCAGGAACAGGTCCCCCTCTCTGAAGTATGTGGCCTTGGAATAGGGTTCTTGAGATACGAAAAACAATGAATTGCTTCCCAATTAGGTCCAGAAACTATGCCGTCCCAAGAGCTCAAGTTAGAGGAAAGAGAAGGATTAAAAAGACTCTTAAACCTTGAGGGCCAGACCATTGAGGATTCCACAGACAAAAACCCTCTGGTACTGCTTCTGCTTCTCTCTGCAGACGTGCACCCTGTACCAGTGTTTCTGTGACCACAATATGGTGACCACGTAGAACTGCTTATTCCTGCCCCTAAACACCAGTGTTTCATGAAGCTTGTTCCCTGGGAAGACAGCCTCAGGGGCCACAGGGATGGCCAGTGGAAGACGTCCATCCACATGGGAGGCCTGGCCTGTATCCTGGACGGTTGATCTTCACGGTGCCCCCGCTGCACTGGAGCGTCCAGTGAATGGCCGTAGTGCCACCCGGCCTCCCATTCCTGGGCTTGTTGTAAATCTGCGTTTCAGTGATACGTTCCACATACGAGGTCTTTCCCAGGTTCCAGCTAGCTGGTGCTGAGCTGATGCTGCCTCTCACTGTGATCTTGGGAGCAGCAGCTATAGCTGCACAGAATTGAACTTTTAGATTGCATCTGCTCTCTTGAGAGATGCTGCGTGAAGACTGGCAAGGGTTGCCCAAGGTCTTTGAAAGAGCAGCCCCAGGCTCACTGGCCACCCAGCTCCACAGAGGCTTCAAAGGGGTGCAGACCATGCAGGAGATGCATTCACACCGCCAGCCTGGCCGCTCCACCAAGGCTCTTTTTGGATCAGGGCTCTGGGGTTTATTTGGACATCTGTGGACTTGACATGGCTAAAGGCTCTTTAGTTCCATGCCTCATTTAGGTTAGCCCTGACTTCTGATCTCCATTTGTGGTGCAGAATGGAGCCTCGAACCCTGTAAGAGACCAGATCCTGTCTCACAGAGGTACTGAAATAGAGGCCTAATATGGGAAAATAAATTACCAGCAATAAAAATGTTAAAAAAAAAAGACCCAAACCATCATCAGTGTCTGGATCAAGCTTGCTCCGTGGAAAGAAAAGCTATGCCAAACCTAGACAGCATATTAAAAAGCAAAGACATCACTTTGCCGACAAAGGTCCCTCTAGTCAAAGCTATGGTTTCTCCAGTAGTCATATACAGATGTGAGAGTTGAGCCATAAAGAAGGCTGAGTGCCAAAGAATCGATGCTTTTGAATTGTGGTGTTAGAGTTCCTTGGACAGCGAGGAGATCCAACCAGTCATTCCTAAAGGAAATCAATCCTGAATATTCATTGGAAGGACAGATGCTGAAGCTGAAGCTCTAGTACTTTGGCCACCTGATATGAAGAGCTGACTCATTGGAAAAGACCCTGATGCTGGGGAAGATTGAAGGCAGGAGGAGAAGCGGACAGCAGAGGATGAGATGGTTGGATGGCATCACTGACTCGATGGACATGAGTTTGAGCAAGCTCCAGGAGATGGTGAAAGACAGGGAAACCTGGCGTGCTGCAGTCCATGGGGCCTCAAAGAGTTGGACACGCCATAGAGATTGAACAGTGACAACAATCAGCTAAAGATATCCTGTTATCCTGTGGTCTTCTGACTGAAGCAGCAGAATTGTGAAGGGTTCAGTGCCATGGAGGCACTGCGAGGGCTCTGTCCTCACTAGCCGAGCAGTCTTTCTAAGGAGTTTGATGTTCTACATCTCCCAGGAAGTCAGAATCTTTGGCACCCTTTTAAGAAATTAGAAATAGTTAAAAATCACAGTGCTGAAACATTCCAGAAAATTCTAGAGATGTTTGCCATCCTGTGCCTTAATAGTGATCCAGGTCTCCTCCAGCCTTAAATCACTCTGACAGAGCCCAAGTGATGCGCACACAAAAAGGGGTGCTTTGTCCACGACTCCTGGCCTTGTTGATGACTCTGGAATCTGGCCTTGCATTCAGCCTGAAATGCTCTAAAAATTAAACATATCATTATGCTTTTCAGATTATAGCTCCATTAGACAATTTAAAATATCAACTGCTTATTTTTTTAAATATTAAACTAATTTTAAGTTTACCTTGAACGTTAATGAAATGTTAAAACTTCCAGGTGGCTCTAGTGGTAAAGAACCCACCTGCCAATGCAGGAGATGAAAGAGACACAGATTTGATCCCTGAGTCTGGAAGATCCCCTGGAGAAGCAAAAGGCAAGCCACTCCAGTATTCTTGCCTGGAGAATCCCATGAACGGAGGAGCCTGATATGGGTTACAGCCCATGGGATCGCAGAGTCAGACCTGACTGAGTGGCTGAGCACACACAGGAAAGCCTGTTTATTATTCTACAAGTTTTAAAAATTTAAGCTGTTTATAATATAGGTAAGAAAAATAAATGATTATTCATTTCCAAAAGTTCTTTGGTCTGTCTGGTAACCCACAATAAGGAGTCATGAGCACACACCTGGTACTTTTTAGTTCATAGCTTGCTTCATTATCTCATTTAACCCAGGAAGTAGTTCTTCCCCTCAGTGCATGAAGAGGTGAAGTTCAGAGAACTTAATTTTGCAAATTTATATAGTTAATGGGTAGGATGATTAATATTTAAAGTCTGTGATTCTTCCATGAGGATGAATAGCATATTACAATTTTATGAGTGCAAGAGCAGTAATCAACATTTTAAATAGGATTTAGTTCAATCCAGACATTCTTAGTGAATCCTCATTACCTTACAAGTGGAGAGAAGGATATGTAGACCAGTGTACCAGCTAGCAATGATTAGAGTGCTTGCTCATTGTCAATTTTTGTGTAGTCATTAGGTTAATTATCTTTAATGGAAGAAAGAGGATTTCGCAATTTTGATTGCCCTCCGCATTGTGACAGGTCTCCGGTAACAATTTAATTTCCAACAAAAACATTGTTAAAAAAGATATTTTTGAGTTCAGTCACTTATGCCTTAAATATTCTGTGGTCTCTGGACCCAGTGCTTTTAAACTTTGCATGCAGGCGAAGATGGGTTTATACTTAGGAAATACAAATTACAGTCTAGTCAGCAACACATCAGAAGAAAGACTTTCCTATGGACAACAGGCAGATGGAGTGCTAGGCGGTCAGAGATTTTTTTCCTGTTTGGTTTTGCTTATTGTCACGGAGAAGACTTGCTGAGAGCAGATCTGAAGGCTTGTGGGTGGTCCTGGCACTTAGACTGTGTCCGCTGATCAGGATTTATGAAGGATTGGACAGCTGTATAGGATAGTTTAAGAAGTTTCTTGTAAGCTGCCCCCACTATGGGATTCAAGGCAGAAGATGGTCTTTAAATCTCGGAAGAAGCAGATTATCATCAAGAAGCTGTTAAACAGAGCTGGCATCTTAGAGTGGAAGGTGTGGCCATTAGATAACTCGGCCCTTGACATCAGAGCTTGATTAGACCTCCTTCCAGCAAGAGTGAGTGATACCTTCCAGTGACACGGACCCTGGACATGATCTAATGATGCTGTCTGTCTGGGTCAGTTGGTAGGCTGTCTAGTCTCTGCGACTGGGATGCTTTTGGACATTTCACTAATGCTTGGTGATAATCTGCGTGTGTGTGTGCATGCTAATAGACTAAAGCCTGCCAGGATCCTCTGCCCATGGATTCTCCAAGCAAGAATATTGAATGAGTTGCCATTTCCTTCTCCAGGGGGTCTTCCTGAGCCAGGGATTGAACCGGTGTCTCTGACATCTCCTGCATCGCCAGGCATCACCTCGGAAGCCCTTGTAATAATCTAGCACAACCCTGTTCAGTATGAGCGTCTGACGGTGGGTAGTTAATGGGGTAGTGAGCAGAAGTCATATAGACCTGCTGCTAATATTTCAAGTGGAAAGAGTCACAGTATAGCATGTGTTGTCTGTCTGTATGTTCCACATAGCTCATGTTTATGAGAGTTGAGTATTTGGCCTCTGTGGTCTGGCTTCCGCACAAACCTTGGCCATTTTCTCTCTCGGAATCCCAACATTGATTTTTCATAGTTGCTCAACAGTAGTGTTAGAACTTCCCTGTTTGTTAACCTCCTAACATGAGAAAGGCTGTCTGGACAAAGTGGCAAATCCTTCTCCCTTTGCAGACCTTTGTAAGAATCCAGGGTGTTTTGTTTTGTTTTTGTACAGATGAGGCATTGTTCCTATGACTCTGTTCTAGGTTTGGGTGGAAGCATGCCCACCAGCAAGGATTGACGTGGCTATGCAAAACGATTACTGAAAAGCTTCTAAAAAATTTTGACCCCAGGTTTAACACCATAAGATCAAGATACATAACTTCCTGGGGTAGATTGTAAAGAATATTTTTTCAGGCTTTTAGAGTCATCAATGCCTTTGCTGCTCACAGTGTCTAGAATTAGCAGAGGGAGTGAAACGTACTGTGGATGTGTGCAAAGACATATGTACAAGGATATTTATTGCATGCTGAAATAAGGAAAGATGGGAAACGACCCAAATGTGCAAATTAGAGGCTGGTTGAAATGAATGATGAAATTTGTCACTCAGTAGAGTGTTATACAATAATGAAAAAGAATGATTCAGTGAGCTCTCTCTGTGACAGTATACACTAGGGTATCCTTGGCGGTCCAGTGGTTGGGATCTGCCCTTCCAATGACACAGGTTCAGTTCCTAGTCGCAGAACGGGGTTCCCACATGCCATGTGGCACAGCCCCCAAAAAAAAAAAAATTAAATTAAAAAATATACACCGAACTCCCAAGTTTTATTCAGTGGGAAAAGCCAGCTGTGGAAAAGCATGTGTGTATAAAATGCCACACTCTTGTGTTTGCATGCACACGCTTATATTTAAATCTCAAAAGACCACATATTTGTTGTGTATGCAGAGAAGGTCTCTGAAGAGGTACACGGAGGCTTACAAATATTTCCTTCAGGAAGGAAACTTACAAATTTCTTATTCAAAAAACTTTAGATGCTATATGGGAGCCCTTTCTGATAGCCTCGTATCAGATGCATTTGACAGGAGTGGTGGCTTTAGTGTGTGCTTGCTCAGTCTGTTGTGTCTGACTCTGGGATCCCATGGACTGTAACCTGCTAGGCCCCTCTGTCCGTGGCATTTCTCAGGCAAGAATACTGGAGAGGATGGCCATTCCCTTCTCCAGAGGATCTTCCCAACCCAGGGATCAAACCCGAGTCTCTTGCCTCTCTTGAACTGGCAGGAGGGTTCTTTACCATTGCACCAGATGGGTTTAGTAGGAAGCCCAAGTTGGACACCGCTAGAGTGTCAAGGAAACCATGATAGGGTGCATATGAGACCGTCTGTAATAGGAGGGAAGGAAGGGATGGATGAGAGATAATGTGGGAAAGACCAGAGAACAATGCCAAAGGAAGAGGAGGAAACAAACTTAGAACTGTTGAATTTGGGAGGAGTGGTATATAAATGTTACTTTTATTGAAGGATAGAAAATAAGACAGGCAGGTTTGTGTAAACTGGACATTGTGAGTTGAAATAATGGTAAGACATCCTGGTGATCCTTAGGAGGCTATTGAGAGAGATGCTTTAAAAAGCTGTTAAAATAACATGAAGTACTTTTGGGGGGCTATCATTTTCATGGCTCTTTTTCTAGCATATTCAGATATCTTCTCTATTCCTTATGTATGATTGTGGTGTAATGGAAATTTTAAATTTTAGAAACGTTTCAGTTTTGTGGTGACCACTACAAATAAGATAATTACTTTGTTTTGACAGTTTCCATTGCCTGTGTGTTCTGTACAAAGCAATTTGTGGTTACAAACCAAAAGAGCGTGTGCCCAGGGAATGAGGCTAATGCATTGTTCCAATCCCTAGTACAGTCTAAAAATATTAAATGAAGGGTAAAAGTTTTAATGTGTCCATTAACTAATACACGCTGCTGATTTTCAGCAGAAGTGTATGTGACGGCCTACATAAGTAATTTCTGAAATCACTGTGATCCTTGTTATTACCATTGATACTGAACAAACAAAATGACCTATCCGTTTCCTATGGACAGCGTAACACTCCAAGTACAGTGCTCTATACGGTCGTCTTTGTTGTTGCTGCTCAGTTGCTATGTTGTGTCCGACTCTTGGCAACCCCATGGTCTGCAGCACGCCAGGCTACCCGGTCCTTCACCATCTCCTGGAGTTTGCTCAGATTCATGTCCTTTGAGTTGATGGACAAAAATCGTATCTGCCTAACCATCTCATCCTCTGCTGCTCCCTTCTCCTTCTACCTTCAGTCTTTCCCAGCACCAGGGTCTTTTCCAGTGAGTTGGTTCTTTGAATCAGGTGGCCAAAGTATTGGAGCTTCAACTTCAACATCAGTCCTTCCAATGAATATTTAGGTCTGATTTCCTTTAGGATTTCCTGGTTCTTCTCACTGTTTTGTTCTCCAAACATATCTGGTTTGCAGAGAGATCTGTCTGTATTTGTAAATGAAGTTATTATTATTTTACCAGCACCTTTCTGTGCTCATCTTTAAAGAATGTACAAGTATATACAGGATTGAGATATAACTGAAATATCCCTGATTATTTTTTAAGGGGAGAAGAAGGTAGCAGTTTCTGCAGCCTTTTCTGTCTATTCTTCTAGGATAATGCCAGTAAATTATTTGATGTTCCTTCATTCTCTAGGAGATGGCTAGGAAAGCAGACTGAATTTAGTTTCAAATCCTACATGTGCATTGTGACCTTGGGCAGGTTACAGACCTCTTTGGGTTTTAGGTTCCTCAAGTGTAAAATGGTTTGCTCCTTTTTGAGCTCTGTGGGTGAAATTTGATACAATATGATATGTGACGTAATATGATATATGCTGGGCTTCCCAGGTGGCACAGTGGGAAAGAATCTGCCTGCCAGTGCAGGAGATGAGGGTTCGATCCCTGGGTCGGGAAGATTCTCTAGAGGAGAAAATGGTAACCCACTCAAGTATTCTTGCCTGGAGAATCCCAAGGACAGAGGCGCTTGGTGGGCTACAGTCTATGGGGTCACAAAGAGCTGGACACGACTAAGCGCGCACACTCATGGTATATGCTATATGATATATGAAATGATATATTTTAGTACACGTGTCCTGGCCTGTTATAATTACTCCGTAAGTGGTCAGTCTTAGCATTTTGGACTTTAAACTGATTTTCATTCCACGTGTGAAAGCCGGAGTCATCTGAACTGCTGTCTCATTATCACTCTTCACAGCCGGTCGCCACGTCCCATTAGTGCTGCCTCTGGAAAGCTGTTAAACCCTTCCCCATCTCTGCTGTCTGTTCTGGACCACTCCTCTCCGTAGCAGCCCTCCGCCACCCTGAGCTCAGACCCTGTCTCGTCTTGCCTCCAGTTTCAGAAGAGCCCCTGTCTCCTGCCCACCCGGCTGACCCGCTGCATTGCTGCCAGAGTTCTCTTTCTAAGATAAAGGGCTCACTCCCTTCCTTGCTTACAGCCCTTTTGTAGTTCTGTCACTGGGGGTCAAAGCCAGAGTCCTGAGCATGGCTGAAAGCTTTTCATAACTACCTTTGGCTTCTCTTTGTTCTTCCACCTGTGATTGGCCTATCACACCACTTACAATACTGGTTCTTACCTTGACCTTTCTTCATCTGTGTGGTTTGTGTGTCGCTTTATTGGCAATAACCCTCCCTCCCCATAGACATGCACTCAGAATCTTAACTTGAAAAAAAAAGGCACTTAATGGGACAGTTGGGGAGATTTTGGCCATTGACTGATTATAAAATGATAGTAAGGGATTATTAAATTTTCTTTTAGGTATGAAAAAAAAATCTTATTTTCATCCTTAAATGCTTGAATATCAGCTCCCTGATGCATCAGTCTTGGTCATTTGCCAAAGTTTCACTGTATTCTAGTTGCACCCTGGGTGCTGAGAGCATAGATAAGGGTCCAGATCTTGAGGGATCTTGAAGTCAGGTCACATGGTCTAGAAGATGGCAGGAACTGACTGTACTGAAACCATGTGTACTTATCCGTGTTCCTCATTGTTCTGTGAGCCCCTTGAGAATGGAGTATTTCATTTCTTTGTCTCCAGGGCTGCAATATTGCTTGGCATAAAATAGGCACTCTTTATATTTTCTAGTGACTGAGTGAGTAATTTGATGGATGGATTCAAATAGACAGGGTAAGTTTTTAAACGATCACAATAGATAGTCTTTAGCACTTTCCTCATAATCTTATAGCTCATCTAAACCATTATCTTTGCCCATTGCTTAATACATTAATAAGCTCTGTGCTACACTTGCTTTCAATTTTTATTTTTTTATTATTTATTTATGTTGTATGTGTGTGTGTTTGACTTTTAGAATACACTTGTGCAACAGACATGAAGTGGGTGGAGTCAGGAAACAGTCAGATGTTATTCTCTGAGTGGAGAAAAGTGCTCTAAAGGTGGAGAGTGAAAGTAGAGACCTTAGATAAGGTTATCAGGGAAGTTCAGTTCAGTTCAGTTCAATAGCTCAGTTGTGTCTGACTCTTTGTGACCCCGTGGACTGCAACACGCCAGGCTTCCCTGTCCATCACCAACTCCTGGATCTTGCTCAAACTCATGTCCATCGAGTCGGTGATGCCATTCAACCATCTCATCTTCTGTCATCCCCTTCTCCTTCTGCCTTCAATCTTTCCCAGCATCAGGTCTTTTCTAGTGAGTGCATTCTTCACAGCAGGTGGCCAAAGTATTGAAGCTTCAGCTTCAGCACCAGTCCTTCCAATGAACACACAGGACTGATCTCCTTTAGGATGGACTGGTTCGATCTCCTTGCAGTCCAAGGAATTCTTAGGAGTCTTCTCCAACACCACAGTTCAAAAGCATCAATCCTTTGGTGCTCAGCTTTCTTATAGTCCAAGTCTCACATCCATACATGACCACTGGAAAAACCATAGCTTTGACTAGACAGACCTTTGTCGGCAAAGTAATGTCTCTGCTTTTTAATATGCTGTCTGGGTTTGTCATAGCTTTCCTTCCAAGGAGCAAGTGTCTTTTAATTTCATGGCTGCAGTCACCATCTGCAGTGACTTTGGAGCCCCCCAAAATAAAGTCTATCACTGTTTCCATTGTTCCGCCATCTATTTGCCATGAAGTGATGGGACCAGATGCCATGATCTTCGTTTTTTAAATGTTGAGTTTTAAGCCAGCTTTTTCACTCTCCTCTTTCACTTTCATCAAGAGTTCTTTGGTTCTTCTCTCCTCTTTCTGCCATAAGGGTGGTGTCATCTGCATATCTGAGGTTATTGATATTTCTCCTGGCAATCTTGATTCCAGCTTGTGCTTCATCCAGCCCAGCATTTTGCATGATGTACTCTGCATATAAGTTAAATAAGCAGCGTGACAATATACAGCCTTGACGTACTCCTTTTCCAATTTGGAACCAGTCTGGTGTTCCATGCCCGGTTCTGACTGTTGCTTCTTGACCTGCATACAGGTTCCTCAGGTGGCAGGTTAGGTGGTCTGGTATTCCCATCTCTTTAAGAATTTTCCACAACTTGTTGTGACCTACATAGTCAAAGGCTTTGGCTTAGTCAATAAAGCAGAAGTAGATGTTTTTCTGGAACTCTTACGGATGTTGTCAATTTGATCTCTGGTTCCTCTGCCTTTTCTAAATTCAGCTTGACTCTCTGGAAGCTCATGGTTCACGTACTGTTGAAGCCTGACTTGGAGAATTTTTAGCATTACTTTGCTAGTGTGTGAGATGAATGCAATTGTGTGGTAGTTTGAACATTCTTTGGCATTGCCTTCTTTGGGATTGGAATGAAAACTACCTTTTTCCAGTCCCATGGCCACTGCTGAGTTTTCCAAATTTGCTGGCATATTGAATGCAACACTTTCACAGCATCATCATTTAGGATTTGAAATAGCTCAATTGGAATTACATCACCTCCTCTAGCTTTGTTCATAGTGATGCTTCCTAAGGCCCACTTGACTTTTCATTCCAGGATGTCTGGCTCTAGGTGAACCCAGACACCTAGAAGCCAGGTGAACTCAGGAAGTTATTCAAGTCTGTTTTTCAGACACTTGGGTGTTGGACGTATGGGGAACTTGCGAACACTAAGCAAACTGTATAGAAGTACACAGCTGATTGGTGCGGCCTGGCTTTCGGTTCTGAATTCTTTTAATTCTCTTTGGTAATTGTGATATAGGTTTGCTTTTTACTGGCAGTGTAAGTATTAATTGACTTTGGTCTCCTCTTAGAATGATGATCAGTGATTTTTAGATTTTTTAGAAACCAATTTTGGTGAACCAAGTATATTTTAGGTACTACTATATAGTTATAGTTTATTTTGAAAATTTTTATAGGAAATTTTTTTTGTTATTGCTAATCTGAAATTTTCTTCATCTTAAGCCTTTTGTTTTCTGTTGACATAATTGTTTTGTTAACAGTTGGTTTCTTAGAGTTGAATATCTCAGTTTATAGCACAAGAGAGTTCACTTTCAGCAGCTGAGAAACAGGCTCTACTTATCTGGCTTAACAAGAAAAAGAGGTTGTGATATGAAGCTGGACATTCTGACTGTACACTCTGGCTCTCCTACTTAACAAGTTTAAATAGAAGATTTTAAACAAGTTAAATTTATTTTTACCTATCATGTCAGCCAGCTAAATATCTGGATGATTAAATGAGATAATGTATGTGACCTTATTGACAGTAATGTACTCTGAAAATGTAAGATGCTGCAGGAGTAATCATTCTGTCTGTTAACATGAAAGTGAAAGTGTTATCTGATTCTTTGTGACCCCATGGGCTGTAGCCCTCTAGGCTTCTCTGACAATGGGATATCCCAGGCAAGACTAATGGAGTGGGTTATCATTCCCTTTTCCAGGGGATCTTCCCGATCCAGGGATCAAACCTGGTCCGAGCCACCAGGGAAATCCATTTATCAACATAAGAGGCTCCTATTTTTTAAAACCTTTTTATTTTGTATTGGTGTAGAGCCAGTTAACAATGTTGTGATAGTTTCAGGTGAATAGTGAAGGGACTTAGCCATACGTGCACATGTATCTATTCCCCTGTGAACTCCCCTCCCATCCAGGCTGCCACATTACATTGGGCAGAGTTTCCATGTGAAGAGCCTCCTATTTTTAAGGAACTTAATTATTAATCCCTTTGAAGAGAAGTTGTTTGCATCCATGGATACTAAATAAAATTATGAATATAATAAAATATACTAGGGGTGTCATTGATTTATCAGTTCATTATTACAATATCAGAAGTTACAACTATATGTTTA
This sequence comes from Cervus elaphus, assembly GCF_910594005.1. NCBI lineage: Eukaryota > Metazoa > Chordata > Mammalia > Artiodactyla > Cervidae > Cervus > Cervus elaphus. The sequence goes on from NC_057844.1 coordinate 13,286,405, forward strand.
TTTTGTGGGTGTGATAAGCTGAATAATGAACCCTGAAGATGTTTACACCCTAATTGCTGTGACCTGTGAACATCACTTTCTATGGCAACAGAGACTCCCTAGTTGTGATTATGTTAAGGATACTGAGATGAGGTTATCCTGGATTATTGGAGTGGGCCTAGTGTAATCACCTGGGTCCTTGTAAGAGGGAGGCAAGAGGAATGGAGTCAGAGAAGAAGATGGTTGAAACGATGCGATAAAGGAAGGCACCATGAGCCAAGGAATGCAGGCAGGCTCTAGAAACCGAAAAAAAACAACCAGAAAATAGATTCTTCCTACAGCCTCCAGAAGGAATGTAGCCCCTCAACACCTTTGATTTCAAACTCCTGTCACAACTATATGGGAATCCTTTGTTATAGCAGCAATAGCAAACTAATACAGTAGGAATTGCCTGACATTAATAACTGTACTTCCCAGGTGGCTCACTGGTAAAGAAGCCTGCCAACGCAGGTAATGCAGGAGACGTGGGTTCAATCCCTGGGTCGGGAAGATTCTCTGGAGAAGGAAATGGCAACTGGATCCAGTATTCATGCCAGGAAAAACCCCATGGACAGAGGAGCCTGGCGGGCTACAGTCCAGGGGGTCGTGAAAGAATTGGATGTGACTTGATATAACTAAACAACAGCATTAGTAATTATAGGTCATTTGAGTTATAAGAGACTATTAATATTAACTTGGATACAAACTTTCTTTGTCTTCAAAGAAACAGTGGTTTGTGATTATACAACTAACTTACGTATGTAAATGATACATAGGAAATCCCAACAAGGAACAATTTCATAGCTTTCCTTAATAGCCTCCATGAAGGCTTCGCCATGTCTTGTTTTCCAGGGTTAGCAGGTCATCCAGGGAAGCATGGCTTCAGAGGTACTGTCTTTACAGTTTCGCTGAGTCCCCTCTGACTCTCTAGTGAGCCGAATGCTTCTAGGAAGAGACAGAACAATTATCCTGAAGCAAAGCCTTAAAGACACAACATTCCCATAAAGATGTTAAATGCACTGCTTTCTTTTACAGTCTTTGTATGGATTCTGGGACTATATGAATTATGTAATGTTGAGTTCATTGCTCCTTTGAAAAATATTTAGATTCTGGCAGCTTACAAAGTCTCTATTTTGTAGTGTTAATATTTTATTGTTTTTCAAGAAAATTTTAATTTTCGAGTATTTTAGATTTTTTTAAAGTGAAGGGAAACCTTGATTTTTAGAATGTGAGATCCTGTGGAGATACTAGATATGTAGAGAGAATATTGGTACTGATAGCATTGAAGCCTGTGGTTCTTTTCTCAGGGGAAGAGGTACCAGAATTTATGTCATTTATATTTGACATTCTAAGGCAATTTAAAAAATCCAACAGTAGGTTATAAAGAAAATCAAATTAGCATGGAAAATGACATTGTTATGAAGCCATGATTCCCTGTATCAAGTTTTGTGACCTACAGGCTTAATCTTAAGCAGAATCATTGAGACTCAAGAATTCTATGGGAGCAGGATTTACACAGCTCTCTGTAGCATATTTTATCCCACCCCATCTCCATCAGTAATCAGAAGTCTTGCTTCATTAGATTCTGTGGACATTTTGGGCCACTTGAGCAAGGGAACCACATTGCTCATCTAATTTGAGTTTGGTATGGGAGAAAGAGCGCTTCCCTGGTGGCACAGTGGTAGAGAATCTTCCTGCAATGCAGGAGACCCGAGTTCGATCCCTGGGTTGAGACGATTCCCCTGGAGGAAGGCGTGGCAACCCGCTCCAGTGTTCTTGCCTGGAGAATCCCCATGGACAGAAGAGCCTGGGGGGCTGCTGTCCATGGGGTCACACAGACTCAGACGTGACTGAAGCCACTCAGGAGCAGCAGCATGGGAGAAGGGAGTGGGAGGTCAGACGCCTGTGTCCAGGTGGGTGTGGCCTGCAAGCTGAGATTTAAGACTCCCACATCCCTTGTCTTCTCATTTCCTTAAAGAGTTTTGCTGGGCGTTCCCAAATGCTTGGTACATTTTTTTTTAAATCCAGACTCAGAATAACTGTGATGAACCCCCACATCCTCATTACCTCACTCTTACTGCCATCTAGATGTTGCCACACTTGATTTATCTATCACAGATCTTTCTCATTGTTGTATTGACCCCTCATTCTTTAGTAGGCATCCCTCAAAATTTAGTTGCCAGATTTTAACTCTGCCCCTTTTCCATCTTTCTTCTCAAACAAAACCTGGGTGTGCAGAAGCTGTGAAAGAGAAAGAGATACTGAGTTGACCATAGTTACTTAGTTCAGTGTTTTACAGTGAAGGAATAATTTTTTTTTTATTTGCTCTAACACTTTTTAAACCCCTCGTATAGAAATTAGGGGGCTTCCCTAGTAGCTCAGCTGGTAAAGAATCTGCCTGCAATGCAGGAGACCCTGGTTCAATTCCTGGGTCGGGAAGATCCCTTGGAGAAGGATAAGCTACCCACTCCAGTCTTCATGGGTTTCCCTGGTGGCTCAGACGGTACAGAATCCGCCTGCAATGCAGGAGACCTGGGTTCAGTCCCTGGGTTGGGGAGATCCCTGGAGGAGGGCATGGCAACCTGCTCTAGTATTCTGGCCTGGAGAATCCCATGGACAGAGGAGCCTGGCGGGCTGTGGTCCACAGGGTCGCAGAGTTGGACACGGCTGAAGCCATTTAGCATGGCACAGCGGCGCATCCATCAACACCTCAGAAAAATTACTTTTTAGATCAGTATTTGTCATCTTAGGAAACCAGTGGGGCTGAAGCAACTATGATAAAAGAGGGAAGCACTGACCTTAGAAGGCAAAGCTGTCCGAGTTTGTGTAGGATTTGCAAACTCAGTGCCTCTAGGGACCAACAGTGGTCAGCTGAAGAAAATAGGTTTAAGCTGCTTGTATTGTGATGAGCAAGGAACCTGTCTAATATGATAGATATTAACTTGTTATTTCACAACACAGCTCTTCAGTGGTCAACAGAACGGCCAAACAAAAACCTCGAAGATCACCATTTGGTAACTAATATTGTATCATGTGGGGTGCTGAAGGTGGTGGGCTGTTACATATGAGTGAGTGAGTAATCATCACTCAGTCGTGTCCGACTCTTTGCAAGCTCATGGACGGTAACCTGCCAGGCTCATCTGTCCATGAAATTCTCCAGGTAAGAATACTGGAGTGGGTTGCCATTTCCTTCTCCATGTTACACATGGGTCCCACACAAAGAAATACTACTAGGGGCAGAACTCTGGAAACTTGGGAGCACAGGAGTATGGGGAAAGGGGTATGGCTCTTTCCCCATAAAGAGCCATGAAGTTTAAGACCATTTTCTTTACATTATTTAGACCAGATCCTCCCTTAACTAATGGGAAACTTGGTTGCTTCTGTTATCCTTCATGGTTGATTAATGGAGGTGCACCAGAATTACCTGTATAGCTTTGTCAGTATACAGTAATATCTGAAATTATTTATGCCCCCCCAATAAGATTTTGATTCACCAAGTCTGATTTGGAGCATGTTTTGAAAAACTCTCGGCTTGATTCAAGTATGGACACATCATTAAAGACCTGTGCCTTTGGATGTAGTGGTCCGTGTTTACTCTCTGAAGTATGGGAGTATCTCTGCTCTCAAAATACCCACACAGGATGCTTAGCTATGTTGCAGTTTGGCACATTTAAATTGTCAAAGTGAATTATTTCATTCCATAAAAGGAGAATGGAAAAAAAGAGAACATACATAATTGAAGAGATGGATGTAGATTTTATGAGGAAGGATGGAAGAGGAATATTAAGACTGAGCTTTTGGCCACTTCATGTATAGCCAACCTAGTGTTATAAAGACATATATCTTTAACTGGTTTGGCTTTAACAAAGTCAAAGTGTAGTCCCTAAGTTATAACAAATACAGACAGCAAACATTGTTATAGCACAACTAGACTTTCTGTTTGTCTTGCTTTCCAAGAAGGGCTTCTCACTGCATACGAATTTTTATTTCAATCAAGGCAATTCAGGATTAATCACTAAAGATATAACAGTAAGTACTTGCCAGAGGGCAGACATATCTGTGTAGTAGACCTTTCGATTAGAAATAAGAATTTTCTAACAGAAAAAGTTGTTGGGCACTTAAAGTTACCAGAGAAGGTTGCAGAATTTCCGTCATTGCAGAATCAGAAATGTTAATTAAAAGGAGGAACCGTCTATGTTTTTATCCCTGCAACACACCACACACTCACATACACACACATTCTATCTTACACATACCCACCTGACATGTGTATTATACATATATATATATACACATATATATGTGTGTGTGTGTATATACATATATATATATATATGTATATATACACACTGGAGAAGGAAATGGCAACCCACTCCAGTACTCTTGCCTGGAAAATTCTATGGATAGAGGAGCCTGGTGGGCTACAGTCCATGGGGTTGCAAAGAATCGGACACGACTGAGTGACTTCATTTTCTTTCTTTCTATAGTTCCTTTTGGAGAAGGAAATGGCAACCCACTCTGGTGTTCTCGCCTGGAGAATCCCATGGAAGGGGCCTGGTGGGCTGCAGTCTGTGGGGTTGCAAAGAGTCGGACATGACTAAGCAAGTAACACATACACACATTTACCACCACCTCCACCTCATTCCTTCTCTCTCTCACACCCATGCGCTCTCTCACATGCATGCTCACACACACACACACACACACACGCACACACTTTCTCTCACTCCCTCCTCTGCCCACCTCCCCCATCCCTGCAGTAGGAACCCTCTATCTTAATTAGTTGAGACAGGATACCTACCAGAGACAGCATTCTGAACTCCTTCACTGGTGTACTGGGATCTCATGCTCTCTGGTAAGCCTTTGGCCATTACAATCCTGCTTTGGGTAAGGTTAGACACAGTGCAATTAAAGTGGGGGGGACCATTGTTTCCTGATTTGTTTGTTGATATTTCCTAATGTCTTCTAAGGAATGGGTCATTATCTTTAATTCTATTTTGGTGGTTTCCTAGTCAGTGACTATTTTGTTGGCAAAATGCCTCCATTTTTGACCCAAGTTCCTATTGCTTTTGTCTATGACCACACTTACACAGTGTAAGAGATGAGGGTTTGGTTCTTGGGTCGGGAAGATTCCCTGGAGAAGGGCATGGCAAGCCACTCCTGTATTCTTGCTTGGAGAATCCCATGGACAGAGGAGCCTGGCAGGCTACAGTCCACGGGGTCACGAAGAATTGGACATGACTGAAACGACTTAACGTGCATGCACACTTTCACAAGATATATGTATATTATAGAGGAAAGCTGTGAATATGTACCTCATCTCATCTCTGGCTTCCTCACAGACACTGTGCTGAGGGCTTTGCTTGGATTGTCTCCCTAATCCAGACCACACTCTGCAGAGCTGTGAGGAGCTGTTATGGCCTCTCTTTGCAGATGCGAAACTGAGGCTCAGAGAGCCAGGAAGCGTTCCTAGCCACACACCTAAGGAAGGATGCTGTTGGTATTCATTCTAAGTGTGACAACACTGAATTACTCTGTTGTTACATTCGTGGTTTCCAGTTGGGGATTTACAATAAAATATTTTTAGAAATGGCAACCCACTCCTATATTCTTGCCTGGGAAATCCCATGGACAGAAGAGCCTGGCGGGCTACAGTCCATGAAGTTGAAAAGAGTCGGACACGACTGAGCGACTGAGCATGCATACATCTTTAGAACGTTGGCTCTCAAACTTGGCTGCACTTTGGAACCACTTGGGAGTTTAAAAAAATTACAACTGGTAGCTGGATCCCACCCTCTTATGTTCTGAGTTCAGTGTGGAGAGTGGCCTTGCCATTGGAATTTTTTAGTCTCCCAGGTGATTTTAAAAATACGGCCAAGTTTGAAAAATCCTTCTTTGAAACAGTGCAAAGTTTTAAATTCCTATTCTAATGTTAGCAAAAAAAATTAAAGAATGTTTTTTTATGACTGAAATACTACATATTTGCTTTAGAAACCACAGACAAACCAAAACAAAATATTTAAATTATCTACAGTTCTTTCACTGAAAGATGACCAATACAGTTATTTGTTTTTTTCCTGTTCATATATTTAAAGTCTTTAACTATAATGTTACTCTTTGATATAATTTTATATATTAATGCCAGATTGTTTTATATCTGTTTTTTATGTTTACATGCTTTACTGGACTGAGAAATTCTTGATCCTTTTACAACATAATCATGGTGTTGGATTAACCCTTATAGGCCAGTAACCATCAAAGTGAAAGAGTATCTCTGTTTCTGCAGAGTTTGTGTTTTATTCAGAGGTAGCACTTAGAAAACTAATTTAGATATCTTTCCTTTTTAAAAAAATTTTATTGGATTGTAGTTGATTTACAGTGTTGTATTAGTTCAGGTATAAGCATGGTGATTCAGTTATATCTGTATCTCTCTCTATATATATATATATTCATTCTTTTTCATATTCTCTTCACACATAGGTTATCATAGGTTATCATAGAATTTTGAGTAGGGTTCCCTGTGCTGTTCAGTAGGTATCTGGTGGTTATGTATCTTATGCATAGTAGTGTTAGATGTCTTTCCTTTGTACTCCAGGGATCGAACCCATGTCTCCTCATTGGCAGGTGAGTTCTTTACTGGTGAGCCGCCGGGGAAGCTGGGGATGCCTTAGAATAGGTAAAGTGCAAATCCTGCAATAAAGGGAAAAAGTCGACTAGTTCCAGAAACATCCCAGCTTTGGCCCCCAGTAGGGCTTCCCCAATGACTTAGTGGGTAAAGAATCCGCCTTCCGAAACAGGAGACACAGGTTCGATTCCTGGGTCCGGAAGATCCCCTGGAGAGGGAAATGGCAACCCACGCCAGTATTCCTGCCTGGGAAATCCCGTGGACGGAGGAGCCTGGTGGGCTGCAGTCCATGGGGTCGCAAGGAGTCAGACAAGACTGAGGGAGCACCCACAAACTTAGTCTTCCCTGGGAATGGCCCCTCTTCCGTCCTTCCGTCTCCCCACCCTACTCCCTTGTCTGCTGTAATAAAAAGGTTTTCAGAGTAGAACTCAGTAATTCTCAGAGTTTGCTGCTTCTCAGATATTTTCCTAATAAAGATTTGGATGAAGGACTGCTGCAGTTTAGTGGAGTTTGGTGATGATGCAACCAGAGCCCATCAGTCAGCTATGACTGTCAGGTCACATTCTTTTCCTCCTCTTCTCAGTGATGAGGAAGAATTTCAGCTAAAGGTGGGGAGAAGACTCGTGCTTCGGCGGATGGATGAGGGATTAACCCACCGGGGAAAGGGGCAATCTGGGAGGTGTCACAGGTTTGCCTGGTGAACCGGTCTTGTCTTCTGTTCAGCCCAGCCAGTTCTGGGCTGCTCCCTGAGGTATTTTTGGTCCTGCAGCCTCAAAATGAGATCTCTCTGCATTTCATGATTTACGGAGGATTTCCTTTTTCTGGATCAACATCTTAACTTGATAATCAGTAGATTTCTTAATCACAAGGCTTGTAAATCACGATTATTTATAATTTCTGTATGGCTCAAAAAAATCTTATATTTTAAGAATATATTATGATCTTTACTGGTTTATTATTGCCCATTTTAGAATGCATTTTTATTTTAAAAAGGAGAATTTGAAAATGTTAACATTTTACTTTGTGAATGCATGAAGTACGTGCATGATTTATGTTGCTGAAATCCTTCAGCATTGAGGCATTTATGTAGTTGCAAAAACTGCAAGAAAAATTAGAAGCTATTTCTCCATCTTTCTTTAACCTCTTCATGTAGAATTCACAATGGCTTTTAAAGAATATAAAGCCATTAAAGATAGTTAAAACCATCAGATGTCTTGCTTTACTAAGAAATTAACAACAAAAACAAAATGAAAGAATAAGATAGCAAGCCTGGTTTATTTACCTGTATAATATGTATCTCACTCACTCAAAGATCATAATGAAAGAGAAGGAATCCTTAAACTGACATTATATCATATAGCAGAAAAATTAAGTAAAGCATACAGGATATGATACTTATTTAAACACCAGATTTATTCAGTCAGTCCCATTGACATGCAGATATTTCTGGAGTGTTGTGCCAGTCACTGGGGCCAGGGGTGTTTTATCATTTAATGGTACCTCTCTGCTGCGCTTGATGAGCTGTCCTGGAAAAACATTTTGAAGCAATAAAGCATCCATTTGGCTCGTAAGTAATGAGGGAGGCATTGCTCTTTGCATTAACTATTTATTGAGAAAGAGGAGTGACCAATTGCTAATAAGCTTTATCCAGAGAGCATCGTGGAAAACAGAAGAAAAGTGAGGTTCTGTTCAATTTCACATGCAATGAACAAATACTCAGTGCTGAATGGTTCGTGCTCCCCACCCATGTGACTTCTGGCCAGCTGTATTTAAGCAGGAGAGCCTGTGCAGAGTACTAAAGTCCCCTTGGTCTGCGGAAGGATTGTTAGCCTTAACTAATGATGGTTAAGAGGAGGCAATAGGCAATGACCGGTGAGTAACTACAACTGTGCTGAGCTCTGTAGCTTTGAGTAAAGGACTTATTTCCTAAGATGAGCTGTAGTGATTGAGGCCTGCCAGTTTACTCCTTTGGAGAAGTGCTCCGTGTTTGTTTGTTTGTTTTTAATATAATTATTACTTTTCCATAACTTGAGAAATCTGCTCTCTAATGCAATATGTAGATTATCACTCAATCAAATGGCTTTTAACCTGAGAAAATTTTTTGTTTGCTCTATAAATAAATATATAATTTATTGCTCGGAATTAATTTCCAGGTAGTAATGTAACATTTTGTTTTTCTTTCACAAATAAATTAATGGTCCCTTCTTTCTGTAAATGCTTAGGGTGTAACAACTTCAAGATTACAACCAGAGTATTGTATTCACACATAAATAGTGGCTGCTTTCAAATCATTTCAGAATTTTATACCTCGAAGAATCTTACTTTTGGTACTAAAAGAGCATGAAATTTTTATTCCTCTTGCTTTAAGATTCTTGGTGTAATGAATTTGCCTTCTTTAGTAACATGAGAAAAAAGATGAAAGTCATAATTATTTTCTTCTCTTAAAGCCAACTAAAGGACTTGCATGCTAATTCCTCTTCCCTGCTCTCACTAAAAAGTAGTACAGTGGAGTTCCACACGATAGGAAGAAAAATTCATCACATAAATCATATTACAATAGGCCATGGGAAGGATGTGTAAAACCCAACATTACTTAAAACAGAATAGTCTTGAAACTGTAATGAACCCATAATGAAATCATTTAATATTACATTCCTTTAATTTTCTAATTTAAAAAATTTTCATATTGAAAAATGTATTCTAAGCTTACTGTGAATTATTTTGAAGTATATTTTAAATTAAGTTTCAAGATATATTCCATGAAATAAGAATATTCTGCTCATTTGAGTTCACAGGCTTGGGTAAAGGGCTGAAAAGCCTGATAAGTGAATAGCAATGAGATAAAAAACCGGAAAAGATTCGTCAGAATGTGTCTTTCCTAGAAACATTCTGTACCCCAGTGAGAACTAAATCCATTAACATTATAGGGAATCATACTTTCTTCATCAAGGAAGTAAGGACTCAAAGGTTAGAAATAGAATCACCTTGCAAGATGTTAGGTCTTGTAATAACCTCTCTTTGTTGCCTGTTAGCAATCATTAGGTTGAATTCTCCCTTTCAGATAATCACTCCATTTAGAAGACTAATGCTGTGCGCTGAGAATAGGAAAGAGATGGAGGATTGGATCAGCTCACTGAAGTCTGTACAGACCAGAGAACCTTACGAGGTAAAGTAGCATCTCTCTCGTCCTCTTGTGCTCTTAAGAGAATAAATGTGAACCGTAATGCTACAGCTATACTCTGGGGGGAAGAAAAAGTATGTGTAGATTCATTCAGCAACCTGTTTAAACCTGATATAGTGTTGTTTTGGTTTTTTTTTTTTTTTAGCTAAAGCAGAGTGTTTTAGTTTTAAAAATAATGGATTTGAAATTTCGATCATCATCTGGTACCTCCTGAATGTAGTCCTGTTCTCTTGTCTGGCACACCTACCCTGACGTCTCGTTTCCAGGTGGCCCAGTTTAACGTGGAACATTTCTCAGGGATGCATAACTGGTACGCGTGCTCCCACGCCCGACCTACTTTCTGCAACGTGTGCCGAGAAAGCCTCTCTGGAGTCACCTCCCACGGCCTGTCCTGCGAAGGTACGGTAGCATCCGGGGTGTGTCCTCCCTCGACACTGTCCTTACAGTAAACATGCGGCCGCCGGTACCTCTGCGAACAGAGGATCGGCGTCGCAGCAAGACATTGCCCTTGGGTGGAAGCAGTGAGTGGGAGCCTCTCAGGGGACCAGAGTGTTGTCCTTATACTGTGGCTTCAAGCGGAGCTCTGCCCGGATGCGAACGGCTTAGAACATAGTTGAGCTTAGGAAAAGATAACATAAAATCATCTGAAGGAGGAAATGTCAACCCACTCCAGTATTCTTGCCTGAAAAATCCCATGGACAGAGGAGCCTGGTGGGCTCTGGTCCAAAGAGCCGCAAAGAGTAGGACATGACTGAACAAGTGAGCATACACGCGTAAATCAAAATATGGCATTTCCCTCCTCAGGAACTAGCATCTACTGGTAAAGAAAATTCTGTAGACTGTGTATATCGTTCTCATCTCCCAGCATTCTTTTTCTGTTCTGTTTGATTATAGAGGACAAAACTTTCTGGTGGACAGTATACACTCTTTTGGCAGAATTTCTGATGGTTACTTACACTCCATCATTTTAAATGTTTTATTTCATTTGTGTTTAATGTAACTGGGGCTTCCCCGGTGGCTCAGATGCTAAAGAACTTGCCTGCAAGGCAGGAGACTTGGGTTCGATCCCTGGATCAGGAAGATCCTCTGGAGAAGGGAATGGAAACCCACTCCTGTATTCTTGCCTGGAGAATCCCAGGGACAGAAGTTGGCTGTCTACAGTCCATGGGGTTGCAAAGAGTCGGACATGAATGAGCGACTAACTCACACACACCTTTTAAATTTCTTTAAAGTTTTCTAAAAATAAGGTCTATGCTGTTGTTCCCATCACAGGATTTGTGGGTTATTTTTAAATTTAAGAGAAGTGACCACTTAATGTCACCAGGAGAAAACTCATATCTCTTCTGATTTATTTAATTGCTCAGCGGTTCCATCACTGTGCACTTCTTTTTAAACTACATATACTACTGCTATTAGCTTTTTTCTCTTAATACAAAAAATTCTTAGGTAATTTTGTAATATAACTGTATTACAATCAAATAATAAATTAGAAATAGAGTCACAGTTTTAACTCATTTTGAATTATAAAATCCAAGATACATCAGTATTTCAGCTATTTAACATGACCCAGCTTAGTGCATAAGAATAGGGTTCTCTAGTTAAACTCTGGGGGTTCAGATTCCAGTTTCAATACTACAAACTATGACCAGGACTGGTGTAACCCTTTTAGATTTTTGCTTCCTCCTTTCTAAAATGGGGATAATAGTCATTTATACTATAAAAATGAAATAAGAGAATGCATACAATGATGCTATTTTTCTAGTCAGATAAATTGTAGACCTTTTTGGTGAGTTGTATAAGCAATCTGTAATTGCTTGATGCATTAACTGCCTGATGCATTAAAATTCATGAAAATGAGAATTTGGAGGAGACATGAACATTTTTTTTAGATTTAACAAATGATTGAAAACAAAGACATAATTAGTCTTTCTGACTTTAGTGATTATATGGAGTTATTCTGAAGGTCTTTGTACGATTACCTTGGTGGTTTAGCCGCTAGGTCATGTCCAACTCTTGTGACCCCATGGGCTATAGTCTGCCAGTCTCCTCTGTCCATGGGATTCTCCAGGCAAGAATACTGGAGTGGGTTGCCATTTCCTTCTCCAGAGAATCTTCCCAACCCAGGAATTGAATCCAGGTCTCCTGCATTGCAGGCAGATTCTTTACCAACTGAGCTATGAGGGAAGCCCCCCTACAGTTACCTTATAGTCTATTATTCCTCAAACTGCTAAAAAAAAATCTAATCTAATAGTATCTTAGATACTGTTAGAACTGATCTGTGGTACCCTTCTGATCTGAGAGTTATGCATTATTAAATATATTTAATTGTAAAGGAGTTGAACTTAACAGTGAGATGACTGAATATTTTTCTAAGCATTTTAAAATAAAAATGAAAATTACATTAGCTGGTGAGGATAAAAAACTTCCAAGTCTTTAAAAAGATGTGTTACATTATTCTATTGATAATTAAGTTTCTGATTTTTAAAGGCTCAATTATAGCATTTTTAAATTATCTTTTAGAGGAATATATGTTAGTATTCAATTTTTTTGTTGATAAAAGTTTTAAATCTTGCCCATTAGTATATTTAGAACTGCAGCAGAAGATTTTAGAAATCCCAAGGGTTTTATCAATACCCAAAAAGGTTGCCTTTTATTTTGTGTCGTTTTATTGTTTAGTTGCTAAGTCATGTCTGACTCTTTTGTGACCCCTTGGACTGTAACCCACCAGGCTCCTCTGTCCATGGGATTTCCCAGGCAAGAATACTGGAGTGGGTTGCCATTCCCTTCTCCAGGGGATCTTCCTGACCCAAGGATCAAACCCGCCTCTCCTGCATTTTCAGGGGGATTCTCTACAATGAACCACTAGGGAAGCCTTTTTATTCTGTGAGAATGTAGTTATTTAGGATATGTTTATTGTAAACAAAATTAAACTTTTAGAAATCCCCCTTGAAATCTGCATAAACTGCTTGTTTAGCGAAACTGAAGGCTTACAACACAAAAAATTTTTAGTTATAACAGAGGTGCAAATACAGGAAAAATTCATTCAGTAATGACAATGAATAATGTATTATAATAGAATCCAGCTTCCAGGGTGCAACGTCAACACTATATTTACTTAGTCTTTCTGCCCCTTTTTCACAGTAAAAGGAGTCTGTAGTGATTTGTTTTCTAGGCTTGTGCTGAACAGTAACTAAATGATCATTTTAAAGCCTGGCATATACAAAGTCTATGAATGAAAAACAGAAGGCAGGAAATACATTTCACGGATAATTCCCTAAATCAGTTGAGAATGTTAATTATAATTTCAGAGCATAGTTGTGCTTCACACATATTTAAACAGCACCCTAAGAATAAAAAGTTAGATGGTAATTCTTTTTAATCAACAGCATAAAGTATCTCTATACAGGTATTTATGAATTTTTGTCTTAACCACTTCTGAACACTTAAAACTTGTTAAAGACTATATTGCAATAAAGAATCATAATTTTATTATAAGCCAGGATATTTTTTAAGTTCTGTAGTTTAAAATAATGGCTATTACAGGTCAGGAAAAAAGGCTTTATTTCAGAATCACTTGTTTGGAGAAAATTGTCACCTACCAAATTAAGGTGCTTATTCCTCATGTCCATTCCTTAGTGACCATAATTTCAGTCCAGTTTGTTTTATTTTAATCATTATGTATTATATTAAACACCTTTGTGATTCTCCATGCTCATTGCATGAAGAATTTTATTATTACAAAAGTGATTTTTATTTTTCATAAAGTGTTTAATTTTTAATGGCAAAATCTTCAAAAAGCCATGAAATTAGACCCTGTTGCCCTCTTTGTATTACTTCCTTCTTTGTCTCTTAGAAAAGTTATTGACTATCAACACATATTTGTACTTAGAAAACAGTTTGCTTTTTTACTAAAACTAGAACCATTCTTTTGAGAAATAAAATAACAGATTGAGCCAGTTAAATAATTTAAAATACTAATGTAAAAGTCACTTGCCTTATAGCAAAAGGGAGCAGATATCATGCTGAAGTAACTTTTCAAACGAAGCTTACTTCCTGCGTTGCTGTTTCTTTACATTACTGATTCTCAGCAATAAAGTTAAGTGGAAAATTTGTTTTCTATATGAAGACTGTTCTTGAGTCACAAAGTCATTTATAACAAAAATATTATGATTTCCAGTAAAGAATTTGTCAGTGTACACGAAAGAGCAGGTAAATGTAACATTGCCAGTGTCTATATACTCATGTTGTTTTTACAGAAAAACAGCTCAATTTAGGTGGCTATTTATATACTGGCTATTTATGATACCTGAAGCATTCTGAACATTTGGCTATATAGGCATCTTATTTATTTTACTTGACCTGTTTGTTTTCATGTTATATTAAATTAAGACAATTTAAAGAGAAGGGCGCATAACCTGTTATTTCAAATTTGTTAATGGTTTACTGGTAGACATTCAAAAACCATGCTAAAAGGAGTCACCTTTTCATTTTGAATTTGCAGCAGATACCTTATTATGTTTCTACCAAAATGATCTCTACTTTTAAATATTTCTCTGAAAAGTCAGAGACCCTTTATAACGTCAATATTCATTAGTGATTGGCTCAGTGTATGTTAACGTGTGTCCTTGGTGGGCTTCCCTGGTGGCTCAATGGTAAAGAGTCTACCTGTGGTGCAGGAGACACGGGTTCCATCCCTGGGTCGGGAAGATCCTCTGGAGGAGGACATGGCAACCCACCCCAGTATTCTTGCCTGGAGAATCCCGTGGACAGAGGAGCCTGGTGGGCTACAGTCCACGGGGTCGCAAAGAGTCCAACAGGACTGAGCAACTAATGAACAACAACTTGTGTCCTTACAGGGATGGATAAGCTTAGTAGTAGTCAAGTTCTGATTTTCATAAGCAAGGTTTAATTTTTCAAATAACTTGTGGCTTACTTATTTTTTTCATGTATGTGTTGCTTCTGTCTTGCTGTTTCCTCTTATTTCTCTTCTGTAGGTATCTTTCTGATAATATGGCTGGGGAGCTTTAGTGATGCATGTAGTGGGAGTGTCACTTCATTATTCCTTTCTTCTGCATTATCATGTAGTCATCCCAACAGGATACTTTTAAAATCTTTTTTAAAAAAACATTATTTGTTTTCAACTGGAGGATATAGGACTTCCCTGTAGATCAAATGGTAAAGAATTTACTTGTGATTCAGGAGACCAGGTTCAGTCTCTGGGTTGGGAAGTTCCTCTAGAGGAGGGAATGGCAACCCACTCCAGTATTCTTGCCTGGAGAATTCCATGGATAGAGAAGCCTGCAGTCCATGGGGTCGCAAAGAGTCGGACGCGACTGAGTGACTAACACACACGCAAATGCTTTACAGTATTATATTGGTTTCTGCCGAACATCAGTATGAATCAGCCGTAGATTTACCTGAGTCACCTCCCTCGAACCCCCCCCCACCTCCCTCCCCATCCCACCCCTCTCAGTTGTTACCGAGTTCTGGTTTGAGTTCACTGAGTCACATGGCAAATTCCCAATGACTGTCTCTTTTGCACGTGGTACTGTATGTCCCGTGTTACTGTCTCCTTGCATCCCACCCTCTCCTTACCCCCTGCCCCATGTACATAAGTCTGTTCTTTATGTCTGTGTCTCCATAGCTGCCTACAGATTATTTCATCAGTACCATCTTTCAAGATTCCATATTTTTGCGTTAGTATACAATACTTGTTTTTCTCTTTTTTACTTACTCACTTCCAACAAGATACCTTTTAAAAAATATTTATTTGGCTGTACTGCTCTTAGTTGTGACATGTGGGATCTAGTTCCTTGATCAGGGATCGAACCTGGGGACCCTGCATTGGGAGCACAGAGTCTTGGCCACTGGACCATCAGGGAAGTCCCAACAGGACACTTTTAAAAGATAGTGCCATCTTTGTGACCCTCGTCGATGTATTTCCCATGATGCCTGGATATTTTCTTGACGTACTTGGACTTTCAAATTCCCCTGAATTATCTTGTTCTTTATTTCTCTTATATTTTCAAACTTTTTATTTAAGTGTAATATACGAACAGAAAAAAGAAAATATCAGAAGGGTACATAGTTTGTTGAATTTTCACAAATTAAATGCTTTTATGTAATTAGCGCCCAGACTTAGAAATTGGATGTTACCAGAACTCCTGTATTACTGAATTTTATCTTCTTATTTGTGTGTGTGTGCGCACGCGCGCGCGTCGTCTCCTTTCTCCATAATTAATTCTTTTAGTATTTGTTTCCTTTCTTCTCTTAGGAGTAAGTGAAATCTCTCTAAGTAGCAGTCTGTAGCTTGATCAAAATGCTTCATAAGCACATTATCATATTTGCCTTTTAGAATATCGACTGTTATTGAAGAGTAAGAAACTTTTAAAAATATTGTCTTTCTTCTACTCATGCCCCCCACTCCTTTGAAATTTCATGCTGTGATTTCCTTTCATTGTTGGTCCAAAAGTACATATTCACTTAGCAATGGTTGGCTTTTTATTTTAGTGTGTAAATTCAAGGCTCACAAACGGTGTGCAGTGAGGGCAACAAACAACTGCAAGTGGACGACCCTGGCCTCCATCGGGAAGGACATCATCGAGAACGAGGATGGGGTGAGCTCCTTCCATCTCTGCTCTCTCCCAGGTCCCCCCACTCCTTTATTCTCTGTTCCCATGGAAATTAAGTGGGAGCCATCTAATTAGTTAAATTACAACAGGAAGTTAAGAGGAAGTGTTGATTGTTAGGATTAGATGGAAAGTTTGGGTAGATTGTGACTTTTTATTTTCAATTCAATCCTTTGTAGCTTCTTTCAGCTCTTAAATTTTAAGGGGATTGGTGTGTAAGGGCTTAGGAGGGGTTGTTGGGCTGGGCTGATGTTGTAGACCCTTATCTGGCTGACTAAGGTACTCTTTAAGGCTCAGCTCAGCTGTATACTCAGACATTCACTCCTCAGACTTTGGGGCCTGCTCCCCCCACGTTCAAAACCTTATCTCCCTTGCATGCAAATCTCTGATACCCCTTCCTGGTCACTTTATGATAATCCCTCTCTGTGCTCAGTGAGAATACAAATCCTGCAGGGTAGGGGTTTAGTCTTATTTTTGTATCCCTATAGTGCTTGGGCATAATAGATGCTCATTAAAAGTGGGGGAAAGGAACGCATGCCAGGAATGACACATGTTGCTGATTCCATAGAGTAAGAAATCACTGTATCTCTTCTGTGGGCTAAGAATGATGTCCTCCGTGGTCTTTAACTTGACTGCCCTTTCTTTCTGCTGTGTAGGTGGCTATGCCTCACCAGTGGCTCGAGGGTAACTTGCCCGTGAGTGCCAAGTGTGCTGTCTGCGACAAAACGTGTGGCAGTGTTCTCCGTCTTCAAGATTGGAGATGCCTTTGGTGTAGAACGATGGTGAGAGTTTTATAAATATTTTCCATTAAAAGA
Organism: Cervus elaphus; assembly: GCF_910594005.1. NCBI lineage: Eukaryota > Metazoa > Chordata > Mammalia > Artiodactyla > Cervidae > Cervus > Cervus elaphus. The sequence continues at coordinate 13,303,673 of NC_057844.1, forward strand.
AATGTTTCTTCCTGTATCTTCATCTATGTGATTTAGAGACAAAGCTAAGAATTTATGGCAGAGCACAGCCTGGTAGTAAGTATATGCACCCATTTTGGTGGTGGTGGTTTAGTCGCTTAATCGTGTCTGACTCTTGTGACCCCATGGACTGTAGCCCGCCAGGCTCCTCTGTCCATGGGATTTCCCAGGCAAGAATACTGGAGTGGGCTGCCATTCCCTCCTCCAGGGATCTTCCTGACCTGGGGATTGAACCCACGTCTCCTACATTGTAGGTGGTCTCTTGCATTGCAGGCATTCTCCTGCATTTCTTTACCAGCTGAGCTACCAGGGAAGCCCATTTTAAGGTGCACCTTTTTCAAAGTGTATTCCTTCCACTCTGGGTACTTCTGCACGTGCCCTGTTTATGACACCTATTCTTGTTATATATTTCTTTTATCTGAGGACCTCTTTCCCACAGTCTTATTGTTTTTCATCAAGCTTCAGCCGCATCTAGTGGTTTGCTATTTTCAGCCCGTTTTAACACCTGTTGCTGACAGAAAGCCACCAGATTTTGACTGACAAGCAAGGTGTGGGTTTGCTACAACCTCATGTGTTTTCTCTTGACAGAAGCCAAATTCAGTAGGCTCTGCACTGATACAATTTAAGTTGTATGCATTTATGTTTTAGAAATGAGTAAATATTTAAAATCTTCTTTGCACATGCAAGCAAGTGGTGGGAAGCAGATATAGTGTAGCATGGAGCCCACGGCAAGGAATTCTCCCACCTCTGACAGACTGCGTGAGGACTGGGCCTCCATGCTGCAGGAGGGTGGTCCGAGCAGGAACTCAGGGTGACCTCACGGCCCTCAGAGGGTGACGTGGGGCCAAAAGACGGCGGGGCGAGGAGGCAGTGTGTGCCCACCTGAGCACTGGGCGATGCTGTCCCACTAGGGTGCTGATTGCCTTGCATTGAGGCTGAGTTATTTGGTCATGTTTTGAGTCTTGGAAGTCACCCCCTCCCCCCAACAAAAAAAGATGGGAAACCATTGCTCTCAGTAAGTATGTTGAAGGGACTTCCATGGTGGTTCAGTGGTTAAGAGTCTATACTTCCACTGAAGAGGTGAGAGTTCAATCCCTGGTCCAGGAACTAAAATCTTTTCATGATGTGGCCAAAAAATTAAAATTAAATAAAAAATAGTGTTAATAAAAATTTTAAAAATACTGTTGATTTGAAGGTCAGTGAATGCAAGAGGTCTGCGTATGATGTCTTGATTTTGTAATCAATGAAATTGATTCCATGGGCCATGGAGGAAAAATAACTCCTATGACTTATTTTTAGTCAGGACTGATAGGTTATCTTGTGTTCCTTTTTCGTCTTTGAATCAAACATGATTCTCCTGATCGCCATGATTTTGTTTTCCTTCATCAATTAGCTCTTTTATTGCCGTAGATGTTACTTTTCATTTTTTATCCCATGTAATATAATATACAGATTATATTAGATAATCTCTTTCTTTTTGGAGTTTTCGAGCAACCCTAACCCTGAAAACATTCTTGTGCCATTCAAACCAGATTTTAAGTCAAGATTCCATCCCACCTAAGATTTCTATTTTGGGGGGATAACTGCTGATGTATACCTCTACCACCGCTTTTATTAGTCTGCATTTGCTGAAGTCTATTTCTCTACTTCTGAAACTGCAGCTGCTCTTTTTATAACTTTTTGAAAAGAAAGGAGATCATCTGTGTAATGATTCGTTTTAGAAAGGTTTTATAAAAGTTGTCTTTACATGCAATATCTAGCGCTCTACTTATCTTTAGTCAGCTATTATCTTTTTTTAGTTGAAGTATGCTTGATTTACAGTGGGGTGTTAGTTTCAGGCACGCTGCACAGAGATTCAGTTATACATAAGTAAATATATACGTATTTATATATATTTATTTTCAGATTCTTTCCCTTATAGCTATTAGAAAATATTGAGTCGAGTTCCCTGTACTGTACAGTAGGTTCTTGGTTGGTTATCTATTTTACATACAGTAGTGTGTATATGTTAATCCCAAACTCCTAATTTATCCTGCAGACATAGGAGATAAACTTAGGGTAACCAAACAGGAAAGCTTGCTATTATTCAGTCGCGCAGTTGTGTCTGAGTCGGTGATGCCATCCAACCATCTCATCCTCTGTTGCCACCTTTTCCATCCCTCTTAATCTTGTACATCACATACACTATCATTGATCTGTTATGATATTATTTTGCCTTTAAATTATGAGTTTCTAACAGCAACATATCTAGTATCTAAACATAGTCACTTGGTTCAAAACCAAACCAAGCCGTATTTCCACAACCTTAATGAATCAGCTCCTAAGTTTGCCAGCTGTTGTCTAGTTTGTGGACATAGTTTTACCTTTTTCATAAAAATAGTGAAGATATAATTTTATTTCTGCTTGTTTCTTTTAACATTGTTATAATTTTTCTGTTTTACTTCATGATTCTCAGTTTTCTTTTAAAACTGTGCATTCTCATTTTTCTAAAATCCATATGGATTAATTATTATAAACCATATTAGGAAACTGTCCTGTATCAGGTCGTCAGCAGAACAAAAATCACTATTAAATTTCAATTATTTTCTCAAAAGTTTTGATAAATATGTGTTTAACTGATATGCCAGTTTTCTAAAAGGACTAATGAAATAAAACCACATTAAATAAGTGCTTTATGAAGTGCCTGCTTTTACTGATAAAGCATTTAAAGGCTCTCTAGGTAGGTACATAAATTATTCTAAATTGCCTAGGTCCTACATTATTTGTTTGCCCTGCTTGAGTGACCTTGCATCTTTTTTTGCTACGGAGTTAAGACATCCGCTGAGTGCCGGTGATGTGGATCACTTCTCAAGATGAGTGGGCGATAGTAAGACCTTTTTCTTTTCCTTTCTGAGCCTGCAGTCTAGCTGAGACGGTAGGCACAGATGTCCTTATAACTGTACTAGCATGACGGTGTTATAAAAAGGGTGTGAATAGAAAGTTGCAGGGTCCCTGCAGACGCCTTGCAGACTGTATTTATTTTCATTATATTCTGTACGAATTTTGTACAATGTCATCAGTTTTTCCTATGGACAGTGATGCTTGGACGCATACCATTTTGCTTCCCTTCTTCATCCCTTCTTCCCTCCCTTCCTCTCTTCTCTTCTTCCTTCTTCCTTCCTCTGACCTCCTTCCTCTATCTCTTCCTTTCTCCTTGCTTTCACCAGGCATTTGCTGACTACATACAACTTGCCTGAGTCACCCATGGAAACAGACTGCACAGACCAAATCAAATTCCTATCTCTAAAATGATTAGTCCATTCCTTAGAAGTATAAACACTGTGGCATTAAAATAATTTATGAATTCCTGAACATTTGAAGATGCACTTGATCTTCATTTTTCAGTTCCTTAGACATAGTTTGTACCATAACGAAACGTGGGTGTATGTTAGTGATTCCTGAAGGTTTATTTCTTTGCTTCTAGGTACACACTGCCTGTAAAGATTTATATCATCCTGTATGTCCACTTGGCCAATGTAAAGTATCTGTCATACCTCCAATTGCACTAAACAGCACTGATTCTGATGGTAAGTGTCAGTAGTATAAGTATGTGTATTCCTGGTTTATCAAATGTTGATATGTACACTATTTTCCTAGTATAAATAACATTGTAGTTGGTTATTATGGTCAGTTTTTATATAATAATTCCATTTCAGTTGCAGAACAGTACATTTAATTTATACAAGAACATTTTAAAATTAAGGTTTAACATAACTATTAACACAGTGGTGAAATTACAGTGTAGAAGATTTATAGATTTTACATTTCTGCAAATCAAATAAGATCATTATTCCGTAAGAAAATGCAACCTGAACAAATTAATTTTTTATAAGCATTTTTCCCTTCTGTAATTGAAACTGCCCATTAGCAAAGCTCTTTTTGAAACCTGTTTTCCTATCGTTTCGTTGTAGGAATTTATATTCCCATACATTCATTCACTTTTTTAAATGTTAATATTTTACAACTTAATTGTACATGTGGAAGAACCCATTTATAACACTGGTTTGGGGATAGCATACTTATCACTTCTTTGTAAACAAACTGTATTACATAAGGCTTTTTCCATAAACTATTATTAATGTTTTGCATCAATAAAGTGCCTTATGCTTTTCAAACTTTTTATAGAAATATGCCAATAGATATCATAGCTACTAGAAGCTGCACAAGATATGATTTTTTTTAACCTGTGCTGTTAACAACCTCCCCCTAAGCCCCAATATATCAACGTTCTGTTATTTATTATAAAATTTAAAAATACTTTGAGACCTTAACACGGGAGGTGTTAAATATTTTATAATACTGAAAATTAGCATGACCCTTTAACAACTGTGAATTTGTAGACTATGATTGGTCTCTCTTAATAATTAAGTGTCGTTAGGGCAAGTGGTAGATCTCAAATTATCTGTGCTTAATACTTTCACCATCTTTTGTATGATTTTTCATTATAGCTCATATTTTAAAAGGTAAGTTCTGTGTTCTTAATATGTAAGTAATAAACCTGTCTGCATATGGGGGCTCTGAAGTATGAATTTCTTGTTTTTCTTCTAAAGTTTTGTTAAGAGAAAGCGGTACATATTGATCTTACATTGTTTTTGTTTTTTTCTCCCACAGGTTTCTGTAGAGCAACGTTTTCATTCTGTGTTAGTCCTTTATTGGTTTTTGTCAATTCTAAGAGTGGAGATAATCAGGGAGTAAAGTTTCTTCGTCGATTTAAACAGTTACTAAATCCAGCTCAGGTGTTTGATTTGATGAACGGCGGTCCTCATTTGGGGTAATTGATTACTGACAAATCTTCCTTGAATGAAATGTAGCACTAAGTGTGAAATACATTTGGTTTTTCGGTTCAGGAAAATTGTAGATTCATCTAGACGCCTCTGGGTTGATCTTCTCACACTTCCCTTTTTTTAACGTTCTAATTATAAATTTTAACACAACCTTTTTGATATTTATGTAACTTCCTTATGTGCCCAAAGTTCTAAAATTTGTTTAGAAAATGTTTTAGAATATGTCCTACATCAAACAGTTCTGTTTGCTTAGCTCTGCAGAAGTAGACCAACTTGTGTAAATGGAGAAATACAAAAAAAATAACTTCAGAAAATGATTTGCATGAGAGGCTAGTATTGAACTGTAAACAGTACAAATAATCAGTTATTTAACCGAAACACAGATACTCTTGGGGCTCTCAGAAATAAGTTCTTAAGAATTTCAGACTTGGTTCCCATAAATGACAGAAAGTACTTTTGTTAACTGTCCATTTCAAACTTCCTGGAATGTCATATAATTTAAAATCTGGGGGAATAAAATAAGTGTTTCAGTGACGGAAAATATGCCTTGAGGCACTTTGGATACATTTTTAGTATCTATCTATATATTAGTATATATATATATGATATTTGTTGAAGAGGTGATATTGAGTCATCTGAACCAGGGGCGTACAATCTCTTTATGATTTACCTATGCCAACTTGGCTTTTCTCTTGAATTCCACTGTAACACAGAAGTAGAAATGAAGGTTTTAGACACCAGTTCCTGAAAAGGCCTTTTGTGTTTTGTGATTCAGCACTCTCCCGTCTTCTCTGTTTCTCTTCTCAGTCTCTCTTTGTGCCCCTTTTCACTTTTGTCCTTTCGGGGTCTTCCTTCTTGTTTCCATTGCCTTTTTCTTGCTATCTCAGGCCCTTCTGGTTCCGTGGGTATTGATCTTCATTTGAACCCAAGTCCTTCCTTATGTACTGTGTCTCCCTTCCTTCCCGCTGCATGGGTCCTGGCTCTTTCTCATCTAGCTTCTCTCATCACCTCTGTCTCTCCCATTGCTAATTAGCTTTGTCTCTCTTTCTAGCATATCTGTTTTATAATCCTTCATGGCTCCAATATCTTATTTTTTCACATTTTTTCTACTCATCCTCTAAAATTCCAAGGAACTCCTTTTGTGAAATTTCTTGAGATTGTCTCCATATTTTTTCGATTTTCCACAATACTTGAGGTGTACAAAGGTACATTCAGAAGGTGAGATGTGTCAAAATTTGATGAAGGAAGGCAGAAGTAAAAAGATTGACCTGAGAAAAGGAAAAGAGGAAGTAAAAAAACTACTGGCAGTATGGTGGGGGTATAACAGTGATGTTGGGTGGATCTCTAGGAATTGCCCCCAGGCCACTCAAGAGCATCAGTGCCCTGGATTCTCAACCCTGGGTTTAATATGCTACTCATGGAAATAATATATCCTTGTGATAGAAAGAAAAAGTCACTACTTTTACCATCACCTATCACTTAACCTTTAATAATCTTTCTTGGATTCTGCTTCTTTTTTGTTTTCGCATTTCTCACTCCCCTTTCTTCCTAATTTTGTCTCCATTTCTGCTTATAATCCTCTTTCCTCTTTATGATTAAGACATTTTCATGAGTTCAGCATTGCACTCAAATTAATTTTTATAGTATGATTCACCTGTAAGAGTTCTTATATTTAATCTGAACATGAGTACCAATAAGTAACAACAGAATGACAAAAGAATTGGAGAAAGTGATTTTTATTCACTTATCCTAAAATAAAATACTTCTTACTTTCAGTTTAAGATTATTCCAGAAGTTTGACAATTTCCGGATTCTTGTTTGTGGAGGAGATGGAAGTGTAGGTTGGGTTTTGTCAGAAATTGATAAGCTCAACTTGAACAAACAGGCAAGTGGTCATCATTCTTTTCGTTGCTAGTTAACATGAATGTACCCTATCCTGCTGACCAGTGAAGTGCAGAAATGTCGGAGGCCCTCTCTCTTGACTTGTCTGAGGTCTGCTTTGGGGCTGTTTTTCAGTGTCAGCTGGGAGTACTGCCTCTGGGCACGGGAAACGACCTTGCCCGCGTTCTCGGCTGGGGAGGCTCCTATGATGACGACACCCAACTTCCTCAGATACTTGAGAAGCTGGAACGAGCCAGTACCAAAATGTTGGACAGGTAATAACAAATCCTCTTCTAAAACTAGATTGAAAGCAGCATACTGATACCCTCTTTTTGATTATTAGAATTGTACTGACAGTAAGCCCATGAAGGGGTTCCACCCTTGTGGTCTAGAACAGAGCCTGACACAGATCAGACACTCTTTGTTTTTTGAGTGAATGAATGAATTTTTTTTTTAATGAGAAAACTAGTTTAATGAACCCATTATTTTAAAGATAGATGGCTACATTAATACTTACTGTTGTTTAGTCACTCAGTCCTGTCCTACTGTCCACAAAGTACAGTCCTACCCATGGACTATAGCCCACTAGTCTCCTCTGTCCATGAGGTTTTTCCAGGGAAGAATAGTGGAGTAGGTTTCTACTGCCTTCTCCAGGGGATCTTCCCAACCCAGGGATTGAAACCACATCTCCTGCATTGGCAGGCAGATTCTTTACCACTGAACCATTTGGAAAGCTCATGTTGATACTAATTACTTTTAACTGCTGTTTGGGTCAGAAAGCTTAAATAGTTAATTTGTGGGGGTCTTTTGATGAATATACTAGGTATGGCCGTTTCATCTTCTGGTTTCATGAGAACCAAAGAAAACATACAAACTTTAGATAGTATATCTTCTTAATTATACATGTTAATAAGAAATTGAACCAACAAAATACTAAAAAATATAATCCTTTCCCAGGGACAGGAAAATGCTAGGAAAACAGCTTCACATGGAGGAACCATCACTGTTTTTATGGTGTTCTGGATTGCATCTCTTAACTGATCGCCCTCTAAATACCCCACATGTAAAAAGAAAAAAATCCCAGTCTGTGTGACCTGAGTATTATGGAGGAGGTGTTTAGAATTGACATATAGGGAGCAACTGGGCTTCCGTAGTGACTCAGTGATAAAGAATCCATCTGCCAGTGTAGGAGATGTGGGTTCAATTACTGCATCAGGAAGCTCCCCTGGAGAAGGAAATGGCAGCGCACTCCATTATTCTTGCCTAGAGAATGCCATGGACAGAGGAGCCTGGTAGGCTACAGTCTACAGGGTTGCAAAGAGTCAGACATGACTGAGCGCAGGCGCATAAGGAGCAGCCAGGACTCAGTAAGCAGTAACCTCCGTCATCACTGGAACACAAATGTCAAAATCTCATTATAAACTTGAGCTAGCATGAATCAAAACAACTCTGATAGGATTAGCCATCTGGGGAACTCTTCCTGAAAATAACAAAATCTCATCAGGGAGCTGCCAATCCAAAATGTGATTACTCTGAAATAAGCTGTAACCTAATTAATGGTAACCTTGCCTGTCATAAGGTAATGTTGCAATGGCTGATTCTTCTGCTGACAGGATATTTAAAAAGAAAGCTAGATTGGTGAGCATTTATCTGTGTTAATCCCAAACCAGTCATGAGCGGGATCCACTGGTAGTTTGGGAGCATAAAGTGGGCTCAGTCTGCAGTCTTTACAAGAGTCTGGAGGTGGTTTCCCAGAAGACTGCCCAATTCAACGCTTACCAAACCCCACAAGGTATTTTAAATGGCTTTTTGTTGTAAATTTAAATACCACTCTCCCTACAACCTCGGAAATACTGTGAGGCATTTCCTCTGCACTAGGTATGTGCTTTTCCCTTGTATGTTATAAAAATTAACTTCTCCAGGTGGTTAGCAGAGAAACAACACCTCTGCAGTAAAATTCCTTAATACAGACCTGCAAAAAAAAAAAGTGTAAGTGAGACTCTCAGTTGTGTCTGACTCTTTGTGACCCCATGGACTATACAGTCCATGGAATTCTCCAGGCCAGAATACTGGAGTGGGTAGCCTTTCCCTTCTCCAGGGGATCTTCCCACAGGGATTGAACCCAAGTCTCCTGCATTGCAGGTGGATTCTTTACCAGCTGAGCCACAAGGGAAGCCCCCAACCCCCCCCCCCCCCACCAAAAAAAAACAAGCGAAAAAAAAAAAACACAAAGGGGATTTAAAGAGCTAGGACTATGGTTAGAAACATAAGACAGTTTTGTTCCTGTGCTTTCTTTACTAATTTAAGAATTGTTGTTGTTGTTCAGTTGATAAATCGTGTCCAACACGATGAACTGCAGCACGCCAGGCTTCCCTGTCCATCACTATCTCCTAGAATTTGCTCAAAGTCATGTTCATTGAGTTGGTAATACCATCCAACCGTCTCATCCTCTGTCACCCCTTCAGTCAGTCAGAAGGCCACAGGATAACAAGATATCTTAAGCTGACTGTTGTTGTTCAGTTGCTAAGGTGTCCAGTTCTTTGCCACCATGGGCCACAGCACACCAGGCTTCCCTGTCCTTCACCATCTCTCAGAGTTTGCTCAAACTCAGGTCTATTGAGTCAGTGATGCCATCCAACCATCTCATCCTCTGTCACCCCTTTCTCCTCCTGCCTTCAATCTTTCTCAGCATTAGGGTCTTTTCCAGTGAGTCGGCTCTTTACATCAGGTGGCCAGAGTATTAGAGCTTCAGCTTCAGCATCAGTCCTTCCAAGAATATTCAGGGGTGATTTTCTTTAGGGTTGACTGCTTTGATCTCCTTGCAGTCCAAGGGACTCTCAAGAGTCTTTTCCAGCACCACAATTTGAAAGCATCCATTCTTTGGCACTCAGCCTTTTTTATGGTTCAACTCTCACATCCTTACATGACTACTGGAAAAACCATAGCTTTGACTATATGGACCTTTGTTCAGTACAAGTGGAAAACTGATGTTTAGTAATATTCCACATCTTATATGCTTTTTCTTATATATTAACTTATTTAGTCCTCAAACAACACTGGCTAAGAAAAGCATTATTATGACTATTTCACAAAGATGAATGCTGAGTCTTCTGGAGACAGTGGGTGTAAGAATGACTAATATTTTTGGCTGCCTGGCATATCTAGTTGCTTTTCTTGAGAGAGTATCATCTTGTTTAATCCTCACTATACATTTAAGAGATGGATAATACTATCGTCTCTATCTTACAGGTTAAAAGGCTCAGGAGATTTTTTATGTTTTCAAGGTCAAATCACTGATAAGTGGTTGAAGTGATTGTCTACACCAAAATACAGAGTCTTTCCAAGGGCCTTTGTTCAACACTGTACTCACTCTTTAATGCACATGCATGCATGCTAAGTCACGTCAGTCGTGTCTGACTCTTTGCGAACCCAAGGACTGCAGCCCACCAGGCTCCTCTGTCCATGGGATTCTCCAGGCAAGAATACTGGAGTGGGTTACCATGCCCTCTTCCAGGGGATCTTCCCAACCCAAGGATTGAATGCACATCTCTTTTGTCTCCTGCATTGGCGGGCAGGTTCTTTGGGAAGCCCTTAATGCACACAATCACCACCAAATTGGTTCTTACTTTCTGCCTCCAGCTCTGCCTAGTAGGTACCAGTAAGCATCCCTTCCTGGCTCGTGCTGAGACTTTCTCCTGTTTCTTCAACTCCAGTCATTTGCCAATAAAGGGAAGAGGTATAGGTGGAAGGTGCAAGGACACCTGGGTGGATTTCTTTCCCAATTCTTTAACCATCCTTTGACCAGAGAAGTATTTCTAGGTATACGGAACTTGCCTTCCTTGTTTTCAGTTGTGATTTTCCCTTCTTGATGTTTTACAAAGTTTTATTATTTTATTCATTGCTTTTATTACATCTGTTTTCTGCACCAGAATATACGCTTTATTGGAGAAGTTATATTCACTTTTGTATTACCAGACCCTTGAATACTGTCAGTGTGAGATGTTCAGTACATACCTGTTGCATGGATGAATGAAGGAAAGAAAGACTTTTTATGCTCAAATATGTATATTTGTAATGAGGGCTTCCATGCTGACTCAGCAGTAAAGAATCTGCCTGCAATACAGGAGATGGCGGTTTGATTTCTGGGTCAAGAAGGAAACGGCAGCCCACTCCAGTATTCTTTCTGGGAAAGTCCCATGGACAGAGGAGCCTGGCACACTGCCGTCCATGGGGTCTCGAAGAGTCAGACACAACTTAGTGACTAAACCAGCAACAGGCATATATTTATAATATATTCATATCAAGAGTTCAGTAGTAGTTATACACATCTATTTAGTTTACACACCCTAACAGATAACCTATGTCTTTCAGGGAATTCTCTCAGAATTTGAATTTTGATGCAAACTTATTAGTCTGATTGATACACTAGGTTCTGTTTACATACTTATGCTAATCTTGGGATTTTCCTCTAGGTTCTGTCACTGTGATTTGCTTTTCTTAAAATTTCATAATTTGCAGTACTGCTCTTACTACGCTTTGTGTCTTTGAAAAATCTTTATTTCACATCTTGTTACTGACAATAATAATATCTATACCCAATTGTTCTTCTCAAGTGTTGAAATTATTTTAGATAGATGACTGGATTTATCTGGAGTTGATTGCTTATGTCTAACAGCAAATGATTCAGTGTTTGGTTTGAAATTAATATTTATAGCTAATTGAAATGAATTTGCTTCAGTTAAGCATTATTTCTATTAATATTTTCCTCTCCATTCTGCACTTACTTTCTTAATGTAAGGACTATTTAGTTAATTTCCATTTCATGTCTGTATAAGCTGACTTGGTAAGACTGTTACTTGCAGAATGATTTATTTTTCATAGGTACTGTGCATTTATTTAATCTTGGACATTATTTTAGAATTTGGGGTTGTGACCCATTAGTAACTTTTATAATCTAATTCGAAATTGCAGTGAGATTATTTAAAAGGTAAAACAGAAAAGAACAGAAAAATCATAATGCTTTGCACTTAGTGAAGAGGGGCGGTCTTGTTACATATGTACATTTCTTACTGTGGGCCTTGGCCTTCAAATGTTTGAGAGTCTCCGATCCGAGATTTGATAAGATAGGGAAATCATGAATTATGAACCAGCGTTTTATGAGATTACAAGAAGTCCACCTCTTCCCATGTTTGGTTATTTCAGACATGGTAAACATGTTCATGAATGTGTGTGCACGTGTTTGTGAGGGGCTTCCCTGGTGGCTCGGACGGTTAAGAATCTACCTGCAATGCAGGAGACCTGGGTTCGATCCCTGGGTCAGGAAGATCCCCTGAAGGAGGAAATGGCAACCCACTCTAGTACTCTTGCCTGGAGAATCCCATGGACAGAGGAGCCTGTTTGGCTACAGTCCATGGGGTCGCAAAAGAGTCAGACAAGACTGAAGCGACTTAGCACGAGCATGTGTGGATGTGAGGTGAGACCAAAATCTATTAAATTTTAAAGGAATTTTAGACCAGATATTCTTCTCCCTTCAGGTGGAGTATTATGACCTATGAACTCAAATTGCCGCCAAAAGCTTCTCTACTTCCCGAACCTCCAGAGGCGTCTGAAGAATTTTATGTAAGACTTTAACTCTTTACCTGTTTATCATTTGAAAACAGAGTTGAGTATCTTGAACGATAAAAAAAACATGTATAAGATATGGTAGCATGTTCACTTAATTGTAATTGTTCTTATTTGGGGTTTGGTCTCACTGACTGCCTCTACTCCTCCCCTCTAGAGGAAAGAATCCTTCCCGTCTCGGTTAGGGCCCTTCCCCGACACCCTCCTTGGCTGTGTGAATTCAGCCACATCACTCACCTTCGTGGGTCTCGTCTTCATGGACCTCATCTGTTGGGGAGGTGCCATGTTGGGAGGATTGAAGGAGGTGATGAGGTGTGGAAAGCTTTGCACATGCAGATTCCCTTGCTCACACCCCAAGAGAATTCTCCCTGACTATTCTTCCTGCCTGCTGGTTTACTCTTTGCAGCAGGGCTCTTGGGAAGCCAGCTGATGCCTGGCTCCTGTCAGCTTTCACTCATCTCCTGCTTCAGCCATGAGCACCTGTTTGATTATTAGGTGCTCACCCAGCTCCCTTAAATAACCTCCAAGCACACCAATACTTGTTGCCAGAATATTGTAGACTTTCTCTCTTGCTGCTTTGCCCTCTGTGTTGAGGGCGTATCAGAATAACCTCCCTAGGTTAAGCCTGTTGATCAAGATAAAACAAAGGAAGACAGTGCCCTTCATTCCATCCCTGCTCCACACCGTTAATAACTAGTTTTTAGATGTTCTTAAAGACTCTACATTCTGATTAAACCTCAAAGCACTGGAGATTTTAAAAATAACGTAATTTTCAAAGGATTATTCTCTGACTTACTAAGACCATTTGATCTATGATAGCTTATTTTTTCCCTCTAGGAAAATTCATCTGTTTATTTTACAGTTGAAATCTTTGTTTTGCATTAAGAAAATTATGATCTTGTCAAAACTAAGGAAGGGAATAACATCTAGAAACATGGGCTTTATTCCTTAAAGAAACTAATTGTATTTAAATTTTTTCCCTGATATAGAAATAGCAAAAACTGCTTCTAAAAAATTACGAAAATACAAAAACACCTAACAAAGAAAAGAAAAATTTTATTTATAGTCCTGCCACCCAGAGGTACATGTGTGCTAAATCACTTCAGTCACATCCGGCTCCTTGTGACTCCATGGACTGTGGCCCTCCAGGCTCCTCAGTCCATGGGATTCTCCAGGCAAGAACACTGGAGTGGGTTGCCATGCCCTCCTCCAGGGGATCATCCCGACCCAGGGACTGAATCTGTGTCTCTTCTGTCTCCTGCATTGGCGGGCAGGTTCTTTATCACTAGTGCCACCTGAGAAGCCCTAATTACTAATATTTAATAATCACTGTTAAAGATGAATATATTTTCTACTTTATTTCCAGCAGCATTTCTGTTTGTGTTTATAAGAATATTTTATCCAATATAAACGTAAAGGTTTTATAGGAACCAATCTTTTTTCTTCATAGAATTTTTTAATGTTATAAATTTTCTCTCCAGAGGGACAAAAGGAGGAGATTATCTTGCTCTTCTTACTTCAGAGGTGTCTATCTCCTAGAATATAAAATAAAGCTGGACAATTTACTTTTATCACATGTGTAGTCACTGAGTATAGGGTACAGCTGTGACTACATAGAAGAAGGCTATTTTTAGTGTAAAAGATTTTGAATGAAACTTCCTACAAAACTTTAAATGGATTTTCTGAGTTTCTCTGAGAATATGAATTAAAGAATCCAGAAACTAAGAACCTTTCAGAGAAAGGAAATACTTATATATTTTGTATAATGTCTCTCATAGATGTATTATTTATTTCATTAAAGTCATTTATATTTCATTATAGCCATTGCCGTGTGTCACATGCGTCAAGATGATCCCATTTTTGAAGCACTAATAACAGAGTTGTATGAATACCAGCAACAGTAATACAGGGTAGGTTTTTTATTTTTTCCAGATGACAATTTATGAAGACTCAGTTGCAGCTCATCTTACAAAAATCCTCAATTCTGATGAACATGCAGTGGTCATATCTTCTACCAAGTGAGTTGTGGCGTTCAAGTCATGAAATAGTTATATGGCGAAAATGAGAGGAAAGCATTTTATCTTTCTTATTTAAACAAACATTTATGATCAATTATGATGTGGAAAACACATCTTACTATAATTCATTATTTCCATAAACACTACTATTTAGGGATCGTTTACATCAGAAAAAGGAAAATAGCAATGAGATTTTTCAAAATGACATTTCTCAGCTTGGTTAAATTTTGTAATTATATTTGAATTCAAAGTTATCAGATTTTAGTTGTTGATGCCATACGTGGACCCCCAAACTACTTGATTTTATTATGTTTTGTTAATTGTTGCCTGGGTAGAATTTAGGATTTTGGTGTGAAGCATCGTCTACTGCTGTCATAAGAAATGGAAAATCAGCTGGAGGACGGGGTGAAACCCACTCAAATTTTCAACCGATAAGTGAAAGTAAAAACATGCTTTAGGATTCTGGTTTAGCAAGGAAATATTACTGATACACAGAAAGAAGTGAGAAAGAGGAAGTAAAGAAAGGTGATGGGAAAGTGGTGGAGAAAAAAAGACATACAATTTAGTATGTTACATACTTAATTAGTCAATAAATCAAGGAAAGACAAGATAAATCATTACAAACAAATTTGCTTGTGACAAAAGTACGTATGTACTGACAGTCGCTTTTGATGCTGTAAGCCCCAGGAAGGGGAGATGTGACCGAGCAGTAGGAAGAGAGTTGAGCCGTGTAAGACAAGGGAACACACTGGTTGCCCAGATCGGTGGGCTCCAGAGCTCTTTGTTTGACAGACAGTGCTGCTACTGGGTTTTTGCGTTTGAGGCCTCGGTTGGGTGTTTTCTAATTAGCTGTATTGCTTTATGGTGAAATGTACAAATCTCAACTTTGTCCCAGGCCTTAACACTTCCTATGGCCTTTTTCATCTTGGGCCAAATCCATACACTAAAGTTATTTCCTTAGGTATTTCTTAAGTTACTTCTATAAGGAAGCTATTTGCATTTGCACTCTGGCCCTATGAGTCAAATGCTTCTTTACAGGACATTTTAAAGGATATTGTTAGAAAACATGAATGAAATGGGACCTTTTTAAAGGTATAAAAAGTTGCAGAGTTATTCTTTTATATAGTTAAGTAAATATTGTATTTGGCCACCTTTCTTAGTTTGGATGTTAGCAGAGCTTTAATATTGAACTTTGTGTATTTGATGTGTTTGGTTACTGCCTCCTTTACATTTTATATATTTTTTATTTTATTTCTTTATAATTGACATAACATTTTTTAAATAAAATTTTATGCAGAATCTCAATATTTAAAAACTAAAATTCTGTTTTGTTGACATTAATACACTGGATAGTATTAAGTTATTGGTTATTTATGAGAAAAAATAAGCAATAAGGTTACAGGTGACAGTTTTAGTTTATATTCAATGCAGTTTCCAGTTATCTGTATTTTATGTTGGTTATGTAATTGTAAGAATGCCATTTTTATTTATTAATTGAGGACAATTTCCTTACAACTATGTAAGGAAATTTATGTACAACATAAAATACAGAAATAGCTGGTAACTGCGTTGAATATAGCCTAAGACTTGCACAAAAAGTAGTGAATTCAAAATTAAAAGCTAACGTAGTATTGTTCTCTTACATGCTTAATGATTTGAGAACATTTTTAAAATTATGATCTATATTTCTGAATTAAATTTTAATCTAGCCTTGGTGGAATCCTTGAAATATTTCTGAAAAACAGCTTGAAAACCACTGACGTAAGTCCCAGTGCTGTGCTGTCAGTCTGAGGTCCTAGATGAGATCCGGCCATTTGCTGGCTTTGTGACCCATGTCTATTTTATCAAGTGTAAGAATGGAAAGAATGCCTGTCCTTCCTCCCTCATGGAACTGTTAGGGGAATTAACTTGAGGAACGAAATAAATATAGAACTTATGAAGTACAGAGTGCTGTATTAAATTGTGGTGTCATCACCTCATGTTTTACCCAACTGCATTTCACATTTTTTCTTTGACCTTGACCTGGCTTCCTGTCTAGCCTCTACTGTTAGCTTAGCTTTGGATTCCTCCCTGACTGGCTCATTTGCCTTTAAGCAGACTCTGTTCCTGTCTTGGTCCCCTCTTGTCACTTGTCCGGGCTCCCAGACCTGCCCAGGTGCCTGACCTTTGCAATTGCAGATTAAAATTCAAGGGCATTTGCCATAATGAGGTTCAAGAGAGAAAAGATGGGACTATATGCAATAACTTTGCATCAGTAATATAGTAATAGTACCAGTATAGTATGTTTTTACTATGCCAGTAATACAGGACCAATATAGCATATTTTTATATCAGTATAGTATATTTTTGAGTGTGTTTTTTTTCTTTTGGCCTTACCAAGTGGCATGCAGAATCTTAGTTCCCCAACCAGGGATCAAACCTGCACCTGCTGCAATGGAAGTGCAGAGTCTTAGCTGCTGGACCGCCAGGGAAGGTCCCTACTTTGATTTTTTGTTACAGACTTTTACAGACATAGAAAAAAATTGAGACATTAGTATAATGATTTTCTACCATACCTATCACTCAGCTTCAATATTTTGTCAATGTTTTGTTTTCTACTCCCCACTTTCTCTTGCCGGTGTATCTAAGCAAATCCTGGAAATCATTTTATTCCAGTTTCAGTTTGTATATCCAATAATTTTTTAAAACTCTAATAAAATTAATAATAATTATTCAACTTATATTCCACTTCTTTAATTTTCTTGAAGTTCTTTTTTTTTGAACAGTTGATTCATTCAAATCAAAATCCTAACAAGGCACATATTGCCTTTAGGTTTTATGTCTCTAAAACATGGAAAATCTATAATATTTCTCCCTGCTTTTAAAAAATTGTGTTATTGAGGCATGACCCATACACAATGAAGTGCTCAAACCATAAAGGTACAACTGAGTGCTTAGAAAAAAACACAACACATTTCTTCTGACCACCACCCAGATAAAATAAAGAATTTCCTTCTCTTGTTAGTGCCATTTAATTATTGAATGATACAGTATTAAGGCAGAACATTTTTTAAATAAACCTCCTGTTTTTTATGGCTATATTTGTTTCATAAGATAGTAATTCTCAGTCACTTAAGCTATTTTAAACTATTTTTAAATGTTGAAAATGCTGATGAAAAAGCTGTATTTCATCAGCATAGCTAATAAGTAGGTTAACTAATGTAGTTCAACACAACATCAATATTTCTTTGACTTTGAAATTTTGTCAGTCCAGTAAGTCAACATGAGTTATCTTCTGAGATTCAGAAGCACTAATTAGTCATTATAGATGTCATTTATTAATAAAGATAAAAAGAAAGTTATTAAGTAAATGCAATTTTCTCTATAGACAAAACTTCTCAGAAAATGGGATCACTAGCAAGAAACAAAATAATAAAATTGGAATCATTGTCTTAGAACCATAAAATTTTAGATTTGGGGACTGTCTTAGAGATACCTTAGGCAACCCGCCCTCACTGAACAGATGAGGTATGATATATAGTTGTTAGACTCTTTCCTCAGAGCATGTAGATAGCTAGGGATTTTAATATATTATGCATGGATACTTGTACATCACCTTTAATTTCTGATTGGAACATTAATATTAGATTAAAAATGAAATTTTCGGGTTCTGATAGTATGGTCCCTGCCTACCAATATGTGATCCTGTTTGGGCACCATTGCCATATTTTTCTTACTGTAGCGTTTGCATGCTTTATTGCCATTTATCTCTCATAAAAAATAAGTGAAAAACCGGTAAATGACGGTACTGCTACTGATAAGTATGGATCTCATAACTGAGATGATGGTGGGAACCATCAGACATGCTAACTGTGGACTTTTGTTAGGTTCAACTGAATATTCATTGCGCATGTTTGTTCAGCTTGAAGAGAGAGAGCAAAACTAAAGAAATACAGTGCTGGAAATGCTTCATTAAAATAATAGCTAACATTAATTAAATATGTAATTAGGAATTTAAAATACATTTAGTTCTGTTTGAAGGTCCATGTGCCACTTTTATTCATTTGATTTTTGCACGTGTTTTCTGGACGTCTTTATGTATTAAGGGGTAATTGCATCAGTTGGAGAATGTGTTTTGTGTTACTATGGTAAGTACATCTTAAACCTGTTTTTCCCCAATTTTGCAAGTTCCTGGTTGGTGTGACTTTGAAATCATACTGCTTTTAAGTATATATTTTATTTCTATTTAAAAACTCTACCCATTTAGGTGTAACAAGAAGTGAATTCATTCCTCTGGGTTATAATAAATATCCTCTATCTTCTGGAATATGGAACTTAATGAACCATAAGATTCTTCCTGCTAAGTGGCCAGTGTTCTCCTAACACAGAATCCTAAAGTCCACAGAAGAAATTTCATAGTAGCCTGTCTTAATATTTCAAGAAATTCCAGAAAAGTATTATACATAAAACAAAGAAGACCGAATGACATGAAACACATGAATGAATCTCTAATAAACTAAAGTCTCTGTAGAAATTTGAGTTTAAAAGGGTGATCAAAAAGGTTGAAGGTTAGGAAGTATTACCTTTTGTCCAAGTGACATCTAGAAATTGTTGCCAAAAGACAAAACAAAAATTGTTTGGAGTAATTCGTTTATTTCTTAGATGATAAATGTGAAGGTTTGGAGTGTGTGTGTGTGTGTGTGTGTGTGTGTGTGTGTGTGTGTGTGTGTGCGCGTGCGTGCCCCCTATATCTATTGCATGGCTTGATTTTATAGTTATTTAAGTATCTGAAAACTTTATGTTGCTCACATACCAGAGAAAATTGTCAGTATAACAGAAAAAATAATTGTTGGAATCTTCTTTTTCTTAAAATTCCTCAACTTTTATCAATGTTAAAGAGAAATACTATTTTTTAGATAGTCTGATTTTGTTTTCAAAATCACTTTATAAGCTCTTGCTTCAGAAAGCTGGTCATACCATTCTGTTGGTTGTAGTTTTTAATCCAACACCAATTCTAGACTTTTGACAAATTTTGTTTTTATTTCAGATGATTTTTTTTCTTTTTAGTCTATTTCATTGCAAAGAAACCAAATGTAATTAAAAGAAACAAACAAATAAACCGTGTATTGCTGACACTAACAAGACCTAAATTCAATTAGTCTGCATGGTATTGCATTAGTTATCTTAAGGGAGGCGGGGAGATTGGATTTACAGAGAATATGTCAGCTCAAGTGGCAGGTTGGTTTCCAGCATAATGTACAACCTCTTTTCAGGAAAGATATACTTCCCAGATACACATATAATGAATATAAGAGCAACAGGGACATCATCAGTGACAAATTTTTTTGTTTGTTTGTTTAACACTGCAAATTCTAGTATAAGAATACGTAAGACGCAGAAGATAATGTCTTATTTTTTAAATACGATGCAAAACTACTCTTCTCAAGAATTTAAAGCTTTTAAATATTTGAGAAAGACTTGATACAACCTTAAAACGATTTATTTCAATTATGTAGAGCAAGGCTTATTCATATATCCCTTTATCACTTCGAATATCCTGAACTAATCTAGGGCCCACCACACAACAGATATAAGTTTGGGTTTATAAAGCAATGATCCTGATATTTTAACAGTTTACTCAATTGTGCTTATTTTTAAATATGTTTGTAAATCAAAGCAAAGCAGCTTTCTGGGTTTCCTGAATTGCACAATTTCTTTTGCTCAAAGGATACTTTGTGAGACTGTAAAGGACTTCGTTGCCAAAGTAGAGAAGGCACATGAAAAAACGCTGGAAAAAGCTGTTGCAGCCGATGCCGTGGCCAATAAAGTAAGCGGGACACGTTCAGGGCGGGAAGGTCTTTTACAATGTGAACATCAAACTGTGTTTTACAGCTGCATTGATTAAGTGGCTTTTCTGCCAAGGCATCTCAAGGCAAGAGAAAATTGCTTTTTTATCAGATATGAGGATTTCAAGCATATGCTATTTTTTTCCTTTTTTTTGGAGTATAATTGCTTTATAATGTTGTGTTAGTTTCTGCTTTACAATGAAGTGAATCAGTTAGAGGTTTTCAAATATCCCTCTTGGCCCTCCCTCCCATTGGTATGTACGAAATCTGAAGACCAACATTGCATTGCTGAAGACCAACACATTGCATTGCTGAAGACCAACAATCTGAATTTGATAACTCACCTCCTTTTCCCCACTGGTTGACATTTTGAAGGAGAAATGCACAGTAGTTGGGTCACATGGGGGAAATTGCTAGGCCGCTGGTGCTCCAGCGGGGAAAGGAATGGCTTTCCATTTCCAGGCAAACCTTGACCACCCAAGTTCCCTGCCGGATTCCCCAGATGTTATAGTCCTTGGCATCTTTCAGGTTTCTGTCTCTTGCTTTGCCTTTTTTCCCCTTTGTGAGCTGTCTTAGGCTAAAATAAGAACAGTTTACTGAACCCTGAAAGCCACTGTCTTTGCTTTTATTTGCTAACAACAGGGCATTCTTACAGACAGTTTGGCTCTCTGGGGCTTTGCAAAGGCATGATCTCCCCTAGCTGCGGATAGTGGTTGGATTGAGTGGAAGGGAAAAAAAATGGAAATAATACATGTGAAGTTTTCAGCCTCTTTCTCTTATTTTTCTACTCTGTGGAGAGCTTCAGAAAACAGAAACCTTGTGTCATCACGCGTTTTTCTCCTGACTATTTCCGCTGTGACTTTGTCTTGGCCTGTGATCAAAAAAGGCAGAGAGGACTGGAAATTTGTGTGGAGATAAAAGGTATATTAGGCAGCAGCATCAGTAGCTTTGGGCTTCCCAGGTGGAGCTAGTGATAAAGAACTTGCCAGTGCAGGAGACAGGAGATGTGGGTTCGGTCCCTGAGTTGGGAAGATCCCCTGGAGAAGGAAATGGCAACCCACTCCTGTTGTTCTTGCCTGGAGAATCCCATGGACAGAGGAGCCTGGCGGGCTGCAGTCTTAGGTTCTGACAGAGTCAGACACGACCGAAGCAACTAAGCAGCATGAGCCATACTTTCAGTCCCAAATGTTTCTTTACCCTTAGGAATTCAAGAAAAGCAGAAGGAAACAAGGGCCCAGCACTAGTATTTCTTTCTGCATTGTTATTTCTTATCCTGGGCACATCCCTTTTCTCTTTCTTTGAGCCAATAATCCCTTAAATACTCACACTCCTTTGCAAAACCAAAGCTTTGAAGGTGTGTTTACAAGACTCAGCCAGACTTGGCAATTTGTGATGCTCCAAACAGTGCCATAGGTTGATCACTTAAAAAATGTTTATGCAGTGTTTTGCGTGAATGAGTGTGCCAAGTCTCTTCATTCATGTCCAACTCTTTGCGACCCCATAGACTGTAGCCTGCCAGGCTCCTCTGTCCACGGGATTCTCCAGGGAAGAATACTGGAGTGGGTTCTATGCCCTCTTTGAGGGGATCTTCCCAACCCGGAGCTGAACCCATGTCCCTTATGTCTCCTGCATTGGCAAGCAGGTTTTTTTTAACCATTCACACCACCTGGGAAGTCCATGTTTTGTCTAATGTATAGCAAATTTTGTATAATGTATAAATTGTTTATGTAATGTGTCACTTTATCATGAAATTTTCTTTGTTTTCTTTTAAGGAAAAATACTTTAGGAGGATTGTAAAGATTTTTCACCCATGCAATAGAGTTTAAATAGTTCTGGAAGTATAAATCAGTAGATTTACAGAATAATTGTGCAGTTTTTAAAAAAAAATTAAAGTTATTTAGTCCATAGTTATCTAAAGTATAATTTATAATATATAGCCAATTAATGATAATGGCTTCCCAGGTGGCTCAGTGATAAAGAATCCACCTGCCAATGAAGGAGACTCTGGTTCAATCCCTGGATCAGGAAAATCCCCTGGAGAAGGAAATGACAACCCACTCCAGTACTCTTGCTTGGAAAATCCCATGGACAGAGGAGCCTGGTGGGCTACAGTCCCTGGGGTCACAAAGAGTCAAACACAACTTAGGGACTAAACAACAAAATTAATGATAAACATCAATGTAGGCATCTTTCCTCTAAAAAAATTGAAAACCGTTCAAATGAACTATCACTTTCCATCTCCACTAAATGAACATTCATCACTGTTTTTGTTTTCTTAGTGTTCCATCCTAAATGAGAAGCTTGAACAACTGCTCCAGGCTTTGCACACAGAGCCCCAGACAGGTCCAGTTCTCCCAGGCATCAGCCCTCTCATGGTAGAAGAAGATGCTGTGGAATCTTCCAGCGAAGAATCCTTGTGTGAGAGCAAGGAACATCTCTTGGATCACACTACAAAACCCTCTTCCCAGAAAGCTGCCAAACCAAGGGAGATAATGCTGCGGGCAAACAGTTTAAAGAAAGCAGTGAGGCAAGTCATTGAGGAGGCCGGAAAAGGTACACGTTAACAAAAGCAGCTTCTGAAGTTAGCAACATTTTTATTGCAAGCACAAGAGAATTTTCATATTGGTCAGACTGTGTGTGCTCGGTCGTGTCTGACTTTACAGCCCCATGGGCTATAGCCCACCAGGCTCCTCTGCTCATGGAATTTTCCAGGCAAGAATATTGGAGTGGGGTGCCATTTCCTACTCCACGGGATCTTGCCTCCCACCCCCCGCCAGGGATTGAACCCACAACTCTTGAGTCTCCTGCATTGGCAGGCGGATTTTTTACCACTAGCACCAACTGGGAAGCCCACTGGTCAGACTAGACACATGTTAAAAGGATTTCAGAGATAAAGTACACTGAAAATGTTAAAATAAAATTACAAATTACTTTGAAATCATATTTCTGAAATTAAATTTTTTAAACTGGAATCTGTTAAATTCTTGAAAGAAAATCAAGCCTATAAGCTACTTTGAAAATATTTTCTTAACATTTATCTCTTAAATGTTTATGTTGCTTTTTTAAGAGTTTTTTTAAAAGTTCCACGTGTTTAAGTTTTTCTGTATTCCTGTAATATAGGTACTTCTCTTAGAATTTGAGGTAGTTGACTAAAACTTAACTTTAAATAATATTCAGAAACCCTTTATGAATTGTAGTTAGACTTGTCTTTCATCCTCGAAGTTCTTAGATTAAATTTTTCTTTTCTGCTAAAAATATAGTTCTGAGGTTTTAAAATATTTCCTTTTATAGTCTCTAGTATTAATACTTAACAGACATCACATGACCCCAGAGTTCACTGCCAATCAGTGCTTATTTGTGAATGGGAAATTTCTTTGAGTTTATATTTCAATTTTCCAAGCATATGTTAATATTTATAGATCTTAATTTTGCTCATTCAAACATATTTCTCTTCTTGTTACTTAAAGTGATGGATGACCAGCCAGTTCGTTCCTCTGAACTAGTTAATCAGTCGTTCGATTATGATAGCACAGAAACAGATGATTCCAAAGATGAATTAAAAGAAGATGATGCGAAAGAGTCATTAACTGGTAAGAAAACTGTGATAAGATTATTTTGGGATTAGATAAAATGTAACTCTGCTTTCTGTTTTTGAACAGCTTATTAGTATGAAATAAACTATTTGCATTTTTATTTTTAACAAGGTTTTTCAGAAATTGAAGCTTAGATATTCATGAATGCTGAAATAATGAAGGTAACGTTGTTTAGACTATTGTCAGGTACTCTCGCATCCCTTTTCATCATTTAATCTAGAAATCATCATAATAAACTAAGAATTTGGGGACCAAACATGGCTAAATATCTTAATTTTCCTTTAGGAAGAGTAACTACCAAAACTGAAAATTTTAACTTGTTTTAGCCTTCAAATTTCTTTGAGAATAATATGGAAGCTGCAGGCCTCATAAGCATAAAAAATGGCATTTAAATAATTCATTGGTCCCTTGAGTTCTGTTGATCAGCCTAGATGGTTGATAATCCTTATTGATAAATTAAATCATAGGACATCTAGTTACAACCCTATCTCTACTGAAATTGTTTTTGCCAGGGAATTAATATAGTTGCTTGAAGACTATTAACTATTTTTCTACTTTTCCAGTTTTAACTGAAGATGAATTTATACTTTTAATTTTTCATGTTGAATAAGGGAAAAGGTATTAATTTACTAGAATATAAAACAAGCAGAATTATTAATGAAGGTGAGAAGATAATATGAAAACAACATAGTACGAATGAAAATCAGTACTATTATATCACAACCATTTGCAGTCATTAAATTTTTGCTTTTACTTTCATTACATATAAACTTGGGTAGCTTACTTAAGTTCTGGGTGTCCTCATTTGTAAAATGGGGATAATAATGTACCTACTTTTTTGTGATGTTTAAATAAGTTAACACCCTTTACGTGCCTAGAACAGCTCTGGATACGTTGTGCTAAAAAGGAATGCTTGCCGTCAGTGTCGCTATTATGATTATTGCCACTGCTTCTGCTGGTGTTGCTACAACTACACTAACTTTGAAAGACTAGTTCTCAATTGTATTTAAAACTCCTAGAAACTTTGAAATTGCAGCATATTATAGACCTCATGTGTCTGACATATAACCAGTTCTTTCATATTTTACAGCGTTTTTTTGGACCTTATTTTAGACCTTTTTAGACCTTTTCCAGCACATAACCCAGTTATATTAATTTAACCTTTGACCTTTTTGACCTTAAATAGCCCCATTGCAAAATATAATGCGTGCAGGCGTATTTTACACCCTTGACCAATGGTCACTGAGCCTTGGGTTA
Organism: Cervus elaphus; assembly: GCF_910594005.1. Classification (NCBI taxonomy): domain Eukaryota; kingdom Metazoa; phylum Chordata; class Mammalia; order Artiodactyla; family Cervidae; genus Cervus; species Cervus elaphus. The sequence goes on from NC_057844.1 coordinate 13,328,710, forward strand.
CTCACTGTCACTACAACCCACTCTCGTTGTTGTTGTTCAGTCTCTAAGTCATGCCTGACTCTTTGCAGCCCCAGAAACTGCAGCACGCCAGGCTTACCTGTCCTTCACTATCTCCCAGAGTTTGCTCAAACTCATGTTCATTGATTTGGTGATGCCTTCCGACCAGCTCATCTTCTGTTGCCCCTTCTCCTCCTGCCTTCATTCTTTCCCAGCATTAGGGTCTTTTCCAGTAAGTCAACTCTTTGCATCAAGTGGCCAAAGTATTGGAGTTTCAGCTTCAACATCAGTCCTTCCAATGAATATTCAGGGGTGATTTCCTTTAGGAGGACTGGTCTGATCTCCTCAGAGTCCAAGGGACTCTCAAGAGTCTTCTCCAGCACCACAATTTAAAAACATCAGTTCTTTGGCAGTCAGCCTTCTTTACAGTCCAACTCTCACATCCCTACATGACTACTGGAAAAACCATAGCTTTGACCATACAGTCCTTTGTTGGCAAAGTGATGTCTCGACTTTTTAATACACTGTCTAGGTTTGTCATAGCTTTTCTTCCAAGAAGCAAGCATCTTTTAATTTTAATTTTTAATTAATTTTAATTTTAATCACTGCAGTCACCATCTGCAGTGATTTTGGAGCATGCTTTCATGATCAGCTCTGTTAGAAAGTTTTTCTTCTGTCAATGTATTGAGCTCTGTATTTTCTTCTTAAATTTCCATGATTACGTTATTATTAAAAAAACTTTTTGTATGATCACATAAACAGAAACAACTACTGACATCTGCGTAGTGCTTTATGGTTCAATTTTACACACATCATTTCATGATATTGCAGATGGCTCTTCGATGGGATAGCCCTTACTGCAAACAGCTTTTAGGGCATCATATCCTCTTCCCACACATTGTATGTTCTTTTTCTAGATTCTGTCTAGTAAATTATCTTACCAATCTAATGTGATCATTTTAAACCTTTTGTTTTTCTCATTAATGGTCAATATGATGCCCCATTAAAATATGATGCCCCATTTTGAGCAGCATCTTCCAGATATTTCTGTAATATAATAGCACACCAGTACTCATACACTCCTCATTCTGGACATAGTGAATGGCTCTTTAGAGGACTGGATTTTCAGCACTCATTGGTTTTGGTTTTCCAATCACCTACCATCCCATCTTACTATACTGTCATGAATTTGATGCTTCCATTGTAGTCTGCAAAGAAAACCAAAAAAATAGAGATAGAATAATGTAGATATTGTTATTGAAATAAGCATAGATTATGCAAGTCTTTATGGTGCAGCATTTGTTCTTAGTTTTTGCCTAGTATTCCAGTTTATTGGGCATCAGTATTGGAGGACTGTTTTCTGAGTTAAATCATTAACTTTATGAAGCACATTCATTATATTATTATTGAATAATTTAATTATTTGTATGTCTGAGATGTGCAAAATACACATTAATATGAACAATGATATGTTACGTTTAAGAAGAGCCATGAAACATTAATTTAGTTACGTGTAGTGAAACATCAATCTTGGTCACTAGAATGCTCTCTGGTTTTTTATCAGAGATGAATATCAAAAGGTTGTTTTTATAAGAAATTAGTTCCAGGGCTCCCATCTGTCCAAAAAAAAAAAAAAAAAGAGTTCTGTTCCTTTTCCTGAGTGCAACTGGACAGTTTTTGAACAGAGATGAGAGTGTAAGATTAATATAGTTAGTTTATAATTAGTCTTAGCAAAGTAAAGATAATAAGGTTTTAGAGTATTTTTAAATTGAGTTTGAGGATTACTGTTTCTTTTAAACACCTGCCAACTGCTGCTAAATTAGTTAAAGATACTATTTGATCTCCATTAAATTACACCAGTTTAGGTAGAATTAAATCTCTTTTTATTGTTTACTTTGAGAATAATTCTGTTTTGGAATAATTTTTTTAATGAACTTTAAAAGGATATGATAGAACTGTTTTCTTTGAGTAAATGGTTAATTGAGACATAAAAGTATATTGATTTCATTTGAAAAAATAATATTTTTTCTCTGGGAATTACCTTAATTACATTTGATTATTTACTTAACATTTTTGAGAAAAGGATTGCATTGGTAATATACACTGCAATATATATGTTTCATCTTCCAAGACTGTCAGGTGTCAAAATTTCCTCTCTTTAAATATGGATTGCTCACTTTCAAATTAGGAGTATCATTGACCTTTAATTATGGTGAAAAGTGAAAGTGTTACTCGCTCAGTCATGTCCGACTCTTTGTGACCCCATGGACTGTAGCCCACCAGGCTCCTCTGTCCATGGGATTCTCTAGCCAAGAATGCTCGAGTGGGTTGCCATGTCGTCCTCCAGGGAATCTTCCTGACCCAGGGGTCAAGCCCTGGACTCCTGCGTTATAGGCAGATAGTTTACTGTCTGACCCTATTGATCATCATCTATTTAAAATGAGAGATCAATACAGCTACATGTGACACATTCCTTCCACATGGTAAGTCCCAAGAAAATGAATAGAAAATGGTACAAGAATAGGTAAGCCACAAGGTAATATTTTCAGTTCTACTGATTAAACATGTATGAAATTATTTTATGTCATCAAGTGTATAGAGACTTGCTCGTTCTCTAAAACAACTTTATGAGTATCTCTTTTTAATCTGGACTTTTTGCCCACAGTTAAAGGTGCACCTCGGTCTCCAGATGGCCGGTCTGGTCGTTCCCAAACTGATTCTGGCCCTGGTGCCCCTGTGGCCGCCAGCAAGGAAAACCTCCCTGTGCTCAATACCAGAATAATTTGCCCAGGTAGTACTGACTCTGAAACATGGTGTATTTTTCAGTATTTCTGTGAAAGTGTATAAGTACTCATCTTCATGAACTGTATAGAGATGTTCTCATAAAGTGTTCCTTTAAGAGAGTGTTCTTAGTAGTTTTAGTAATCAAAGTCCAGATCCTTAGACTGTGGTGTGTATTAGAATTGCCTGGAAACTCTTAGAAAGCATATTCCTGGCCCCTGACCTGAGAAATTTTGATTGAGTAGCTCTAGAGTGGAACCCAGGAATCTGCATTTAAGTCCTAAGGTAAATTTGAACTTATATTTAACGAATTTTTAAGTGTCCCTACAGCCTTCCTCTTAGTTTTAAGCCACAAGTATCTGTAGTTATTTTTAGACTAATAATATTGCATCATTTTGGAATATCTGAAGCATCTGTTTCAGCCCTGATAAGGGCTTGGGATTTAGGATAGTATTAGTGGAAACTGAAGGATATGTATGGAAGTGGAGGGAGGTAAATGTAAATGTCTCAGAGATCTCCTTAAGTACCTTTGTTTGCCTTAGTGAAAACTTTCCAAAATTCATTCCAGAGTAGTTTGGAACCCAGATTACACCCTAAAAATCAGTCTCTTCTACAAATGATTTTTAAAGGTGTATCACAATTCAAGAGTAATATTTGTAGACTTTATTGTTGTTTATAATAGTCAAAAAGTGGAAACAACCCAAATATTCATCAGTTGATGAATGGAGAAGCAAAATATGGTGTGACCATACAATGGAATATTAGTCATTAAAAAGGATGAACCACTGATATATAACATAATTACCCTTGAAAACATTATGCCAAGTGAAAGAAGCTCGACACAAAAAGACACATAGTATATGATTCTATTTACATGAAATGTCCAGAAGAGTCCAATCTATAGAGAAAGAGAACTTTCGTGGTTTAGTGGTTTCCAGGATCTGAGACCTGGGGGCCCTGGAAGGAATGGAAAATAACTGCAAACCCATATGGGGTTTCTTTCAGTGGTAATAAAAAGTTCTGAATCAGGTAGTAATGATCATTGAACAATTTTGTGTATATAAAACTTAATTATATACTTTAAAGGGGTGAAATTTGTGGTATGTGAATTATATCTTAATGAAAATATTAAAATATAAATGATAAATCCAGGACACATTTGGTTCCGGAAAGGAATCTATGTCTAGAGGTCATATCTCTTCTTCAAACCTGGACCTTTCTGGATGGAAGAAGCTGTACATATGGCTAACCTTAAAACATTTTAGAAAATACTATGCTTTTCTTTGGAGCATCTGAAATATGACTCTTCACCTTTTCAAGCTGTTTTTCCTCTCACCAGCATGGTGGTTTTGTTCATTTATTTACTTATTTAGACATAAAGGGAACTGGAATAGCCATTGTATATTCGAAACTATGAGAGTGAATGACAGAATAAAGTTAATCTTGATTATTTGATAATCAGGTAAACTTTGTAACTAAAATAATGAACATTTTTAAGAGGAGCGCTTTGTTGAAGAAAGGAACGTTAGCTAAAGAAAGGACTTTGTTTCCTAATTTCCTCTTTCCTTTTTGTCTGTCTGTTTCCTGAGGTCCTTATTCCTAGTGCTTCTAGCCTTAACATTTGGTTTGCTAAATCATAAAACTCATTAGCTTTGAATACTATAACTAGTTAGTGGAAAGGTAATTAGTTGAAATAAATTTGAAGTTTTGCATGTTTAGAGATAAGATGCTTCATTTTTATGTTCAATACTGTATTCTTCTAAAATCCATAAATACCTGGGTTTAATATTTTACTACTTATTCTTGACACCAGCACTGAGCTTTCACCCTTGTATGTCAGCATTTTTACTTGAGTATTATTGTCTGTGCTTCAAGAGTATGAAAATGATAACTCTGACATTCTGGATAATTCGGCCTTTACTGTAAATTCCTTACAGACTTCCTACCTTCTTTGCTAATGAAAAGGAAGCAATGGTTACTTGTTGAAATTACAGAATCATCAATGGTAAATGAGAAACTGTCACAAAGAGACTCCTATTTAGGTCCTTACCTGTTTCACTTTTTATGACAACAGATCATAAAAAGAAGCATCAGAAACATTGTATTTACCAATGTCATAATTCTTAGTTTTGATTAATGAGAACAAACACTGAAAAGCATGGAGACATTTTGCTTCACGCTTTGGGAGCAAGATGTTTCTGATGAAAACTAAAAACAATGGATTGGCTCCTTCTGTTTTTCTCTTAACGTGTGATCCTGTATTTTTTTTTTTTTCCTGCCAGGTTTAAGAGCAGGACTAGCTGCCTCAATTGCTGGAAGTTCTATTATCAACAAAATGTTGCTAGCAAATATTGACCCTTTTGGTGCAACGCCCTTTATTGACCCAGATCCAGATTCAGTGTAAGAATATACTTTTGCATATATTTTGTTTTGGCTTTCCTTGTTTCTATTTTATATGAATGGTAACATTTTAAATACATTACAATAAAAATAGTCCCACATCCAAAAAAAGAATCATCAGAAAATTTCAAAAGTTGATGATGATGGATACATTAACATATGTGAAATACAGTGGTTTTCATGATCTAAGGTAGGTCCCTTCCAGCTTGTAGTCTCAGATACCAACCCAGTGGCAAAGTGAGTCACAGCTCTATACGCTTTTCCCTGGAATGTTTTATTCATCAGTGCTTTCATAATCATAATTTTGCTATTCCTTTCACCTCATTTTTTTCTCAGCCTTGCCAATTCTGTCATCTTTCCACATTCAACATCCAGGTTTACTTATTTCAGGGAGTTTCTGGCTCACACTGATCCCTTCCCTTCTTAAAATTCCTTTAAAACATCAGTTGTTCAATATGTAGTGATACTTTGTTTTACTTCCATATTTAATTTTGCTTTTTTATGTCTCATTTCTCTAATGACACTCCTGAAGGACTGTACCACACTCCTTTGTATTTTTTTAAAGCGCCTAGAAGAAGGGACTAATCTAGTTGCTTTCTGCTTAATAAATACTCAATAAAAATACAAATGCGAAGGAGACTTTTTGACCAAAAAAAGAGTATTAGCATCTGACTGTGAGGCCCTCTCATTTGTGTGTGTAGTGAGGGGCCTGTGTAGGAAGTAGAAGAACTAAGGTTGTGTTACAATTAGTAGAAAAAGCATTACCACTACTGTCTCCACTTTCCCCTGCCCACAGTCCCTTTGGGTCACTTGTTCTGAAATTTACGACATGCTGGGGCACGCACATGGCACATAAATAGGAAATGATTCCTGCTAAACCTTCCTCTCTTCTATAAGAAATGTAAGCTTAAATGGTGTCAAGTGTTATTTTGTGTGCAAATTGTAATTGTTGTTATGAACCTGAAATTGACTTCCATGTACTTTTCCTTATTGTAGAGATGGCTATTCAGAAAAATGTGTCATGAACAATTACTTTGGGATTGGATTAGATGCAAAAATTTCATTAGAATTTAATAATAAGAGAGAGGAGCACCCTGAAAAATGCAGGTAATTTGGATAATAGTGATAATGTAATTACACAAAGGCAATTTTACTTTAATTTCATTTATTACCTCTTTGGCTCACTCTGCGTTTAAAGGGTAAATAAATAATGGTTACAGAAGTTCTCTGCCAACGTTTATTTTCAGGAGCCGAACTAAAAACTTGATGTGGTATGGAGTCCTTGGAACTCGGGAATTATTACAAAGATCATACAAGAATTTGGAACAGAGGGTTCAACTTGAAGTAAGTTCGTTTTGATAGTAAAGACATTTCAGATTATCTTGTAAGATTTATTTGTGGAGCTGATTTGGCCTTAACTGTTCTCTTGAATGGGCTCCCCCGGTAGCTCAGATGGTAAAGAATCTGCCTGCACTGCAGGAGATTCCAGTTTGAACCCTGGGTCGGGAACATCCCTTGGAGAAGGGCATGGTTACCCACTCCAGTGTTCTTGCCTAGAGAATTCCGTGGACAGACCAAGGGGTCGCGGAGAGTCGGACATGACTAAGTGACATACTTAGGACATTTAGGGCACACTTTATTCTCTTGAATAGTGCTTAAACACTGGAGGGAAAAAAAACTATATGTGGTTTTCTACTTTATGTCAAAGGAGGTATTAGACACTGGATATGAGTGACACACCTAATTACCATTATCATTAGATCCTGAAATTTAGATGTTTCTATGAAATTGAGGTTCCCCGCGAAAAGGCCAGACCATGGAAGTGTGTACATATACAGGATAGTATTTTTAAATTTTATTTATTTTTAATTGGAGGATAATTGCTTTGCATTGTTGTATTGGTTTCTGCCACACATCACCATTAATCAGCCATAGGGTATACATATGCCCCCTCCCTCTGGAACCTCCCTCCCAGGATAGCATTTTTATCAGATTTTTTTTTCATTTAAGTTTCCAAATTCTGACTTGATTCTATAATGCTGAAGTTTCATAAATCCCTGAAAATACCATTCACAGTAAATAGAAGTTTTTAAGTTAAATGTATACTTTGTTCCAATTAATTCTAACAACAAGTTAATAAAATCAAAAGAGATTCTGAGCATTTACATTTTCTAGTATTTTTTTTTTTTTTACTAATTTAAATAGGATGATACGGACAGCAAAAGTTCTTTAATCTGATAACAGAAAAAAGAGGATGGAGGACATGGCTCTGAGAAGTCTGCTGTGTATGTGTGTAGTTACTCACTCAGTCGTGTCTGACTTTTTGCAAACCCATGGACTGTAGCCCATCAAGCTCGTCTGTCCATGGGATTCTCCAGGCAAGAATGCTGGAGTGGGTTGCCATCTCCTCCTCCAGGGGATCTTCCCGACCCAGGGATCCAGCATTCAAGGCAGATTCTTTACCCACTAAGCCACCAGGGAAGCCTCGAGAAGTGTACTCATTTCTTACAGTATTATTTTCTTTCACCTTTGGTCCAGAGCTCACTGTTTATGATAAAAGGCTTGTCTTTCCTATCTTGTATCTTTTTATAACCAGATATTTTAAGTTGAGGTATAGACTGCATACAGTGAAAGGGAAATTGTTTTCTCCAACTCTTTGTACCCCATGGACTGTAGCCCGCCACACTCCTCAGTCCATGAGATTCTCAAGGTAAGAATACTAGACTGGGTTGCTATTTTCTTCTCCAAGAGATCTTCCCAACCCAGAGATCGAACCCCAAGTCTCCTGCATTGCTGTCTGAGCCACCAGGACAAATCTCAAGTCGACAGCTCAATGAATTAAACAGAATGTCTTTTATTTTAGTTGTTATCTTAATAATGGAATGTGGACTAGAGAGGTGTCTGGCTCGTTCATTATCAACCAAATTTCCTAGCAAAAATAAACCTATTCTACCTGCCACTCTAGAGCACAGCTGTGTGATCCACTGTTTTGATTTATCATTGCTTATGAAATTAAGATATATGTTACTGGCTGAAAAGGTACAAAATCAGGAAGGCTCATACTCTGTAAATGCTATTGTTGGCCGCCCCATCCATTGCTCAACTTGGGTTTTTGCCTATGGATTGCTTATGTAATCATTTTCCTTATTCGTGTCCCCTAGTCAGCTACACTCTGCTTAAGGACGGGTAAGAAGTTGTGTTCATCTTTGTTAACCCCATAAGCTTGCACAGGTCCTGGCCCTGACTCGAGAGGGAAACAGACAGGCAAATGATCATTTACATAATTTATTAAGCATTGTGTGGTCAATACCCATAGCTGACTATCTTTAGGGTTTGGGGAACTATCCAGAAGGAGAATGGCTTGATTGCTTTATTTCTAGGAGAGCCTTCAGCTCTTCAGACATTCTGTTTCTGTCCTTTTTGATTGATGGTCCAAATTCTGAACAATATCCTACGCAGCTGCTTTGTAATCTCCATTAAGCAGAGGTTCTTAACACTTTTTGACCTGTGAACCCTTTTGGCATGCTAGTAAAAACTATGGACCCCTTCTCGGAATATTGTTTTAAAGCACTCTTTAAATATATATAGACACAAAATAAAATAATATTGAAATAAATTAACAAAATATTTTTAAAACATTGTAGAGTAATATATGTGTTTCTTTATTGCTACATCAAATGACAAAAATCTAATGGTATATATAATAGTAAGTGTGGGCTTCCCCACACTTCCCCACCGTGGTGACTCAGATGGTAAAGAATCTGCCTGCAATGTAGAAGACCCAGGTTTAATCCTTGGGTCAGGAAAGTCCCCTGGAAAAGGGAATGGCAACGCACGCCAGTATTCTTGCCTGGAGAATTCCATGAACAGATGAACCTGGTGGGCTACAGTCCATGGGGTCTCAAAGAGTCAGACACAACTAAGTGACTAACACTTTCACACTTTTGCCATTACTTTTGAAGTAATGATGAACATAAATGATATTAAAAGATATCTGAAACATCTGTAATATAATATAAAATATCTGTTTCTATTGTGATGAAGTCACAAGTACTGTATTGCCTTTGTGTGGCTTGTTGTCTACATTTATAATTGAGTGCATTGCTAGATTTCAGAGGTTGCTGACTATGAGAGAGATGTTTTTACCATTCCACTTAACAGACCATGAATCTATCCGTGGACCTTTGGTTTCTGAACCTTAGGTTCAGAACTTGATATAATTCTGACTTGATACAGAAGTTTATATTCAATGATTAAAACGAAAGTAAATTTAGGAAAACAAGATCAGTGAAAACATCTTGTTAATATGCACAAAAGGTAAAGTAGAAAAATTAGAGAATTCTTTGCCAGAGTTAAAAATAAACAAACAAAACACCTGCTACTTCTGAAGACCATGGAAGGTCCATTGTTTAAAAATTAATTTTCTTGATGTTGGATCACTTGAGATAGAGGTGGAGAAGAGAGGTGCAGGGCTTAGGAAATTTTTCTCAGAAAGATCCCTTTTCATCAAGTGCCAGTCACTGGCCAAAAAAACCTCAGCTTTTTGCTCAGGAGTCTGCCTTCCCCTGTTGTGTTGTATAGAAGTCATGTGTTGACTTTGAGTTTGTGCAAAGCAAAGACCTTGGCCTTAGCTTTTCCAACTGCAAAATGGATAAAATAATGCTTATGTGCAGAATTATAATTCATTGATACGAGAAATCACAGTTTAAACTGTTAAGAATTATGCAAATATAAGCCCTGTTTCTCAAGCCATATACCCTGTGAATCTGATAGGTACTGAAGATTTAGAACCTTTGGATGACATTTATAATCCTCTCTACAATCGTGGGAATGCCAGAAATGTAGAATAATGTTGTAATATCAAATTTTGCAATTTTTACAGCAGAAATACCTTTGACCCATGAATGAAAAATGTCATTAATATTCAAATTTTTTTCTTAAAGATGACTTTTTTGTCCAAGTATATCTAATTTACATGCATCAAGCAGCTTGTTCTAGATTTTAAGTGAAGTAATGATCAAATACTGTTTTGAATCCTTTAAATACTAAGATACATGAAGGAGAAAAACAGTGTTCACCTGTAATCCTTAATAAAATATAACAAGTTGTTTAATTCACATTTTTTGTAATTTCACATATTTCCATAATCTCATAGCAGTTGTTTACATAATTTGTTAAAATTGGCTTATCGTAATTTCTATCTTTGCTTAGTTCATTCAATAAAAATGATTATAGCTACATCTTAAGTCATGTTATATAATAATTGAAGGCTTCCCTGGTGACTCAGTAATAAAGAATCCTCCTGCCAATGCAGGAGACGCAGGTTCAATCCCTGGGTCGGGAAGATCCCCTGGAGCACGAAATGGCAACCCACTCTAGTATTCTTGCCTGGGAAATCCCATGGACAGAGGAGCCTGGCGGGCTACAGTCCATGGGGTCAGAAAAGAGTCAGACATGACTTGGTGACTAAACAGCAACAAAAATAATAATTGAAGCTTCCTGAATGTTTTCTACATACTGTGTTTTATACTTAAATTTTATGAGATAGTTATTATCATTCTTTATGAGGCAAGTATTATTATTTGTTTCAGAAATAAATTTATTAAAATTTATTTCAAGTCAGTTACCTAACTAAGATCAAGCAATTGGTACCTGCAGAAGCCAAAACTTCAACTCCAGTTTTTTCCCCCATAAAACATTAATTTGTAATTAAAACTGAAAAAAGACATTCACTGACTCCCTACTATGTGTTTTAGATGTTTCTTGTCCCGTACCTTGTTGGCCACACTATGGACTAAGTATTATTAGCCCGTTTTCCAGATAAGCAAAATGAATCTCTGAAAGTCTAAGGCATTTGACCAAATAAGTGACAGAATTCAAAACAGGCCCACTGTCTTCCCATATTTCCTAATGAAAGGAGCTGAAAAGCAAACACTAATCAGAAAAAAAGTGTAACTGCAGTTTTAAAGCATTTTGCAACATCATGAACAAGTGGAAATATAAGATTAGAGAAAATTATACAAAAAATATAACACTCCTGAACTTACTCCTGAATCTGAAAGAAATAGTTGAGTCAGGTGACCTTAATTTATTGAATCTGTACTGCTCATACTTTCCCTGAGACTATATGAAATGGACATTAAGCTCTTAACTCTGGGTGTTTTCCTAATGCATGTATGTTAAATTCAGCAAAGTATATGGAGCTTTTGACATTTTCATCTTATTCCATATTATGCTTGCAAATAGTATATTCATTGATAAAATCTTTAAAGACTGCTCTGAATTTTTTTAGTATTCCTTTTATATTTATGAAGATATCATTTTTCCATTTCCTTTGTGACTCACACGACTTTTTCCTAAAGCACACAAAAATATTAGTTCAGTTGAGTTCAGAAAAGGTTTATTGTTCAACTAAATACTTTATGATCATTCATTTATCAAATACTCACTGAGCACCTGCTATGTGCCAGGAACCACCCTAGGTACCTAGTACAGTGTGAACCTTTGACTATGTTGTCATGTAAAAGAAAAGAAAGGTTAAAAACACCTTGTGGATGTTAGTATTAGGAAGTATTCGCAGTTATTTAAAAAGACCAGATTCTCATTTGTTCTAAAGGTTGAAGATCATTTTCATTGGGCATTAAAATGAAATTTTTATAAAATTATGTTAATTATTTTTTAATTTGAGAATTAGTGAAAATACAGCATCTGTTTTAAGTATGACATCTGCAGACTCCTCGCTTTTAAAACAAAGGCTAAAACTTTCTCTTCAGCAAGAACTTACTCAGGTGTGACTCAGTGGTAAAGAATCCGCCTGCCAGTACGGGAGATGCGGGTTTTGATCCCTGGGTCAGAAAGAGCCCCTCGAGAAGGAAATGGCAACCCACTCCAGCCTGGAGAATCCCATGGACAGAGGAGCCTTGTGGGATAAAGTCCATAGGGTCACAAAGAGTCGGACACGACTGAGCAACTAAGCATAGCACAGCATATTATATATATATATATATATCACTTTTTTAATCCACTTATCCATCAGTGAACACTGAGATGGTTTATAAAACATGTTTTTTCAATTTGTTTTTCTGTAACAACTTCTGCTATAATTATTTACTCTGTAAAATGTTTTAAATTAAAAAATAGGATAAAGATAATGTGTGGGAATATATTTACAGGAAAGCTAACGTCACCACCACTTTCGTCCATTGTCCTTTGTCTTTAGTCTTCTACTGTCTTCCAAACTTGTGGTTTTGCTCTTTTGATCTGACCTCTCAGCTTTTGATCTTACAGTGCGACGGGCAGTATATTCCTCTCCCCAGTCTGCAAGGAATAGCGGTGCTGAACATTCCCAGCTATGCCGGAGGCACTAACTTTTGGGGTGGAACTAAAGAAGATGATGTAAGTATTCCCTTGCTCTGTCTAGAAGTTGCCCACATTCCTTGGCATGAGGTCCCTCCCTCCGTCTCCATAGCTGATGGAGGCGGTTGAGTCCTTGTCACGTTGCATCACTCTGACTACTTCTGCCTCCTGCTTCCACTTACAGTGACCTCTGTGATTACACTGGGCCCACCCCAGTCATCCAGGATAATCTCCCCATCTCAAGGTCCCTAATTTAATCACATCTGCAAAGGCTCTTTTGCCATGTAAGGTGACATTCCCAGGTTCCAGGAATGAGGATATGGGCATTTGGGAAGTCAGGGAGGGGAATATTATTCTGCCTACCAAAATACTTTACTGTACCTTTACTTTTCTAAATTTGTATTTTATTACTGTTTTAATTTTTAGAAATGTCAAAGGGCTCACTTGGCCATTAAGGTATATGGCTATTTGTGTTTTTACTAAAAAAGAAAAAACACAACCTAAGAAGTGCAATTGTTCTAGAGATGAGAGATGAGACACTTATTAATGCATATATAACAATAAAAATGGGAAGTTTACCATGATCTTTGAAGAGTCACATACATTGAATGATAGGCCGTTTGATTTGAGGCTTATGATTGGCTCTCACTAAACCAGTTTCTCAGAGCTCTTAAATGTGCAGGCAGGGATTAAGGTATAAAATAAATTGGAAAATATTTGTAATTTTCATAATATGAATATATTCCAATCCTATTGGAGTATAGAAATTTAAATTAGCAACCAGTTATTTGTCAGCCCATCATCACTCTGAAATATTTCAAGGAGAAGAAATCAGTGAGATTGAGATAAACAAAGCTAATGTTTTTTGAACCCCTGCCAGGTAGGCAGACATTGTTCTGAGAGTTTCACATTCATAACTTAATAACTCACATTTTAAAAAACACATGTATTTATTTAAATACATTTATTTAAAATGTATTTATTTTTTATTTGAAGGATAATTGCTTTACAGAATTTTATTGTTTCTGTCAGACAGCAATATGAATCAGCCATAGGTGTACATAAGTCCCCTCCCTCTTGAACCTCCTCCCAAGCTCCTCCCAATCACTCCTCTAGGTTGATACAGAGCCCCTGTTTGAGTTCTTGAGACATACAGCAAATTCCCGTTGGCTGTCTAGTTTACATATGGTATTGTAAGTTTCCATGTTACTCTCTTCATACATTCACCCTTTCTTTCCATCTCCCCATGTCCACAAGTCTCTTCTCTGCGTCTGTTTCTCCATTGCTGCCTTGCAAATAAATTCATCAGTACCATCTTTCTAGAGTTCATATACATGCATTAGTATGTGATATTTATCTTTCTCTTTCCAACTCACTTCACTCTGTATAATAGGCTCTAGGTTCATCTGCCTCATTAGAACTGACTCAAATGCGTTCTGTTTTATGGCGAGTAATATTCCATTGTGTGTATGTAAAACAACTTCCTTATCCATTTATCTGTCGATAAACATCGACAGAACATCTGCTTCCATGTTCTAGCTATTGTAAATAGTGCTGCAATGGACACTGGGATATATGTGTTTTTTCAATTTTGGTTTCCTTGGGTATATGCCTGGAAGTGGGATTGCTGGGTCATATGGTGGTTTTTATTCCTAGTCTTTTGAGGAATCTCCATACTGTCTTCCATAGTGGCTGTACCAATTTACACTCCTACCAACAGTGCAAGAGGGTTCCCTCTTCTCTGCACCATCTCTAACATTTATTGTTTGTAGACTTTTTTTTTTTGGTAGACTTTTTTTTTTTTGGTAGACTTTTTGATGATGGCCATTCTGACTGGTGTGAGCTGATATTTTATAATTTTGATTTGCATTTCTCTAATAGCGATGTTGAGCATCTTTTCTTGTGTTTGTTAGCCATCTGTTTGTCTTCTTTGGTGAAATGTCTGTTTAAATCTTTTTCTCACTTTTTGATTAGGTTGTTTATTTTTCTGGCATTGAGTTGTATGAGCTGCTTGTATATTTTAGAAATTAATCCTTTGTCAAGTGTTTCATTTGCTATTATTTTCTCCCATTCTAAGGTTTGTCTTTTCACCTTGTTTATAGTTTCCTTTGCTGTGCAAAAGCTTTTAAATTTAAATAGGTCCCACTTGTTTACTTTTTTGTTTTTATTTCCAATACTCTAGGAGATGGGTTATAGAGGATCTTGCTTTGATTTATGTCATCAAGTGTTCTGCCTATGTTTTCCTCTAAGAGTTTTGTAGTTTCTGGTCTTACATTTAGGTCTTTAATCCATTTTGAGTTTATCTTTGTGTATGGTGTTAGGAAGTGTTCTAATTGCATTCTTTTACATGTAGCTGTCCAGTTTTCCCAGCACTACTTATTGAAGAGGCTGTCTTTGCCCCATTGTATATTCTTACCTCCTTTGCCAAAAATAAGGTACCCATAGGTGCATGGGCTTATTTCTGGGCTTTCTATGTTGTTCCATTGGTCTATATTTCTGTTGTTATGCCAGTTCCATACTGTCCTGATGACTGTAGCATTGTAGTATAATCTGAATCAGGAAGATTGATTCCTCCAGCTCCATTCTTCTTTCTCAAGACCACTTTGGCTATTTGGGATCTTTTGTGTTTCATATGACTTGTGAAGTTTTTTGTTCTAGTTCTGTGAAAAATGCCATTGGTAATTTGATAGGGATCACATTGAATCTGTAGATTGCATTTGGTAGTATAGTTGTTGTCACAATATTGATCCTTCCTACCTAGGAACGTGGAACATCTCTGCAGCTGTTTATGTCATCTTTGATTTCTTTCATCAGTGTTTCACAATTTTCTGCATACAGTTCTTTTGTCTCTTTAGGTAGGTTTATTCCTAGACATTTTATTCTTTTTGTTGCAATGGTGAATGGGATTGATTCCTCAATTTTTCTTTCTGATTTTTCATTGTTAGTATATAGGAATGCAAGTGATTTCTGTGTA
Source organism: Cervus elaphus (assembly GCF_910594005.1). Taxonomy (NCBI): domain Eukaryota; kingdom Metazoa; phylum Chordata; class Mammalia; order Artiodactyla; family Cervidae; genus Cervus; species Cervus elaphus. The sequence continues at coordinate 13,344,218 of NC_057844.1, forward strand.
TTGATTTTGTATCCTGCGACTTTGCTAAATTTACGGATTAGCTCTAGTAATTTTCTGATAATATCTTCAGGGTTTTCTATGTATAGTATCATGTCATCTGCAAACAGTGAGAGCTTTACTTCTTCTTTTACATTCTGGATTCCTTTTATTTCTTTTTCTTCTCTGATTGCTGTAGCTAGGATTTCCAAAACTATGTTGAATAATAGTGGTGAGAATGGACACCCTTCTCTTATTCCTGATCTTAAGGGAAATGCTTTCAGTTTTTCACCATTGAGAATATTGTTTGCTGTGGGCTTATCATATATGGCTTTACTATGTTGAGGTAGGTTCCTTCTGTGCCCATTTTTTGAAGAGTTTTAATCATAAATGGGTGCTGAATTTTGTCAAAGGCTTTTTCTGCATCTATTGAGATTATCATATGAATACCCACAATTTTTATCTAAATTTTATCAATGAAGAAACTGATATAAAGTTTACACAATTCATAAGTGGAGGAGACAGAGTTTAAAACCAGGCAGTCTGATAACAAAAAGTTCCCAAATTTGTGTCCTGAGATTTTCAGTAAAAGTTTTAATTATGATACTACTTTACATTGAATATTTTTTCAGAGGCATAATTATGTATGATACAATAAAAACAGGGAGTAAAAGGAACAAAGTAATAGAGCTGAAATTTAAAGTTTTTAGGTTAATTTTGTGAAAATACATTTAACATCAAAGCAAAGTAAGCCCACGTGTTTTCATCTTCTGAGATTTCTTTTCATGTTCTTAAATGCCCTAAGAAGTTGTAGTAAGATATATAATAAAGCACATACAGATACTGCTTGTAACACCTTGAAAAATTTCCCTTAGAACATACAAAGTGAACTTGATTGCAGTTTCCATGTTCATTATGTTTAATTTTATGAAATCTGCGTCACTTTTTGAAATTTTGAAGTTTCCTAAAATTACATGCATCATTTAAATGAGATACCTGAGTTATGTATGAACAGATATTTAATACATCTTATACCAAGATGGGGCTTTCCAGGTGGTGCAGTGGTGGACATTAGCTTTAATTTTCTGAAATCTGCATCACATTCTGAAATTTTAAAGTTTCCTAAAGTTACATGCATCATTTAAATGAGATACCTGAGTTATGTATGAACAGGTATTTAGTACATCTCATGCCAAAATGGGGCTTTCCAGGTGGTGCAGTGGTAAAGAATCCTCTGGCCAATGCAGGAGAAGCGAGACGCAGGTTCCATCCCTGGGTCGGGAAGATTCCCTAAGTAGGAAATGACAGTGCACTCCAGTATTCTTGCCTGGAAAATTCCATGGACAGAGGAACCTGACTGGTTACGGTCCATGGGGTTGGAAAGAGTCAGACACGACTGAGCACAGCGTGCATGTATACACACACACACACACACACACACACACACACACACACAGGCACACACACACACCAAGATGAATTATTTGAAAATATATTAGTTCACTCTTGTCAAGGTTGCTTTATAAGAGGGGCATGAGTATTACATCCATGGGTTTTCAAACCTTTATTATATTTATTTTAAGCTCTCTTCAGTGATTAATTTTGTCCTTGAAGTATCATTTACTGGTAATATTTGCTTACTTTTCTGTTTCCTATTTTTATATATTTTTAAAAATATGTATGTTGCAGGATTTACAGTGCTTGGTGTGCCATTTCATTTAAACCTTAACTGTATTAGTGAAAGTGTAATGTGGTTTTTCTTTCAGATATTTGCTGCACCATCATTTGATGACAAGATCCTAGAAGTTGTTGCAATATTTGACAGCGTGCAAATGGCTGTTTCAAGGGTCATTAAACTGCAGCACCATCGTATCGCGCAGGTCGGTTTCCCTACTGAAACCTGACTTCACTACTTGTGTGCATGTGCGTGCTAAGGCGATTCAGTTGTGTCTGACTCTGTGCAACACTATGGACTGTAGCCAGCCAGCCTCCTTTCTCCATAGAATTCTTCAGGCCCAAATACTCGAATGGGTTACCATGCCCTCCTCCAGGGGATCTTCCCGACCCAGGGATCAGACCCATGTCTCATGCATCTCCTGCACTGGCAGACGGGTTCTTTACCACTAATGCCAGCTGAGAAGCCCTCACCGCTTGGGCTGTTGAGAAACTATTCCAGTGATTTGTACACTGTATATTCGTCTATAAAATAATGGGCTTTCTTGTTATTCCAGTTGTTACTGTGTCATCCTATGAGGAAAAGCATAATATCCCATTCCACAGAATGGAGTAAGAGTCAACTTTGAATACAAGATTGAGTGTCAGATGAGTTGTACTGTCAAATAACTTGTTTTATTTCAGTGCCGTACAGTAAAAATCACCATATTTGGTGACGAGGGGGTCCCAGTGCAGGTGGACGGAGAAGCATGGGTTCAGCCTCCGGGGATTATCAAGATCGTGCACAAGAACAGAGCTCAGATGCTCACCAGGGACAGGGTACGTAACCGAAAATAAGTCCTTCTCGAGTCTGTTCAGCCTGTAAAAAGTAAATAGTCATGAAAACACAAACCCAGGGAAGAGATTTAAATTGTCTTTTAGGTCTGACATTTAGATCATTCTGGTTCAAAAGTATGAAAAAAATATTTATTTAGTTCCTAAAATAATTTCTTCTTTTGGGTTTAGAGAAAAATTGAGCAGAAACTGGAGAATCCTGTTTCTGTTCCCACATACGTCCTCACCTCCCTGACAAGCACATGAATTTCCCTATTATATTTCCCTATTCTGTTCCCCTTAATATCTTGCTTTAGTGTGGTACATTTATTACAGCTGATGAACCACTATTGATCCATTATTATTCACTGAGGTAATAGTTTGTGTTCTACATTCTATAGGTTTTGACAAATGTATAATCATTTGTGTCCACCATTACAGATTCATGCCCAATAGTTTTACTGCCCCAAATATTCCTGTCCTCCACCTCACATCCCTCCCTCCCTTATCCCAACCCCTGGCACCCCCGTCCTCTTCTGTCTTTACAGTTATGCCTTTTCCGGAATATGTATTCTTAATTAAGGTCACACCCGTAACAAGTAAGACTACAACACCCATCCTGTTTGTTATACATACAATAGTAGATATTGAAGCATAAGTTGAAGCTTTTTAAAGACTCTCTGACATAATGATCATCAGTTACATTACTTTTTATTTGTTGTAATATATGAGAAAACTTTAAAATATCTTCTCCGTCCTTGTGATATATTTCATGAAGTGTTAAGATTAGGGAAAAAGTAATAGTAGTTTTAAAGCCATTTGTGTACTATCTAAGTACACATTTATTTGTGTGTGTTTAGCTCTAAGCGCACAGTTCATTGCCGTATTGATTTTAAATAGGCCTTTGAAAGCACCCTGAAGTCTTGGGAAGATAAGCAGAAGTGTGATTCCTGTAAGCCAGTTCATCGAACGAACTTCTTCATCCAGCAGGCGGCGGACCTGGCCACGGAGGAAGTGTCTCAAATGCAGCTGTGCTCGCAGGCGGCCGAGGAGCTCATCACCAGGTACCCGAGCGCCGCCGGCCTTGCGGCCCCGCGCGAGGCCCGTTCTGCCCTCCGTAGTTTTAACCCGTCTCTGCGGTGGTTCCAGGCCTCCGGAAGGAACGCCTCTGTTCTCCTCCATTTGCTGCCGCCCTTGTGCGTCAGTCATCCCTGTTTCCCTTCCTCAGTCCCCTCCAACACCGCGTGCACACCCTGTGTTCCCCACAGGTCGGGTCTCAGACTTCCTGAAACACACGGGAGCGCTTGCCTAGTGTACACTCTTGTCATTTTATATATTTTGCGTTTTATATATGTGCTCAGTCGCTTCCGTCGTATCCGACCGTTTGCGACCCCATGGACTGTAGCCCGCCAGGCTCCTCAGGCCCTGGGGTTCTTCTGGCAAGAACACTGGAGTGTGTTGCCATTTCCTTCGCCAGGGGATCTGCCCCACCCAGGGATCGAACCCGTGTCTCCTGCATCTCCTGCATGGCAGTTGGATTCTTGACCATTGAGCCACCTGGGAAGCCTTATTTTATAGATGGCACAGTGGTAAAGAATCTGCCTGCCAAGGCCAGAGATGTAAAAGATGTGGGTTCAGTTCCTGGGTGGGGAAGATCCCCTGGAGAAGGGCATGGCAACCCACTCCAGTATTCCTGCCTGGACAATTCCATGGACAGAGGAGCCTGGCGTCTTCCCGCACCTCACCTGGTCACTGATCAAAATGCTGGAATAGAAAAGAAGGCAAGCAAAGCTTAGGAGCCTGAGGAGCCAACTTGCTTGCTTTCCCCTCCCCACCCTCTCCATCTGCTCTCTCTCACTCATTCCTTATTTTCCTCTTTAAATATGTGTTAGATGCCCAGAGTATGCTACATGTTAGAGATAGGAAAAAAGATACACACTCCCTACTGCTGGAGACCAATATTTAAAATTTTAGAATAAAGGATGATAAATGTAAGATACTCAGTAGCTTAGGGAAAAGATAAGGGGAAATATTAATATTTAATATTAATATTTAATTAATTAATTAAAATTTAATTTCTATTTAGCCAGCTAAGTCCACATAACTGCATTATTATGCATCTCAGCTTCTTATCCACAGACATAGTAGTTTTTTTTTTGTATTTTATTTTTTTTTATTCTTTTTTTTCATTTATTTTTATTAGTTGGAGGCTAATTACTTTACAATATTGTAGTCATTTTTGCCATACATTGACATGAATCAGCCATGGATTTACAGACAGTAGTTTTAAGGTAAATACATCTTAGATACTGTGAACATCTTCTGTTGACTTCAATTTACAGAATTTTTTGTGTTTTTTTCTTTTTTCCTGGCTTTAGTGAGGTACAATGGACAAATAAAAATTCTATACTGTATATTTAAGGTATGCAGTGTGATGATTTGATGTACATATACATTGTAAAATAATTAATACAATCCAGCTAATTAATACATTATGGAAAGCAGTATGGAGTTTCCTTAGTTTTCTTGAAACTAAAGCATGCTCCCTTGAAACCACAATGTTCTTCCTATATGATCATCCTGTCAACCAAGCAAATATCCTTATCCAAAAAAAAGCCCGGGGGTGGGGGGCGGGACATGATTCCCCATCAGCCAGTAAATCAGGCTCACTCATCAGTTTTCAGAATGTGTATTCATTTGAAAAAACGGAAAAGTGAAAGTAAGTCTCATAGTCGGGTCCAGCTCTTTCTGACCCCATGGACTGCAGCCTGTCCCGCTCCTCTGTCCTTGAAATTCTCCAGGTAAGAATACTGGAGTGGGTGACCATTCCCTTCTCCAGGGGATCTTCCTGACTCAGGGATCGAACCCAGGTCTCCTGCATTGCAGCAGATTCTTTACCATCTGAGCCACCAGGGAAGCCCGCACCTAGTAGGAAGTTCAGTTAGCAGTTGAAATGTTCCCTTGGTATTGATTACTTTCTTTTGCCTTGAAAATTAGAATAACATTTACTTATCTCTGTTCTTCTGATTAATAACCTTTTCCTCATGATTTCAAGGTTATTGATAAGGATGCTTAGGTGATGTTTGCAAGTTCCTTTGTGTCTTGGATATCAGTCATATGATCCTTAAGAATTAAATTCTTTCCCTTTGCTCGTGACTCAGCCATGGAGGACTTCTGTCTCTTCCTTTGTTCTTCCCTTTCTGGATTGAAGATCCTTCTCCTTGAAGATGTCAGAAGCAAAAGGATTAAAATAGATGTACCTTCTTGCTTATTGCACACCTTGCTCATTTTCTAGCAGTCAGGAGAATTTCTCCTTTATCTTCTTTGACCTTATTGCCCTGCCTTTATAGATGCTCTCTTTCTAGGACTGTTCTTGAAGATCTAGATTCCAAAGGACTGCGGCACAACAGGCTTTGGCATTGGATAGACAAAAACTAAAATCCAGGCTCTATCACTGATTAGCTTTGTGTACATACTAATGTTCTCTGAGCCTCATATGTCGTCATCTGCAAAGTGGAGAAAAACCACAACTACCTGTTAGGTTGTGAACATTAAATTAGATAATGCATATAAAGCACTTAGCATGATGACATATGTGGCAATGTTTTCCCCTAACTCCAATACTTTGGCCACCTAATGCAAAGAGCTGACTCATTTGAAAAGACCCTGATGCTGGGAAAGATTGAAGGTAAGAGGAGAAGGGGACGACAGAGGATGAGATGGTTGGATGGCATCACAGACTCGATGGATATGAGTTTGGGTCAACTCTGGGAGTTGGTGACTGACAGGGAGGCCTGGTGTGCTGCAGTCCATGGGGTTGCAGAGAGTCGGCAGGACTGAGCGACTGAACTGAACTGACTGAATCTGTTGTAACTGCCTGGTTGAAGTTTCAGTGAATAAAAGATGTGTCTGCACTCTACATTTGGGACCCCTCTCAACTTTCCAGCGATAAAGCAAAATGAAGTGTTACTGTATCTTGTGCTTCCAAGTAGCACCTTGGTATGCGTTATCTCTGATGCTAGGCCTAACATTTCTTTCAATTTAATTAATTTATTTTTGGCTGCACGGGGTGTTCATTGCTGCACACAACTCTGTCTAGTTGCAGCGAGCAGGGGCTCCTTTTTGTTGCAACGTGCAGAGAATTGCGGCGGCTTCTCTCGTCGAGCACGGGCTCTAGGGTGCGCGGGCTTCAGTAGTTGTGGCACTTGGGCTTGATTAATTCCTCAAGGCATGAGGAATCTTCCCAGACCAGGGATCAAAGCTGTGTTTGATCTGCATTGGCAGGCAGATTCTTAACCGCCCGGAGAGTCCATAGGCCTAACTTTTTATATAAAAGATTTGGGGGTTAGTATTTTTTGTTTCCTGGTGGCTCAGATGGTAAAGAATCTGCCTGCAATGTGGGCTACTCCGGCTCGATCCCTGCGTTGAATCCGGGATCCCCTGGAGGAGGGCGTGGCGCCCCACTCCAGTGTTCTTGCCTGGGAAATCCCATGGACAGAGGAGCCTGGCGGCCTCAGAATCAGACACAACTGAGCAGCTAACACACACACACATTTTTTGTTGCAGTAGGGTAGGGTTTGAATTTTGTAAATCTACCCTGTGCCATTCATAATTGAGCAGTTATTAAAAACAATTTTCCTTTCATCATCTTTTTTTACTTGTTTTATTCTACCGTTTCTACACTTCAGAAAACTCAAGCAGTGCTTGGAAGAGTGGTGTGTTCATGGGTCTTGTTTCTGCTTCCAGGATCTGTGATGCGGCCACCATCCACTGTCTCTTGGAGCAGGAGCTGGCCCACGCGGTGAACGCCTGCTCCCACGCCCTGAACAAAGCCAACCCGCGCTTCCCAGAGGTGAGGAGCTAATGGTAAATGCCCATTCCGCACATTTTTTTGGTGTTACGTACAGAGCTTGATACTTTAAGCGTGCTACACGCTTTGAGAGAACACAGTATAGTCTATATGAGTCTCTACCAAAAGCTTACCCTTCACTTATGACCAAAGTTTTCTTGATTTTCTTTTCCTGCCACCGTTTTCCCACTCACTCCTGCTCTTAAGTTCACTTCACCTCTTTTCTATTTCACTTTGACTCTCTTGGCACCTTACCATCTTCCTTGTACTCCTTCTCCTTTTAAGTATTTACCATTTCTCTTTTTTACCTTCTCCCCTGCACCTTCACACAGGGCACACCTAGGTATCATGCATTTAACTAGAACTGATCACTCAGTGTTGAAGGTGTCTTCATTTCGTTTTACTGCATCAGTAAATTTGGTCAGTTTTCTAATGTAGAAGTTACAATAGGTGGATAGAGTCTAACTCTTGAAGTTATATTCACTTGCCAAGTGATACATGGCTTTGTTTTTATCCTTTCGGTTATTTAGTTGAAGTTACCTAAGTGAGTGTAAAAAGAAGTGTTTGTCCTCAAGATGAAAGTCTAGAAATCAGTCTGGTTGGTTGGACCTAATGAGAGTGAAATTCAGTGGATAGAACTAATCATGATCAGATAATGCCCCTTTTAAGACATAATTTTCTTTGACTTAATTCTCGTGGGAATATGTGTCTTTTGTCACGAGCATATGCATGCTTATGTGCCCGAGATGTGGTTCTGTGTGTATTCACTATAGTCACCATATTTTTTGGTTTTCTGCTGTAAGAAGTAGAAGAGGTAATCCTGCCAACAAATGTGAGTGTGAGATTTTGCAGTTACAAGAGTATTTTGGCAGGTTTTTAAAAATATTTGCAATGTGAATTTAAATCGGAAAGATAAAATGTACTCTCTGATGACTGAATCCCAATTTAATACAGAACTACTTGTCTTTGATGTCTCTGTTTTTTTTTTTTCCTAGAGTCTTACAAGAGACACTGCCACTGAAATAGCCATCAATGTGAAGGCCCTATATAATGAAACAGAATCTCTACTAGTGGGCAGGGTTCCTTTGGTAAGGAAAAGAAATGATGGATACCATCAGAATGATGATAAATGTATGGTTCTTGTCTTCATTAGGGAGCATGCATTCATCAGATTCTAATGCACAGGCAGGCTCTGGCCACCATCTCTAGAGCTTCCCTATCACCTCGCTTTTGCTTTCAAGAAACTATATGGCTGTACCTGGGAGTTACACTTCAGGCTAACAGGAGTAGAGGGCTTCCCTCATAGCTCAGTCAGTAAAAAATCTGCCTGCAATGCAGGAGACCCAGGTTTGATTCCTGGGTGGGGAACATCCCCTGGAGAAGGAAATAGCAACCCACTCCAGTATTCTTGCCTGGAGAATCCCATGGACAGAGGAGCCTGCTGGGCTTCAGCCCATGGGGTCACAAGAGTCAGAGATGACCTTGCAACTAAACCACAGCAGGAATAGAGTTTCCTGTCATCATGTCTTTATATAATCATGCTCTCCCCAGCCAGCTTTGAGAATCTTGGGCTTTACAGAGAGTGAGACCTTCTTCAAGGACACATTAACCCATGAATGCAGAAAAGTAGAGGAAGGCTTGAGCTGTGTCCCCGAAATTAACCTTTGAAATATGATTGTTACTGTTTTCTAGATTGGCTTAGATGATGCTTTCTAGAGTCGGTGTGTCCAGAACTAAATTTCAGGAACTAGACCTAGCCCTGGATTAACTCAAGATTGGTGCCTGAAATCGAGTTGAGGCCAAGTGTGAATCAGACCACAGTCCATGGACCTCAAACACAAGTGCTAGGAAACCCTAGATGTTTCTGTTTGGTTTGCCCAGAATCCTTCCCTTGTTATTTCCTGCCTCACCCTGGAAATGTTCTAGCATTGGGTCTTTTCGCCACCTAGTGTTCAATTTTAGGTTATTCACACATGCTGTTGTAAAGGTAGAAAGCCTAATATATTAGCTATTTTTTAATTCCTTGTAACAATTTTGATTGATAGATGAGGTGATGATCTTAAAACATTTCTCTTTACTATAATTTTATCTCTTTCTGGGGAAAATTTATACATCTAAATAAAAGTGAGAATAAAAATCACAGTATCTGGCATAGTGAAAGAATGAGAGAGGTGATCAATAGCCTAGCTAACTGAAAGTGATTGGTTGGAATTTCTGTTTGGCTGCTGTCCAGAAGAATATTGCCATTGAAGCGTCCTTTGCTCTGAGAAGAGAATCTTAAAGGCTGCATGAACCAATTGGTTTTACCCACTTCCAAGGGAAACTCAAGAGCACCTTCCTTGGGGCAAGAGGTGGCTGCCTCTGCTATGGTTGTGAATAGAAACTTTTAGGAAGAAATATTGGATATATCTTTTGATAAAACCAATAGGAAAATCATCTTGGTTATTCTTGGCACTTCTATTTTTAACCAGAATCTTCTTGCTGCTCTTCTAAAATTAGTCCTATAGGAAATCCAGCAAGTCATGACCTCAGTACCAATTACTGGATGAAGGACATGTTTTTTGTGTGTTATTTGAAGTATATTTAAGATAATTGCTGATTGAGAAGAACTAGAAGCATAACTTATCTTATATTTTAGCTTTCTATACTGAAAGTACCCATTGAGTGTTACTTGGTTAATAGTAATCAATTATATTTTGTTAATATAGAAGGATTCTTCTGCACTTTTAATTCTTCTGTCATAGTCAAATATGGATGTTTGGTTTGAAAATGTACACCAGTGAAATTTTTATTTTTTGACTGTATTGCACCACTTGTGGAATCTTAGTTCCCTGACTATGGACCAAACTTTGGTCCACGGCAGTGAAAGGATACATCCTAACTGCTTTACCAGTGGATGATTTTTAAATGTTTGTCGATATTGATATCAAAAGAAAAAATCAATCATATTTGAGAGCAGCTGAGTTACACTCTTTATTTTGCTTATAAAATGAATGTAGCCAATGAAGGAGACATAAGAGAAATAGGTTCAATCGCTGGGTCAGGAAGATCCCTTGGAGGAGGGCATGGCAACCCACTCCAGTATTCTTGCCTGGAGAATCCCATGGACAGAAGAGCCTAGCGGGCTGCAGTCCACAGGGTCACAAAGAGTCGGATACAACTGAAGCAACTTAGCACATACAATTACTATTTTATCAGTTTTATAAGACATATATACTTAGACTAAAATAAAAGTGGTAACTTTTATATGATATGGTGGAGAATTTCTGTATTTTTATTAGCTTCTAGAAATACTAGAATTTGAATAACAGAGGGGATTTGAGAGCATTTGAATAACAGAGGGGGAAAAATAATGTGCATAGTAAATAATAGTAATCTCTCTGAACTTTCAGTTCAAAATCTTGAGAACCAGAACTTCACTGGTGTTCCAGTGGTTAAGACTATGCTTCCCCTGCAGCGGGTGTGGCTTCCATCCCTATTTGGGGAACTGAGATCTCGCATGCCTTGCAGTGTGACCAAAATAAATAAATTCAATCCCGTGAACCTATATATAGGTACTGTGCAATTCTGACATCATTTATCAAAGTTCAATTTGCTGGAAGAGATCCTCGAATTGTGTAGTCATGTTCTACTATTTACCAGCTGGGCCATAAGGGAAGCCCAAGAATACTGGAGTGGGTAGTCTGTCCCTTCTCCAGCGGATTTTCCCGAGCCAGGAATTGAACCAGGGTCTCCTGCGTTCCAGGCGGATTCTTTATCAACTGAGCTATCAGGGAAGCCTGAGAAGGAAACTGAGACTCCTCAAATCAATTCATCATCCCTTGGGGGCATAGTTAGTAACAAGGCCAAGGCTAGCATTCAGTTGCCTCCCAATTCTGCTTGTAGCAGTGTTGATTTCACCTTTATTTATTTATTGAATTTGTGACTTTTAATAACTGCTTTATGGACTTCCCTGGTGGTCCAGTGGTTAAGACTCCAAGCTCCTAATGCAGGGGGCAGGGGTTTGATCAATGGTCAAGGAACTGTTCCCCATGCTGCCCCGTGTAGCCAGAAAATTTTTAAAAATAGTGATGATAAGTGCTTTAAATGAATGGGCAAGAGGTGACCAGTTAAATTCTCTTTAAAGTTTCCAAACCTTCTTCCAGTTTACAAGCCATTTAGCTTTTCCTGATTTGTACAACAGCTTTTTATCACCAATTTTTCTGAGATCCATAGGCTTTTTTTCCCCTAAAGTTATTATTTTAGTTACCCAGAATATTTTTGTGGCAGGTGATTCTTATTATGTGACATGTTTTTGACCAGTTTGAAATATCATTATTTGTTTACACTGTAGCCTATGTAAATCAAAATGATTTTTGCCACAAATAAGTTAAAATGATGAGATTATATACTAGCAAGGCAGATGGGATGCAAGGATAAGAAGGAAGAAGGGATTTGCATAGGAAAAAACCACCAATAGCAATAGTTTTTTCTGTGAAATTATTAAAGTCACACCAGTTGCTTATATCACCTTTGGGAAGTGAGGCTAAATCTATGCAAATTTGCTTAAATGAAATCAGTATAAAATAATTTGTTCTTTTTGCTCTATTTATGTTAAAACCAACAACACTCTAGTCTTGCCTCATAAGAGGTGAGGATGTTCAGTGTCAACGAAATAGTTTATTCTGTTTGAGGGTTTGAGGATGGTCTCTGAGGCTTGTTTTACCTCAGTTTTCAATCTGCTGTTAAATAGCAATTGGAATCTCCACATGAAGAGCGAGTATCCAACGCCTTACATTCTGTGGAAGTGGAGCTACAGAAGTTAACAGAAATTCCGTGGCTTTATTATATCTTACACCCAAATGAGGATGAGGTATGTAAAATTCAACCTGTTTATAAATGTGTGCACTTTGTGACAATAGAATTTGAACGCACCTTTTGAAAAAGAAATGTTCAGGAGAAAATACATTTTAAATATAGCCATCCTCCCCTATCTGCAGGAAGTACATTCTAAGTCTCCAAAGGGACCCCTGGAATCTCAGTACCAAACTCTACATGTACTGTGTTTTTCCTTACACAGACATACCTGGGATAAAGTTGAATTTATAAATTAGGCACAGGAAGACATGAAAAACAACAATAATAAATAGAACTATTATAACAATACACTGTAACAAAAGTTGCATGAATGTGGTCCATCTCTCAAAATATCTTCCTGTACAGGTGTCATGCCTCTTCCGTATTGGCTGAGCATGTCTCATGCACTGCGGCTGTAACCTTTGCAATCTGAGATGTAACAGCAAAACTAGCATGAATTTTTTCTTCCTTCTTCACAGTTTCACAGACAGAAGATTCATTCTTACCATAGATCTTAGCCAGCTCAGCATACGATTTATTTTTCCTTATTAAGTTAAGAACTGTCGTCTTTTCATTAAAGGAAGCACTTTAAAGCTTCTCTTTAGCATATCTTAATTGCTAGCATCACTACTTTTGTTCTTTGGCACCATTATTAAGTAAAATAACGTGACTTGAACACAAGCACAGTGATACCACAACACCTGGTCGGATCACTCAGATGGTTCTGAAGGGACTAACAGACGGGATGGATGAGGATGGCTCTGCTGCTCAGAGCCATCTACAACTTAAAACTTGTATGAATTATTTATTTCTGCAGTTTTCACGTAGTGTTTTCAGGATGAGGTTGACGGCAGATAACAAAAACCACGGAAAGGGGAACCACACTACTGTCCTAGTCGGGGAGACTACTGCCCTCCTTTCGAATGCACTTTTCTTGAGCAAATGAGAAAAAGCTTTTATGTGAACAAAGGCATCTTGCAGGAATTAGTACATTTTCAGGAGTATGCAACATCATGAACTTTTGGGGGAGGGAGTTATCACTCCATCAGTGTTCTGTGGGTATAACCTATTCCTATGTTATCTCTGCTGTCAGAGTGGGTTTTTCTTCTCTTAATATCCTGAGAAAATTCTTTCCTTGATTGACTCCAACAGGAGCCCCCCATGGATTGCACCAAGAGAAACAGCAGAAGCACAGTATTTCGTATTGTGCCCAAATTTAAAAAGGAGAAGGTTCAGAAGCAGAAGACAAGTTCACAGCCTGGTAGGTGATCCACATGGAAAAGGAAACTGTAATGTTATGAAAAAAATAACAGATGAACGTGATATCATTGAGGGGATGAGAACGAGCTGAGATTAGAGAGTGATAATCATTGTACCACATTATGGATGTCCTTATAAATAGCTTTTATGGATGTACTTATAAATAGCATTTATGCTATTGAATCATACACTGTGAAATGGTTTAAGTAGTGAATCTCATTTTATGTTCACTGTACCATCATACAGAAAATCATAGCACACCTAAAGTAAGTCCCATTGTGAGCAGGAGTCTGTAGTCATGAAGCACACAAGACTAAGAAGTGGTTTGCTGACTTGCTTCTGCTGCATTGTGTAAATGTCAGCACCTCTGTCGATGGTTCGTCATCTTGCTCAACAGCAGCTCAAGGCTTATAATTTGTTTTCCTTCTTTAGCACGCGCAATCTGTCTCATTTTGACAAATGGAACTTAGAAACTTTCGTTTAATCCTTTAACTTGCCAGGTGTATTTTCCACCTCAAGTTATATATTCTGTTCCTCCTCTTTTAAGGACTTAGAACGCCGTTTCAGCTCATTAATAACAGTTCACTGTGATACTTGCATTCTCAAGCAAAGATTAAACTCTTTCTTGGATATTCTTTTAAATTCCCTTTTCACCTTTCCCTAGAGATTAAATTTAGTGCTGTACTACTGCTGAAGACCTTCAAGTTCTGTGTATATGATGGTAGATGTCTTAATTTATTAAATAATTTTATAACTCTTCTGAGTTTCCCATCTCATATTAAAAAGTGATATATGACCTTATTTTTGATAATGCATAGAGCAGCTATTGAAGAGCATTTTAAAACCAAATGTGGCAAACAAGGAGACTTTTTATTAAGCTTATCAACGTTGGGTAAAATGTATGAAAGAGAATACATACAGTAAAATAACCCAATTAATCTTGGAAAGCAGTGTTGACAGTTTTTAGGCAATGTTAACTTGATTTAACGATACACTTATTGCATAATTGTACTTCCTAGGTGGCGCTAGTGGTTAAGACCCACCTGCCAATGCAGGAGACATAAGAGAGATGGGTTCGATCCCTGGGTCGGGAAGATCTTCTAGAGGAGGGCACAACAACCCACTCCAGTATTCTTGCCTGGAGAATCCCATGAACAGGGGACCCTGGCGGGTTACAGTCCGTGGGATTACAAAGAGTCGGACACAGCTGAAGCAATTAGCACGCATGCAAGCCTTGCATAATTACTAGCACGCAAGCATTGTGTGATTGTCTGTAATGGGAATCATCAATAGAATAGAACCAATAAAGGCAGCTGAGAACCCATAAAGGTCTTGAAGTTGGCAAGACCTGAAGCAGAAGTTTGTGTAAAATTATATGCTGTGTCAGATTTGAAATTTTTATTAGCATTGGTAGCTCAACTATAATAAGTTTTGTATATGATCTTAAGGATATCATCAGAGTTTATTTAGACCTTGTACTGCTGATCCCAACTATGAGGAACACGTTTTTATACATGTTGTGTAGTTTGCATGGCTTTAAGGAGGAAATTGAGCTAAAGCGAAAGGCACAAGTGCGCAGCAGTGAATGCCTTTGTAGAGTCAGAGCCTCATGTTCATTGATAGTCTGAAACTTGCATGGGAAACAGCCGAGTTGTAGTTTCCTTGAGACAGTACCTTGAACCTTTCCCTTGGCTAGCTGCCACTGTGCTCTGCTTTGCATCTTCTTTGGCCAGCCTGTGCTTTGTAATGCACTGAGCATGTAGAAATTAAGGGGGTTTTGCTCTTAACTTTGGTAGTTCAGAAATGGGGCACAGAGGAAGTTGCTGCTTGGCTGGATCTGCTCAATTTGGGAGAGTACAGAGAAATCTTCATCCGTCATGACATCAGAGGGGCTGAACTCTTGCATCTGGAAAGGCGAGATCTTAAGGTATTTCCTTTGTGCTACTCTTCTGCTCTTAAAATTTTTTCTTGCAAAACAGACTCCTTTCTCCCGCACCCTTCAGTTCTGTGCTTGCAGCTTGGCTCATGTTATGCGTATGTAATCTATATAATATACATTGTCCTGTGGCCTGAGTTCCTTATATGCTTTTCAAAAGAGAAAGTCAGTAATATTTTTCTGTAAGAATCATTGTCTGACAGTTACAGCTAAAGCTTAGCATGAACTTAGTAATTTTTTCTCTGTGTCTGTTGGCATGGCTGTGCTAATATTTCCAGATGGATCATGTTTCCATCAGTTCATTTTCTTGGATCAACATGAAAGGTGATGTTTGTTGCTTAAAATGACTGAAAATATCTACTAAAAGGTTCAAACAACTAAAAATTCATTCAAAATACCAAGAACGAAGCCTTCCTAATATAGAGAACTAGATGAGAGACTTACAGCAGTGGCTACTTAGACTTCTACGATTTGGTTGTGTTTCTAGATTGACCTTTCAGAGGTTACGTGAACATCTAGACAAATTCAAATTTCCTTTCCATGGCTTATTATTGAAATTGTATTCTTCCCCAAAATAAATGTATTTTCCTTTATAGTGAATGAAATAAAAATTATGCCTTGTTTTTGCTAGAGAGCATCTCAAAACGTTTCTCTTTTATGACAGGGAAGAAAAATTATGAATTCATGGTCTGCAGCAATTCCCTTTTCTTCTCTGAGTGGACCCTCAACCTCAGAAATGGCCAAAGTACCATATTCTGTCCCAGGGTTAAAAGTAGCATTCTCTCATGTTATATTTTCTTGCCACATACTGCCATTTAAAAATTCCAAGATTGATTCATTAAGTCAGCGATAAAGCCTTCAACATTTGATGGATTGATTCCTTTCCTATATACCTGGTTCTAAAATGTATAAAATTATGAGACAGTAAATTCTTAATAAATTCATGAACAGTTGTGCCTTTATCTAAAAACATGTTAGTAGAGACCTTTAAACCCAAATGGGTAATATAAAGTATATTATACCTAAACATTGGCACTTCCCGGGTGGCGCTAGTGTTAAGAACCTACTTGCTAATGCAGGAAATGTAAGAGACCTGGGTTCGATCCCTGGGTCAGAAGATCCCCTGGAGGAGGGCATGGCGACTCACTCCAGTGTTCTTGCCTGGAGAATCCCATGGACAGAGGAGCCTGGTGGGTTACAGTCCATAAGGTCACAAAAAGTCAGACAGGACTGAAGTGGTTTAGTATGCACACACACACACACACATAACTAAACGTTATACCTAGACATTTTTAGCCAGAATAATAATAAAATAATAGATTAACTAATTACCTTTGTTGGAAGTCCCAAATCTGGAGCATAGCAAAATATATAGAATATATAGTATTAGAGTAAAAATTGACCAGCACTTGAAATGAATACACCAAAAAGTAAATGTAGAAGACCATTACATGTAACATATTTGTGTAGCTTCTGATATCCTCGACAGGCAGCAATATTTATTGAATAGCTGGTGATGAATGGGCTTCCCTGGTGGCTCAGAGGTTAAAGAATCTGCCTGCAAAGCAGAAGACCCAGGTTCGATCCCTGGGTTGGGAAGATCCCCTGGAGAAGGAAATGGCAACCCACTCCAGTATTCTTGCCTGGAGAATCCCATGGACAGAGGAGTCTGGCAGGCTGCAGTCCATAGGGTCGCAAAGAGTCAGGCACATCTGAGCGACTAACACATATGTGTGTACATATTGATGAATGTATTATTCTCTTCTGTAGGTAGCATCTGCCCTCTAGAAGCTTGCATTTCACTTGCCATGAATAAGCATACATTCAAGGAAAAGACTTTGTCTGTACATAGTATATGTATTATAAACATACACAAATGTACATAAACATACACATGCACACAATGAGTTATAATATTTGCAGAACAGAAAAACAAAGTTCACATATAAAAGTTAAAGTTAGACTGATAAAACCCAGCTGGGAAAAACAATGAGTACAAAGGAGATGATTAAGAATCATGTTAGTAAAATTTTTATTTAGCATGAGACTTTTTTGTTTTTATTTTTAAGGCAAATCACATTCTTTCCCTTAAAACTTTGCTTTCAGAAATTTGTATTGACATAGTCCATTTTAACTCTTTTGGTTCTAAAACAGAGTATAGGACAATGGGAAGGGTAGTAATTTCACAGTCTTCAGTGGAACAAAACCAACTTAGTAATAAGCTCACCTTATTCTCTGTCATTGGAGCTTTAAGAGAGAGCAAACCCTTTAGAGGAAAGTCTCTGAATGTTGATGAAGGGTTATCTACTCCCTAGGCAACCATATCCATTTCCATTACTTCAGATACTGTCCATGGATATATCGTTGGTTCACACGGTTCTACTTCTAGCCCTGACCTCGTTTGTAAACTCTAGGATCGTATCACCAAGTCTGCTAGGCCATGACACAGACTGTCAGCCTTAAAGTGTCCACAACCAAACTTTTGCTGTCCTGTCCTACTCCTATTCTGCCCCTTCTCCTGTGGTCTATTATCTTAGCAACTCAGGGACCTGAGCCAGAGAAACCCAGGGTCATATTTAGCATCTTCCTCTTCCTTATCCTTCTCCTCTGACTCATTAAACCATCACAAAGTAGTTTGATTTTAATCTCCATTTATTTGTCTTTCTCCTTTCTCCTTTCCACAATCCTTCCTCTTGCCTGTGTAACATCAGTAGCTTCCTCACTGGCCTACCCATCGATACTCTTGCCCTCTCATCTATTATCATTGCAACTAGAATGATGTTTTGTGTGTGTGTGTTTGTGTATATGTGTTAGTTGCTCAGTCTTGTCTGCCTCTTTGTAATCCCATGGAGTATAGCCCACCAGGCTCCTCTGTCTGTGGAATTCTCTAGGCAAGAATACTAGAGTGGGTTGCCATTCCCTTCTCCATTGGATCTTCCCAACCCAGGGATTGAACCCGGGTCTCCCACACTGCAGGCAGATTCTTTACCATCTGAGCCACCAGGGAAGCCCAGAGTGATGCTTTTAATAACATCAAGTATATCACTCTTCTGCTTAAAACCTTTTGGTGGCTTCCCATTTCAATTCCAATAAAGACTCAGCATCTATGGGACTACCTACAAAGTTCTGCCTATGTATTCAACCTGCTGTGGGGTCACTGACCCTTTGGGGCTATACTCTTCCAATCTGGCCATGCTTCATTTATTTAAAAATATGAAACTCTCGCGTCAGGGGTGTACCCTCTGAAGGTATGCTTCTTCCCTACCTGCCACGTGGCTAGCTGCTGCCCAGATCTTGGCTCAGGTGTTACTTGGTTATCACCAGGCAACTGGAGATAGCAATGTGACAGTGTAAAGGTGGGAAAGGGAAGATATTTCTAATGTGCTGTAACAGACAGACTGATTGCAGTATTTTCTCTCCTGGAGACGGTAGAAAACAGTGAGGGGCACCGAAGAAAGTAGGGCTTCTCAGGTGGCACAGTGGTAAAGAGTCTGCCTGCCAATGCAGGAGACACAAGAGACTCGGGTTCGATCCCTGGATTGGGAAGATCCGTTGGAGTAGAAAATGACAACCCACTCTAGTATTCTTTTCTGAAAAAATCCCATGGACAGAGGAGCCTCGTGGGCTGCAGTCCAGGTCTCAAGAGTCAGATATGACCGAGCGACTGAGCGCACATACACACACCCCCCAAATAAAGTGGTAAAGACACGGGGGGGGGGGTTGTTTGGTTGGTGTTTTGTTTTCTCCATTTGGAAAGGTGTTTATGTGTGGGCCGAAGGACAACAGTAGCTACAAAGCATGCCTCTACAAAGTTAAAGCTCTTTTCCAAAGAAAGAAAAAGTCAACACTAATGAATATGATCTCATGGCATAACTTTATCACAGCCTGATTCCTAGAAGACATGAATGTGTTGAACTCAAACTAAAGAAAATATAGCTAAGAAGTTAGTGTAACTCTAGGGAAAACATTCATCTCGTGACTCCAAAAATAATAATTGTGAGTAGAGTCTGCTTCTCTCAAATAAGCTTTTATTCTTGAGAATAAAGTATGCCTATGGCCTAAAATAATTGTTTGATATTAAATATCTTTCTTATTCACATAACTGCATTATCATAAAGTATAAAGAATACTTAACTATTCCACTCAAATCAAATGCATCTACATTTCCATCTTCCTTTAAAGTTTGGCCTTGCTTTTAAGTTTGCTGTTTTAGCACACACTCTGGAGTTAGATAGTTGCCTTAAGACTAGTTTTGAATGCTCTGGTGTCAATGAGCAGATATTTTTCAAGATCAGTTAAATATTGTAAAAACATTACCTGGAAATGATCTCAAGCTTGAAAAGAGCACTGACTGTGGAAAGATCATTTTCCAGAAAGATGCAGAATCCTCAGTAGCAATGGTGCTACAGAATTCAGAGAGCTCATAAAGTATATGGGGGAGGTTGAGAGAACGTGTGTGTCAGACAAATAATCTTGTGATACCTTATAATCCTACTTTCGAGACTGCTTTGCAAATCATCTTTTTACTTATTTTCAGATATTCCACACTCTCTGTTTTGTGAAGAAGTTGACTTCACATACTGGCAGGTTCATTATGGCCATTAAGCTTAAGGAAGCTATCAGGAGTGGAGATCTTCGCCATCTGTTTAGTTTTTCAGAGAGCAGATATTATGGCTGTCTTGAATGCATCTCCTTTATCCGTGCAACAAGCATTCATTTTTCAAGTGCCTGCTCTGGGTTGCACCCTCAGCAGTCACCATTCATTTCTGAAAACTGTTAGGTTGGCCAAAAAGATCATTTGGGTTTTTCCATAACATCGTATGGATGTTTCCATCAATGTTACAGGAAAAACCCGAATGAACTTTGTGGCCAACCCAATAAATCTTGGCTTCTTGGTTCTTTTCAGGAAGCTGGGTCTTTAAAAAACAAGAGGAGTTCTGAGGGAAAGGAGTCAAAAGTGTTTTGAGCAAAAACATCAACTCATACATACCTATGTTTTGTGATTTTTTTTTACACTTATAAAATATAAAAATTATTTAAATATTTCACACACATCAAAGACTCTAAATGCAAGTGCAAAAGGGTTTAACATTCCACATGTAGGTCATAAATACTAGAGTAATTTCTTGAGGAGCAGGACTTATTTGTAAGTTTAATATTTTAGCAAGGAAATGTGTAGTTGTTTTAAGACTACGAAATTTATTTGAGTAAATTTTGTGGGTACCCTGTGTCACATGTCACTTCTCTCAGAGATTCCAAAAGGACCTCTGTTTTTCTAAATCAAAAAAGAAGAAAAAGGAGAAAGTAATTTTGACTGTTGAAGAATTGCCCTTGTGTGTAACCTATGAGAATGTTACATTTAACAGTTTGTGTAAGATGTGGTTTTTTTAATGGTTGGTAATTTTTTAGTTTCAGGATTTTTTGGTTTTATAAACTTCCTTTTCTGACTTTACTTTGTAAATCATTGAATCTAAGATGAATGAACTGAATGCTAACTACATTTTATTAGCTAGCTAAATATTTAACCATCAGTTTTCTCTTATCGGTTAACTTCTTTCTCTTTCTTTTTCCCTTTTTTTCCCTTTTATTTAGGACCTGGGGATACCGAAAGTGGGTCATGTGAAGCGAATTCTCCAGGGAATTAAAGAGCTTGAAAGGCGCACCCTCCAGCCTGAGGTGTAATCATCCTGGTGCTATTCCTTGGAAGGAAGGTCATCGCTACTTAATACAAAGTCCTTGGGAGCCAATGGCTGTTCTTGTAGTTTTCTGCCTAGATGAGTAAGCACCGCTAAGACACCTCTATGGCTTAATATTTTGCTATGGGTGAAAATTTTGATTTGAAGTATTAGAAAATATTTTTGTGCCAAAAAAATACATTCCACGAAGCCATTTTCTTATTGTGCAAACCTGACATGTTCAAATATGCTCATATTAGTAAAAAGGTAGGAGGAATCGGAGACAACTGCATTGTCCAAGAGGTGGAACTGCAGAATGTTTACTTTCCTTTAATCTGGTCAGGTGGGATTTTCTTATCGCACAACCGCATGAAAATATGTGACTGAAACTTACTGGGTTTCACTGTTAGAGGCATTGGCTTCTTTCCTCAAATCACTGGCTAGAAGACTAAGATGTCAGTTAAGTGGTGTTTTGAATTGGTGTCATTTCAGATTTCTAGCTCTCAGTGGTCAGAGAATATGGTTAAAATCCCTCAAACACTATGAATGAATGCAAATCTTAATGCACGATGTTGCTGCCTGAATTGTTTTTTTGTTTCTTGCATGTCACATTTAATATGTAACACTTAGCTTTAATGTCAGTTTTAATGGAATTTAATTTATTATTACCTAAGTACCTTTTGGTTGGCTAAAGGCACTTTTCTGTTCTTTGATGTGGAATTTTGCATATTCTATATCTAAGAATCTGTGAACATGTGTCTGGGCCCCAATCAACAAATGATATATATCTTATGCAAGCCAATTTTATATCAGTCTGTCATAAACAGCAGGTGTGCACATTAAGAAAATTCTCTGTATATTTTCATAAAATTATATGTTCTGTTGTCTTAAGATAACTTAGTATAGCTCTCCAAACCAAAATTCTCACACTCTGTTTTTCATTTCAATTTAATATTTATTTAATACTGTGTTTGCATCTATAATATAGCAGACTGTTGACAACCAGGAATTTCCCCAGTGTCTCAAACTAGGATCAGTATACTGACTGGCCGCCAGAGTCATTCGTTTGCTAAAGAGACAACTGACCGAAACTTCCCAATGAAAGAGATTTAAACTTTTTCTTAAGGGCTTTCCATTATTATATCTCACTTAATTCTTATATCCTGTCAGGCAGATATTATTTCCTTTTTATAAACCACTGTACTTCAGTGTAGTGCATGAGAAGTTAACATTTCTGTGATCAAAATCTTTGAAAGCCAAAGGCATACCTATCAAAAAGTCAGAAAAATGTCCTCAAATAAATTTACTTTAGACATCATATACTAAAAAATTCATTATAGTATTTAGAAATCTTCTATATGAGAGAATTAAACAGGATACTGACCCAGTGGTGACAGTTTTCGTAAAGTAGCCTTCTAGGAAGGTGCTCAAAAGATATACATATACACATAAATATATAGACACATATATATGTACACATACACGTATACATTTATATGTACATTCACACTTGCATACGTGTAATCTAAAATATACTTTCATTGATATTTTCTAGGCTTTTTTGCCAAATGCTTAAAGAGAGATATTGATGGGAAAACATTTAAAATGAGCTATTGTCAGACATATAATTTAATTGTATCAAAAGGGTTTACATATTTGACACTTTATTCTTATTTATGATTAGAGTATTTACTAGTAAAAGTCACAGTTTGGATATCTTAAAAATAAATGAACTCAGGCTTCTGACCAAATGTGTCTGACTATATATTTTACCTAAGTTGTGAATAAATGGGAAATTTTCCACATTGTATCAGGTAGCTTAAAAGAGCCAAGAGCTACTCACTTAGTAATTTTAACATTATCCACACTTACGAAATCAAAAGTCATTTCCAGTTCCTTTTAGAGTCATCCACACTGGAAAGTGTCCTCAGTCACTTCCCTGTGAAATCAGGCAGTCCAGATTCTCTGAACTCTGCTTAGATCAGAAATCCTTGTCCACACACACACAAAGAAAGGAAAAGTGGAGACAAGAAGGCAAGAAATCCTAGAAAAGAATGAATTAATATAAAAAACCTTTATTGATTTTTCACTCTCCCCAAATTCTTCTTTGCCAATAGAAAAGATTCTCAGGTTATCTCTTGTTCAGAGTTTAAGAGTAAGATGTTAATGACTGAATTTTTTATTTGATGTTGCTCTTTCATCCTCACCCTGGAGAAGCGAATGGCAACCCACTCCAGTGTCCTGGCCTCGAGAATTCCATGGACCAAGGAGCCTGCTGGGGCTACGGTCCATGGGGTTGCGAAAAAGTTAGACACGACTGAGTGACTAACACTTTTCACTCTTTAGTAACATCTCTTACGTATGCCGAAGCTCACTAAACAGAATCTTTAGCTAGAATTTTCCTGCATGTGGCTTTTGGATGAGGGAAATTCTTTTTTTTTTTTTCATTTATTTTTATTAGTTGGAGGCTAATTACTTTACAATATTGTAGTGGTTTTTGCCATATATTGGCATGAAATTCTTTAAAAATGACAAGATTGATCTTTAGGGTTAAATAAGAGCACTTCTCACTCTATGAACCATCCGTGCTTGGCTCTGTAGGACCCAGAGGTCTTCACCCTCACCTGCTTGTCAGGACGGTGCCCTCAGAGCCTCGGGAGGCCACGGTCCAGCCTCGCAGAGGAACCAGCTTCTGTGGTAGACGGGGTTACAGCAAGGCTAGGGGGAGCTTCTCCATGAGAGCTGATCAGAGCCCGGGGAGTGCAGAGGGGCTCTGTGCCTGGGTCCACACAAAAGCTGAAGTGAGATGCTCAAACTGGAGCCTGGCTTGGGGGCTATAATTGTGGCCTTTCCTCCCCTCAGGCTCTCCCACACATGGGTAATCTCGGAGCACTGGAGGAGACTCACAGCCAACCTCCCAACACTCACTTCCTTTCATGTTCCCTCACTTTCCTCATTTTCCTGAGGAACAACTGACTTTTCAAGAAAGACAGGGACACAGTCAGGCCTGAATAAAATTTCCAAGTACTCATTTTCGCTCATCCATCTGTCCTTCTACATCACTTTCTGAGTTTCATTCTTAAACTGCCTGGTTTCCCATCTTTCAGGACTTCCCTGGTAGCTCAGACAGTAAAAGCATCTGCCTGCAGTGCGGGAGACCTGGGTTCGATCCCTGGGTCAGGAAGACCCCCTGGAGAAGGAAACGGCAACCCACTCCAGTACTCTTGCCTGGAAAATCCCAGGACGGAGGAGCCTGGCGGGTTACAGTCCATGCGGTCGCAAAGAGTCGGACACGACTGAGCGACTTCACTTTCCCGTCTTTCCACATGCCCAGTGCAGAGATGGTTACTCACAGTCTCACTGCCATGTACTACCCTTTCCTCAGGGGATCTTCCCCACCCAGAGATCAAACTCGCATCTCTTGCGGCTCCTGCATTGCAGGTGGATTCTTTACCACTAAGCCATCAGGGACGCAGGTTCAATCCCTGGGTTGGGAAGATCCCCTGGAGGAGGAAATGGCAACCCTCCAGTATTCTTGCCTGGAGAATCTCACAAGCAGCAGAACCTGACAGGCTACGCAGTCCATGGGGTTGCAAAGAGTCAGATACTACTGAGTAACCAAGCATGAGCACCTTTGCCCCCTCGTTGTGGGTCATCTAGCCAAGTGTTATTAGGAAGAAAACAATTTCAATTTTATAGTTTTCATTTAATGGAAGGAGACTTACTCATCTAAATGAATTGATGGATTAGAGCATTTGGGGACCATGACGTAAATTGCTCTGGTGGAGAAGAGGTCCGTGAATGTCCAAGATCCGAGCTGTCCTGCATTGTAGCCACTAGCTCCATGTGGCTATTTAAAGTTAGTTTAAGTATAAATTTACTTTCTCACCTGTCCTAGCCACATTCCAAGTGCTCAGTAAACCATAGTAGACGATTCAGATGTTGAATACTTCTATCATTGCAAAAATTTTACTGGGTAATGTTGCACTACAATCATAGCTACTCAAAATGTGGTCCATGGACCAGTGGCATCCTGTCACCTGGGAGCTTAGAGAAGTGCAGAATCTCAGTCCACTCCATCCCTACTGAGCCAAAATCTTCCTTTTACTAAGATTTGTGAAGTGATTAGTACTGGCCTAAATAGTTTTATCTCTTCTCTATGAGTGGGATCTGAGCTCTTCAAAGGTGCTCAGAATAGCTGACTGTCCAACCCACTCTTTCCTATCCCTTCTCCAACTAATCCCAGAAATGAGCTGAAACTCATTCATCACCCAGCTGAGTTTCCCTCTCAATCCTTATTCCTAATTCAGTTTCTAGATGAGCCCTGCCTACCCAGTATATATTTTGGTAACCAAGGTGGCACACAGATACTGGCCAACACAGCTGACCTCACTCTAGGCCCTCAGCACACATCTAAGTCACTGACAGTCTGCATTTGCTCATGTGACATTCTCATTTGTTCACAACTTAAACCACAGGGAACATTTCAGAACAATATGTACTGAGATAAGGAAAGACTGGGTCAGTCTCCAGCAACTTGGACTTTTTGCTTTCTCTTATCAGTAGTTTATCCTATTGACATTGTTCATGCTTGAGGACACATAGCAACGCACACACATTAAATGAATCATTAGGCATGCAAAAAAAAAAAGGAAAGAGAGACCCAAAATGATTGCAAGTAAAATGAATATGTCATTAAAGCCCTCAAGGCATGTTTTGCTAGACTAAAATCTGGCTTTCTTATTATGCTACCTTATCTTGATTTTCAGGTAGTTAATAATTCTTTAAAAGAGTGCCTGAAAAATAATATATTCTTGACCCTCAAAATACAAATTATGTAATTCTATAATAAGATCTTTCCCAGTGACATACAGTTAGTAAGCCTTTACAATTTACGTAATGATATAATTGACCAAAGCATTACTGCCTAGAGATTCTTTAGCTACCTTTAAAGAATAATGAGATCACTACTTGAGTCTCCATAGAAGTTATTTGTAATAGGAATGGAGGAAGGAAATACTCATGCAAAGCTATGACTTAAGAAATTAGAGCGGAAACTTCCCTATGACATGTCTAAAGTAAATGATCTGGTTTGCCCAACAGGGTTGACAACATAGTGGACTTTTAATGTTGTACAGATGTGAATTCTTTAAAGATACTGCTTTTCTTTAAGCTGTAAAAACATTACATCTCTCAACCTTGACATCTACGGTCCCTCCTGCCGTCCCCTTCCAAAATGAACTTACCTTGAATGTTTCAAGTGCAGGTTGGACTGATGATCAAAGTGGCAGTTCTTTAAGTCAGCTGAAAAGGATGGGAAGTGAAGAGTCCTCAGTACTCAGTACTGGTCAGTGGAGTGGCTTCCCAAGTGGTTTCCAGAGCTGGGCTGCCATGTCTGTCCCCTCACTGCCCCTCGCCGGATGCCAGGGGGCCCGGGGCTTGTTTCTCTCTGCTACGGCATCTCCCCAGTGACTCCTGTATAGCAGTCTCTGTCTTAGATGGATAATATGTTGACTTTGCAATGGGATGCCTTCCTGAAGAAACAAGCAAAACTTTAGAAAGACAGTGATTGATTTTTATAATATGTAGAGCACTAATTTATATCTTTCTTATTGTTTTCTCTATTATTTTCTCCAAGTTTTGTTGAGAGATATTTCCGTTAGAATGGAAAAAGCTATAAAGGTTTGTCATTATAGAGAACAGAGAGAGAAATGACAGCTGGACTGTACCTATTTGTGTATTTCTTTCTGTTATTTTCAGGAGAATCTTAACACAGTAACCAAGGCTGTGTTAAACTCAATAACGATAGGGACTTCACCAAAGGTCCAGTGGTTAAGACTTGTGCTTCCAATTCAGGGGGCATGGGTTCAATCCCTGGCCAGGGAACTAGGATCCTGCATGCTGCACAATGCGGCCAAAAAAAAACCTCAATAATGGTGTTTAATAAAAACCCCATATTACTAATATAAGTGAACAAGTTAATTCTTTTATGTAATTAAGATTCTATTTACATGTATTTATATCTTCTCTTTTAATTTTGTATGCACTTCCAAGTTTTAGTTGGAAAAATAGAAACCAAGCCACTACTTAAAAGTTATTAAAAAAAAAACTCCACATAAAATATTTCATTTTAGCTATGAGTTACTCATTGTATAGAAATTTATGAATAGTCTGGATATTTCATAGAACTGCACTTCAAGAATAAATTAACCTAACCTAAAGGAACATATGGTAACTTTTTAAATGGAATAAAATGTTTCATACTCGGTTGATAAGGCTATTGAAGTAGGTCGATGAGGTTAGGTATACAAGCTAAAAAGGAAAACAAATATATTTTGTGGTCCTTACTGTTTGATTGCACTATTGTTTACCACAGCTTAGCCATATCTATTTCTATATTCTAAATATTAAGCTGATATATAGCTATAAGATTTCTTACAGTTCTGGTAACTGGTAGCTAGTGCTGTGAAAGGTTTTGGTGTTGTAATATTCCCAGTTTTGTGACATATATTGTATATTGAAGATGACTAATAAATTGGAGTAATATATTTATCTAGAGCTGGGAAAATATGATATTTTCAAATCTTCAAGTAAGTTGTATCAAACTTTTTCTTTCTCTTAAGTGAGATAAAAGTCTCACTTTTATGTTAAAATGTCTATTTATACAACAGGTTTCACCTTTTACTGGTTTTATTAATTTTCATATTAAAATTTTTCTTATCTTTTTATACCAAAATAATGATCACGCTGGTGATTCAAACTTCCAAGATGTATTTTAGTTTGCAGGGCTTTTGGCAAACAAAATACTTAATAACAAAGCAGCTTTGTACATTTTGTGGCTTTGGGGGCAAGAATTTTGCCTTTGAAACTCTATGTGAGGCAGTGCTGATATCAGCAAAGTCAATGATGGACAGTATTATTCATAATCATCAGCAGAAGGTTTTTGCAAGTTGTGTAAATCAGAGTGCATTTATTTATTATACCATGAAATTTAATCTTTATACAAAATGCATATTCTAGCTCTTTTCCTTGTTACTGCTGTTGCTTAGAGTGTAATAGCTCTGTTCATAACTTACTTATGTACTTGAAAGACTCATTTCTGCCAAACAGATGCCCAGTTTTTTTCCTTGTAAAAAATGGTATTCTTTACTTCCTAGACAATGGAAAAGTCATAGGGACTTTGTTTAAAAAAAATCATTTTCATGTTTAAAATAAATACGGAAAAAGGCATAAATCAAAAAATGAAATCATCAAGATTAAGAACTTAATGTAACAAAGAGATTCATCATGCTGTATTTGCCCAATATACATTTTATCTTCAAGTCAGAACATCTTTTCTGTAGTAAACTTTCAACTTTTGTTGTAAAAGAGAGCTCAGTGATTATACTGCCAGTATAACATTTGAGGGCTTCCCTTGTGGCTCAGTGGTAAAGAATCCACCTGCAATGCAGGAGATGCAGAAGACACAGGTTCAATCCCTGGGTCGGGAAGATCCCCTGGAGGAGGGCATGGCAACCCACTCCAGTATTCTTGCCTGGAGAATCCCATGGACAGAGGAGCCTGGCGGGCTATAGTCCATGTCCATGGAGTCGCAAAGAGTCGGACACAACTAAAGTGACTGAGCATGCAGGCATTTGAATGAACATTCAGAATCTTGAATCCTCCAAATCTCACATACTTCCAGCTCTTGGTTTCAAAGTGTATGTTCTTAACAGGTTTGCATTTGACTCTGGGCTGCTTTAGTCAGAGTACCCATAAGCGATTATGGTTTGTCAGTTTGTTTCTGTCAGTTAAGTCAGTGAGATTCTAATTGAGTCTTGAATTATTTCTGTTTTCGAAATATTCTCTATTCAACTTTTTAAAAACCAAAAATTTGAAACCTAATAGCACAACAGATACCACACAGAATAAAAATCACATTTTCAAGAAAAATGTCACATATAAAGAAATCACTTTAATAAGCCCTAAATTCAACTGCCATATTGCTTTACAGTATAAGAGGTAGATGAATTGTAAACTGTTTAAGAAATGTAGAAAATTAAGAATTTAACTCAAAAGAGTTTTATATTAATTTTACTGTTGCACAATCAATTATTGAAGGCAGGAAAGAAGAAAATATATGAGAAACATTCTATGGAAATTAAAGGATAAAGGAGCTTGGTAATTTGGGAGAGTTTTGGAAATGAGTGTGAATGTAGATCTCTTTCAGCTTAAATTATAGAAATGCAAAGCAGGTGTGAGATATATGGTGGACATGAAACAAGAAGAATATAAAAATGTCACACTGGTGAAGTTTGGAATTGTACCTTTACTCTTTTCAAAATTACCAGTGAGTTTAAGGAGCCCATTCTACTGTTGAAGCTTGGAAGTCAGTTAAAAGGTATTGGTTGGCCAGAAAGCTCATTCGGGATTTGCCATAACATTTTATAGCTATGATATAGTTGGATAACCTGATCATTTGTGTGCATTACATGAGGCAAAATAAACCCCAAAATATATACAGCCTTCCTAGACAATAATCCCTGGACTTCCCTGGTGGCTCAGATGGTAAAGCGTCTCCCTACAATGAGGGAGACCAGGGTTCGATCCCTGGGTCAGGAAGATCCCCTTGGAGAAGGAAATGCCAACCCACTCCAGTACTCTTGCCTGGAAAATCCCACAGATGGAGGAGCCTGGTAGGCTACAGTCCATGGGGTCGCAAAGAGTCGGACTTGACTGAGCGACTTCACTTTTTTCAAGTAGTGAGTGATAGAGAGAGAACTGGTCAGTAGGGCTTAGCAACTTCCCAAAGAAGAGCTATCTAGTAAAGGTAGATCAGACCAGACCACACAGAGTAAAGAGATGCTTATGAACCTTCTCAGCCTTGAAATTTGTTAGCAAGGATGGATTTTTCTTTGATTTGAAACAAAAAGTATTCAAATTTATAGTATTCCTAGTAGCTGAATCCTGTGATGCTAGATGTGGGAATAGAGTTAGGTTCATTGGATTCCAAAAACTGACTTTGGCCCTGGCTCACTGTGTCTTTCTACGAGCTCTATGTTTTGGTCCTTTGGCTTCTCTTATTAGAAATGGTCCACGATATTTTCAGTTATAAGTACCAGGTAATTTTTCTTTTACAAGAGGAACTATGTAAGTGTGAATCATACTTAAACATACCTCTTTTCCCACTGTCGTTAGATATAAAGGATTCCCAGACTATAGCATGAAAATTAAAAGTCCGAGTTAATATCCTTCAATGTTCATTTTAAAAATGAGAGTGAAGTTACATTAGCACTGTCTTGCCCAGAATAGGTTATAGGTATTTTCATCTATGTAGTATAGATTTATATATTCATTTAGGATAGGCTAAAATCTTACTTCTAAAGTCTTCAGAAATTTAGAGTAATTTTTTTACACTCACCCCAGACAAATATTTTATTAATACATATATAATGCATATTATATAATATAGCTGAGTTCTGTGATTCTGTTTTATATATATATATATATATATATAACTAAGACCTGCACATCTTTTCATAGCTTAAATCCCCAAAGAGGAAATGTCTCTTTAAATCAGTGTTGAAAAAAAGGAACACTGGACTCCTCCCTTACCATATTTTACTCTGTGATGTCACTTACCCAGTGAATTCTGAATGGTTTCCTTGCTATTTGATCTGAAGCATACATCACTGTCTTCTCTAGCTATGGAGTGGTACTCTCTCTTGCAAAGTACCTTTAAAACTTCCGGTAAAGAAATTAAGCTAGAGATTGTCTTACTCATTACCATAATGAAAATCTGAGTACAATTAAAGGAAAGAAATTAGAATAACCCAGTTAAAATTATCAAATATAGATGAGGGTAAATGAATATTGACTTTATTTTTCCCTGACCCTTGAATTCAGTCACTCTGACCACTTGACTCAAAAAGTTCTTTGCTAGATATGCTATTTATAGTAGTATAATATGATACATTGGCGCTCCTGCGGCATCCCTCTCCCCTAAAAATGTTGGGATTTTAGGAGGCTGTAAGCTGCATGACATCAAGGAAAAGAGTGAATCAGAACTCATTCACCTGTGTTCTGATCTATCTTAATGGCTTCTCTGGCAGCTCAGTGGTAAAGAATCCACCTGCCATTGCAGGAGATGCAGGTTCAATCCCTGGGTCAGGAAGATCCCTTGGAGAAGGAAATAGCAACCCACTCCAATATTCCTGCCTGGGAAATCCCATGAACAAAGGAGCCTTGCAGGCTACAGTCCTTGGGGTCACAAAGAGTTGGACACGACTTAGCGACTCAACAATAACAACTATGGCACAACTTAGCTTTCATAATAACAGATCTCTAAATGATGATTCCCAAATGATTTGGTACAGTGATGGGAATAAGTTATTTTTCTGGGAATTTGCTTCCCACAATGACCTGATATACAGTTGATCTTAGTATAACTTAAATTAATTATAATTTTAATTAGAACCTTCCCTGTTTACAGATTTCTGTTGTGCAGCAATTTTTTTATATACGTAATGATGAGGATGAAAGCATTGCAAACTCAAGCAGTTCTTTTGTTTCCTCGCCTCCTTTTACTTGAAAAGCTTTCAGAAAGCTTTTGAGAGGTGACACAGTTCTCATAGCAACATTATGTGATCATGTTCTTCTGCCAAGAAACTCCTAAGCTAAAATATGGAACAAAACACAAGCCTAAGCTAATCTTGGTTTTGAATTGTGTAAACCGAAGCATTTTCTATATCAAAGTTTTTTTTTAGTATTTATACAGTTGCATATTTTATTTTTTGTCCATCTCAAAAATTGAATTGGCATTTTATGTTCTATTTCTAATTAGTTGCAGAAAAGCAAAGTGATAATTCCATTCAGACCTTTATCACCACAACCCTTCATTATTCTTCTCTCTTGTGCCTTTGCTGTAGTTTTTCAGTAACCAGTTTTCCCACCTCATTCTCCCCTACCGCTCATCCAACTTCCACTAGACTGACAGAGTGGTCTTTTTAAAACACAGATTTCTTTTGTCATGACTCAGCTGAAAAAAATCTTAACTAGACTCTCCCTCTTTACAGCACAGCAACCCACCTCCGTAGCGTGATGGATAAGGATCTCCATGACCTCGTCACACCATTTTTAGCATCGTCGCCTACCATTTCCACTAGAGACCTTTTGTAACCCAGGAATTTGGAGCTACTCACAGTTCAGTGCTTTGGCATAATCACTTGCTGGAGATTAACTCATTTAAGATTCAGTTCAGATTTTACCTTCTGTGACACTCTGCCTAACTACCCAGAGGGTTAAGTATTTCATCCATGCTCCATAGTCTCTTGAAATTTATTCTATAAAATTATTTCAATAATTATTGAATATGTATGAATATATGAAAGAAAAGTTAAAGTGTTAGTCACTCATTCGTGTCCGACTCTTTGTGAGCCCATGGATTGTAGACCATGAGGCTCCTCTGTCTGTGGAATTCTCCAGGCAAGAATACTGGAGTGGGTAACCATGTCCTTCTCCAGGGGCTTTTTCCGACCCAGGGATTGAACTTGGGTCTCCCACATTGCAGGCAGATTCTTTACTCTGAGCCATCCGGGAAGCCCCCATATATGATATATATATATATATCACATTTCAGCAATTCTATGTATATATCTGCTTGTCAACAACTGGATTTCTCTATCTTCGTAGTTTCAGTGTCTAGCGAGCCCATGGTAGGATTTTAATAAATGTTTTTGAAATGGTGAAGGTAATACAGAGCCCAGACTTCTCTGTGTTTTTGCACTTAACACATAAACTTTTCTGAGAGTCCATAAGAGGTGGGTGTGTGTTCAGAAGCATGCAGGAACTCTAGGAGAATCAACAGAAGAGAAACATCAGGAAAGAACAGTTGATTTATGAAGGATAATCATTTGTTAGCTACTCATGAGAAATATTTACCAAATTTGAATTCTTGTTTCTTAAAGTTGAGGCTTAGAAAATTTTCATGTAACTGCAGAGTTCTTATTTGTAATTCATAGATATGCCTTAAAGATGATCTTTCTCGTTGGCAGGTGTTCTGTATTCAGTGTATACAGTCTACATAGATAAATATACTAATGACCTACACAAAACAATGACACTTGAGAAAGAATTAAAAAAAAACGCAAAGGTAAAATTTTCTGAAAAATAGTTTTCAACCAGAGACAGAGAATGATTTGTGCAGTTTCAGGTCATTTTTCAGGTCATTTATAGTTAATGATTATTTCATTTTTTATTATGTAAATGTAAGAAGGCTTCTTTGCCGCTGTTGGTGACTCAGATGGTAAAGAATCTGCCTGCAGTGCGGGAAACCAGGATTTGATCCCTGGATTGGGAAGATCCCCTGGAGAAGGTAGTGGCTACACACTCCAGTATTCTTGCCTGGAGAATTCCATGGACAGAGGAGCCTGGCAGGCTACAGTCCATGGGGTTGCAAAGAGTCAGACATGACTGAGCAACTCACACACACACACGGAACATAAAGACTAAAAACTATTACCTAAGGGACTGTTTTTATTTTGTGATTCTATAAAGCCTTTCTACCATGTCTCCAAATTATGATAAAGGTTGACACAAAAAATCCTTTAAAGTCAATTTTTAAAATTAAATACGTCCAAAATTTGCATATAATTAAATTAAATGACTTCTTACTTCACTCAGTAGGATTTTTTCTACCTGGTCTACATTTGACCTTTGATTCATGCTGGCGATGCAAATAAAATAAGACCGCTCTTATCTAATAGAGTTCAAGTTCATGTTCATGATTATTTTTCTAGTCTGTTTAAGAAATTGTGAGGACATGTTTTTAAGGCAAATATTACTTCTCAGGGTTTTCAAGAGAAGTCATCACCTTCCACCTAAAAAACTAACAGTTCTGTGTCATAAAGGACTAATCTTGTTTTTATGTCCACAATTTTTGTATTTTCAGGTCAACTGCAAATAATTTTTGACCATCACTTGTCAAGTACATCTTTCACCAATTCTATAAAACCCCATTTCCACAACTATAGGTGCTGTACATTATTCAAATGACTAATGAGTTTATAGAACACAAGTTCAACTTTAAGTCCATTTGAGGAAGGCATATATCCTTATTAATGACAGTTACTCCAAAATATATGAAATATCCATTGGGAATTCACAGTAAAAGGAAAAAGTTATAAAATAATGCTTTGCAATGTACTTCAAAGGCTCCATTTGTGGTTATGGGTTGATGTTTCCACCACTTTTATTTTTAATGGGGAAAAAGGAGTTGTAATACTAACAGCTAGCATACTTATCTAAGCATATAGTAAATCCACTATTAGTATTTATGTGCCATAATGCACTGATATATAGATGAAATAAAAATATTTGAGTTGCAAAAAATTAACTTCTCTGAATATTTATTAATGGTTAGACAATTGGATTCCTTTATAAGAAGGAAAAAATATTGTAAGTATGAGAAAAACCTTACTTGAATGTATACTTACATTTTGATAGGCATATTTTGAAGTCACCATTTCCCATCAGTATAAAGTATCAACCATTTCTACGTTCTCTAGCAAAAAGAAATTCTTAGTTTGATAGAACTTAACTCTTTGTTCCACGTTGTGAAAGGCCCGCAAACAAAGGAGGCTCAGAAGACTGGACACTTGACCGTTACACTCAGCATCTTCATCCTACCTTTCAATAACGAGAATCAGTAATGATTTGCCTCTTATTTATCATCACATTGAATATCTAACAGCGTAGTTCCTTTCGTCCCTTGCATTGAAGAAGATAGTTGTACTCTAGCCTTTGCCATATTACTTATAGCTAATAATTTACTACATTTTTGTAGTCTGTTTTGAAACTTTTATCTGAAAGATGGAGATCCTATCTATTTATTATACAGTGGGCTCTGTTTGCTGCAGAAAAGAGTGAAACTTTAAATTGCTTAGCACACTTGCCAGTGAAATATACCTGACAGAGCAGAGGTTATAACTTTAGCTCTAATAACTTTTAATAATGGTAAGAAAACGTGAGTTTTGTTTGTTTACATGCTGTTTACAATGGCATAATTTTTTAAATATATACAACAATTGAGATATTTATTGCATACTATTTTAAAGATGTTTTATGTGTTTTCACCTTTGGAATATATTATTACAGTTCCTTATACTGATAATTTGGGTGGCTTTGTTAATGTAGCTAGTAACTTTTATGACTACTAAGTGACCGGGTTTCCGTGCCTTTCATTGTGGGATGCATGATTATGTATTTATTGTATGGAAGTCACTGATGCGTGTATTTTTGTACTTTGCCGAGAGTAATGGTTGATCTCGATGTATCTAATGATGAGAGATGCCTTTCCCAAAGGGCACTGCCTTGAGATTGTCCTTCTCAAATAAAAAGAATGCATTTGGAGTGTGTGAAGTCTCCATTTTTTTTTTTTCTGGTTGGAATGTTTTTTTTAAATTAAATATATTCTGTTGACATAATTGTGGAGTCTAATATAGTCATAAGAAAATAACAGAGAGACAGAGATCCTGTGTACCCTTTGCCCATTTCCCCCTGGTGATGACATCTTGCAAACATATATCACCACCAGGATATTGACACTGACACAGTCAAGACGGAAACGTTCGCTCATCACAAGGACCCACAACAAAGATCCCCTTGTTTTGCCACATCTATTTCCCTCCCACCTCCACCCCATCCTTAATCCTGAGAAACCATTAATGTAGCTCCACTTTTATAATCTGAGCATTTCAAGAGCATTGTATTAATGGAATCATATAGTATGTGACTTCCTTTTTTAACTCCAACTGGTTTTCTGAGATTCATCCAGTTGTTGCATATATCAATAGTCATCAATAGTTTCTTTTTATTGCTGAGTAATACTCCACTCAGTGGGGGAATTCATGGTAAAAGTTTATTTGGTTTCTCCTTACAGTAATCATTCATTGAAGTTTACTGATAAACACTTGTTAAGAACCAAGTAGCTGTTTCCAGTGGGAACGATCTATGAATAGTCCTGTCTAGTGAGAAAGAAAGGCTATTGTAACACAGACCATTATGTGCAGTAATAAAAGTCTGCAACCATGTACAACAAGTCCCCCACATAGGAATGAGTTCCAGTCCAAGAACACTGTTCATAAGTTAGCCTAGGTACCTAATGAACACAATTGGCTGTCTAGAGCTGTACTATAATAGCTTTATAATACTTTTCACCCAAATAATACATGAAAGCAAACAAAACATTTTATATTTTATAGTACCATACATTGAAAAATACAGTGCAGTACCAGCTACATCACTGCTGCTTTTATGCTTACTTCTGGACCTCTTGGGTTTGAGATAAAGATGCTGTACTCTCTACAATACTGTACAGTGAGGTACACAAAAGCATAGCCTTGTGTCGGGGATCACCCACGTGACAACGTAGGTCAGACACATGACCTAACGTACGTGACCGGACATGTGAACGCATGTTCTCATCTTTGAAGTTTGCATCTTGAAGGTCCGTAGGTAGGGGACTCACTGTATGTGGGGAGCACAGAGGGAGGAAGGATGTAGAGGAGGTTTAGGGGTGCCTTCCTGGATCGGTCACCTTGCATCTTCAAGCAGTTAGCCAGGTGAAGTTCGGGTGTGTGATGTAGGGCTGACAGTGCAGGAGAAGACAGCAAAACATCATGGTGGGTGCGGCCTGGTGCAGAAGCATAAAGGGAACACAGCGGAGATGGAAACTGAGCTGGTGACGGCCAGACAGCGTGATCAGATCTGACCTCCGTGGGTGGAGTAGACCTGCAGAGGACTAAAGACAGGAAGATTAGCTAGAGGTCAGAGCAACAGATGATGAGGGACTTCTTTAAGCACAGTGGAAAGTGGGCCAAGATGTTGCCCCCAGAGGAACAGCTGAGGGACTAGAAGAAAGATTCTTAGTTTGAAAAAGAGAAAATTTCGGGTTGAGGAAATGGGGTAGAGGTGGGAGGAGATGAGGTTGGACCAAAAGTTGATTAAGATACTTGAGAGACAATCACAGGGAGTTGGGCTTGCATTAATTTTAATTTTTTATTAAATTAGTTATCTTTTATTTATCCATATTTAATAAATTATTAAATCATTAATAATTTACGATTTTTAATATTTTATACAATATTAAAGTTTATGTTCCATTTACAATTATTTCAAAATATTGTCTACATATGTATTGTACAATGCATCCCTCTAGCCTGTCTTCTAACCAATAATTTGTACCTCCTGCTCCTCTCTATATTGCCTCCTCTCTCCCCATTGGTAACCACTAGGTCACTCTCTGTATCTGTGAGTCTTCTTCTTTCTCGTTATGTTCACTAGTTTGTTGTATTTTTTAAGATTCCACATGTAAGTGATGTTAACAGTATTGTCTTTCTCTGTGTGGCTTAGCATAATACCCTTCAAGTCCCATCCATGTTGCTACAAATGGCAAAATTTTCATTCTTTTTTATGGCTGAATAGTATTTCATTATATATATTTTATATATATATATATATATATATACACACACACACATATATATAAAACATCTCCTCTATCCATTCATCTATTGATAGACACTTCTAAATGAGATAAACAAGTGAAATTGACAGGAAAAACTGTGATGTCCAAAGATGCACTGGACTGTCTCATTGAATGAGTTCCCCTTTAAGAGAAGAGTTTAGAGACTGAGAGGATGTGAACCCATGGGGGAAGAAATTTTTTAACCACTGTATCCCAGTGTATGGACCAGTGCTTGGCACATGGTATATGCACATTATCTGTTTGATGACTAGAGAAGAATTAATTCAAGCATCAGATCACAGGATCAGAACATCTTGGGGGGCCCTTTAATCTTGCATTTGGCTATATATAAAGGGAAAATATGCAGAATCTTAACCAAGTTAGAAAAAAAAGAACCAGAGTTTAAACTCCAAAAAAAAACCTTGTCATCCAGCATCCTTTTAAAAACAAGTCACTAGTGACTGAAACATTTATTCATTTCCATGGTGACCCTGAGATACTGTCTGAAGGACTTTCTGAATCATCATATTAAATTATTTTTACTTTAAAATGCAAATTATATTGTATAAAAATTCTTTAAAGCAGTAACTTGTTTATATAATCATAATTCTTCCTTAATCAGAAGGTCAGTTTCCTAATCTTGGCAGCTCACGGTGTATAGTCTGTCTTTGTCCATTCAGGCTACTATAACAAAATACCATAAACTGGATAGATTTTAAACAACAGAAATTTATGGACTACAGTTCTGGAGGCTGTGAAATCCAAGATCAAGGTCCTAGGAAATTCTGTGTCTGAGGAGAGCCCATTTTCTGGTTTCATAGAGGACCACCTTCTTCCTCTGTCCTCATATGTTGGAAGAGGCCAGGAAGCTCTCTGGAGTCTCTTTTTGTTGTGTGTGCTCAGTCACTCAATCGTGTCTGAGTCTTTGTGACCCCATGGATTGTAGGCCACCAGGCTCCTCTGTCCATGGGATTTTCCAGGCAAGAATACTGGACTGGTTGCATTTCCTTCTCCAGGAGTTTCTTTTATAAGGGCACTAATCCCACTCATGAGGGCACAGTCCTTGTGACCTACTCACCTCCAAGAGCCCCGGCCTCCTAATATCATCTTGAGGGTTAGGATTTCAACAAACATTCAGATCGTGGTGTAGTGCTAGCAAAATAATTTTTTACCAGGAAGTCTAAATACAGTAAATTTCCCTGCATTATTGTTACTATTTTAGAAACAAGAATTTTCCCAATAGTCCAAGGATCTGAACCTTATCTTTCCTTCCCTATCTCTAGCCTTGGTGTTAGTCTTCCCCAGTCCTTGTGCCATCACTGGTGCCTTCACAAAATACAATGAGTGCATATGGTTGGTAACAACCTGGAACTTGCCTCTGACTGGGGTGTAGATTCCAGCCACAAGAATGAGAGGCTACAGATGAGAAATTGTAGAGTCCTAGAATTGTATAGCACTTCTTAGTTTGAGGCACTATATGTACATTTAATGGAATAGGAAATGGCAACCCACTCCAGTATCCATGCCTGGAGAATTCCATGGACACAGGATCCTAGCATGCTACAGTCCATGGGGTCACAAAGAGTCGGACACGACTGGAGAGACTTAGCACACATGCACACATGTACACTTAATCTTCATCATAACCCTATTTTAGCATTAGTCCCATGGGAAATGTTCTCACACCCTCCACACAACTCTGGTTGGTTCTACTTTTGGCCATGATATTTTGGATCAATATGGGCTTTGCGCATTACCCTTCCTTAAAGGACAGACACTGACTTACCAAGTAGGAAGCAGCCCCAGAAGTATGGTATCAGTAAAGCACATTCTCTGAATACCTCCATTCCCACACACACCTCCTTCCCACCCCAATCCCCCCTGCCATAGCACCCTACCAACTGGGAGAAAGTCCACGAAGAGAAGGGACCAAAGATTATCCTGTGGGTTTTTTAAAGCATTCTACTCATTTTTTCCAAAAAATAAATTTTTTCCAGTATACACAAATACTGCAAGGAGCTCAAACCAGTCAATCCTAAAGGAAATCAATCCTGAATATTCACTGGGAGGACTGATGCAGAGGCTGAAGCTCCAATACTTTGGCCACCTGATGTGAAGAGCCAACTCATTGGAAAAGACCCTGATGCTGAGAAAGATTGAGGGTAGGAGGAGAAGGAGATGACAGAGGATGAGATGGTTGGATGGCATCACCAACTCGATGGATATGAGTGTGAGCAAGCTCCGGGAGATGGTGAAGGACAGGGAAGCCTAGTGTGCTGCAGTCGCAGAGTCAGACATGACTGAGCGACTGAGCAATTGAACAACACAAATATATACATATGTGTGTATGCATACATATGTATACACATGTTTATATTTTAACAAGTTTAACTAAAAGCACTTATGCACATGCAATGTGCTTTAATATTCTCTATTTTTTTGTAGACCATTTTTTAAAAAGTCTTTTACTGAATTTGGTACAATATTGCTTTCTGTTTTTAAGTTTTGGATTTTTGGCAGTGAGGTATGTGGGATCTTAGCTCCCCAACCAGGGATCGAACCTGCACCCCTTGCACTGGAAGGCAAAGTCTTAACCACTGGACTGCCAGCAAAGTACCTCTATTTTCTCTTTTAAAATACTGATTGCAACCTATTGAAATGATTTTATAACTCACTAGTGAAAGGATCAGCCAACTTTTTCTGTAAAGGGTTAATAGTGAATATTTTGGACTTTGTGGGCCATGTGGGACTCTTAAGTCTACTCAACACTGCCGTGTCAGCAGAAAAGCAGTCACAGACAACATGTGAATAATGGGCATCACTGTGTTCCAACAGAATGCTATTTACAAAAACAGATGACAAGGGGACTTCCCTGGTGGTCCGGTGGTTAAGAATCACCTTGCAATGCAAGGGACATGGGTTTGATCCCTTGTCGGGGAACTAAGATTCCACATGCCTCTGGGCAACTAAGCCCATGCACGGTAACTAGTGAACCTGGGAGCTGCAACTACTGAGCCTGCGCCCCACAACTAGAGAATCCACGCATTGCAATAAAGGATCACGCATGACACAGCAAAGATCCTGCATGCTGCAAGGAAGACTCAATGCAGCCAAATGAATAAATAAATAATAAAACAAAACAGAAGGCAGCCTGACCCCTGCACTAATGGGTCATTGTCCATAGTTCTACAGTTTTAAAAATGCAGCCCTAGTTCAACAGTTTCCAATGCTCTGCTGACTTCCCAAGAATCATCTGGAAAGCAGGTTATAAAGTGTCCAGGACCTATGGAACTAGAATCTTTGGGGAAGGGATCAGTGTGCCATTCTGATCACCCTCCCTGCATAATTCTTACCTCTGACCAGGCTTAGGAATCACTGATCTGATCCAATGTCTCTACTCGCCTTAGCCCCTAGTTTACAGAAAATAAACTAGAGCTTGAAAGGCTAAGTTCTGGGCTTCAAGCAATTGTCAACAAATTTAAAGAACCCAACTCATACAAACTAGAGACTCTTAACCATAGTGCAGTTAAGTTGGAAATTAATAACAAGAAATCTGCAACAGAGCATAAAACTTACCTCTCATAACTTGTTTAAAATATATCCCCGCAGTAAATCAGCAAAACTGAAAACCAGTTAAAGCTCAGAAGCCAATGACCGTTAGACTGACAATTAAGAATATTAAACATCTCAAGACTATGATAAAAGTTTGTCCAGCTCAATGGCATGAATGTCTAAAAGCTCATTATTCGATGATGACAATTTTTTGACCATCAGGAAACACTGATATGTAACACTTTAATTAGCTTAATTATGATTTGATGAAATATGAAATTTCAACTGGAAATCAAATTATTAAAGAGCACTTCAGCTGATTTGAAAATGATTATAGAATCCTGGAAATATACTTTACTGTTTTTGGCCAGAAGTAATTTCTAAATTTAAAAGTAAAATTCAGTCTCTATTTTTATCAAGATAGAAATTAGCTTAATATAATTTCTATCTATTTTAATATAGGGACATCAATAACAATAAAATGAGTAAAAATAGACACAAGCAAAAATTGGAAGTCAAACTAACTTTAGTGAATCAATTCATTGTAAACTCTGTGAACTTAAATATTAGTTTATATTCATTTTATATTGACTCATTCTCTGATATTCTGCATTCTCTGATAACTTTAATTACAGAGTAGTTTAGGTATTAACTAAAATCACTTAGGGCTTCCCTTGTAGCTCAGCTGGTAAAGAATCTGCCTGCAATGCAGGAGACTCCAGTTCAATTTCTGGGTTGGGAAGATCCCATGGAGAAAGGGATAGGCTACCCACTCCAATACTCTTGGGTTTCCCTGATGGCTCAGACAGTAAAGAATCTGCCTGCAATGTGGGAGACCTGGGTTAGATCCCTGGGTTGGAAAGATCCACTGGAAGAGGAAATGGCAACCCACTCCAGTATTCTTGCCTGGAGAATCCCCATGGACAGAGGTACCTGGAGGGCTACAGTCCATAGGGTTGCAAAGAGCTGGACACGGCTGAGTGATTAAGCACAGCACAAAGTCACTTATCTCCCTTGTATATTGAGTCTACATGAAAGGAAAGCTTTCAAGCCTACCTCTGAATTGATGTTTTTTCCCTCATCCTTGTCTACATCCTTTCCCCTGTCCCCCACATACAACACATACCACACCCCCACACACACACCCACACACAGAGTACCCTGAATTACACACCTACTCTCCTCCCTGGCTCCACTACCAACATCACCTCTTGTCAACCTGTCAAGCTTCCACTTATCCATAGAGTCGCAGCTCAGAAGATCTCCCAATGCAACCTTCTCAAGGCAAACTTAGACATTCTGTTCCCATTACACTTCGTTCTTGACTAGAGTGATTATATTACAGCATAACTATTAATGCATCTCTCTTCCCACTAAATTTGCTATTTCTTAAGAATAAAGAGCATATATTATTCATCTTGTCCCCATCACATTGAACAAAACTTGGCTCCTAGTTGATCTTCGAAAAACGTCTATTGAATGAGTGAAGAGAATATCTTACTTGCAATATTTTGTTTAAAATTCTTACATCTATGTTCAAAAGTGACACTTCACTGCCCTTGCTTAGTTTGAGAGTCAAGTTCACAGTAACTCATAAAATGACTTGAGAAAGCATTTCTTCTTTTTTATTCTGTGAAAGAGTTTAAGAATGGAGTTGTCTGTTCTTTGAACATACAGTGGAGTTACCAGTAAAACTATTTAGTCATGATTTTATTTCCTCTTAGTTTCTTAGTTAGTTGTTAGGGTCTTAGTTTCTTAGAATCTCTCAAAAAAAAAAAGAACCTCTCAGTTGGTTCTCTTTTTAGTTTTCTACTTCTTGGGTTGGATGTTTAGTATAATCTTTTTATTAATTAATAAAAGGATATAAATACCAATTTTCCTTTAAGTACTATTTTAGCTGCATCCCACAGTATTTTTCTTTTTCTATTTTTAGAGGCCATGTATGCGTCCAAGATGGGGTTTCTCACTTGGCCCAGTAGTAAAGAATCAGCCTGCCAATGCAGGAGATGCAAGAAATGTGGGTTCAATCCCTGGGTTGGGAAGATCCCCTGGAGGAGGAAATGGCAACCCACTCCAGTATTCTTGCCTGGGAAATCTCATGGACTGAGGAGCCTGGCAGGCTTTAGTCAGTGGGGTCACAAAGAGTCAGACACAACTGAGCACGCACACATGGATAGGTCCAAGATAGTCATCTGCCTGTCTGGGACTTCCTGGACAAGTTCAATTACTTAAGAGAGGTCTGTGGGTTGAGACTTAGGACAAGCCTCTAACCTCAGTTAGGAAACTCAGGCAGAATCCCAATCAGACAACCAACCCAGCATGGTAGAAGCAGGAGAGAGCTGGAGTTCAGTGGGAAAATTCTGTGGGTGTTCAGACTTGAGAGCAAGTCCTCCAGCCACCAGACCTGCAATTTCATACTAACGCTGTATGACAGGCCCTCCAACAGACAGAGGCCCATGCCCTGCTCGGGACTGAAATGGCGAGGCTGAGCCTGATGCTGGGAAGATGTCACGTATCCCCCAGCTTTTAACATTCAGCCTTGTTATCCAATTTCAAGCATATAATAATCTACTTCATGATTTTTTTCTTTGATTCACAAGATTTTAATACATGTGTTAATGGCAGCTTTTCATTCTGGAGATGGTCTAGTCATAGCCCGTGAGATGGATTAATTTCCGACTCACCTGAATGAGGTTGAGGGGGCAGCCTTTTTGTGTTTTAGGGAGGGGGAATGGGACACAAAAGAGTCGGATATGAATGAGCTACTAAACAACAACAATGACAACAATTTCCTGTTAGACTCCTCACCTAGGGTGGTTCCTGACTTGAGTCTTTCTCCTGAGATCCTGGAAGCCATGAAAATAGCCATTCATTCAGCCATTTTGGCAAATGCCCTCAGATAAAATCTGATTCAGTAATAAACTTAACTCTTTAGAATTCTGTCTTCATTTAGATTTTATCCAACATTTTTAGTTATTTACAGGGAAAGTGTTAGTTGATCAGTTGTGTCTGACTCTTTGCGACCCCATGAACTGTAGTCCACTAGGCTCCTCTTCCCTGGGATTCTCCAGGTAAGAGCACTGGAGTGGGTCAACCCCCTTCTCCAGAGGATCTTCCAGATCCAGGGATCACACCCAGGTCTTCCACATTGTGGGCAGATTGTTTACCATCTGAGCCTCAATATGCACTATCCAATATGGTAACCACTGGCTACATGTGGCTATTGAGCACTTGAAATTAGGTTAGTTTGAATTCAGATATACACATCAAATTTTGCTACTTAGGATGAAAAAAAGAATGCAAAGTGCCTCAATAATAACTCTTATATTAGCTAAATGTTGCCATGATAATATTCTTAATATATTGGGCTAAATAAAATATATTATGGAATTAGTTTTTCATATTTCTCTTTATCTTTTTAATATGGCTACTAGAAAAAAATTTAATTATATGCATGGCTTGCATTAAATTTATTTTAGACTGTCCTGGCTTAAATAGTCCAGTCTGTAGTATTATTTATGAAATGTGACTGTTTTTAATCACAGCATTAGTTTTTTTGTACTTTATGGATGCTTAATACACATTGTAAAGGTGTTTATGAGCACACATGGAGATTTTAATTTTTTTAATTGAGTAAGAAATTTTAAAAA
This sequence comes from Cervus elaphus, assembly GCF_910594005.1. NCBI lineage: Eukaryota > Metazoa > Chordata > Mammalia > Artiodactyla > Cervidae > Cervus > Cervus elaphus. The sequence goes on from NC_057844.1 coordinate 13,388,943, forward strand.
ACTAACATGGAGCAGAGACTTTGAATTCTAGTTATTTTCTAGAATTTTTATTCTAAAAGGGAGTATTTAATAAACACTTAATTTGCTGTCAATGCCATCTCTCAGAAGTGACAAGATTTTGGGCTTGTGGAACGTCATGCTATTTGAGAGGACAAAATATGAATGTAGAAAAAGCAGTGTCAGGCATGTTTCTTAGACTCTAAGAATAAAAGTTGATGCTTAAAATTAAGAGGGAAATGAAAAGCTGTTCAGTCAATAGTGCTGGAATTATTAGACATCTACAAGGAAAAAGAAAAAAATTAGATCCTTTTCTTTACATCATATTCAAAATTAATTCTAATAAATAAAATGCATCAATGTAAAAAGCAAAACTTCAGACTTCTTAAAAGAAAATATAAGAAAATATTCTGTGTTGTTGGACTAGGGAAGGATTATTTTAAATAAGGTATAAAAAGCATAGACCATTTTTTAAAAAGGATTCACAATTTGACTAAACAAAATTATTAAGGTTCTGTTCAATAATAAACAACATATAAAAATTAAAAGATAGACCACAGACTGGAAAAATACTTTCAAACATAAAAGCTATTGTACCATGAATTAGTATCTATTATATACATATGGGTTTCCCTGGTGGCTCAGTTGGTAAAGAATCTGCCTGCAATGCAGGAGACCCTGGTTCAATTTCTGGATTGGGAAGTTCCCCTGGAGAAGGGATAGACTATCCACTCCAATGTTCTTGGGCTTCCCTAGTGGCTCAGATGGTAAAGAATCTGCCTGCAATGCGGGAGACCTGGGTTAGATCCCTGGGTTGGGAATATCCCCTAGAGGAGGGCATGGCAACCCACTCCAGTATTCTTTGCCTGGAGAATTCCATGGACAGAGGAGCCTGGAGGGCTACAGTCCACAGGGTCGCAGAGTCTGACACGATCAAGTGACTGAGCCCAATGAATGGGTAAGTTCTAGTAGGTTAGCCTATCTCATTATAGTTTTACTCTGCATTTATTTAATGACTAGTGATATTGAGCATCTTTTCATATGATTCTTTTCCATCTGTATAAATTCATAGAAAATAATTTCAGAAAGCAAATAATCCATTAGAAAAATGGGCAATTTGAATGGAAAATGCAACTTCTATCAAAGGAATTCAAATAATCAATGTTAACAAAATAAAAAAATATGCTCAATGCTACTGTATTCAGAGAAATGCAGGCAAATGAGAGATCATTTTAGATCCCTCGGATTGGCAACACTGCATGATAACAGAGGTTTTGGCAGGGGCAAAGGAAAATAGGAATTCATACACACTGCAAACGGGAATGCAAATCAGTATTACCACTTGGAGACCTATTTGGTAATACCTTATTGGTTGAAGACACCTCTGGTCTGTGACCTAGTGATTCCATTCCTAGGTATATACACATGGGCACAAAGAGATGTGTATAACAGTGTGTACTGCAAGATTGCCTTCATGAAAACTAGATATTTAATAATGTGTGTGTTAGTCGCTCAGTCGCTCAGTCTGACTCTTTGCGACCCCATGGACTATAGCCTGCCAGGCTCCTCTGTCCATGGAATTCTCCAGACAAGAATACTAGAGTGGGTAGCCTATCCATTCACCTGGGGATCATCCCAACCCAGAGATCGAACCCAGGTCTCTCACATTGCAGGTGGATTCTTTACCATCTGAGCCGCCAGAGAAGCTCAAGGAGAATGTGTAAATAAACTTGTCTATTAATACAACTGAATGAATCATATAAACATGCATCAATCAGTATATTAGACTTCTTAGTGTTGAATGAAAGAATAAGTGGGTTGTCAAATATATACACACCACGTGACCATGCGACACCATTTATGTAAAAATTTTAACACTCAAATAGCATATATTGTTTATGAATTCATACATTAAAAGTATAAAAACATTTGTGGTAAAGATATGCATCAACTTCAGGATGGCAGTTTCCTATGAAGAGAAAAGAAGAAGAAAGCATAGTGAGAATAAAGCTTTAACTGTACCTGGAACATTTTACTTCTTTAAAAAATATCTGTTGTATTACTTGCAGTTACTTGTAAATTTTCTTAATTTAAAACTATACCTAGTTCCCATCATCTGCCTCCATCTTGTCCCTGCAGAACAAGCTGAGCCAGGTTCTAGAATTCACCCTTACTTCAAAACTTCTTTAAGGTATACAAAACATCCTAGTATTTTGTTTAATTAACTAATTTATGTATTTGGCTGTGCCAGGTATTAGTTGTGGCCTCTGGGATCTCGTTCCCTGAGCAGGGATCGAACCTGGACCCCCTGTATTAGGAGTGCAGTCTTAGCCACTGAACCACCAGGGAAGTCCCCCAAATATCTTAGTGTTAGCCCTGATCTTATGTCTCAATTTAATAACTTGATTGCTGATTCACACAATTGATTCCTCTCTTTTTGTTGAACCTGAGCTCTTGGGTACCTAAGGAGTTGATCTAGGAACAGAAGTTCCCCTGTTTGGGCCACTTCTCTTCCAAAACTGATGCCCCACTTCTGCACCCATATGGAGAGACATTATTTTATTAATGTCTGCCAGCTGTCAGCCTGGATTTCTGAATATCTCCGGAGCCTAGGTTCCCTGAGCCTGGATTTGTCTGCTTTTTGAATCACCTCTTAGACTTGTTGTTAGATCTTTTGACACCTGCTGCATTTGTGAACTATTTCGGGATATGGAACTCTGAGTTCCAGACTGGATTTCCTCCCAGCTCAGTTGTCTGAAACCTCTCCCAGTCCAGTGAATGAGTGTGATAGATAGCTCAGCTAACAGCGATGAAAATTTACAGCTCTCCACACTTGCTAAGCTTTCAGACTTCCTTTCTAACCTGTGTCAGGCTGATCAAATTAAACACTCTTGAGATCCAGGCCTTCAGAATAGAAACTCATTTATTAGGACACAGCTGTCTCTCTTAACCTTCTCTTACTCCTCAGACCTAAAGCGCCTCTTGGAAATATAACCCTCTGTCTTAGAGAAGACTGGGATATCATGAGTCCTTTAAGCACATACCCAGGACAGCATGCTTCCAGGCTACTTATGTTGTGAAATACAACACTTTGCCCAAGGTCTCCTGAATAGTTCTGCATTGAACAGTGTGGTCTTTCTGCTCTCTGAAGATTTCTCTCTGGCTTTACTAGCTTGTCTTCTTGCTTCTTCTAAGACTCCTCTGTTTATTGCCCTTTTAGAGATGACTATAGCTCAGGCCTGATTTAGATCCATTAGCAACTGGATCACACCTAAACTGAAGCCCCAGTATCTTCAAGGCTACTAACTCTGATCCCAGAGCTCTACTGCTTTAAAAACAATTTTTTTTAAATTTTATATTGGAATATAGTTGATTTATAATTCACAATATATTTTTAAAAATCTTATAGAGCTTAATAGAAAACCAAACAAACATCCAAGTTGAAAAATAGGAAGAGGCTCAGAAGAGACATTTTTCCAAAGAAGACACAATAATGGGCAAGAAGTACAGGAGAAGGAGTTCAACATCATCAGTAATCAGGCAAATGCAAATCAAAACTACAATAAAATAGCACCTCAAAGAATAGTATAAATCAAAACTATAATAAAATAGCACCTTATTGGTCATTTACCAATAAGACAAGAAATAACAAGTGTTGGCAAGGACGTGGAGTAAAGGGAACCCCTACACACTGCTGGAGGGAATGTAAACTGGTGCAGCCACCATGGAAAACAGCGTGGAGAGTCTCCCCAAAACCAAAACTAGAACTCCCATATAACCCAGCAGTTCTACCTCTTGATATTTATCCAAAGGAAACAAAATCACATCTTGAAAATATATCAGCACCCCAGTGTTAAATGCAGCACCATTTATAATAGCCAAGAGATAGAAACAACAAGAGATCCTCAAGAGATGAATGGGTTTTTTAAATGTGACATATATACAATTGAATGTTATTCAGTCATAAAAAGAAGGAAATCCTGCCATTTGCCACAACATGGATGGATCTAGAGGGCATTATATTAAGTAAAGAAAGTGAAAGTAAGTAAAAGTGTTAGTGGCTCAGCTGTGTCTGACTCTTTGTGACCCCATCGACTGTAGTCCACCAGGTTTTTCTGTCCATAGCATTCTCCAGGCAAGAACACTAGCATGGGTAGCCACGCTCTTCTCCAGAGGATCTTCCTGACCCAGGCACTGAACCTGAGTCTCCTGCATTGCAGGCAGATTCTTTACCATCTGAGCAACCAGGGAAGCCCCATTTTAAGTGAAGTCAGACAGAGAAAGGCAAATACCAATACATGTGTGATCTCTCTGAGTTTCTTCTGGTAAAGGAACCCTGAGGACTGATCAGCTCTTGCAGGTCTAAAACCAAGGCTGATGGATCAATAACATTCAGGGGTGTGGCCATAGAGTTCTTTCAGCATGAATGGGAATTTCTCAACCCTGTTCCAAAGAAGGTGTACCACGATATGATGATGGAGAACTATAGTGATTTGGTCTCATTGGGCCATTCCATTTCTAGGCCTGACATAATTGCATTACTGAAGGAAGGAAAAGAACCCTGGATGGTTGTGAGAGAAAAAACAAGAAGCTAGAGTACAGATTTTGATTCAATTTGTAAAATAACCAGAAGTAGAAAAACATTTATATATAGAAAACATACATCTCTTTCTCCAGCGCTTTTTGCTCCCATTCTTCAGACTGAGCCTCGAGGCCAGCATATGAAAAGAGAGAGCTACAAGATATAGTGAAGCAGCGGGGATGAGTCTGCTGCCTAAATGATGCTCATTGCCCAGTTCTTTGTTGTTGTTTAGGCGCGCAGTCGTATTTGACTCCTTTGCGACTCCGTGGCCTATAGCTCATCAGGCTCCATGTCCATGGGATTTTTTTCCAGGCAAGAATACTGGAGTGGGGCGCCATTTGCAATCGAGACTGTCTCCCGCAGCTCCTGCATTGGCAGGCAATGCACTTTATCACTGCACCACTATGGAAGCCCCTTGCCTAGTTTTGTGACATTGGGGAAAGTCAATGATAAACAACACACAATCCCTGCCTTCAAGTGGCACGGCTATCAAACAGGTTGGAATGAAGCAAAAATAATGGGTGAAGAGGGCAAGATCAGAGTGGAGGATAATTTATCCCATGGAGGCTTCCTGCTAAATGAGTTTTCAGAAATTCTCAGGAGGGGTTAGACCCTTGGGGATAGGTAGTGATGCCATTTTCTCTAAGTGGACTAGATAGTTTTCTCAGGCCCAGGTGGCAATAGACACTTTAGAATTATGGGACTCTGCATCATCTGCATAGGGTAATGGCCTAGGACTGCAAATGGCAAGCAGAGATGAGAAGGCAGGCTCCCAGCCTTGGTCTTCTGCTTGTATTCCATTTATTGAAGAACTGGAATTTTTTCCAGGACATCCAAGAAATCTGGTATGATATGAACTACATATTCCTAAATATCCTTTATTAGTGGGAAGAGTGGGGATTGTGCTTGGCAGGATGAAGGAGAGGCTGCTAGATTTGAGAGCACTTAGGAGCTGTAGTTGTAGATCAAACCAATATGACAGGCTTAATGTTGAGAAGATGAGACAGGTGTCAGGCAGCTTTGCAAATGGTTTTAAAGAGAGTAAAGGTACTTTCTCATGCTACTGAGATTAGTAACATGCTGGTAGGGTTGTCCCTGGGTACCACTACTGACATATCACTTGAAGGTCACTTTGGCTTCCTTGAGAAAGCTTGTCAATTACCCTTTGTGACTTAGAAATCCTCACCATATTTTACAGCTACAAATGCTGACAAAGAAAATTAAGTCCAGGAAGTACCCTAGTTAGAAAATGTAGTTCATGCACATTTGATATTCTGAGGTAAGGGTGGATGATATTTCAATTTAGATGGTGGGAAGGAGAAACGACCAATTACATTTCTTGGTAGGGGGAAGAGTAGAACTGAAGATTGTAACTTTAGGATTTGGCTGGTTATTTCTCTCTGGCAAGTATCCCAGGTCAGATCCATTTTGACTTGGCAGGAAAGAAAAGGTCTGTCGAGCAGGACATACATACAATGTCATTATACTTTATTTTACAAACTGAGATTTTTTTTAAGAAAGAAAAGAGGCACTGATCACAAGCAAGAACCATGGTTGTATCAGGATGGTATATGATTTTACCAGGCAAAAACAGGATGTAAAGTGATCCTGAATATTGGGGCTGGGGTGAGAGTGTGGTCCTTAGACTACAGCAGTTTTGTTGATGCCTTTCTGGAGGTAAAAGATGACCAATATGAATATCCCAGTGGCTCCTGGCATAGGTGGACGTGAACCACTTGTTATTGGAACAGCCATGAAGCTGGTGTTACATCACAGAAAAGGAGGGAGCTTAGTGAGGAAATCCATCATGAAGGTGGACAGGGAAACTGAATTCTTGGCAGGGAACACAGAAAGCCTTTGGCTTCTCCCAGCAGGTGTTTGTTCTTGTGTATATATACTTGTGCATCTTTATGTTTCATTACTTTCACCTTTTGACCTGCAGGTATCAGAAGCCGTGAGTCATGAAAAGTAGAACCCAAGTTGGCCAAAGTTAACAAATGAACAGAGGTCAGAATTCATGGCAATTCATAACAATCTTCTCTGACTTGTAGGTAATTTGAGAGAGACTTCTGTCTGAGGGAAGACAGAGAATTTCCTGGGTCTCTTCATATATTATGGGCTTCAGATGGTAAAGAATCTGCCTGCAATGCAGGAGACCAAGGTTCAATCCCTGGGTTGGAATGATACTGTAGAGAAGGGAATGGCAACCCAGTCCAGTATTCTTGCCTGGGGAATTCCATGGTCAGAGGAGCCTGGCGGGCTACAGTCCATGGGGTCCCAAAGAGTCAGACATGACTGATCAACTAAGACTTTTCATATATTATTGTCATTTCTGGATGAGGGACAAGAGTGGAATACAGGCTGGATCAGAGGACGGAACATTTTGGTGTCACAAAACCCTGTCTCCAGGGAAGGTGGTGAATCACATCATTAGAAACAAGAAGAGGAAGCATTTGCCATGTCCTGGCAGAAGGACATGCCATGTCCTATATACCATGTCCTACAAATTCCAAATGGCATCTAAGGATCAATTATTTCTTCAGAAAGAGCTGTCTGTTTGCAAAATGGCATTGTCCAGTTCTGTTTTAATGAAGGATGCTGTAGCAGAAGGCTGCATTGACCTTTTTGGTAGAGACCAGGTAGAAATGCAGGCACTTTGGAGGATGCCAATATGAGGAGGTAATAATGATTCAGAATCGAATAGGATAACGTACCTTTCAGCAGACATCCACCGAGGGCTTTAGTTCCTCCTGGAATTTAGCTGAATTCTTGGCATTACATAAAGAGTACAGTGAGCAAGGAATGTTCATAATAATTAAGAATAGTCATAAAAAATCAGACTAATATTAAAGTTGGCAAGTTGACACTAAAGCCCAAGAAGTACCTAGTATTGGGCTGATGAAAAAGTGATTGTGGTTTCGGACTGACTTTTAAACCATTATAACTAGGCTTGAACACAACTTTATTCATCAAAATAGGAACCATTACAGTCAATACATTTTTTGCCAATGAGAAAATAAGTTTGTTTTCCTGTAGTGTAAAAATCCATATTTGGGATTCGATGAACTCTTGGAAGTCATCTTCTGCCTCCTGCTGGTTGTGAAAGCATTTTCCCTGCAAAAAACTCATTGAGACACTTGACGAAGTGGTAGCTGGTTGGCAAGAGTAGCCCAATTCATACAACTCTTGAAGCGCTGGTTGTGCGACATGCCACGTGGTCAGGCATTGTCATGGAGAATTGGGTCCTTTCTGTTGAGCGATGCCGGCTACAGGCATGGCAGTTTTTGGTGCATCTCATCGATTTGCTGAGCATACTTCTCAGATGTAATGGTTTCTCTGGGGTTCAGAAAGCGGTAGTGGATCAGGCCAGCAGACCACTGAACAGTGACCATGACTTTTTTTAGTGTCAGTTTGGCCTTGGGAAGTGCTTTGGAGCTTCTTCTTGGTCCAGCCACCGAGTTAGTTGTCTCTGGTTGGTGTCTACAATCCAGTTTTTGTTTCACATCACAGTCCAATGGATAAATAGTTCGTTGCTATTGCATAGAATAAGAAGATGACACTCCAAAACAATTTTTTTGATTTGTGGTCAGCTCATGAGGCACGCACTTATCAAGCTTTTTCAGCTTTCCAATTTGCTTCAAATACCAAATGACCATAGAATGGTTGACTTTGAGTTCTTTGGCAACTTCTCACGTAGTTTAAGAGGATCAGCTTCGATGATGGCTCTCATTTGATTGTCGTCAACTTCCCATGGCTGGCCACTATGCTCCTCATCTTCAAGGCTCTCGTCTCCTTTGCAAAACTTCTTGAACTATCACTGCATTGTACATTCACTAGCAGTTCCTGGGCCAAATGCATTGCTGATCTTGTGAGTTCTCTCCACTGCTTTACAACCCATTTTGAACTTGAAAAAAAAAATCACTCAAATTTGTTTTTTGTCTAACATCATTTCTATAGTCTAAAATAAACAGCAAGTAGTGTCATTAGCAAAAAAACATAAAGCAAGAAACGTGCATCAAAATGATGTATAACATAACCACATTTATTTAAGACTGTATTCCAATGTCAGATGGCAAAGGTCTACAGTGCAAAACCATAATTACTTTTGCACCAAGCTAGTGAAGTCTTGACTTCTATTTTCCATAAAAGAATGACATTTCCGCAACCCATTCACAAAAGGTAGTGTGGTATTCTGTCGATTATATTTTACTAAGGATCTTATTTTCATCAGATGTTTATACAGGAATTTCAGAATAGCTACTGACCATCCCAGGTGGTGCCAGTGGTAAAAAGCCTGCCTGCCAATGCAGGAGATGAGGGTTTGATTCCTGGGTCAGGAAGATCCCTGGGAGGAGGGTATGGCAGCCCACTCCACTATTCTTGCCTGGGAAAGCCTATGGACAGAGGAGCCTGGTGGGCTACAGTCTATGGGGTCACAAAGAGTTAGACACGACTTAGTGACTAAATAACAACAACAAAACTGAAATGACTTGCCACCAATGCATGCACCTGAAAAAGAGAGTTAAAGGCTATTTAAGTGTGAAACAGGAGCTCTGTAAGAATCATGTTACACCCATTACACCTTGCCTTTAAGCATGATGTTTCAAGATAACAAGATCCTTGTAAGAATCTTATTACAGCAACTGATAAGGATAGCAACCTGTACAATCAAATGTGAGATATGGACAGGCTTTCAAAAGGCAGGGCTTTCCTGGTGGCTCAGATGATAAAGAATCTGCCTGCAATGCAGGAGACCTAGGTTCCATCCTGCCTGGGTCAGAAAGATCCTCTGGAGAAGGGAATGGCTACCCACGTCAGAAAAGCTCCTGGAAAAGGTCAGAGTTCATTCCAATACCAAAGAAGGGCAATGCCAAAGAATGTTTAACACTACTGCACAATTGCACTCATCTCACATGCTAGCAAGGTCATGCTCAAAATCCTCCAAGCCAGGCTTCAACAGTATGTGAACCGAGAACTTCCAGATGTTCAAGCTGGATTTAGAAAAGGCAGAAGAACCAGAGACCCAATTGCCAACATCCGCTGGATCACAGAGCTGTGGTCTGCAGGAGGGGGCTACGCTCCAGCTGCCACATTCCGGCTTCTCATCGCGGAAGCTTCTTTTGTTGTGGGGCATGGGCTCTAGAGGACAGGCGCTTCAGTAGTTGTGGCACATGGGCTCAGCACTTGGGATTCCCCGGCTCTAGAGAACAGGCTCAATAGTTTGGCGCATGAGTTCAGTTGATTCTTGGCAAGTGGGTTCTTCCCAGAGCAGGGATTGAACCTGTGTCTCCTGCACTGACAGGTGGATTCTCTACCATTGAGCCACCAGGGAAGTCACTGTACTAAGAATTTATGTTATAAAACGTTGCTCTTCTATTTTATGATTAACTCTTTGTGCTTGCATTCAGTCACGTACAACTCTTCTGCGACCCCATGGACTGTCACCCATCAGGCTCCTCTGTCCGTGGGATTCTCCAGGCAAGAATACTGGGGTGAGTTGCCATTTCCTCCTCCAGAAGATCTTCCCGACCCAGGCACTGAACACGTGTCTCTTGTGTCTCCTGCACTGGCAGGCAGATTCTTTATGACTGCACCATCTGGAAAGCCCACAATTAACTCTATACCAACCATGCAAAATAAGTAGGGCATTGATATTTTTAAAAACTGTCTTATGAAGCAGTTACATTTAGACATTGTTTTTGAATTTCATACAATTATACATTATGTTTTCTTAAAAGACAGTATACCTGTATTTTACATATTGGAAGTTAAGTTAGTAATTTAGCTATGACTATGATGTTTTAAAGACGCTTACTCCTTGGAAGGAAAGTTATGACCAACCTAGATAGCATATTAAAAAGCAGAGACATTACTTTGTCAACAAAGGTCCGTCTAGTCAAGGCTCTGGTTTTTCCAGTGGTCAGGTATGGATGTGAGAGTTGGACTGTGAAGAAAGCTGAGCACCGAAAAATTGATGCTTTTGAAGTGCGGTGTTGGATAAGACTCTTGAGAGTCCCTTGGACTGCAAGGAGATCCAACCAGTCCATCCTAAAGGAGATCAGTCCTGGGTGTTCATTGGAAGGACTGATGCTGAAGCTGAAACTCCAATACTTTGGCCACCTCATGTGAAGAGTTGACTCATTGGAAAAGACCCTGATGCTGGGAGGGATTGAGGGCAGGAGGAGAAGGGGACGACAGAGGATGAGATGGCTGGATGCCATCACTGACTCAATGGGCATGAGTTTGAGTAAACTCTGGGAGTTGGTGATGGACAGGGAGGCCTGGCGTGCTGCGATTCATGGGGTCGCAAAGAGTTAGACACAACTGAGCGACTGAACTGAACTGATTATGTTTTAAATCAGAAGAATTATTATATATTAGTATGATATATAATAGCACTCAAATATATTTTTCCAATTCAATATGTCTTTAATTTGGAGTGGCACTTCTGCATTATCCTCTGTACTGTTTACTAATACTTATAGTCATGATTTTAGAAGTCATAGAGCATTTAATAAATACCTACTATACATAAAATTATTACTGGGATAAACCATAATGGAAAAGAACATTAAAGAATGTGTATATGTCTATGAGTCATTTTGCTGTATAGCTGAGACAGACACATCATTGTAAACTAACTATACTGCAGTAAAAACAAACAACAAAAAATGTTAACTAGGGATCATTTTATACAAAAGGTTAAGGTGAACTTTTGTCCTTCAGGAGACTCATTACAAAGGAGTAAGGTAAGTGTTATAAATGACACAACAGATTGTGATGTAATACACACACTAGTGAAACAAAGGCAGGGCTTCCCAGGTGACTCAGTGGTAAAGGATCTGCCTGCCAAGGCAGGAGATGAGGGTTCAATCCCTGAGTCAGGAAGATCCCCTGGAGGAGGAAATGGCAACCCACGCCAGTATTCTTGCCTGGAGAATCCCACGGACAGAGGAGCCTGGTGGGCGACAGTCCATGGGGTCACAAACAGTCGGACATGACTGAGTAATCACTCACGCAAAACAAAGTCATGAATGAGATACTTCATCTTTTAAATTTTAAAAGTATTTTTATGTTTTTAACTGGCTGATGAAATTATAACTTTCATATTTTCCCACCTTCCAAAGTTGGTTTATTAAATATTACTAAACAATGTACGTAAAGTGAAAACGTTAGTTGCTCAGTCATGTCTGACTCTTTGCCACCCCATGGACTGTAGCCCATGAGGCTCCTCTGTCCGTGGGATTCTCCAGGCAAGAATACTGGAGTGGGTTGCCATTCCCTCCTCCAGGAGATCTTTCCGACCCAGGGACTGAACCCACCTCTCCTGCATCGCAGGCAGATTCTTTACAGTCTAAGCCATCAGGGAAATGGTAATGTGTGTAAAGCAACCACCAGAAAGGGGATCAGCTCTAGTCTCTTTTCCCGTATTTTCCAATATTCTACATAACGTGAGTATTGATTTATTATTACTAAAGCCTCCCAAATCCCCAAACAGAGAGCAGCGTGACAAAGAAGGACTGACATCTCTCTGTCACAAGTGAATAGCCAGCTGGAACCATCACTCAGGCAGGAAACAGGAATTCAGCCAGTGGGCCAAAGGGAGACTCAAGTTTTCAAACAGGAAGCGACATGGAATCTACTCCTGGCTGTCAGAGGTTGCTGGTGTAAAGCTCCAGAGGTCCGGAGGAAAGATGATGCCTGCTTTGTCGTCAAAAGGTCATTAGGGGGATTACACCGACAGCTAGCTTTGTGTCGCATGCCTAGTCCCGTGGAAAGGCAGAACAAGACTGAACGAGCTAACTTTAGTCAGAACCATGACACTCAGTGGGCGTCCCAGGGGGCTCAGTGATAAAGAATCCGCCTGCCAATGCAGAAGATGCGGTTGATCTTTGGGTTGGGAAGATCCCCTGGAGGAGCAGATGGCAACCCACTCTGTATTCTTGCCTGGAGAATCCCATGGACAGAGGAGCCTGGCGGGCTGGTCTGGATGGTTACAAAGGAGTTGTACATGACTCACTAAACAACAGCCACAACACATAACGCTCAATGCCCCAGGTGAGCAGAACAAATCATTCATCCAGGCTGGGCCAGCATTCTTTCATGTGCCTATAACTCAAATGTCTTGGCTCCATTAGGCTATGCAGACAAATGGAAGTAACATTTTCATTAAATGGCAAGACTACTTTGGAGGAGATCCACCAGCCACTAACCTGACTGCTGGGAATCAGTCCACTAAAGTGTGTCCTGGGGACTGGGGACCGCCGAGGCTTTCCTTGGCATATGTTAGATAAAGCAGACACAGCCTGACTTGTCACACTGAGGCCTCAGCTTCACTGTACACCACTGCCTTCCTTTCCGCACATCACCCTCTCTGTAGGCATCAAGGGGCAGGGGATGTGTGCGTCCCCTGCAACACCATCTCAAGCCTGGGCCAGGCTTTCTATTCATTTCCTGTACCACAGCACAGACTGGCCTTACAACAGACTGGCCTTACAATATTTATCAGGACTTTGCTGAAGATTCCTGGTATTAAAAAAATGCTTAAACAATTTAGGTGATACAAATGAGCTAACTCTTCATGAAGTAGACAGCCTCCATTCCGAGAATTGCCAAATGGAGTGAAAGGCAGGAAGCTTTTACAGGTTAAAGAACAGGGAAAAACAAAAATAGAAAATATCCGAGTGCCTGAGGCCACACTGTTAACCTTGCTTGGGGTGAGAAGGAACAAGGACATCAACTCAGCGTTGCCTTGGCATTTGGGGATTTGTTGCTGTTTAGTTGCTCAGTCATGTCCGACTCTTTGCGATCCATGGACTGTAGCCTGCCAGGCTCCTCTGTCCATGGGATTCCCCAGGAAAGAACAGAGGGGTTTGTCTGACTGAATATATGTTTCTGGTCTAGTGGATGAATTACAGGAACATGAAAGTTCTCTAAGTTTTGGTTTGCTGAGGTAGTACTGTGGGCCCAAGAGTCTCCATGGTGGGCCTAAAATCTAGTTCAAGTCTAGAAAAAGAGGGAAAAATAGAACTCTCCTTACCTTCTCTTCCTTCCTTCTTCCCTTTCTTTCTCCTCCCCACTCTCCCCTCCTTCTCCTCCCTTTCTCTTCCTTCCTCCTTTCCTCCTTATTTTTCTCTTCTTCCTCTTCCTCCCCATCTCCTCCCCACCCCCTCCTTCTCCTTCTTCCTCTCTTTCTTCTTCTCTCCTTCCTTCCCTCCCTCCCTTACCTCCTCTGAATAGTTATTGAATAACTACCAACACCTGCTATGTGCCAGGCATGTTTAAGTAAAAACAGATGTGGTTCCTGCTCAGGGATCTTGCAGTCTAGCAGGGGAAAGAGACAGAGAGTAACCAAACAATTACTCAAATAGAAATCATTTTAAGTTGATGAATGCTTTGAAGAAAACATAGAGAGTCCCAGATAAGGAGGAGCTTAGTCTGGGGAGTTACGAAGAGTTCTTGATGAACTGAGAGCAGGGCAGGATGCTGGCAGATTCACGGGTGTTCATTCAGAGGCTAAGGGGAATGGGGAGAGAAAGAACATTTAATAAGGAAGGAACAGCTTGTGGGATGGCTCTGAAGCAAGGAGGGTCTGGTCCTACGTCCAGGAACTGAAACGAAGACTATCTGAGAGAGAGGATGAGGTCAGAGCAGGGAAGAAAGTTGGAAGATCATGGGCAGGCCAAGCATAAGCCACTGAAAGGTTTAAACAGGGCAGTGATGTGGCCAGATGTGAAACACCCAAGTAGAAATGTCAGCCTTCTGGGGCTGAGTGCAGATTTCAAAGAGCAGGCAAAAAAGACAAAGCTAGGGGCTTCCCTGGTGGCCCAGTGGGAAAGAATCCAACTGGGTTCAATCCCTGGGTCTGGGAAGATCCCCAGGACAAGGGCATGGCAACCGACTGCAATATTCTTGCCTGGAGAATCCCATGGACAGAGGAGCCTGGCAGCCTAGAGTCCACCAGGTCCTGAAGAGTCAGATATGACTCAGTGACTAAATATCAAGGAGCAAAGTAACTGTGCTTGGAGAAAAAAATATGGACTTGTAAACTGGATATGTATTATTTTTTAAAGTGTTAAAAAAGAATAAGCAACATCCACACAAACAGCCCCAAAGTGGAAACAAATGTCTATTAACTGATAAGCTGATAAATAAAATGTGCTATATCCATACAATGGAATCATTATTGGGCAATTAAAAATGAAGTACTGATACATGCTACAACATGGATGGCCCTTGAAAACATTAAACTACCTGAGTGAGACAAATGACCACATATTGGATAATTTTGTTAATACAAAATTTCCAGTAAAGGAAAATTTATAAAAAAATTTTTTATAAAAAAAAATAGCTGTTGTGTAGGGCTGGGGACAGGGTGGAGGATGGATAAGGGGTTTCTTTTGGGGGAAAAAATTGTTCCAAGGTTAGATTTTGCTGATGATTGGGCAACTCTGGGAGTATACCCACACCACTGAATTGTACATTTGAACACTGTATGATATGTGGATTATATATCAATAAAGTTGTTAAAAAAGAAAATAAAAAAATCTAGAAACTAGGGACACCTGTAGAAATGGATTTCAATCCTAATTTCTTCCTATTTTATATTCGTTGGCCTAGAAATAATTGTAGCCGGCAAGAGACAACAGTGACTGTCTTGCTAGCTTGAGCTGGGAGGGTTTATTGCTGTATTAGTTTAGGTTAGAATGGGAGAGCTGTGCCCATTGGGCATTAAATTAGCAGTACTGAGCAGCTGTTTCAGTTAATCATTATAAGGACTGCAAACAGCATTCAGAGTACTTGGTTCCCTCAGCATTTTAAATGAATGCTCTTAATATGTTAAAATAATACTCTTTCTCATTCAGTATTTTTCCTTTCAAAAAAAATAACCCTATAGTGTTGAAATCTTATTTTCATTAAAATCGAGGTGTTGGCTTAATTTTAAAATATTGCCCCAGATCTTTTAAATATTTCTTTTCTAGTTCTTAAATTTTGATTAGGAATATGTGAATCATTATTTATTAAACACTACATAGATTCAAAATAGCTGCAGAGAAAGGGAATACGAGGTTGAGCAGGTGGCAATGTTTCCGTTTTCAAACTCTGAGAAGGCCAAGGTTTCTTAGGGAAGCATTCCTGGTATCTGTATTAATCAGTTTGATAGTTTCTCAGCTGCTGTATGTGCGTGCATACGTGTGTGTGTGTGTGTGTGTGTGTGTACGAGCTTCTAATTTCATTTGACTTGTGCTGACTCTGTTAGGTTTCTATAAAAATTCATTTCATTTCCCTTTCCAGCTTCCCTCTTGCTGGTGTGTGCATGCCAAAATGTAATTCAGGCTTAACCACTTTGCGTGCAGGCTAGTTCATTGCCTTGTTTTATGCATGAGGAAACTGAGACTCACAGATGATAAGGTACCTTGCTTGATTTGGCTGAGTCACCAATTAATGAGTTCTTCTAGTTGGAACTCAGTTCTCCTGATTTCTGTTTTTGTTAGTGAAACATCTCCATTTTCTAGCCCTAAACCTCTACCTTTTCAAATCTTATACTCAGGAATAAATATCTGCATTGAACATCATTTTATGTTGGCTATTTTTAGAACTGACCTTTGGACAGAAGAGGTGGTTATCTGTGTGTTGTCAATGGAGGGGAAAAAATCAAAGGTAATGATTTTTTTTGGGCCATTCGTTTTCCCGTGTAACAAAATTTCCAATTTATTTCTCCAATTGTAATTAAACAGCAGTAACTGAAGAATACCTAGATTTTTTTTAAACAAAATATGGCTAACAGAACCAGGACTTTGACCTAACAGATTTTAGAACAGGAATGTCAATGTCATCGGAAATTAAAATTTTCGGGGCTCCTTCTTACATAGATTACTAATCCTCTAATCTCCCTTCTTCCTCTGTGGCCTTCTTAAGATCCGTGCTCTGTAGCGAAGAGCTTAAAATTATTAAACCATAGGTGTCTCTTCCCTATTTAAAACTCTCCAGTGTTTTCCACTGCACTCAGAATAAACCAATTCCTATATTGCCTTAGAAAACCCTACAGGATGTAACCTATGCTTGTTTACTTCTCCAAGTGTTTCCAAGCTTACTTTCCTTTTACTTTTTCATACCTTCCCCCTCAAACCCAATTTAGGGCCTTAGAATTAGCAGTTTCCTTTGCCCCAAAAGCTTCTCTGATATTTGCATGCCTGTTACGCAAACCACTTCCTAAATGTTTCCTCCTCAAAAGGGCCATTGCAATCGTCATCACATCATTCCCTGAATTTCTTCTGCGTGGAGCTTAACACCAAGATATTTTTCTCCCCTGCCCATAAACTCCCCAGAACCTAGATTTACGTGTTTTTGAGGGTGCTCAATCGAGAGTCTGGAATAGTCCCTAACATAGAAGCTCAACAAAAATTTGCTAAGTGAAGAAACGAACATATGAATATGCCCTTTCTTCCTTGCCCTCCTCTCTCCCAACCAGGGCAAAACTCATAATGAAGATACACTTAAAAATGTCCTCCTCATCTGTCAGGTATCTCCACTCTTGAGGAATAGATGTCTTCGAGGAGACTGCAACGTCACTGGACTAGCCCTTCCGATTCTACCTTGATTCTAAACATGCTAGCTTTTCATCTCGGTCTTGGTTTCTCCGTGATCAAGGCTTTACTTCCCGATTCTGACATCGCCTCACGACGGAAGGGTGAGCATTAGGGCCTGGAGATCCCTCGATGCCAATTGTCGAGGTCTGGATGGGGCCAGTGGGCCTGGCGCGCTGTGAGTGGTCCTCCCTGGAAATGCTGGGGGGAAGGGGCGGAGCTGTGTCAGAGGATGAGCCCTTCTGGAGCCGTCGGATCTCGAGGGGCTGCCGCAGGGGCCCCCGGAATCAGAAGCAAGCACAAGGTAATCTGGGGCGAAGAAGGAGCCCAGTTGACCTCCGGCGGTAAAACCTAGGGGACGAAGGAAAGGCGGCAGGGCCTTACACAAGAACCGCAGAGCAAGCCAAGATTTGGATATTTTGCCCGAGGAAAGGGTTAAACGGTTTCCCAGGTAACGGACCAGGAAGCGCGCAAGACGTCTGCGGGAGGTTCGTAGGTCAGCCTCGAGTTTAAAGCTCCCGTGGCCCGAACGGACTCTGACCAATGGGAACGCCGCTGGGCGTGGTCACCTGACGCGCGCGGCCATCCGGCTGGCGGCCCCGGAGCACGTGGGAAGGCTTTTTCCTGTTCCTTCTCTCCTGTTTAAAAAGCCCACCCACTTTTTGCGCGGGCTTGGTCGCGGAGTTCTTCTCGCGAGAGGCGGGGCGCTCTCTCGCGAGAGCGAGTGGGAGGCGTGAGGACTCTCGGAGGTGTTGCGGGCTGGAGCTGCGGTGGCGGAAGCCGGGGGCGGGCGGGCAGGCGGGGGGCGGGCCGGCCGTGGGGCGGGGAGGGGGGAGGGCTGGGGGCCGCTGCGGGAGGGGGGCGCCCGCCTCCTCGGCCGCTCGCGCCGCTGGTCGTTGCGGGCGGGTGTCATGCCTGTGAGCTGCGGAGGCTGCGGCCCCCCAGGTGAGCCTTGGCGCGGGTCCGCCCGCTGAGGTGAGCGGCACCCGTTGGCTGGGGCGGCGGCGGGGCGTGGGGCCTCGCTGGATGGAGCGGCCGGGAGCGGCCCACGGCCCCGGCTCAGACTTTGGGGGTGCCCTGAGCTGAGCTTTCGCACGGCGGAGGGAGGAGCGGGGCGGGGAGAGGAGAGGAAGCCCGAGGCCCTGGGCCTGAGGGGACGGGGACGGACGTCCTCGGCCTCCGGAACGGTCTTCCCGGTGTCTGAGGGCGGCGGCGGGGCGGCAGCCCTTTGGGTGACAGGCTTAGTTTCCGTCCCCCAAGGTGGTCTTCAGAACCGGGGCCTCTCCGTGCGTGCTGCTGCGTGTGCCTCGTTGGTCTGCGTGCTGCACGCGCAGAAACCTTTGCGCGAGGAAAAGGAGGATGCACTTTGTCCCCCGAACCAACAGCCATCCTCTGTCAGACCCTTTTGAGCTCTGGAACGGGGTACACCCTAAATCTTGGGACAAACGGGAAACGTCAAGCATCTCTTCGGCGTGCTCCTTGGATTTATCTGGTCTCAGATTTCTTTCAGCCCTGTTAAACGGCTCAAATGCAGACCACCACCCCTCATCTGAATGGACTGGGTAGACTTATTATTTTATTCCAGGCACTTAAACTGCCTTATTAAAAAAAAATACGTAAAAAAAAATACGTGGGTGTGACCAAAGTGTTAAAAACATCGGCAGAATAACAATGGCAGTAGAATCTGAACCACAGTGTATGACGTGGTGACAGTCTTTCTGGTTTCCTTCCACTGAAACCCCTGTTAAACTGGAGGTGGTTAAGCTTAAGATGCTAAGGAAATTTCAGGGTGAGAAGTACTGCTGAGACACGTATCTAATGGCCTTTTTGCAGCCTGGCGTTAAACATTCTGGTACGCTTTTCAGCTTTGTAATTCCTCAGTCCCTTGCAAAACTCATAAGCTTTCCTTAGCTTCTTTCCACCTTGTTAGGGATGATATATTGATTGATGCTGATCTTGGTATGTCTGGAAATAGGAAATGTCCTCAGAAAATTTAGGGTTCTCAGCAGTTATTTTAATGTCATATTATTGTCTTATCTATGGTTTTAGAGGAAATGGCATCCCAGTGCCCAGCACAATCACTGTCAGTTTAGATAGTGCCATTTTAATGAAGCTTTTTAAATACACAGTTATATTTTTCAAGTAGTACCCTGTTTATGCATACTTCTTTATGGCCCTTGTGGCAGAACTGACCCAAAGGTTGACTGAATTTTACTCTTGACTGTAACAGAAGTTTATGAGAAATCTGAGAATGTAAAGGGCAGTCAGAACCAATTCCCCAAATTGAACTGGTACCTAGTGATGAATATCTGTACCCACATAGCTGCTCTGTTAATAAGGGCCTAGTGGTCTACCTCCAGGCTAATGATATTTCCCAGTTATTGAGGATATGGGACCTGCTGGAGACCCTGAGCCACAGTCAGAAATTCTCTAGCTTTTCAACTCTTCGGAGAAGTCTAGAAGCTGAAGAAGTCTTCCTTTGCCTTTCAAGGCTGGAAGAAGGATAGTACATTTGTTTTTCTTTTTTTTTTTAAATGAGAAATTCCAGGAACTTAACTGTCTGGAAAAGTAAATCAAACCAAATCAGATGATACAGTTTAGGTTATTCTCAGGGAAATTTCCAGTAATGATAGTAGGCTGTGCTGTTGTCTGTACTTGGAGAAAACATGAAAAACTTCAACGTCTTTTTGAGAATGGGTGAAAGAGACTTGTATAGATTTAAGAAGTTCTCTGCCATTTCATCTTGGGAAGCTGATTTTCAGGGATAGAAAAACAGTTTTTTGTTTTTTTTTTTTAACTGGTTTTTATCACTTTGGCAAGATTTTCAGGTTTAGGATGTAGATACTTGTAACTGAAGTCACTTTGGGTAGGATGATTATTTAGGTAAGCTAAACTGTTCTTTTTCTTGCCTGCATTTTAGTAGTAAAATCAATAATTTGGAGGAAATGAGGAATGGGACAGGTTAGGAAAAGATCTAAGCTGGCCTGGGCTTGAGTTCAGGGTTAATGTATAAACTGGTAAAGTAAGGAAAGAAAATTACTTCATCAATTTACAAACAAATCAGACAGATCCAAGTGACTTTATTCTGTCACTCATCTTCATATATTAATGTTTATTATAAAATACTAGCATAAAGTCATTTGAAATGTATAGGTTAGAGACTGGATGGGAGAAAAGAAGTTAGCATTTTTGTACTAATCAGACCATGTTTCATGGGAAAAAATAGATAAATGGCATAGAGGATTGGAACAGATTAAATATTACTTGAGTGAAAAAGAGGTACAGTGTAAAATAAAGAGTTTGTGTTTGGGAGTCCAGCAGATCTGTTCGTTGATGTTACAAAGCCTCTTTTTCTTCATCCCTGACAGGAGAGTTTTTAAAACCTTAGTTACTGTGAAGCACATAGTAACTGCTTACCCAGTGTTTTTTCTTTGACCTCTTTTAATGTCTTGATTATTGGGCTGCAAGAAACAGAAACCATTTGAATTAACTTGCTTAAAAAGAGCATTTGTCAGACAGAAGTGTCTGAAGTCCAGCTCAGCATTCTGGAAACCAGAACATCTTCAGGCAGTTACCCAGCCAGTTTTTCTCTGGGAAGCCATGACATGGTGGTGGTGTGTCTCTGTTACTCTGTAATGTCTGTTTCGACTTCTTTCAGACTGACTCTTTCAAGTTCTTGGTTTCTGCTTCCCCATACCTTCGGTTTGCATGAGACTTTGGTTTGCTTTAGTGCCAACACAAGATGTTTTGATTTTGCAGTGTGGTTCTCTCGAGATATCTCCACATCTTAATTCCGGATTTCTGGAGAGATAGGTAGTCCAATAGGTCAGGTACCTACTTGTAGTCCTGTTGGCCTAGGGTGGGGAAAGATGGGGGAGAACATGTAGGTGTGCCCTACACAAAAGTCCCAAAAAAGTCCCACAGTTTCTATTTTTTCAGGCTGGGTACTACAAGTTCTGTAGTAAAGGGGGTGTGAACAGGCAGGAAAAGGTGGGTACTTCCGGTGTACTCTGACCTCCTCCAGTTAGAATTTTCCCCTTAGCACTCTGAACTTGCTCTCAGCAATGGTCTCCTTCAGGACAGGTTCTAGGTGTATGAGGGCCAAATGTGTATGTAAATCAGGTGCCTGCAACCTCCAGGATCTAACGCCTGATGATCTGAGGTGGAGCTGATGTAATAATAATAGAAGTAAACTGCACAATAAATATAATGTGCTCGAATCATCCCGAAAACAACCCCCTCTCCCCAGCCCTGCCAGTCCGAGGAAAAATTGTCTTCCACAAGACTGGACCCTGGTCCCAGAAAGGTTGGAGGACCGCTGAAGTAAATGTTGTGTGCTTCAGTTTTCTTATGTAAAAATGGGTATAAAACAGCAACTTCTATTGTGAAAAATATAAATTCAGTTTATCAGCAATTAAACAGTGCCTGCCTGGCAGAGTGTAAGGGATGTGGTGTGACTGACTGAGGGCACGCTGTGTGTGGATACTGTGGTGTGGCTTCTGCAGCATTTGAAGAAGAAACTCATTCCTGGCTAAGTCTAGTGCTGACCACTTTATACTTAAAACTGTTTCTTGACTTCAGTGACACCTAAATTCTCCTAAATCGCTACCTCACTTGCTTTGACTGCCACTGATTGTGGCTCTTCGTTTACCTGCCTGAGGACTGTTCGTCATGATTGTCTTCTGTCTTGTCAGAGTCTCTAGGGTCAGCTTTCAAGCTCTCTATATACAGATAATTCCTAGAGTAGCGTCTCTAGCTCTGACTACCACAGCTAAATGTATTTTTTAGGTGCTCTTTGGATATTATCTTGACATAAAATAACGCTATCTTCCACTTACTGTCTAGTTGGCTTCGCTTACAGCTCCCCAAGCTTGAAACCTTAAAATTACCTTTCACACTCTTTTTTTATGCCTCGTGTATTCTGTTGGTTAATAGGTTCTGCACAGAATTTTACAATGCTTCATATGTGCCAAGCACTGGGCCCATCTGCAAAGAGGATGTGTTCACTCATTCCTGCTGCTGGCAGTTCGGGGTCGAACTTTATTATTATTTGCATGAGCTGCTTAAGTGCCTTTTCAGCAGTATATTCTTAGAGCTGTGAAATCACAGATGCCACTGACATGGAGGAATGTGTTCCTGAGTTAAAATTTTGAACATCCTTTTTTGTTAGGAATAATCTTGTAGGTGGGGATTATGCAGAAGGTTAAGAATATTATTACCCTACCTTCTAGGAAGCGTATTCACATTGAATGCACAGCCTCAGTATTTTAGGATATTTTTTTAAGTTGTGTTTGTTGTTCATATACAGGAAATTATAGAGAAGCAGATATCTTAGTAGATAATCAGATTACATTCACACTTTTTACATGAATGATGATTGTTTTGAAAGACAAAACAAAGTAGTAACTGATAGCTGTGATATTTTTAGATTTTATAAATCAAACAGGAGGACTGTACCCAAGGAAAAAGCTAACATTTTTCAGTTCTTTCTACATCAGGTACTGTTTTTAAATGTATTACTTAATTGTATCCTTATAACCATTCTGTGAAGAGGAAGCCTTGGGTTCCTTATCTGCAAAAAGAGGATAGCACCCCTTCACACCACTTTGCTTTGTATTTGATGGTTGCTCTGGGGTTAACAAGATAACTTATCAAAATCACTTTTTGTATAGTGTATAACAGTATTTTTTTCAGCTCTTAACACATGATATGCTATGTGTAATTTTGTCACACATCTTATATGTATGTTGTAAACCCAATAATTCATTGTTATTTTCAGTTTTAAGTTATTTTTTAAGGAATTAAAACAAAATATTTTTTATATTACTCTTATATTAACCCTTTGAGATATTGTGCTTAGTTTGGATCCAGATTTGCATGTGGTATTCTTTTTCTTTTGACTGTAGAAAAAAAATTTTTTTAACACTGATTATAGTGATGGTTGGTGATGAATTCTCATAGCTTTTTTAAGTTCAAATAAATTTATTTTCTCAATTTTTGTAAGATATTTGGGAATGGCTATCTGGGTTGACACTCTTTAGATGTTTCCCTATTGTTTTATTTTATGGTTTGGCATAGTTTCTAATAAGAAATTTGTTGCCTTTGTTCCTCTGTATGTATGTATATATGTATGTAATGTGTAGTTTTCTCTCTGGTTGCTTTCAAGAGTTTTCTCTCTATCACACGTTTTCAGAAATTTGGTTATAGTATGTATTAGTGAAGTCCTCCTCATGTTTGTTTTCCTTAGGGTTTGTTAATCTTCCTTACATCTGTCAGTTTATGGTTTTCATCAACTTTGGGACATTCTGAGCCATTTTGTCTTAATATGTTGCTCCTTGTTCCCACACTTTTTGGGATTCCAGTTATTCATCTTTTACGGTGAGTCATTTGTTTGTTTTTAAGTTTCTCTGTGCAGCATTTTGGGTAGTTTCTATTGCTATGTCTTTAAATTAACTGAGCTTCTCTCTTGCAGTGTCTAATCTGCTATTAATTGCATCTGGGATGTACTTTATTTTTATCTCTAGAAGTTCAATTTGAATCTCTTGCATCTTCTGTTTCTCTCCATATCGTAATCATGTTTTCTGTCCCTTCTTGACTGTATGGGACACATTTGTAATATAGTTTTAACATCTTTTCTGTACATTCTATTGTCTCGGTTATTTCTGGATCTGCACTTAGTGACTTTTATCCTCCTGCTTATGGGTCTTATTATTTTTCTCTGTATATCTGATAATTTTTGACTGTGTGCCAGCCATTGAATTTTATGCTGTTACTTGCTCAGTTTCGTTGTATTCCTTAAGTGGTGGAGTTAGTTGGAGTATACAGCTAGATTATTTGGAATCTGTTGGGTTATTTTGAGGCTTGACTTTTATCTTTGTTAGGGTAAGTCCAGAACAGATTTTAGTGCTGACTTAGTTCCTCAACTGAGGCAAATTTCCTTCTGAGGAGTCCATCCATTGCCTGATATGTTACAGAGTTTTCCCACGCTAGCTGGTGGGACTTATTCCAAGTCCTGTGTGGCTCCAGGTACTATTTGGCCTACTGCTCTCTGGAAATTATTTCCCCATCCTCAGCTACTCAGCACATATCAACAGTAGACCAAGGACCATAGGAATCCCACCTTGCAGGTCTGTAAAGTTCTTACTCTCTGAGCTCTTCCTCCAGTACTCTGTCCTGCAAATTCTAAGCACCTTGGCCTTTCCAAGCTCTGGCCCCTGTTTCTTCAATTCGGTGAGACTGCCATACTGCTTGGCATGCATCTCCTTGTGTTATGACCTCTTGGATCATAGTCTTGCATAGATCAAGTCTTGTGTTGTCTCTTGTCTGATAATGTCAGAAACTAATGTTTCACATATTTTGTCCTATTTAGTTGTATTTATATTCAACAGAATATTTATTTTTAACACTGGATATTTGGGATTTGGCCAAAATATGTATTTGGAGTATTTATTATAAATATGTTCCCAAATATTATAAAATTAGAAATTATTGGAGACATATTTTCAGAAATAATTCATTAAATGTAGAGGTATCCATTTCAACATTTAAAGGTCTACTTTGTACTTTAAAAATATTTTTTTATTTTTTTAGCAGATGTTTGAATGCTTACTGTGCTTGAATACAAATACAATAACAGACTTTTGTCTTCAAAACTCAAAAAGAGGGAAGCATGCAGTGTCAGTTTTGTATGTATATGATTTTTTAAAAAATCACTGAGAGCACGCTGTTCACGTTGTTCTGTAGCTTATTTTTTCCCTTAATATATTGTAAACATGCTGGACTATTGTCAGTATATATTGCTTTCTTTCCAACAGAGTCATATGAATTTATTATAATTTATTTGACTTGTTGGGCTTCTAGGTTATTTTTAGTTTTCATCCTTTTTTGTCTTAGTGAATATTGTTTCACATATATCCTCATGAATTTTGTGCGAGTATGTATATAGGATAAATTTTAAGAAGTGAAATCGCAGGATCAGGATAGGTACAGTTTGCTCAAAGTGTCCGATACCTGTTTTCTGTGCTCTTTATAATGGTTTTTCTAGTTTTCAGTTGTTACCTTTTACATACTGTGGTATTTATTTTTCCTTTGTGATATTTCTTAAAACTTTCTTGGTTGTTCCGTTTCAGCAGTATCTATTCAGCTTTTTCTGCTTCTCACAAGATTTCATTTATTTCATGGTGGTGTTTTGTACCCTGTGGCTTTCCTGAGCTCTGATAGCTTACTTTTCAGTCGTGTGGCTTGTCCATCTCTACTTTCTTTTCTTTGAGCTCCTTAGTAAAACATTGTCCACGTTCACTTTATTTGACTCTAGAGAAAAACCCTTAGTGGTTTTCTGTTTAGGACTTGTTTATTCACCCAGAATGGAACACAAAAACAAAAAAGCATTAAGGGAAAAGTTTATTATCCTAACATAAAGATGTTCAAGGGAAAAATACTGTATTTTTGCACCTTTTGTGAAATCTGTTTGAAAGTACATCTTCTGTAATTATGAAAGATAGTGAGGAACCCTACTCTCTTTCTCCCTCTGTCTGCCTTTGTATCTTTTCTAAAGAGATTTTTGTTTCTTTGCTTTATCAGAAGTATGAGTCATACCATCTCATGCTGGATTCACTTATATGGACTGTTTCATAGATATTCTCTGATAGATTTCTTTTCTCTGCAAGGTTAATGTTTTGCTTATGTTTTAAGTGAAACACAGAAGTAGTAGAGTCGGATTCAGCAAGTATTTTTCTTCAGTGAGTGAAGCAGAGTGTAAATGTGGGATTAAAACTAGTTTCTTGAATTCTGAAAATAGATAATGTGAGTTTTGGGTGGCTTGAGTGTGTTTGGAGTTTTTTTTTTTTTTCCTTCAGTGTCTCGTGTGTGTGTGTGTATGTGTGTGTGTGAGAATGATTCTTTGTAGGTTCATACTAGATTGTTTAGTTCTCAGCTTTGAGAAGGGTGTCCTATTTAGGTCTGCCATTCAGGAATATTTCAGGTAGTGAGCTGGGGTAGCACACGGTGTCAGATACAGATGTTGTATCAGAGGCCCCTGGCCTTCCCCGAAGGCCTTGTGACTGCTTCTTGCCTCGGGGGCTTGTCCTGTTGCCGTGTGCACCTTCTGGTGAGGTAATGGTTCAGTTTCATGTTTGGTGACGCCGCCATTGAGTTCAAGTTTAGTCTTTGCTTGTGTTGCCTTTATTCAGCAGCTGCAAAGGTAATTGCTGTCTCCCATCTCTTTTAGCGACTCCATCTCTTGGGGAAGATTAGGGGTCAGAGAAAGTGAAGATGCTTTGCATGCTGGTTGTCTGTCCTTGCGCATTGTGTACCATGGCCAACATCATGCCATGGTGGGAAGGCACTCTCGGGCATTCAGTCTTTCTGTTTCTGACATCTGGGGTGGTTCTTATTGCTATCACAAAGTGCGATGAACAGCTTTTCAGGCCTCTGTGCACTCCAGAGAGGAGGGTAAGCGCCTGTGTGCTAGAGTTTGAAGATGTGGATTTGTATCTCAGCCCTCTACTGCTCACTGTGTGGGCCTGGTGAGTGGTTAACTTTCTTCGCCTGTTTTTCTCACTGTAGAACTGGATTCTGCTGGTCCTAAGGATTGAATGATATGTGCAAGGAAGTCTTTTAGCACAGCTGTTGGTTTTGTTTTAAGCTCTCCTTAGAACCCTGGCTGCTCCAGAGACATTCTTTCCTTTGATTAATTCCCAGAAGTGGAGTGGCTGTGTCAGAGTGTGGGGGGTTTCAGGGTTTTGACATGCATGACAAAATTGCCCTCCAGAAGGGTGGTGCCAGTTTACTCAGGAGCTGAGTTAGAGTTTCACTGTTGTGGCATCCTTGTGTTGGCCTCTAATATTTTATATGTTTTATGTGAAGTTTGAGGCAAGTCCACTTGTCTCTGAGGGTTTTTGGTAGCTGTAGAGAACTTGGGGCGGGGGACGTGGGGGAAGGGAGAGTGTCTTGGACTGGAATGAAGAAAAGGATTATTTCTTTGCTTTGGTTACATAAACCTTTATATTTATACCTTGTTTTGAGAATTTTGGTCCTGTTAATCATTTTGGTCTGTAAGTAAATATTTTAGTTCTTCTTTTACCTATGTTTTATAGTTTTTAAAGTGCCTCTTATAAATTTCTGTTTGATTCTTACAATAAACTTGTCCAGTAAGTAGGATAGTATACATTGAGGTTAATATACATCATATACACCCAGATATATACATAGAGGAAATAGATCGAGAGATAATGCAGTTTGCCTAGAGGGAACAGAGCTAATGAGAGTCACAAGGGGGGTAACAAATGCTATTTTTCTGCATCCAGTGTATCGCTCTTTATCTTGTGCTATCTGGACATTCCTTGTCTTTCTGACAGCTCTGCTTCAATTCCAGTCATTAATCACGTTTTATTGTTAAAGAGACCAGAGTAGAATAGAAGTTTATTTTAGTTCAGAATAGAAATTCTCTGTCTCAAAAAATTAAATTCTGGGACTTCCCTGGCAGTCTGGTGGTTAAGACTGCGCTACTACTGCAGAAGGCATAGGTTTGATCCCTATTTGGGGAGCTGATATCCTCCCCAAAAGTGTGGCCCCCCTAAGAAATAAAAAATAAATAAAAAATATAATTCTTTGTGAAAAATTAGAATCTAGGAATCCCTAAAGTGAGGTGCATGTGTGTGCAGGCACTGAAACTTCAGTTTTATCTTTGTAGCGAAAGAATATAAAATTAGAACTCCGCTATAATTTAGATTTTCTTTCTTTTTTTTTGCAGTTCTGTCGGGGACTAGTTTGAAGCTTGGTTTTGTGTATAAATCTCTTCATAGTATAAATTAATATCAACCAAATGTCTTGAAAACCTCAACTAGGTAATTCTTGATAAGACCAATTTGATTGAAACTGATTAGGCGTGTCTTCAGTCTCTATTCAGATTTTTTTTAGTATTAAGGATTTAGAATTCAGTTCTCACTCCTGCCCTTTATAGTAATAAAGCATTTTCCTTGTAAGGCTCTGACCCAGAAGTGCTGTGTATGCCTCGTTGTATACCTGTATCCATAGTGTCTGGTGCCCATAGATTTTGAATGAAGGGACAAGTTACGGTGGTCAAATGTGGGTAGTCAATGGTTAATACCCAAGTTGATTTAAGCTCTCAAAGGTGTTTCATTAAAGCATTGATAAAAAGTGACATAGCTCTAGCATTTTCTACCAAGGAGGGTATGTGTGTGTGTGTTTTAAATACTATGGTATTAATGATTTGAATTGGATGTTTTTGAATTCTTGTCATTGGTATGCTCTTAAGATTCCTGTAGAAGGGATTTGTTTTTATCTGATTTTATTTGATATGTACAGATTTCATATTCTCATTTGTATATTATTAAACCTTTCTCCCCAAGAAATAAGAATGTCTAAAGCATTTACAGTTGCTGTAGGAATAGAGTCACTTTTAGGAGACAAGAAGGTTGAGGCTTTTTCTGTGAAATTTTATGTTTTAGGTTTTTTGAAATATTTCTTATTAAGGTTTTCAGATATTACTTGTAATGAAAAAGGAC
This sequence comes from Cervus elaphus, assembly GCF_910594005.1. Taxonomy (NCBI): domain Eukaryota; kingdom Metazoa; phylum Chordata; class Mammalia; order Artiodactyla; family Cervidae; genus Cervus; species Cervus elaphus. The sequence continues at coordinate 13,417,634 of NC_057844.1, forward strand.
TAAGACTGACTAGATATGGGTAATTTTGAATATATAATGATTTTGAACCTAAAAATAACATTTTGTAATAATTTGATCTCATTAAGGTGCCAGTATTCATAGTTTTCATGAATATTCAAATATTCATGTTAGACTGTTGAATATATTTTTATGTCTGAGAATTTTTGTTTGTTTTCATTTTTCTAAGTGACTGAATTTGAAGAAGTTATTTTAGGACAAAATGCTTGCCTGAATTACTCAGGTCAATAAATTAATTTCTTTTACTATTTTTTCTTTAGGTCTTTAGTGGATTAACTCTTCATTGACTACATACAACAGCAGTGTAGTTATGGCGACCTTCCAGTCTTTCAGGACCAATCACATGAAAACTAGAGCATCTGTCAGAAAAGTAAGTTCACTATATTAGATTGCTTTTAGTGATAGTTTTAATAAAAATGTTGATCCTTTATCTGAAGTCAAAGTCTTTTTAAGCAGCTGTGTTATGGTATTACTGTTTTTACACTTGATCTTAGCCAAAAGGCCAAGAAGGAATTGATATTACTGTTTTTAAATGAATCTTAATTATTGAAATCAATAATGATAAAATGCAGAGATTGGAATGTATGAAAATAGTGATATGAAATCATGGAGACAATAAACTTTATTTCCCAAAGATCAAAATCTCTCCCTATTTCTTCTCAGTAGTTTTCTTTCCTCTTCTTCACAATATAAGCATCAGGTGTGACTTTTCTTACATAGCTTTAGCTTTACCTCAAAATATTACTGTTCACTGATTCACTCAGCAGATATAAACTTGAGGGCTGCTAGTATGCCTGGCCCTAGGCTAGGTAGCAGGTGGAAAATAAAGAGCGGGTAAATGAAATGTGATTCCTGATGCTTTTGGGTTCCTAGTCTGAGGAAGCACCCTCTCTCTTTTCCTCTCTTGTGATGATTTTGTTACCCTTTCATTCTTGACATTTTTCTTGACTGACACTGTGGGGGTGTCACTTGACGAAAGGGAGAATGAACACTGGAGGATGGTTAGCATTCTTTGTCAGCCCTTTTTTTAGCTTCATCTCCTGCATTATGTGACGCTGTTGACAAGTCCTTGCTTGATCAATGGTCTTTGACGTCTTGCATTGCAGCTTTTTCTCTCTCCTCTCTTGTGGTGGCTCTTGTCTCCTCTGCTGATCTTCTTTCCAGCTTCTCATTGCTAGTGTTCTTAAAAGCTGCGAGGCCTACTTTTTCATTTAGCTAGTCATTTCTTCAGAGATCTAAGAAATGTTTGGGTTTGACTGCTAACTGGAATAGAGTGGTTGTCGAAAAAGGTGCCTGCAGAGTTGGAAAGCAGAAAGTAAAATTATTTATTTTATATTTTTTTATTGGAAGATAATTGCTTTATAATATTGTGCTAGTTTCTGTAGTAATTATATTTTTAAGTAATAAGTCCCTTGTGTTTTCAGGGACCTTTAAACTTAGTAGGTCCCCTTTTTAATTTGAAAAAAGAGACCTGGGTTCGATCCTTGGGTCAGGAAGATCCCCTGAAGAAGGAAATAGCAACCCACTCCAGTACTCTTGCCTGGAAAATTCCATGGATGGAGAAGCCTGATGAGCTACAGTCCATGGGGTCGCAAAGAGTTGGACACGACTGAGCGACTTCACTTCACTTCACTTCACTTCACAGTAAAAACTATTTTCTCTGTGTTTTTACTTTTTGTAAACTATAGGTATATTACAGTTTTTTCAGATTAGCCATTGGATCCATAACTTTAAATTAGTAATTGTACTGATTGCTTTAAATTAATATTAGAACTAAGAAATGCACATATACAGAAAATAAAATAGTGAGCTAGAAACCATGTACTCCAGGCATTGTACTACCTACCTATTTAATTTGAATTCACCAGTGTATTCAGCCACAGCTGAAACTTCATGCTGTTAATTTAATATTGTTATTAGCCCATTGTTTATATTAGACACATGATAAAGTTCTGGTTTGAATCCTCTTGAATATTGGGAAACCCTTTTAGATAGTAGTGTATGAATCTGTTCATTCATTCAATATTCAAGAGAATATTATGTGCTCTTTGTATGTATGTGTGTTTTGCATGCACAGTACAACTTTTGACATATTTATTTCAAAAGGTGTGTGTACACACACACACACACACACACACACACACACCTGACAAAAACTTCCCTGTTTGCTAATGTGGAAATTGAAAGGTATACTCAGATTTTCTAGATTTTCACTTTACTTTACATTAAAGATAAAGAGATACTTTGAATATTTATTGGGAATCAGGGACTGTGAGAACCAGAAAGAACTGCACTTTCTATTCCATTAATTTTTTCTAACATTTTATTATGAAAATTTCAAGCATATAGAGAAACTATAGTACATGTAAACCTACATACCAACCACCCCATTCAGCAGTTAATATTTTTGTTTTATTTCTGTGTGTGTATTTAATTTTTGGCAGAACCATTTGAAAATTAATGGTCTTTATTTTTTTTTAAACTATAATTGATTTACAATATGGTGTTAATTTGAGGTATAGAGCTTCAGATTCTTTTCCATTATAGGTTATCACAAGATGTTGAATATAGTTCCCTGTGCTATACAGTAAATCCTTGTAAAAGTTAACATTCTTGATGTCTCTTCACTCCAAACATGATCACATTCAAGAAAATTAAATATAATCCCCTTATATCTAATACCCAGCCATACTCAAATTTCCTTTATTACTCTGAAAATGTCTTTTTAGGCCCTCATCCGCCCCACTCCCATTTGGGTTCGGTGTAGGCACCTATTGCATTTGATGGTTATGACTCATATTTTTGAGGAGTGGTTCTGAAAGAGTTTCTCCTCTTTTTGTTTTTAAATTCAAGACTGACTTGTTGAATGGGCCAGGCCAGTTTCTTGTACAGTGTTCCACATTCTGCATTTGTCTGGTTGTTTTCTCACAGTGCTATTTAACTTATTCTTCTCCCCTCTCTATATATTTCATATAAACTAGAAGTTAGGTGTAAAGGCTTAACTTAGATTCAAGTTAAAAGTTTTTAGCCAGGATACTAAAGGGTAGTGAGAAGACAAAATTGCAGGTTTTCCTAATGATTAGTGATGCTAGAATTGATCAGTTGATTAGAGTAGTAACTGTTGTCCATTTTAAAACTGTATATTCTGTTTTTTAGTTAGCAGATATCTATGGGATGATACTTGGCAGTGTGCAAGCATCTTGTTCTTTTGATTTTCATCTAATACTTTTTGCATCCCTTGATGGTCCTATCCTGCAGCTATTTCCTGAAAGTTGCAAAATGGTGATTACCAATTTTCAGATGAATGATTTGGTGGAATAGTCACCTTAAATGGAAGCAAGTAGTTTTTATTTGTGTTGCTCTGGAAGCATTGATTTTAAAATAACTATGTTTTCTCATCTTTTATATGTTTGCAATCATTTATTTATTTATTTATTCACTCGTTTATTTAAGGTGCTCAGATTGCCCCAGACTTGGTCCCTATAAAAACCCCTTCAGGCAATGCCAAAGTCCTGTTGTCTCAGGCTTATAATTCTTTAATTGCTTCCTTGCTTTCTAGTACAAGACTGACCTGTTTCTGCTTTACCTTCCTCAGACCTGGAGTGGGCTCTTTCTCCACAGAACCTCTTGATTTAGAAATCAAGATCTGGGTACTAACTGTGACTGTTGTTCTTTTACTTTCATGAGTTTATATTAATTGCTTATGTTCAGATTTCACATTTCATAATTTTTCCTTTTTTGAGTTCATGTTCATAATTTAGCCTGAAAATTTCCACTCATTAGTGAAAGGAGAATCATTTAAAATTTTGAATATTCAAATACTGGGGGGGAAAGCAGTACAATGAAGACCACATACATTCTTCACTTAGATTCACCCTGTTAATATTTTACCAAACCCATTCTATCTGTGTGTGTATATATGTACATACACACTTCCCTTTTGAAACCAAATGAGAGTAGGCTACGGACATTATTTTACTTTTCGTCTTAATATGTTAGCATGCGTCTCTTAAGAACATCAGCATTATTACTATCCTTCAGAAAATCATTAATTCAGTAGCACCATCTTAATGTGCAATCCATGCACAAATTTCCCCAGTTGTCTCAGTATCCTTGTGATTTTCCCCTTGCCTCTCAACTAGGAGTCAAGCAAGGTTGACATTCTCTACTTGAGTATTGTATCTTTTTGATCTCCCCACCCCCGTCGGCTCCATCTCTGGTCTAGGTTCTTTTCTCATGATGGCAAATCTTTGGAAGAGTTTGTACCACTTATCTTGTAGAACATCTCCATATTCTGAGTTCACTTGTTTTTCCCTGCGGTTAGGTTCAGTAGGAGCACCTCACTGATGATGTCATGGTCATTCTAGTGTGTCAGATCAGAAGGTGCATCTTGTTAAGGCCAGGCTTGACCAGGTAGTTAGTTACCCTTAACTGCCTTAACTCTCTGATAAACCACCGGTTATCTCCAGCATAAAGACACATAATCCCCTTGTAAGTAATGCTGTTAATAAGTAATCTGTAGGGTAATGTGGCAAAACACTGTATCTTGTTCCCTAGTAGCTTTTAATCTGGTGGATTAGGATGCATTGATAGTCGTTTCCTGAATCAGTAGTTATATTGGGAATGGAATTTTTAAATTTTGTCATTCTGTTCATATTTGTTAGCCAGCGTTCTAAGGTAAGTAGCACAGTCCTCCAACCCCTACCCTTTTATCTGTCTCTTTTAATGGACTTGTAGTTTCTTTTAAACTAAGCTGTCGTACTCCATTACCATCTGTATTCTTGTGATGCTTAGATTATCCCATATTTGGCCAATTGGAATTCCTTCAAGTGTTCTTCAAGCTTCTGTGTTCTTTTGAGACACTTCATTCCATTGTGTCACAGTAAGATGTTGAGTTGCACTTCATACATTTCTGCCTCAGACCTGGAATTCCTTCACTCAGGGAACTTCTAGTTCTTTTAATTGGTGAATGGTATTTAGAAACCAAAATTTGTGTGCTGGGTATGCTCATTGCTCTTAAGCGTCATTGATTCTATGATCTATCAATGGAAAAAATGTAGTACACATGTTTAGAGTCCTGAGTTCATATTGAAAGTTCAGATTTAACATTACTTTTTTTTTGTTAATTGCTTTGATTTCGTATTTGCATCTCTTCTCTTTGTTGAGTTCATATTGTGTGTGAGGTACTGAAATCTGGGGAAATAGATTGAGTAAATGACAACTACTTCAGTAATTTGGTTTAACAGGTAGGAAAGACATACATACAAAAGCAGTAATTATAATACATTGTGATATAGATTAAATGATCTTAATGTGCAAACAATACAGTAGGAAGTTTGGGAGAGCTTTATTATGACTGAGAAATGGGAAATCTTCACAAGTCTTGGAATATGTAGGATTTCTACAGGGGAACATTAGAGAATAAGGACATTTTTGCTAGAATTGCAGATCAACAAATCAGAAGGGGAATAGGTAGAGAGAAATTAATGTTCTCTTTATATCCAACTATAATACTCATTTCTTTATGAAATTTTCCTCCTCTGTTTCTTTGTAGTTGTGTCACCCTTTTCTTTCAAACCTGGAATGCCTTCCCTCTTTCATCGTATTGCTACTTTAAGAACCCTTAAAAGCCTTATTTTGGGTTATTACCTCTTTCATTTTTCCATCTCCAACTTTGCTATGCAATTAATCACATTGTTAGCATACCTTACTGTAAGCCCCGTCCCCATCATCATCTTATAAATTGTTGCTTCTGTTCTGCCAGTGACTTGGAAATCAGGTATGTGGTCTGCTCGGTGTCAGCGCAGGGTGAAAGGAAGAGGACCTGGCTGAGGGCCTCACGGTCTCCAGCAGGTTGAGAGCCTGTGCTGTTGTGTGTTGAGCATGTGGAGTTCTGCGTCAGCCTTTTGTTCTTTCTTTCTCTCAGCTGAGTTGAGTTCTGTTACATCAAAAGGTGCCCAGTGAATATTCATTGGAAAGTTAGTGACTGTACATTTAATCGATCACCAGGATCTTTTACATTGTCTTAGAATTAAGTAAATTAAGAATATCTTTTGTTTTCAGAGCTTCAATGAAGATGTGTTCCAGTCTGTGAAGTCTTTATTGCAGAGTGATAAGGAACTATGCAATGTATCAGCTGAGGACTGTTTGAAGCAGGATGAACATGCCAATTTGACTGAGGTTTGACGGATTACTGTCTACACCCTTTCCTAATACAGCACACTGTATTTTCATGTATCTTAGAACTGCGTGGTCTGTTTTTAAATGCTTAAAATCTCTGCACATTAATTCATGTGTGAGAAATACCTGTTTTTAAGTACCTGCTAATATGGTGGCACTAGTGGTAAAGAACCTGCCTGCCAATTCAAGAGACATAAGTGATGCGAGTTCAATCCCTGGGTCAGGAAGATCTCTGGAGGAGGGCTTGGCAACCCACTCCAGAATTCTTGCCTGGAAAATCCCACAGACAGAGGAGCCTGGTGGGCTACAGTCCATGGGATCGCAAAGAATCCCACACACCTGAAGCGATTTAGCACGCACACACAGCATAGTCATCTTAGTGTATTATAATGCACACATTTAATTCAGTGCACAGACATTACTGACCACTCATCAGACACACAGCTCTGTATCAGATGATTTCTACTATGTTCAGTAATTGGGACTTACATTCTGAAATTTTCTACTCTGAAACAAAATATATACTTATTTCTAATACTCATTTATTGGTTGTTTAAATTCAGTGCTTTGATTCAAAATGAAATAGTAGTGATATATTTATTTTGAAGTAAGATATTTGCCACTTAAGGATATGATATACTACTTGCTCACCTTTTTCTCTGTTGTGTCAATGTTTCCAATCTTTGTTTGAATTTATTACTATAAAAAGGGGTAAAGTTTTTTCCTACAATATATAACCATAGTCCGTCTATACATTTATTTACCAAAGAAGAGAGACAGGGTATTGGGGTCATTGAAGCTCAAAACTGATAAATATGTTGATTAAAATTTTTTTTTTGAAATCAGGGTTCTAATAAAAATATTGATTATTATTTTGGGTATGATTTTCTTTCATATTCCTTGAGAAACTGTGTCTGAAGTAGTTGCATAGGATGGTGAGCACAGCTTTCAGGCCTGTAGTGGTTTCTGACCCGACCCTCTTCTTTCTGTGTGAGCTCAGTTCTCTGGCTCTTGGCTGTTCTCCTGTTTGTTATCCCTTTTTACTTTATTTTAGTTAGGCCAAGCCACTCCTGATCTCCTCAACTGTTGCCGAGTGTGACAAGTCTGTGTCCTCTGCCCTTGGCCGGTTTCCCAGCCGCCTCCAGCTCTTTGTGCAGTGCCCCTGTGGGCCCACGCTCCTTAAGCACTGCAAGATGCAGCACTCTGCTGGCACCTTCAAACCCCGTGCCAGCCTAGTTTCTCTCTTGTGTTCAGTAAAAGGAAGCTTGAAAGAATAGAAGGAATTTCTATCTCATGTGAGGGCGTATATATTTCCCAAGTATCTTTGTTGAGGAAAGGAATCTTGTTATTTGAGTGTCTCTTTGTTATTGAGTGCCTGTGATATGCTGGGCACTTTCCTCCACGTTCTCTTATTAACCCTCACAACTGTGGGAGATGAGTTGTGTTGCCTTAAGATTTATATGTACGGATACAGGTTCCTGCAGGTTAATGGCTTACCTGGACACTGGGAAGTTAACTGTAATGTTTCTGTGAAGGCAGTACTTGTAATTAATGAGAATAAAGATTCTGCAACAATCTTAAGATTCTGACTTGCTTTTGAGTCATCAGAAAGATGTCAAAAGTATATTGAGTGTTGCTTTGTATTTTAACTATGCTGTTTTCCATTAATTCTTGAGAATTGATTATCTGTATTGTTGCCACTTATTTCATATTTTTAGTCACAGAACTTACTTGGTAGACAGTTTACTAGTCTAGCTTCAAGCAGCCAAATTTTCTTCTTATGATGTCAAAGACAAGGAAATATAAAATTTTAAAGTAATGCTATTCAGGTTATAAAACTGTACATATTCCATATAGAAAAATAAGAAATACTGAAAGTATATTAAAAAATGTCATTAATCCTGTAAGTGAGGAAAGAAAAAATCATAGGGGGAAAAAAGTGGAGAAAAATAAGATCGCTTATAATTCCATCTTTGAAAGTTAATCCCTCCTTATAATTTGGTATATTAACTTCCAGAATTATTTTCCTGGTGTATATTTTTAAAAATAAGATTGAAATTGTGTGTATAGTCCATATCATTTTTCTATAACTTGTCCTTTTTGCTTAATAATATGACGTTTCCTCAGACTATTAGATTGTCTTTAAAAATTTGATCTCTATAAACTTTTGTAGAGAAATCTCCATGTAAAGGCATTGAAGGAAATAAATGTGATATCACAGAGAGTCAGTCAGGAGGTAGCTTGGGAGGTTCCTAGGGGAAGCCTCTCTGAGGAGGTGACGTTTAGGTTGGAACTAGAAGAACGAGAGGAGAAGACAGTGGCACCCCACTCCAGTACTCTTGCCTGAAAAATCCCATGGATGGAGGAGCCTAGTGGGCTATATAGTCCATGGGGTCACAAAGAGTCGGACACGACTGAGTGACTTCACTTTCACATTTCACTTTCATGCATCGGAGAAGGAAATGGCAACCTACTCCAATGTTCTTGCCTGGAGAATCTCAGGGATGGGGGAGCCTGGTGGTCTGCTGTCTATGGGGTCACACAGAGTCGGACACAACTGAAGTGACTTAGCAGCAGCAGCAGCAGAACGAGAAGAAGCTAGACAGGTAAACATCCAAGGAATAGGGGTCCAGGTTGAAGGCACCACTCTGAAGCCCTTAGGCAGGAACAATCAGGCGAGTCCTGGACCCAGAGAGGGGGCCCATGTGTTTGAATGAAGGTGAGGGAAAGTTGAAGCCACCAGCTAAGCCGAAGCCTTGGGACCTGCATTAGGACTGTGCACTGAGAAGCTTGGAAAGGTTTTGGCTGGGAAATGACAGGATGATCCCTGAGGCAGGTGGGAGAGGACGGGGCCGTGTGTGAGGGGAAGTGGTGGCAGAGGCTGTGGAGAGGAGAGTCATGTGCTTCATGCTTGAGGGCGAGGATGGAACTTTCTGATGAGTGGGTGTGGGAGAGGTTCAGGAACTCCAATTATGGAGCCAGGCCTTTGGTGAAGAACATTTGTGATCATCTTTGAAAGAATTAATCATCTTGCAGCAGCATTTTAATGCTTTGTGTGCTTTGCTTTCTGTTTCTCAGCTCTGTCAACAATCTGATCGAAACGAGACTTAAAACCTTAATGGACCTTTATTCCTTTTTTATCCAGGTCACATTTCTAGGTTTTAATGAAGAAACAGATGCTGCTCATATACAGGTATGGTCGGTTTATTGAACTGGAAAGGGACATGAGCGATTATTTGAAACAGATCTTGAGAGCATGGAAAATTTGCCTTATTAGCCCAAAGTTACATTAAACTCTTCTGTTATCATTCCTATTTAAAGGTAAAAGAGGACATTTTGAGGTCAACTTTGAGCGTGTCCTCGACATTTTCGCTTAGTGTTTTCACTGAGTGTTTCTGTTACGGAAAGCAGTTTTAGGTTAGGGGACCGCAAAAGTCATTTATCTGAGAAGATTGCAAACCACAGGCTAACTTTTTCTGCATCTGTCATAATGTAGAATGGAAGATTTATTTTTTATTTTGATGATTTTTATAATCTAATTCCAGCAGTCATATTCTTATGCTTTTAATTGAGAAAAGAGTTAAATTTGTTAAAGTAAGAGTAAATTTGTAAAAAATAATGAAGAATCAGTGTAAAAATTTTAGCCTGTTTGATTTAGGCAGGTGTTTATAGAGGGACTGACAGTTGAGATTAGGATCAGCAGAGGAAAGCTGCACACTTATGTGAAGAGGAGTTGAAGCTCGGGTAGATGTGATAGTGTACTGCTTCTTAAAGTTTGTGCTTGTCGTGTTTCCTTTTGTGTCAGTAAAGCATCTTTTAGTAGAAGCAGCAGCACTAGCACTGCATTGTTTGTAAAGATAATGCGTGTCTGGTGATAAGAAAAGAAACCTTTGCTGTGTGTCTTGGTTGTGCCTTTGCCTGAAGGAAATAGTTTAGACAGAGGGCATAAGAGAAGATACAGTTGCGAGAATGTAAGGCTGAAAAGACTTATCCAAAGTTATTTCTTTCATACTCCACTTCATCTTTAAGAATGACTGATAAAACCATGTTTACGAAGGAAAGTAGTGTATGAATGGTCAGAGATGGTAATAATTCTTGCACTGGGTAAAACAGTTACATGAAAGGGGCAAATGGAAAGAAAAACAGGCATTTTCTTTTTCTTTACATCTTCATAAAATTTTCACTAAAGAGAGGAAAGGCAGAAAAATAGACGTGGATTATACAAATATGTAACTTAACCGCCAAAGAAGTGTAAAAGCAAGAATCCCATTTGAGAAATTTCATGGTTAAACTTGAGAACTCCAGGTTTGACATTTGCTGCTGATAACTATTAAATGCCTTGTTGTTGTTGATGTGTGAGGTACCATGTAAAATCTTGTTACAGCTTGGTATCATTATGTTTAAAATGCTACAAAAATTGTCAATTTTAAAATATTTTAGTACATTTTATTTTTGAGTTTCTAAACAATCGATGGTGGTCAATAAACTGCAAGTGTTAGCTATTATGAACTGGAAAGTTAACTAACTAGTAGACCTTAGCGTGCTGCAGTCCACGGGGCTGCACAGGGTCCAACATGATTGAGCAACTGAACAACAATAACAAGTAGACCATATGATTTTAATTCAGGGCCACAATATAGGGGACTTAAAGTGTTAGCTACAGTGTTATTTATTGTGTTGTTGCTTTACATTAGGATTTGGCTGCAGTTTCTTTGGAACTCCCAGATCTTCTGAATTCACTGCATTTCTGCAGTCTAAATGAAAATGAAATTATTTGTATGAAGGATATAAATAAATCATCAGACATAAACCATGATCCTCTAAGCCAGGTAACTTTTATATATTATTTCTAATTAGTTTTTGTTGGCACATTTTATAAATGACTTTTAATTTAGCACTGTTGTAGTTCACTTGCTCAGTCCTGTCCGAATCTTTCCAGATGTCAGACTTTGCATGTCTGACTCCTCTGTCCTCCATGATCTCCTGGAGTTTGCTCATATTCATGTCCATTGAGTTGGTGATGCCGTCTAACTATCTGGTCCTCTGCCTCCCGCTTCTCCTTTTGCCTTAAGTCTTTCCCAGCATCAGGGTCTTTTCCAGTGAGTCAGCTCTTGACATCACGTGGCCAGAGTATTAGAGCTTCAGCTTAAGCATCAGTCCTTCCAGTGAATATTCAGGGTTGATTTCCTTTAGGACTGACTGGTTTGATCTCCTTGCTGTCTGAGAGACTCTCAAGAGTCTTCTCCAGCACCAAATTAGAAAACATCAGTTCTTCCATGGTCAGCTTTCTTTATGATCCAACTCTCACACCTGTATATGACTACTGGAAAAACCATAGCCTTGACTATATAGGCCTTTGTTAGCAAAGTACTATCTCTGCTTTTTAATATGCTGTTTAGGTTGGTCATTGCTTTCCTTCCAAGGAGTAAGCGTCTTTTAATTTGATGCCTGCAGTCACTGTCTGCAGTGATTTTGGACCCAAGAAAATAAAATCTGTCACTGCTTCCACCTTTTCCCTTTCTATTTGCCATCAGGTGATGGGACCAGATGCCATGAGTTTTTTTCATTGTTGAGTTTTAAGCCAGCTTTTTCACTCTCTACTTTGACCATCTTTTGGGTTTGCCAGGTGGCAATAGTGGTAAAGAACCCACCTGTCAACGCAGGAGACAAGAGACTCTGGTTCAATCCTGGATGGGAAGCTCCTGTGGAGGAGGGCATGGCAGTCCACTCCAGTGTTCTTGCCTGGAGAAACCCATGGACAGAGGAGCCTGGCGGGCTACAGTCCATAGTTGCAAAGAAGTTGGACACAACTGAGAGACTTAGCACCCATGCAAGAGACTCTTTTCTTTAGTTGCTCTTCACTTTCTGCCATTAGAGTGGTATCATCTGCATATCGAGGTTGTTGATATTTCTCCCAACAATCTTAATCCCAGCTTCTGACTCATCCAGCCTGGAATTTGGTATGATGTGCTATGCATATATTTGGTATAATGTGCTATGCATATAAGTTAAATAAGCAGGGTGTCAATATGCAGCCTTGACATATTCCTTTCATAGTTTTGCACCAATCACTTATTCCTTGTCTGATTCTGTTGCTTCTTGACCTGCATACAGGTTTCTCAGGAGACAAGTAAGGTAGTCTGGTATTCCCATCTCTTTAAGAGTTTTGCACAGTTTGTTGTGATCCACACAGTCAAAGGCTTTCGCATAGTCAGTGAAGCAGTAGATGGTTTTCTGGAATTTCCTTGGGTGTCTCCATGATCCAATGAATGTTGGTAATTTGATCTCATGTTCCTCTGCCTTTTCTAAATCCAGCTTGTACATCTAGAAATTCTTAGTTCATGTGTTGCTAAGGCCTAGCTTGAAGGATTTTGAGCATAACCTTACTAGCATGTGAAATGAGTGCAGTTATCTGGTGTTTGAACATTCTTTGGCATTGCTTTTCTTTGGAAGTGGAATGAGAGCTGACCTTTTCCAGTCTTATGGCCACTGCTGCCTTTTCCAAATTTGCTGGCATGTTGAGTATAGCACTTCCATAGCATCATCTTTCAGATTTGAAACAGTTCAGCTGGAATTCCGTCACCTCCACCAGTTTTATTCATAGAAATGCTACCTAAGGCCCACTTGACACTCCAGGATGTCTGACTCCTGGTGAGTGATCACACCATTGTGGTTATTTGGGTCATTAAGATATTTTTTGTACAGTTCTTCTGTGTATTCTTGCCACCTCTTCTTAATATCTTCTGCTGCTTTTAGGTCCATAACATTTCTGTCCTTTTTTGTGCCCTTCCTTGAAATGTTTGCATAGTATCTTCAGTTTTCTTGAAGAGATCTTTAGTCTTTTCTGGTTCTGTTGTTTTCCTCTATTTCTTTGCATTGTTAATTTAAGGCCTTCTTATCTCTCCTTGCTATTCTCTGGAACTCTGCTTTCAATTGGGTATGTATCTCCCTTTCTTTGCTTTCTGCTTCTCTTCCTTGCTGAACTATTTGTAAAGCCTCCTCAGACAACCACTGTGCCTTCTTGCCTTTCTTTTTCTTTGGGATGGTTTTTGTTACTGCCTCATGTACAGTGTTAAAAACCTCCTTCTGTAGTTCTTGAGGCACTTTCTCTACCAGATCTAATCCCTTGAATCTGTTGATCACCTCTACTGTTTAATCATAAGGGATTTGATTTATGTCATACCTGAATGGTCTAGTGGTTTTCCCTACTTTCTTCAATTTAAGCCTGAAGTTTTCAATAAGGAGCTGATGATCTGAGCCACAGTCAGCTCCATGTTTTGCTTTTGCTGACTATAGAGCTTCTCTATCTTTGGCTGCAGAGAACATAAGCAATCTGATTTCAGTATTGACCATTTGGTGACGTCCATCTGTAGAGTTGTCTCTTGGGTTGTTGGAAAAGGGTGCTTGCTGTGACCAGCATGTTCTCTTGACAGAGCTCCGTTAGCCTTTGCCCTGCTCCATTTTGCACTCCCAAGGCCAAACTTGCCTGTTACTCTACTCTGGGTATCTCTTGACTTCCTACTTTTATATTCCAATCCCCTATGATGAAAAGGACATCTTTTTTTTTGGTGATAGTTCTAGAAGGTCTTATAGGTCTTCATAGAACCAGTAAACTTCAGTTTCTTTGGCAGTAATGGTTGGGGCATAGACTTGGATTACTGTGATGTTGAATGGTTTGCCTTAGAAGCGAACCGAAGTCATTCGGTCATCTTTGAGGTTGCACCCAGTTACTGCATTTCGAACTCTTTTGTTGACTATGAGGGTTACTCCATTTCTTCTAAGGAATTCTTTCCCATAGTAGTAGATACAATGGTCATCTGAATTAAATTCGCTAATTCCTGTCTCTTTTAGTTCACTGATTCCTAAGATGTTGATGTTCAATCTTGCCATCTCCTGTTTGACCACATCCAATTTACCTTGATGCATGCACCTACATTCCAGGTTCCTATGCAGTATTGTTCTTTATATATCTGACTTCACTTTCACCACTAGACACATCCAAAACTGAACATGTTTCCGCTTTGGCCCCTGGTCTTCATTCTTTCTGGAACTATTTGTAACTGCTGTCTCCTGTATCCCAGTAACATATTGGACACCTTCTGACCTGGGCAAGCTCATCTTCTGGTGACATAACTTTTTCCTTTTTTATAGTGTTGCGGGTTCTCCAGGAAGATTATTGGAGTGGGTTGCCATTCCCTCCTCCAGTGGACCACGTTTTGTCAGAACTTTCAACTATGACCTGTCTGTCTTGGGTGGGCCAGCATGGCATGGGTCATAGCTTTATTGAGTTACGTAAGCCACCTTGCTACAACAAGGCTGCAATCCATGAAGAGGTTAATTTAGAGCATTAAACTTTAAAATGCTTGGGTGAAGCTTCTTTTTGTTTAATACCATCTCAAGGAAATATAATTCATAAGAAATCTAACTTATGAATCTTTGAAATCAGTGAAGGGTAAAATAATTTTGGTCATAGCTTTAAATTAGATTTTCCATGTGTGAAACTCCATAAGTGGTATGTAAGACATATTAATTTTTTCCTGAAAATCGATTATTTCTGGATTTCTTGAATTTTTACCTGTGTGTAAATCATATAAAATTTTCCTTCTTCTTTCCAACTCCAAATTTATGTAAATACTGAGCTGTATCTTTTAAAGAATATACTTTAACTCATTTTCTGGTTTAAAAAATTTCATGTTAAATCAATACCGAAGATGTGTTCCTTATTTATAAGCAAAAATGTCACCATTTCAGTGAGGTCATTAGTTTCATAACATTGAACATTTAGTTCTTTACTAAGTGTTAATTTATTGATAATGCATCAAACAAAAATGCATTGCATATTTTCCCTCTTAAAAATTGAATCAGTAGGTTTAAATTTACGTTACTTATTCCTTCAAGTATTATAGACTACTGTGTTTTTTATGAGATTTACAGATAAAAGTAGAACTGTTCTCATTTCCTTAATTAGATTCTTCATTTATATTTACTTTGTTTTATTTACTAGAAGAGGTGATCAGCTATTCTATCTCATTTCTAGTCTTTTGAACAAGTCATTTGTCAACATTTGTCTTTTAAAAAATAATATGTATGGGAAAATTCTGTTGACTTTTTATTTTTAATCAAAGCTATAAACCTTGGAAATTGAAATGCTAGGGGAATTTAGGAGAAAGGAAGGGACAGTTCTTTTATGATAGACGAGAATGTGTTTTCATGCTGAAAGCTACAGGAAAATGGGATACAGGAAGACTAAGACTTGGTTCCTGTCCTCAAGCAGTTAATAATATAGTTGGTGAACCAGGTGAATGATTAAGAAAAAGCACAGGGCTGTATAGTGATACAGGAAAGCATCATTGCTACAGAAATGGATGGCAAGTTCTTTTGACATTTAAGGAGACGTAATAGGTAGAATTTGAATACATGGATAAGAGATAGGTGGGAGAAAAAGAGATTGGAAAGTGAGAAGTGTTGTGGAGAAAGAATGAAGAAAGGAATTAAACATTACAAAATCAGGCAGCCTTTTAGGAGGCATGTGTTTCTTTTTTTTTCCTTTTGTAAAAATGGTATTGTGTTATTTCTGGGCTTCATTTCCAGGTAATATGTCTTGTAAGTATAGTATATTTTGAAATTAAAATTGTTATAATCTTTTTATCTTTTCCCAGAGTCAACATCCTGGAATGCTTTGTGTCATGAGAGTGTCACCTACATTACCAAGACTTAAAATTGATTTTATCTTTAGTCTCCTAAGTAAATACGCTACTGGCATAAGGTACACCCTGGACACATATTTGCATCACAAGCACCAACTCGAGGCCACCAATGAAGACGATGATGATACTAACCAGTCTGTGTCTTCCATCGAAGATGACTTTGTCACTGCTTTTGAGCAGTTAGAGGAGGAAGAGACTTCAAAACCATATAATGATGGTTTGTTCTTCACTAGATTTTTTTCTTTAAATAGATAATTAAGGTTTAAAGTTCAGTTTTAAAAGTTTTAAGACAGATTGTTCAGTTGAAATTTATTTAGAAATTTGATCAAATTTAAGCATTTGATACCTTTTTTTTCTGATTGAGGAATTAACTTTCTTGTGTCCTTTAAGGTCATTGTTACCTGGTTTTTAGTTTTGCTCTTTCTTTTATTAGGTTGTACTGTTCAGACACTGTTTCCCTTATTAGTTTAACTGTTTGGAAAATGCCTAAGTTCAGACTTGAGTTAGCTGGCAGGGTCACCTAAATATTAGTGTTTCTAACATGGGACAGATTGCTAGATATTCCATAGACCAGGTATTCCTAGATGTGGGGTAGAATGAGAATATTTTAGTAATGGGTAAACTCCAATACTTTGGCCACCTGATGCGAAGAGCTGACTGTTTGGAGAAGACACTGATGCTGGGAAAGGTTGAGGGCAAGAGGAGAAGGGGACGACAGAGGATGAGATGGTTGGATGGCATCACCTTCAATGGACATGGGTTTGGGTGGACTCCGGGAGTTGGTGATGGACAGGGAGGCCTGGCATGCTGCGGTTCATGGGGTCGCAAAGAGTTGGACACGACTGAGCAACTGAACTGAATACTTGCTCTTAAGTACAGCTTGAGATGAATCTGTTAATTCAGTGGTCCCCAACCTTTTTGGCACCAGGGACTGGTTTCATGAAAGACAGTTTTTCCATGGAACTGGGGCAGGAAGGGGGTGGTTTTGGGATGATTCAAGTGCATTACATTTATTGTACACGTTATTTCTAGTATTACTGCATCAGCTCCACCTCAGATCATCAGGCATTACATCCTGGAGGTTGGGGATCCCTGTGTTAAAACAGAATAGTATAGAAGATACTTAAAATACAAATGAGTATTTCATGCTTCAAGTCTACTTATTCCCATTGATTTAAATCAATTAAAAAATTCTTTTCAAGAATAATCATTTTATTCTTTTCCTCTAGGATTAAACATAATTGCACTAAGGAGCCAGTGTGATGCTGCTTCACAGACTATTTCAGGTCGCCGTTTGGATACCCATGGTTTCAGGGTTCTGATTGGCTCTGAGCAGCAGAAGTCATTGGCTAAGCCTTCAACTTCTTTAATAAACATTCTGGAACATAAAAAACTGCCTCCAGTGAGAACTTCAGTCACAACATCAGTCTCTGAGCCGTGGGTCCAGAGGAGTTTCTATAGGTCCTTTGCTGCTTCAGAGAAAGGTAGTGATGCCCAGAAACCATTGTTCTCCTCTTCTCCTGCCTACTCGTCTGAATCAGAGTGCTCAAGTCCAAGTCCTGTTATTTTCTTGGATGAAGAAGGTTATCAAAAAAGTTTGAAAGCAAAACTTGAGTTACCTAAAATTCCTGTGACAAAAGATGATATTGAGGATTCAGACTCAGAAGTGAGTGAGTTTTTCGATAGTTTCGATCAGTTTGATGAACTAGAACAAACCTTAGAGACTGCTTGTCCGTTTCTGAAAGATCTTGCTGTAGGGGAGCCATCACAAAAGAAAGGGCACAAACATGAAAAATTGTGCTCTGTAACCACTACTATGAATCCTCAAAAATTCAAGTTTGATCGGCCAGCTCTCCCAGCTAACATTAGGAAGCCAACTCCTCGTAAACCAGAATCCCCTTACAGTAACCTGCATGATGCCCCAGATTCTCCCCGCCCCGTGAAGGCCTCAGGGGAAGACAGTGGTTTGTTTAGCCCTATTCGATCCTCTGCTTTCAGTCCTCTTGGGGGGTGTACTCCAGCTGAATGCTTTTGCCAAACAGATATTGGTGGAGATAGGATTCATGAAAATCCTGATTCTCTTTATTACACCTATGAAGATTATGCAACTAGCCTTTCCTGTGAAGTTCTGGGCTCAGTTCTTCATAGCCAACATACTAATGCAACATCCAACGCTAATAGTGTTAAAAAGGGAGAAAATAAAATGGTAGCTCTTCAGCATGGAAGCCTTGATCAAAAAAGTAAATCTAAAAATAAATCCTTAATGATTGATAGCATTCAGAAGTTTGCAGCAGATCTCGTGGAAAAAAGTTTTGGCAGTGCATTTAAAGACTTACAGAAAGGGGTCTCTTCGTGTACCAATGCCTTGTGCCAGTTAGCCATCAAATTGACGTCATCCGTTTTTCAAATGGCGTTTAACGAACTGAAAAGGCAACGTGCTTTTTTGCTGAAAGAACGAGCCATTAGTGGCCTGGCTAGTTTTTTGGTGAGTGAGGCATTCTCAAATGCTTTAAAAGATCTGCAGTATGTAAAGAAACAGATCTTCACTAACACCGTCACTAGATTTGCTGCAGATCTCGCTGAAGAGCTTGTTTTTGAAGGCATCATGGAAGTGTGTCAGTTCTCGTATCCTCCAGCACCTGCCTCTCTGCAGGGTCGGTCATTTCACTATGAAGACAGAGTGGTGAAGTCCTATGCAAGAGATCTGTCTGAATCTGTAATACAGGAAGCATTCATTGAGCTGTCTCAAGTTGATGTTACCTTCACCACAAAGGCAGCAGTTAGTGTTTCCCCAGAAAACATAAAGGATGTGAGCACAGAAGATGTAGCGCCAGTGACACAGACTTCTGTGTGTTCCCCTCCTCCTAACAGTCAGACAGGTATGGTGACAAAACCAGTGCAGGAGTATAAGAAGGAATACACAGTGCAGCAGGCCTTGTTCTGTACTTCAGGAATTGTCACTTCAATACCAGTGCCCTTGGCAGGAAGTGCCCTTCTCCCATACCGCATTTCTTCTAATACGTATCAGACAAAGTCTCATCCGTCGTGTGATGATAGTCATTTGAATGGTGGTCCTACCCCGGCGGGTGTTGCCACAAAAAACAAAGAAGAGGAGCTAGCTTGTCTCAGGAATATTTGTTTACCTTCAGACCACAACCCTGGTAGCCAGAGTGAGGTGAAACCAACTAGTGATGTTGTTGAAACAGAAAGCTCTTCAAAGTTAACAAATGATCCTGTGATTATTAGCGATTTTTCTGCCGCAATGGTGCATACGATAGTAAATGAAACTATAGATTCAGTGACATCTTCCAAAGTTGCAAAAACAGAAGAACACACAGATTGTTTAACTCAAACAGGGAAGGGAAAAACCCCTTCTTTCTACTGGGATCAAGTGGCACTGCCACAGTGTGAGGCTAGCAAGAAGGACATGTTTGCCGAACGGTTATCTAAATCTATTATCAAACATTCCATAGATGAAAGCAAGTCAGTGATCCTAAATGTAGATAAAAATGTCCTCCTCAAGGAAGACTCGCCTGTTCCTGGAGACGAGTCACAGTTGATCTTGGAAGAGTTCCCCAAGTTTCTTGAAGCTCAAGATCATTTAACTCACTGTTCACTTTCAGAAGGAAAGGATTGTGTTCCAGAAGGTAAAGGTTCTGTGGCTCCTGGATTTTCTTTGGAGACACTACCACCTTGTCCAGCGGTGGCAGGCCAGAAACCCAATCTGAAGGAAATTGCTAAGGACAAATCTGTGAAAAAGCAGAATTTGCATAATTCAGCCCTTGAGCCCTTGGCTTTGGGGCAGGAAAACTCTTTTCCCCATTCACATGCTTTCTCATCCACAGTTCTCACCTGTGCAGATGGTTTGCACGTGGAAGATAAACAGAAAATGAGAGATGGGAACATAATACCTGACACCCCTCCATCAACTCCTCTGGTTCCATCCCAGGCTCCTTCTGAGTGGGATATCAAGAAGTTAACCAAAAAACTTAAGGGGGAGTTAGCAAAAGAGTTTGCACCGGCCACACCACCGTCCACACCTCACAACTCGTCTGTAAGCAGTTTGTCTGAAAATGAACAAAATGCAATAGAAAAAGAAGAGTTCATGTTGAAGCTCATGCGGTCTCTCTCAGAAGAAGTTGAAAGTAGTGAAGGCGAAGAGCTGCCAGAGGTGGACGTGAAGTTGGAGCCAGCAGGAAAGAAAGTTCAGTTTGCAGACGCATTAGCGACACACATCGTTTCTCTTGCAACCGAAATGGCGGCTTCCCATTTGGATAATAAAGTGATTCAAGAAGCCAGGGTGAAAAGCCCTTGCTTAAATGTGGAGAGTCAAAGAAGCCTATCTCCTGCTTTTTTAAATTGCTCAGATGAAAGCTTACAAGCATTATGCAGTTTTGCAGGTGATATGGCAGCAGAAGTCATTACGGAAGCTGAAAAAATAGCAAAAGTTAGGAGCTCCATGTTTTTCAGGAGGAAGAGAAACAGTTGTGTTGATGGTGATCAAGATTATAGGTCAGAAGAGAAGGTGGATGTAGAGGCTGTAGCACACCCAGGAGGAATAGATCCGTTTGTTCTTCCTTTACCACCAAGTTCTTGTCTGTCAGGTCTAACATACAAGTATCCCAGCTGTGAAAGTGTGACAGATGAGTATGCAGGTCACATTATCCAAGTGCTCAAACAGGAAGGTGGCAGTGGTGAGTTAATAATGGACCAGTACGCCAACAGACTTGCCTATCGGTCCGTTAAGTCAGGATTACAAGAAGCAGCTAAGGCAGCCAAAGTGAAGTGCGGCTCCAAAATACTTCCTGTGCAAAGCTCACAGGTGAAAACCGATGATGAACTGTTACTGTTTTTAAATAAAGAACACCAGCAAGAAGCAGATAAAAAAAGACAAAGTAGAAGTAGTGGAAGTTACCTTCATAAAAACCAGACTTGTGAACGGACACGGGATATGTGCAGAAATGAGTGCTCGGAACTACATAGTTTTTCAACTTCTCTTGCTCACAGCATCGCAAGAGATGTTACAAAAGAGCTGATGGCATCGACAGGTGGCTTGCCAAAGTCCTTAACAGATTCTTGCCTTTATGGAAAAAACGCATGTGACGGAGATACTGAGATTCATGTTGGGCCAGAGTTTCCCAGGTCTCCCCAGCCTTCTTCACAGAATCACAGATTTTCTCAGAGTACAGGCAGCTTGAGTGGGTGTGGCTATGGAGAGACTGTCGTTCAAGCTATAGAGCAGTATGCTAACAAAGTCGTGGGCGACACTTTAGAGCTGGGTTTAGGATCTGCCATCTTCCACGTGTCTGAAGCCGCAAAAGCAGTCGATAGGAACACAGAAAAGCTGCCACCTCTGGTGGGTCAGGCTTGCCGATACTGTGGCCGTAAAGAGCTCCATGACTGCACTGGAAATTCGTCTCCTCGCTTTCCCAGGCTGGATCTGCTTGCTGGTAGTAAGGCAGTTTCTAGTTCACAACTTAGCAACTTCTATCAGAAATCTAGGATTTTTCATCTCGATGTCCCTCAGATTCACGTTGCTCTCGATAAGAAGACAGTGCTTGCTGAGAAGATAGTTGCTGAAGCGATTGAAAAGGCAGAGAGAGAGCTGAGCAGTACCAGCCAGGCAGCTGACAGTGGGATCGGACAGGAAGGCGTCAGCTTTGCTGAAAGCCTCAGCACAGAGATACTGACGTCAGCAGTGGTCAGTGCTGGACAGGCCATCAGCAGGTAAGCTTCTGATTTCTTTTGGGTTTTGCAATAAAGAGTTACCTTGATTATTTATGTCTTAGAAAGATGTTCAGAAAGATGTGATTCTTTTTAATCTTAAATGAACAAAAAGAAATACTCCCTATTGTATTTGCATATCATTTATATCCTACCTGTTACTTTTCATAGACACTGTCTCATTATCCCCCAGCAGCCCTTTGGGGGAAGGAAGGTATGAGCCATTTCCTCAATTGGAAGGTGAGGCTTAGAGGAGATGGTCACCTTGCCCAAGTTGACACAGCTGTAGAGTAGGTAAGGTTGACTCAAGGAAACAGCTGGAGAAGTTCATACAGCCAATACTGAGTATCACCATATTAATGTACCACTCTGAGATGATGTTTTTATTTCTGTTCACAAAGTAATTTTCTTACAAAGAGCATAATTGAACGTGCAAGGCTTCTCTGTCCATGGGATTTCCCAGGCAAGAATACTGAAGTGGGTTGCCATTTCCTTCTCCAGAGGGTCTTACCCACCCAGGGTTCTGTGTTGCAGGTGGATTCTTGGCCAGTTGAGCCACCAGGGAAGCCCCATGAAGAAAGCAAGCGCTCTCTAAATAGTTCGCTCCTGCCACCACTCCTCTCGATAAGCCGCTGTCTGAGGGACAGTTCTCTGTGATAGTCCTACAGTGTTGTGTGTTTCAGAGACCGTGCCTTGTGCTCAGTGATCCTAACAGCTTAGTTCAGATTTTCACTTTCAGCCTTCTCTCTCCCTGGGAAAACATCAGGACTGACTTGTGTTATTAGTTTGTAGGATTATTTTTGTTAGTCTCATGGAAAGAAAAAATTTCTTGAGAAGGTGAATCATTGAGCCACATGGTAACCCAGGATATTTTAGTAGCTTTTGTCAATGCTGTGACAAGCACTGCCTCTTTTCTTGGCCATCTTAAGATAGGGAGATGCAGGGAGCTAGTGCTGGAGGTGGCAGTGGGTAGCAGCAGGCGGGGGTGGGCATGCAGTTTGAAGAGGTAGCAGGAAGCAGCTCTGACAAAGTGACATTTGAGCAGTGAGACAAAGGTGGAGAGACAATAAGCTAAGTGGGAATCAGGGAAATGGGGTTCCCAGCCAAGGTTAGTGGGACTGTATGTTGGGGAAACAGCAGAGAGGCTTGTGTGGCTAAGGCGGGTGAGCCAGGGAGAGCGGGAGCCCAGTGGAGGGCATGAGAGGTTATAATACCAGATGCATGGAAGGTTTTGATCAGAAGAATAACACTTTCCCTCTTCATGTTTGAAAATATGGGGCAAGATTGGGGTATGGGGTTAAGAGACGCAAACTACTATGTGTAAAATAAGCAACAAGGATAAATTGTATAGCATTGGGAAATAAATATAAGCCATTATTTTGTAGTAACTTTAAATGGAATATAATCCTCAAACATACTGAATCTCTGTGTTGTACTCCTGAAACTAATAAAATAATGTAAATCAACTGTACTTCAACAAAAAGTTAAAACATCACTTTAACACTTCTTGTTAGTCAAGAATAAAATGTAGAAGGGGCATACACAGTAATTGAACAGCAAATGGAGTTTCTTGTGAAGATAGAATAAAACTATGATGTAATGTTTTTTCATTGAGAAAAAAATGAGAGGGATTATGATCCATGCTCAGAGTCTTGAAGAGATTTGGCTAGTCTGACTGTAGCCTCAATTGACAGTCTAGAATTCCTTGAACTACTTTTTTTGTTCTTGAAGCCAGAAAAGGGGTAATTTTTGGTACAAATAAAAATACTGTTTTACAAAGCAGATGTGGCAGACTTAGGAACTTGTGCTCCTTCATAGTGTTCCAGTTGAAAATATGAACTGCTTTAAAGAGAACTTAAATAAATGATGTGCTTGGGATGGACCCATAATAGATGAACAGAGTAGGTTAGGAATATCAGTGGGTATCTCAATTAATTTTGAAATTAATAAGCTCTCCTGCCAAGTCTATTAGCAGACCCAAACAAAGGGTTAGATTGACCACTGGTCTAACTCTGAAGGTCCCATTTCTTGTTTTTGTCATCATTATTATCAAGTGGATATTCCTATTTATAATACAATTCAGAACCTGATGCTTATGGACTTATTTTCTTTCTTTTTTCTAGTCCAAAGGAAACAGAAGACTTTCAGTCAGCTGAGTCTCTTGGTAGCCAGCAGATGCATCTCAGTATTGGTGAGGACAGTACTGGGAGCTGGTCCAACTTAAGTTTCGAAGATGAACACCAGGATGAAAGCAGCAGTTTTCACCATCTAAGTGAAAGGTAACTATGATTTTGCATGTAATTGTGTAGTTTAGGTACTCGGACTCCTCAGAAATAAGTTAAATTTATGTTGAATTTGATCTTAAAATTCTGAATTTGTAAACCTAACCATTATTATCATAGTGGATTTTGTTACAATGTTATTTCTAATGGTTTGACATTTATTAAATATAGTAATTAGCTAGACTAAATTTCTTTGTGCCAATAATTGAAAAATATGTCATACATTTGATTTTATATGCATCATGCTATACTTGGCCTTCTCATGAACTTTTGAGAAAATAATTTTCTTTCTCACTTTAAAGGACCGGAAAAAGAATAGTTATCTATAAAAGACATCAAAATGGTCCTGTATTTTCTTGATATTAGAGTAGTAATTTTTTCTAGGGGAAGGATTCCTTACTTGTCCATTCAGGAGGACTGACTTGAGCAGTTATACTTGAATGACTGGAAATAGGTAAACTCATTACAAAAATACAGTATGATATAACAGAAGGTGCTTCATATATCATTCTCTTAGTTAACCTTGTTCTTAAAACCAGTTTTAGAATATTTTATTAATTATAATACAATTATTTCTTTTATTCGTAATGCCGTACAGACCTTCCTGATTAACCTATAAAATGTTACAAAATCTTTATTCACATTAAGTGACATTTGGAAACAGTGAACACTGACCATAGCTGAGCCTAGGGAGAGGAGGGGCTTTCGGGCAATGTGGAAAGGACCCTGTGACGCTTCTGCAGAGCAGACCCTTGGAATGGACTTACCGGGAGGGGGAGGGAAGACGGGATGAGGAGGCAGAAGGAAAGGAAGTGGCTTTTCAGCTGTTGGAACACATCATCTCAGAGTACTTGGTTTGATGCTTGGATTAACCAGTGAGTGTTAATATTTTTATATTTTTATTGTCATAGTTTTTAAAATGTGACACAAGCTGCCAGTATTTTACAAAATTTAAATCCAAAAAAGGCAGTCTTTAAAACTGGTAGTAGGAAGTGGGGTAATGTCACAGATTATCATTTGGCCCTCTCCATAGCTTTAGAATGTTTACACTAAATTCTCTCACTTTGAGAAACAGGCTTCTAGAATTTCAGTGGAGTTGACATTGTTGCTTATGAAATCTTGGTGTTAAAGTGGGAGAACTTAGAGGCTAGTGGCCATAAAAGGACTGTAGCTGGTTGAACGACTCAATATGGAATGCTGTCCAATATGATGAAAAGAAGGGAAGCGCCTACCAGGGTCAGCCCTTGCTTCTTCCTCTTGTGTTATTTTATCGGTGGTGTAGAACACTCATTATTGGTGAGTGACTCAAAACAGAGATGAAAAGGTAATCCTGTTAACAGAACCAGGGTTCAGAAAGACCAAATCAGGCTGAGGCTAAACCAGTTGTGTTTAATGTGAGTAAATATCTTTAGGTTCAGAAAATTAATTACTTGAATGGGAAAAACCTGACCTGATAGCATTTTGTCCAGGAAAAAAAAAAAACCTGTGGTTTAATTGACCATAGAATTGATAAGAACTAATGATACTGTGTGAATTTAAGGTTCCGGCACAAAGAAAAACTTAGCGGGGCTCATTTAGGGTTGGTGTGCTTGCCTCCTAGAGATTAAGATTCACTGGGTCATTGGCAGTCCCAAGATTTTGCATACTTGATAAGTGCCTCAGATGATTTTAAAGGAGACCACACTTAAGATACATGACTTTAGTGTAAAAATGGGTAAAAATTTTAATTTTGTAATTTTTTTCTGTGCTTAATCATTCTATTAATAGAAGTAAATATGGTGTTTGAGATAATTAATTTTCTCTCTCTTTGGCTCACAGCTGTTTAACCAATCTGTATTTCCATATTTTCTTGTTTTTGGTTTGTCTGTCACCAGACTATGTAGGCAAAATTGGTTTCATGGTTTAACACTAGAGCTATATTTGTTTGAATGTAATGCTGAAAAGACACTGATCAGTTTTAATTTTTATTCTGTAATGCATTACGGTTTGTGACAGTTGGATAATGCTAATATGTACATGTTAATTATTGAGATAGCCTGGAAACTATTTAGAACTTTTAAATTAATCAGCCCCTTTTTGGTAACCTTATCAACATTTATTGATGCATAAAAGATGATTTTATGTTAATTCATTTTTAGAACTCAAATTTTGTATTGTGTAAATATTTTTATAATTGTCTAGCCTACTATGGGAAAATACAGCTGCTTATCACTGCAAACTAATGTGCTTACTAATTATTTACTAATTAAGCTAAGTAAGCACTATTTACTTACTAATTATGATAAGAATTTTTAAAAATTGCATGTTTAGATTTTAATCTGAAAAACTGAATTTGATTTTGTTTCTGAACACAGTTGCTTTTTGTGTGTGTCGCTTTGCAGCACTTGTAGAATGTAGTTGCGTTCTTCCGATTAGGCAGTGTAGGAAGGTATCCGTGGGGTGTTAGTGACTGGCTGATCTGTCAAGTGTAACGCTTGATTAGACCTTGGCTATGCAATATTCTGAAGAAAATGTGTATTATTTGCCACCTGCTGAATTATACATAATGTATGAAATGAAGGTAATTGACATAATAATGAACATCTTTTCTCCCCGTAGTTAGACGAGGTCTTCTTGGGAATATGTTTCAGTGTCTTCCTTCTCATCCTTTCCTCATCCTCCTTCCCCACCCTGGCCATCACTGTGTGCACTCTTTAAAGACTCAGGGGAAAAAAAAGACTCGAGAGAAAGTTAACCTGTGTAAACTTTATCCAAACTGAAGAGCATTGGCTTTTTAGAAATTATGTCCTAAGTTTTGCCATAGGTGTTAATTTCATTGTGAAACTTTTTTGTTCTTCCTTTCATTTACTGTCCTAAAAGTCACTGTCTGAATCTGTAAAATAAATATAAATTTAGAATAATTTTCATGAACTGCTGAGGACAAGTAAGAAAACTCCCTAATCTCTGAAGCTGTTGAACACCTCGTGTAGTAGTTATGATGGTATTCACATAACTCCACGGATGCTGTGCCCACTGAGGCAGCTTCAGAACATCCTCAGTTATCAGTGATGGACGCCATTCCAAGGAAAACCAGGGTTGTTTTTACCATTCATTTTCTAGTTCAGCTCTGTTCTTTT
Organism: Cervus elaphus; assembly: GCF_910594005.1. NCBI lineage: Eukaryota > Metazoa > Chordata > Mammalia > Artiodactyla > Cervidae > Cervus > Cervus elaphus. Next base: position 13,444,661 of record NC_057844.1, read on the forward strand.
CTTCCTCTGGCAGTAATGGTAACAGCAGTAGCTGGAGCAGTCTTGGTTTAGAAGGAGATTTGTGTGAGGACAATTTATCCTTTCCAACATCAGACAGGTTGGTCCAGTCCAGAAATCTAAACACTGATGAGTCTTTCACCACTAATGCATGATATCATATTCTTAAAAGAATGTGGGTTAGAGTGCCAACATGTGTCAACCTGCTTTTCTCCTATCTTTGACATGATTCTGCTTGATAAATTTACATCTGATGAAAAAATTCAACTCTGCTAAGATACGACTGACACCTAATTGTAAAATGTGTTACTTTTATGCATGCGTTGCACTGCTTGCTATTTTTCATTCTACCAATTACTCTTTCATTAAAAAGAGCTTGCTTCCTACAGGATTTCTGGTTTTTTTTTGTTTTTTTTTTGTTTCTGTATATAGTTTTATTTCATTTATAAGAAAAGTATAGGAAAAGATGTGTTTTTAACTGTTAAAAATATACAAATGGCATCAACCAAAGCACTGATAATTATTCATGGCATTCTGTGATATTCAAATGCTGTGTTATCTAAAGCCAAATTAGCATACTTTGGCTTATATTATTTTAAATTTTATTATGTAATTACTTGACACTGTATATCATAGTCAGGTAGAAATTCTGTTACTGATGACTTCCCTTTAGGCATCATTGGCACTTGAGATTTTAACATGAAATGGTGTGAGAAGCAAAGCTTCCTTTTTTATTGTCATTTCTCCCCCTTTTAAATGTCATATGTCACATTGTAACATTCATTTTTTGGTCACATATTAAGATTTGGCTTTAATACCCTTATTAATTAAAGTTTTTTCTTTTTAACTGCTTCTTTTGCTTCATTTGGTAAGTGATGGGCCAGATGATGAAGAAGAGGAGCATCAGACTGATGTAGAAGGTAACTGGCTGTTTGTTTGTTTTTTAAAGTGTTCGCCTGTTTTTTGTATAAGGTTCTTTAGGAAAGTCTTTAATATTTGTGCATTTTCATCAAATAGACACTGTATTATTGCTGAGTTATCAGGGTTTTTACATTACAAAACAAATTCTTTTTTGTTTTGTTTAAATTCATTAATTTATGTGCTATTTTACTAGACTTGGAACATTCAAACAATATAAACATACCAAAAAAAAGACATTTATAAGAACCTAGATGGAGCCCTATCAGATGGGAAATAGTAACTGAAGACTGTTAATAATAACAGAAAAAAATCATTTTATTATTCCATAATGGTTTTTTTTCCCCTTCCCTTTTGGTTATTAATGTCTTTTGAGATCCCTTCAACACAGTGTTACTCATTTAAACTATTCAGTGTAACTTGAAATTATTTATTAGAACAAACGTTGATTTATTTTTAAATTGTTTTCCATTAAAATTATAGAAGTTTGCAATTGGAGTAGACCCAGGAGAAGTTCTTGTCTACATTTCTTATTACACAGGTAATAAAGAAATTGAAAGATGAAGAAATATTCCAAATCAGGGTATTCTTGAACTAATCTATCCAATGTCAGATCTTTTGCTGAGCAGCTTGTGTTATTTGATTGTTAAACTAAAAGGAGGGGTACTCATCAGTGTAAAGACCGAACTACATTAAAAGAAGTATTCAGTTATTTGAGGGAGAAATTTACAATAGTCTCTTCATATAATTATTTTGTTTAAAATATAAAATTCTTATATTATGAGATATAAATATTATAATTATCACATGTCAATTTGTTTTCCTTTCAAACTAGTTATTTCTAGAATTAGTATTTGATGTCAGTCTTATAAAAATCAATAAATAAAAGATACTTTTAAACCAGTTCTCCCTTCCATTAGTTCCAGTCTTATACTCACACATATATTTGAAGAATACACTTACTCATTTCTTCCTTTAATGATCATGGTTCCAAATATGTAAATACTAGAGTTCTGGAATGTGATTTGTAATTCTTAATTAAATATATTAGAATGTCTTTAGCAAATCTCAAAAACTTCTCATGTTGAACCTGAGTTTTCATTATATTTAGATGGGTGTTGAGTTTTTTCCCAAAAATCTTATTTTCCCTTAATTCTGAAAATACCGATAATGTCTTCTTTTTTTTTTTTTCCGATAATGTCTTCTATAGAGTGGCATGTAAGAATGTTCATGTTTAGACATTAGTTTTTGAACCAGTGATTCTTTAATCATCTCTTTAGAAGTAGGCAAACAGAAAATTGCAGGAACAAATTTCTTAAAATGTACTTTCTACCAGGGTTTCCAGTTTGTTTTATTACCAATTGTATTTTTTTGTTTAGAAAGGTCATGTATCAGTTTTGAGTCCAAATCCTCAGACCTAAGATAATTATTTTAGTTCTAAAACCACTCCTAAGTAGCCATTTTTCATGTAGGGTTTCTGGAAGTAAGTTTTTTTCTTATTAGATATAAAGTAGGGGTAAAAAGGGAAAGTAAAAGTGAAAGTCACTCAGTCGTGTCGGACTGTTTGAGACCCCATGGATTATACAGTCCTTGGAATTCTCCAGGCCTGAATACTGAAGTAGTAGCCTTTCTTCTCCAGGGGGATCGGGCAATATTTTTAGAGTTTTTGATAGACTGTTTGTTTGTTTATACTTAGTTGCTCAGTCGTGTCCAACTCTTTGCGACCCCATGAACTGTTGCCCCTAGGCTCCTCTGTCCATGGGATTCTCCAGGCAACAATACTGGAGTGGGTTCCATGCCCTCCTCCGGGGGATCTTCTCAACCCAGGGACCGAACCCAGGTTTCCCACGTTGTAGACAGATTCTCTACCGTGTGAGCCAGCCAGGGGAGAATATTTGCTGTATTTTTTGTGGACTAAAAACAATTCAGAATTATGGAAATCCTAAGGCAACAAGCTTTATTTATGTATTTATTTTTGTTTGTAGTTGGAGGATGTCAGTTCTTTCTCTTTTCACTAGAGTTGAATGACCTCTCTTAGAGATCACTCTCAGGCAGCCAGACACCCTGAACTGAAAAATCTAGTGGTACAGAGAAACTTTCAACTCCATGACCTCTGCAGAATTTATAGAATGGCCCAATGACTATGGTACTATTGTTTGCCAGACCCATTTTTGATTGAGAATCAGAGTGTGGAAAGGAAGGAAATGATAATACATTTATTTTAAGAGAATAGCATGAACCAATTTTTTTAAATGAAAAATCTTACAGGTCAGTAGGAACCCTAAAAATCAGTAGTGGTCTAAAATGCCCTGCCAACTGTAAAAAAAAAACCTCAGGGACATTCACCAGCAAATGTCCATTACTGGTGCAGATCGGTGCGGTGTCTGCCCGCACGCCCCCTGCCTGCCTCTCGCTGGGGAGGCCCGGGCCTCGGCGCTGCCGGCTGCTCAGCCGCCACTAAGCAGTGGTGTTCAACACAGGGTGTTGGTTTAGTTTCATAACAGAGATTCACCTTTTTTTATGTTGAAAACATAATTTTTATTAAAAAAATAAATAAATTGAGAATAGTGTCTTATAAGAGTGTATCAGAAAAGTCCCTGGTTTGTTTCTGTGGATGTAAGTGGTTGCATATGACTCCCCCACCCCTGCCCATATTTTGCCTGAAAAGTGAAGTGATTAAGAGCATGGAGCCAGATTGCCAGTGTTAATATCCTGACTCAGCTGTGTCCCAGCTGTGAGATTCTTGGTCTGTCTCTCCCCCTGATCCCTCACCTGTAAAATGGGATGAAAGCAGTTCCCTCCTCCTAGGGTGCTTGTGAGGGGTGAGGGAGTTGTGTCTAAAGAGCTTAGAAGAGCTCTTAGGCTGTAATATGTGTGATCCGAGTATTGACTCCTGCTGCTGTTTCTCAGAAAGCTTTCTGAAAGTCCATTTAATATATTTATTTGTGTTTTGATTGTAATTGTAACATTTTAGTTTTATTTGCCATACCTGTGGATTATGTTTTGACATAAATTATGGCATTTGTGAATTGCCAGTTGAATTCAGTGCCTCAGAATAGAGTTTTGCACTGTGCTATCACAGATAATCAAACTATTTCTTTATTTTAGCATTATTTTGCCATTTCAAAGGAATGCTTTAGTTGGTGTTATGGTGCAAAAAAGATGATTTTTTTGGAAAATTCCTTGGAATCTTAAGAAATGGAAAATGCCTTACATATCCTTAGAAACCAGTGTACTGAGAGTTGAATTAATGGATTTCACTGCATGTTGCTTAAAAATTTAAATTTTAGGTTTGGAGCAAGATGGAAAGACTCTGCTAATTACAAATATTGACATGGAGCCATGCACAGTAGACCCCCAGCTAAGGATTATTCTTCAATGGCTCGTTGCTTCTGAGGCAGAAGTTGCAGAACTTTATTTTCATGACTCTGCAAAGAAGGAGTTTATGCAAGTAAGTGCCTGCCTTGTGGGGGGGTGGGAGGGTGCAGCGTATGCCGCCCGGTATCAGACAGTTGGTCTGATAGGCACCCGCTGATAGCAGTGGGCAGGTGCGCGGGCATTAGGGTCCAGTGCCTGGGCTCAGATGTCGGTTCTGCCTCACTCTCACAATCTGGTCTTGGGGCGGGCTCGCCAGTCGCAGTCTTTTTCTCTGGGCTGTGGAAATGAGCATAGAATTTACCTGGCGGAGGTTTGTGAGGATTAGATATAACACTGTTAAAAGGTGCTTAATCCAGTGCCTGGCACATCCTAAGTCCTCAAAGCTGGGTGTCTTGAATAAGCATTTCATGTGCTCATATGAAAAGATTGAGTTATTCTTTGTACTTAATTGGTGCATAATTATGTCTCTTCTTCTGTTAATCCAGTGTCATTAGTATGAGAAGCTAGCATAAGCAAAAGCCAGTAAAGGGTTATAAACATTTAATAAGGGACAATAGTTCACTCTGAGCATTTAGTAGGGTTCTAATAATAAAACATTCAGATTAGGTGCATTAATAGAATATTTTTATTGATAATTTACTGTGTACCAGTTAAGTTATTAGCCAAAATTTTTAGTTTGCAGCCTTAAGGTTTTTGTCTAGGACTTTTCTTTATCAGAACTTTCATTTAATCTTACTATATAATGTAGAGCGGTTCAAAGAATAACCAATATAAAATGATTAATAATAACAAAAAAGGAATTGTCAAGTTACTCTTGATTTCCGGTTCAGAATTTACAAAAATATTATTGAAAGAAGTATGTGAAAAAGATATATAAAAAAAATGATTTTTGTGTTTTGTTTTTATTTAGACTTCTTGAATTTTTCCGGCATAGATTTCTGTTTAGAGGCAGAGGGAGAAAATAAGACAGAAAGGGGATGTTCAGGAAATGAATTGTCAAGGGGAAAGAATGGGTAGGAAAAGTGTTAGAACTGACTATATGGAGGCAAGCATTTTCAAGTCGTTTAGTCTTGGATAAATTGAGGGCTAAGGAAGGCCTTAGGCGGAGCTGAGTGTAATGGTGCTGAGGTAAGGGAGCCGCATCCCCACATGACCTAAGAAAACATTCTTGCAGTTCCTCAGAAAGTGAAACACAGCATTATTATATAACCCAGCAATTCTCCACCTAGGTCTCTACCCAAGAGGAATGAAAACATATGTCCAAGGCAGTGTTATTCGCAATAGGCCAAAAGTGGAAACATCCTAAATGTCCATTAACTGATGAATAAAACACGTGGTCAGTCCATGCAGTGGAATGTTGTCTATCATTAAAAAGGACTGAAGTAGAGACATGCTACACCCTGGAGGTGGAGGACCCTTGAAGTCATGCTAAGTGAAAGGAGCCAGGTCACAGATGGCCATATATTTTGTGATTCCATTAAAATGGCCAAAATAGGCGAACCTATAAACTGAAAGTAGATTAGTGATTATCTTGAGTTTACGGGGTTGGGAGGAATGGGCAGTGATTATTAACAGGTACTACTTTTTTTGGGTAATAAAGGTATCCTAATGTTGTTTGTGGTGATGTTGCATTCAACTCTGAATTCACTAAAAATCATTAGCTGGTCTGTTCTAAATGGGTGCATTGTGTGGTATGTGAATTATATCACAGTAAAGCTATTTTTGAAAAGGTTAAGCATATTTGTATTACAACTAAATAGGAAAAAATCTGAGTTGAAGACATGTTCAGATTAGTGATGATAGTTTATTTAAACCTGTATTTTCATACTTAAAAAAATGAGGTATAATTGATATATAACACCTTATTAGTTTCAGTGAACAACATAATGATATTTGTACATATTACAAAATGATTGCCACAGTATTTAATATTTATTTACTTTTTTTCTGAAACATGAACATTCTTACTTGTTTCTGTTGAGGCTGGAGTGCGTATTCCAGGAGAGAAAGCCACACTGTATGTTGTGGAAGGAAAATCCATATCCTTTTATTAATCTTGACATCGTTTTTATTATTTTATGTTCCCAGTTGAGGGTGTGGCAGATGTATTTAGTTCAGTTCAGAGTTTCCTGTAGAGATGGAGCCTCTCCACGCCCACACAGACACTGTGCTGGGTGAGGTTTGTGGGGTTCTGGCTCCCGCAATCCCAAAGTGTCACTCTGTGGAGGAGAGTATTTATAAAAGCCAGGAAGGAAAAATGTTTAATTTGTGTAAAGACTGGCGGTTTAGGGGAGAGTACCTTGTTATAACTGGGAAAGAGTATTTTGCTGCAAACAGCAGTTTCATCCGGTGTTATAAATAAAAATGAAAACTTTATTGTTAAAAAATTGCTTTCGGTTAATGTTTGGCTTATCTTCCTTTTTTACTAGCTTTCAAGACGGCTACAGGAAAAAGGCTGGAAGGTGGGAGACCTCCTGCAGGCCGTGCTTAAATACTATGAGGTGATGGAGAAGATGTCCAGTGAGGAGAGATGCAAGTCCCTGTTTGATTGGCTCTTGGAAAATGCATAGAACAAACTCCAAACCAGTATATTTTATTATTTGTTTTGGGAGAGGAAGAAACAGATAAAGATGCATAGGGTAAAATTTGAGTAGTGAATATTAACATTCAACGTGAATTGGGAGGAAAGTAAATAGTGCTTATTAAGTGTGTTGTGTCAGCATATGGTGTATATAGTTCATACTTTCATAATCTGTCAAATATTATCTTCATTTATTCTTCTGTACACATGTGCAGTGTGTTAAGACCCTAAGAACATGAATTTGAAGGAAGGTCTGACTGTGAGACTTTCAGGAACATTGACTGACGGCATTCTTTTCGCATCCAAATAGTGCTGCTAGAAATTGCACTGAGGTGGCTGAAGGTGGGTTCCAGGGATAAAGAGTTATAATTTTGCTCCTTTTCAAGCAAATGGTTTCCTGTTAATAACAAATCTGACATCGAAAAAACAGCATTGAGGCTAATTTATTTTTCTGACATCTTTTTCTATTTTTAAAGGTCAATTTTATTTTCATGGTTCAGCTATTGGTATTTTTTTGAATCCCCCTAGTTGTTTAATTTCTTATAAACAGTAGTTTAGGTTTCTATAAATACTATAAATGATAGTTTCCCAAGCCTTTCATTAAATGATCTTATTTGCTAATGTTGCCAATTGCTCTGGCATGAAAGTGAGTGAGTGAGAGTGTGTGTGTGTGTGTGTGTGTGTGTGTGTGTGTGTGTGTGTAAAGGAGAACTTTAACCTTGCTAGTGGTGGGTGCCCTCTTTTATTTCACTCTTTTCTGGTTACAAACCCACTGTTAACATTAAAAAGGTGCTTTAAAATAAAATGTCTACAAAGATTGTGCAGTAAGAATTTTTCTTTTTTGACTATTTTGAGTCCCCAACTTATTCTTTAAATGAAAATAAAGGTGCAAAACATGTTGAAATTTTAAAACTTAATGTTCATTTGGAAATGCATTTAGAGAAGCCCAATAATTGTTTCCTCTGTTGGGATTTTGAAAAAATCCTTTAGCAAGGATTTTTAAATTAAAACTCCACTTTAGCAGGGATAAGCTTTTTCTAGAAAAAATGGGACCTTCCCACCAGCCCCTTCCCCAGTAAAGTGTATCTACTATTTTGTAAAGTCCTCTGATACGGTCTTTCTTGGGCTCTGCATTTTGTACCACTCGTCTTTAGTAGCTGCGAGTTGACTTGAATAGAGGACCAGGATTGTGTTTTATGTGAGGGTATGTGCGTGTGAATTTTTGGTTCTTCCATTAGCAGATTTTTAATTGAGAGGAAATCATTTTTTTGTTGGAGGCTTTGGTTTTGCTCTCACTTTTTCTTTTTTTTCCTGAGAACTGACTCTTCTGGAAGCTGCACAAAGTATCAAGGACAGTAGCACCTGCCGGGGGACAAGGAACAGGGCACTTGCATTGATTTGAATTATAGTTATGGCAGAGAAATAATTGCTTCTTAAGAAAAATGCCAAAATCTATTTAAATGTTTTGAGGTTACACTTACAGAAGCTTCTATTTTTCTCAATTTAAGATGAAGAAATAGAACAGGCCTTAAAAATAAATTTTCTAAAGTTTCTTCGGGTATTTTTTAAGGTTGGAGAAATGTAGGAAATGTATGTAAGCAGAATTGAGTCTGTCTGTAGCTTCTTAGAATTTGATCTGCAGCAGCACTGGACTAGGTTCTTAATTGTTAGGAAGCAGGTTGACATAACATAAATTAATTGATTATTAAGCTTAGGTTGAATTTTTACAAGTGTATAGCTATCAAATTATGTTTGGTATCTTTAGTGTGTGTACGGGTGTTATTAACAGCAGTTCTGAATTTCTTTTAAGCTAAAATGACAATATGTTCTGTAGAACTCTACTTGAAAATGTTGATTTCCTGTATGGTAAGATTTTCCTCCTGTCTTTGTTTTTGTTCGTTTTCTGGAGCTGTGCTGGATTCCGAGTTCCCTGTTCAGCCACTGTGGCCCAGCAGACCAGTCCTCGGACACTAGCGTGTATAGTACTGATCACAGTGGAGCTCCACAAGTATTGGTTCAGTGCAGGGATGTAGAGAAAAATGTTAAACGTTGGCAAACGTGAAAAGAAGTGGGAGTTAAGCTTCCTTATATAGAGAGAGAACTTTGGAGTTTAGAACAGTATCTTTTAATCAAGAACAGTCTAAACTTACTTTGTTTAAAGGCACTTTGTGATTTTTCCAAAGATGTAGATCTATTTGGTTGCTTAGCCTTCAGAACAGATCTGTTTGTGGAGGATGACTGTCTTATTTTGTTAAAAATCTATTTGATGTAATTTTATTATGATACTGTAATAGTGCCATTCTGCATACTTTGGCCCTTATGAAATATCATGTCTTATTCAGAACTGTTAAAGTTGTGACGTGCTTTGGGTTGAATTTTCTGTTTTATCAGTTTCAGAACCATTGGAGAACTGTGAAAAAAAAGTGAAGGAGGACCTGGACGGGGTTTTAGAATATTGTTTCAGACAGAACTTTTTTTTCCAAGCCAAGTTAAAAATTCCATTTATATTTGGGGTATTAACTCATTTTGATTTTTATTTATTTCCTGATTTTCACAGAAGGAATGATTCATTTATAAATCACAGAAGAAAATTACAGTATCTATGGGATGGTTTAACACAGTTTAATGGTTTAATGGAGTTTTAAAATCTTTGAGAACATTTACTTAGTGAATATATGTGATAACATCTTCATAGTTTGACAACCATTCCATTTACCCTCTTAGATATTTGACATGAATTAATTTAACTCATAATACTTTCATTTTGCTTAAATAAAGGTTTTATTTTGCTGGTAGGAGGAGTTAGTTACTTATTAAATGCACCAGGTATAAAGTAAAAGATGGTTTACCCACGTGGTTTTAATATCATGCACATTCCCCAGATGCAGTGTTTAACCTTGACTCATTACCAGGGTCTAGATTCAGATTAGTAAATATTACTCTCTCACAATTAAAATGATCAATTTCCCATCAGTCTGTTGCTTTAAATTTTTTTTTTCCAAGGGAAACTTTCCACAGAATTAAGAAAAACAATAATGCATCCATATTCAGGGTGTAGGGAAAATCCTTTCCATTTCAAACTCCGTCCACCCGTCACCAGCACGAGAGAAGTAGAGCTCCCGTGGGAATTACGAAGCTGTGCTCAAGTGAAATGCTTTTTCCTCACTCTTGTCTGAGGCCCTGCATACACTGACTCACCGTATTCCTGCGCTGGAGATGCAGGTGCAGTGTTGGTCACACTTGTCACTTTATTTATTTATTTTTTTCCTATCATAGGTGTACATTCCTTTCACATGGGTAGAATCATAGTTCTAGAAGTTCATTGTTTTGTTTTTTGTTGTAGTGTTTGAACACTATTTAATATCAGGTTTTAATATTGCTGGATTTGCTACCTTTTGTTACTTGTGCAGTGTTAATAGTAATAATTCACATTCTTGTTTAATATACCAGCTATAAAGCAAAAGCAGCTTTGAATACTTACAGCTGTTTATTTGACTGTGCTGAATTATTCCGTTAAGATCTTGTATAACAGTAACTTTTTTCTTTTGCTTTTTCAGTAATTTGTTCATTTATCAAAATATGAACTTCAGGATGCACTAAAATTTTGTTTTTGCAGTGGCTCAAAAATAAACATTTCAGAAATTACCTTTGTGATAATTTGCAATCAATTGTTCTTTTATTTTTTCCAATTGTTTAAGCCTGTGATCTTTCTCTCCCAATTAAGAATTTCCCAATAAACTTAAGAGATGCCTGACTTTGGTTTTCAATCTGTAGTATCTTGTTAACACACTCAATACTGAACTAAAACAAAAGCATAGAAGGCACATCAAACAACCTCTGTGTTTCTGACATGATTTTAAAGAAGAACGGAAACTAGAGTATTTTTAATTGGACACTGAATCCTAAGTTCTTATTCGAGTTCCTCTGAACGCTGACAGGATGACTTGACAGGCTGTTTGCTTTTTGGATTTTGGTGCAAAATGAGTATTGTGATTGCCTTGAATGTAAGTGTGTTAGGGAATTCTCCAGCCTGGACTGAGCACTTCTTCCGTAGGCTATAGAGATCAGACCTTTGTTATGCTATATAGCATCAGGCACTTCAAAGCTAGGTGCTTGATTATTTGTTACTAATGGAATTTGATGTTAAGTGTCTTCAGCCTTGGAATTAGTGATTTTCTAGCTTTTCATGAATGTTTCAAAATGTTAGGAAATAATGATCACATATAAGGCTTCGCTATGAGTACATCTCAGGAACCAAGAAAACAAAATGCTCTGAAATGATATTCTTTTGACTAATTCCAAAGAGGAGAAAGATTTCAAAAGGAATGGGACCTTGTGACAAATGACATTTGAATAACTTTGCAGCATCATTTACAGCAGAAACAGTAAAGAGTTTAGGAAGTTGCATTTTGGGAGTGCAGTGGTGGTTGCATTTTTTTCTCTTACCATTTGTGATCTGTGTTTTAGCTGGGATAAGGAGGGAGGATGAGAGACAAATGGTCTACCTCACAAACTACCTACAAACTACCTCACATTTAAAATATGAAAGATGGAAGAGCCACATATCCCAGGATGAATATACTGTTGGTGCTATTATGCAAAGAGGGTTGGAGTAAAAATCTAAGAGCCTTTAGCAGCATCATTTACAGCAGAAACAAGAGTTCAGGAAGGCTGCCCCTTTGGGAGTGGAGTGGTGGTTGTATTTTTTTTCTCTGTCCTTTGTAGTTTTGTAATCACCTCGCTCATTTTACTTTTGTGCTCTGGAGCAAGAAGGGTAATATTTTAGATTGGAAAAAGAGACATTTCAAGAGGATTGAAGCTTCATATTTGACGTTTTAGGTCTTCCTGCCTCTCCCCGTCATCCGCCCCATGTCATCTTTTAAACAGACACTTCGATTTTTTAGTTTAGAGCAAGGGATTAAAACTGGACTCCTGTGTTCTGGATTCAGCCCACTGTTAAGCTTCTGCTTTGGTCCAATGTGAGATCTGATTTTTAAAACAATTGCCAACGCTTAAAAATAAGGAGATTTCACATTTAAATAGGTTCTGTATTTCAGTGTCTCTTTGAAGCGTTGGATGCCCTGGAGTACTGACTGGGGGCTTCCAGGTGCTGCTAGTGGTAAAGAAACCCGCCTGCCAGTGCACAAGACACGAGAAACACTGGTTTGATCCGTGGGTCAGGAAGGTCCCCTGGAGGAGGGCTTGGCAACCCACTCCATGTTCCTGCCTGGGGAATCGCATGGACAGAGGAATCTGGTGGGCTACAGTCCACTGGCTCGCAGAGAGTTGGAACAGTCGACTGAAGCGACTTTGCACGCACACATGCTCTGATTGGACTCCCGTGAGGCAGCAGTTTGACAGGAGCTGCATAATGGTTGCTCCTGTGGTCCAGCCTTGTGTTTCTCTTGGCCTGTGGCCGGACATGCTTCACTTTGCTCACTTGTGTTGCCTGCTGGGGCCCTATAGGTGTTTGAGATGCAAACTGACTTAAAGCAGATGATTTACTTGATGTGTTTAGAAAATCTGAATGATTCTCTAGCAGCTCTTCACCTCTCTAGGATTGTGCAGAGATGGGAAGGAGAGTCTAGAAATTACAGACTTGGTGACTTTATTGCTCTTGAACAGAGAACAGATCCTAATTATTAAGAGCATGTAGAGATGAAAGAAGGGGAAGCCAGCCTGGGTTTACCAGGAGCAGATTCAGGTTTACATTTCCTTTTTCAACAGAACTATCCGGCGGGCCTGATGGAATACCAGAGATACAGTATCTATTTTAAGGAGGCGTTTTATATGGAGAAAGGAATGACAAATTGTGGCTTCCTGACTTTTTGAGATGGCACAAGAGTTCAATTAGCAGTCTGCTCAACAGTTGTGTGCTGAAAGAGAATAACTTCAAAGTGCTGGTTAACCGTCAGATCTAGAAGTTCATATTTTTCTAAGCTATTTTTCAAGAGTGATCATAAAAATTAAGGTAATTCCCAATAGACTGAAAGAGTTTATGTTTACCTCTGCTGAGAAGAAAAACTACTGAAGTGGATACTATTTTCCTAAGAAGGAAATTGAACTCTAAAGAAACAGGGTTAGCAACATTTTAAAAAACAGTTAAAATAGAAAATGAAAGGAGCCACCCAAATGCAACACTTGTTCACATAATAATCCTATTTACCTTTATGGCAAACATTCCATGTCATCGGATCCAGACATCAATCTTGTTATGATTCCTATTTTTCCTATGAGAAAACTCAGGCTCAGAGAGGTTGAAATTTTTTACAGCAGGCATGGTGGTGATGCCCTGATCTGCCAGGCTCCAAAGCCTAAGTTCTACTCATCACACTACATTGTTTCACCATAATTAAAAACCGAAATACAAAAACATGATGAAACCACCTGTAAAAATACATGTTGTTGCTAAATTGTCTCTTGACTCCTCTGCGACCCCGTAGACTGTAGCTCGCCAGGCTCCTCTGTCCATGGAGTGTATTTACATGTATCTATATTATCTATTGATATCTATTGATACTTGTCTATTTATATCTATCTGTATCTATCGATACCTATTTATCTTCTGTTGAGAATAATTTTTTTTTAATTTATTTATTATTTTACTTTATAATATTGTATTGGTTTTTGCCATACATTGACTTGAATCCTCCATGGGTGTACCTGTGTTCCCCATCCTGAACCCCCCTCCCACCTCCCTCCCCATCCCATCCCTCTGGGTCATCCCAGTGCACCAGCCCTGAGCACCCTGTCTCATGCATCAGACCTGGACTGGCAGTTCATTTCACAGGCTTCCCTGGTGGCTCAGACCGTAAAGCGTCTGCCAGCAATGTGGGAGACCCGGGTTCGATCCCTGGGTCGGGAAGATCCCTGGAGAAGGAAATGGCAACCCACTCCAGTATCCTTGCCTGGAGAATCCCATGGGCGGAGGAGCCTGGTAGGCTACAGTCCGCAGGGTCACAAAGAGTTGGACACGACTGAGTGACTTCACTTCACTTCACAAATGATAATTTACGTGTTTCAATGCCATTCTCCCATATCATCCCGCCCTCACCCTCTCCCACAGAGTCCAAAAGACTGTTCAATACATCTGTGTCTCTTTTGCTGTCTCACATACAAGGTTATCATTACCATCTTTCTAAATTCCATATATATGCGTTAGTATACTGTATTGGTGTTTTTCTTTCTGGCTTACTTCACTCTGTATAATGGGCTCCAGTTTCATCCACCTCATTAGAACGGAATCAAATGTATTCTTTTTAATAGCTGAGTAATATTCCATTGTGTATATGTACCACAGGAGAAGGATTTATTTTAAAGCATTAATTCACATGATTGTGAAGTCTGGCAAGTCCAAAATCTGAGCGGGCAGCAGGCTGGCGATGCAGGGAAGAGTTGATGTAGCTGTAGTCCAGAGGCAGTCTGCTGGAAGAATTCCCTCGTTAAGAGGGAGGGGACTTCAGTCTGTTTTCTCGTGAGATCTTCAGCTGGCTGGGTGAGGCCCACCCACACAATGCAGTGTCAGCTGCTTTACTCAAAATCTACTGATTTGAATCTTCATCTCATTAAAAAGAATTCCTTTTCAGGTAAATACACCTGCACTCTGGATGTGTTTGACCAAGTATCTGGCCCTGTGGCCTAGCCAAACTGAAGCGTTTTTCCTTAACCATCACGCCAAACTTTTGGGCATGACCAAAGTGAAGACTTCAGATGACTACACCCATAGTATAAAAGTGAAGTTGGGGTTGGGAGAACAACTCTCCCACCCTGAGGACTGGAAGAAAACTCTAGAACTTTGGCAGTGACTCAAGTTAAAAATCTTTTGTGAGACTTGATAGGCTAACTCTCATGTGAGCAGTTCCTCAAAAAGTCAAAGTTATATAATCCAACAATTCTATTCCTAAGGAGATTCTCAAGGGAAATGAAAATACAGATTTCTACAAAAACTTGTGCATGAATATTTATAGAACTATTCATAACAGTCCCAAAGTAGAAACAACTTAACTGTCAATCAGTTGATGAATAAACAAAATGTTTATCCATAAAATATTCAGTTATTAAAAGGAATGAAGTAGCGATACACATTACAACATGGATGAACCTTGAAAATGCTAAGTGTGAGAGGGCAGACACAAGTGGTCACATGTTGTATGATGCAATTTATATCTAATGTCCAGAATAAGCAAATCCATAGTGACAGTTAATTGTTTCCAGGGTCTGGAGAAAGAAGGGGACGGAGAATAACTGTTCATGGGTGCAGGGTTTCTTTTGGGTGATGAAAATGTTCTGGAATTATACAGAGGTAGTGGTTGAAGACATCAACCATCAATGTTCACTGGAAGGACTGATGCTGAAGCTGAAGCTCCAATGCTTTGGACCCCTGATGCGAAGAGCCAACTCATTTGAAAAGACAGTGATGCTGAGAAAGATTGAAAGCAGGAGGAGAAGGGGACGACAGAGGATGAGATGGTTGGATGGCATCACCAACTCGATGGACATGAGTTCGCGAAAACTCCAGGAGATAGTGAAGGACAGGGAAGCCTGGTGTGCTGCAGTCCACGGGGTTGCAAAGAGATGGACTTTTGCGTCTTAGTGACTGAAAGTCCGACATGTCTTAGCAACTGAAAAACCATAACAAGTGGTTGTACAACTCTGAATAAAGATGACTGAATTTTATATTTGAAAGGATGAATTTTTTTGTGATAAAAATTATATATTGGGAAATTAAAAACAGCAGAAAGCAAGGAAATAGTTTTAAAAAACAAGTAAACACTTCTAAAATTAAAAAAATAATGGAGCCGAAAAACTCAATGTTAAGAGTTTAATAGCAGATTAGTCATGGCATAGAATATTGAATTGAAAAAAATTGTCCAGAATGCAATGTAGAAAGACAAAGATGTGATATATTAAAGTTAAGTGACCTCGAGGGAAAGGAGAACTAGTAAAAGGAGAATAGGGCATGAACAGGATCAATAGCTGAAAAGATGATTGTTGGGAATTTTCTAGAAATGATGGATGAACCACTCACAGTTTAAAAAAACCTAACAATTCTTCAGTAAAAACAATATACATATTAGATTTCCCAGGAAGAGTTACACATACTTGTCTACTTTTCTAGATTATTCAAGCAGCAAGCTAAAATAAATTTCTAGGATTACCAGTAAAAGAATATAAATTACATATATGTTTAAAACTAGTGGAGAAAAAAAGAAGCCAAGAAAAAACAGAAAAACAACTGGGGCAAAAAGTGAAAAGCACAAAATAAGATGGTAGATCTAAATCTCGCTTCCCTTATCCCTCACAGTTGTTCCTGAGAGCACCCCCTCCCAGTAAACTTCCTTCTAGGAACATCCTGGTCTGTTTGCAGGGCAACCTGATCTGTGAAATGAGGACAACTGCTTTGGAAAAGGATGATTACTTAGTTAAGGTGGACTTGTGTGTGCCCTGTGACACATCTACCCTTAGATGGAAGTTCTTGAGAAAATCTTGCTTATGAAGACCAGGAGATGTGTACAGTGTTTATCAATAGTATAAGTTATGATATGTTCATCCAATGGAATAGTCCACAGTGGTAAAGAAGGATGACAGATACATGCTTCAACATAGACACGCTGCAAAAACAGCCAAAGAAGTAAGTCACAGAAGAATATAAAAGACAGCCCTCAGATTGGGAGAAAATAATAGCAAATGAAGAAACAGACAAAGGATTAATCTCAAAAATATACAAGCAACTCCTACAGCTCAATTCCAGAAAAATAAATGACCCAATCAAAAAATGGGCCAAAGAACTAAACAGACATTTCTCCAAAGAAGACATACAGATGGCTAACAAACACATGAAAAGATGCTCAACATCACTCATTATTAGAGAAATGCAAATCAAAACCACAATGAGGTACCATTACACGCCAGTCAGGATGGCTGCTATCCAAAAGTCTACAAGCAACAAATGCTGGAGAGGGTGTGGAGAAAAGGGAACCCTCTTACACTGTTGGTGGGAATGCAAACTAGTACAGCCACTATGGAGAACAGTGTGGAGATTTCTTAAAAAACTGGAAACAGAACTGCCATATGACCCAGCAATCCCACTTCTGGGCATACACACTGAGGAAACCAGATCTGAAAGAGACACGTGCACCCCAATGTTCATCGCAGCACTGTTTATAATAGCCAGGACATGGAAGCAACCTAGATGCCCATCAGCAGATGAATGGATAAGGAAGCTGTGGTACATATACACCATGGAATTTTACTCAGCCGTCAAAAAGAATTCATTTGAACCAGTCCTAATGAGATGGATGAAACTGGAGCCCCTTATACAGAGTGAAGTAAGCCAGAAAGATAAAGAACATTACAGCATACTAACACATATATATGGAATTTAGAAAGATGGTAACGATAACCCTATATGCAAAACAGAAAAAGAGACACAGAAATACAGAACAGACTTTCGAACTCTGTGGGAGAAGGTGAGGGTGGGATATTTCAAAAGAACAGCATGTATACTATCTATGGTGAAACAGATCACCAGCCCAGGTGGGATGCATGAGACAAGTGCTCGGGCCTGGTGCACTGGGAAGACCCAGAGGAATCGGGTGGAGAGGGAGGTGGGAGGGGGGATCGGGATGGGGAATAAGTGTAAATCTATGGCTGATTCATATCAATGTATGACAAAACCCACTGAGATGTTGTGTAGTAATTAGCCTCCAACTAATAAAAAAAAAAAAGAATATAAAAGAGTGAGTCCATCTACATAAAGTTCAAAAACAGGCAAAACTATGTTCAGTTGACCTTCTATATCTGTGGGTTGCGTGCCCCTGGATTCCAACCAACTGCAGATTGAAAATACCTTTTTAAAAACCCAAAAAGTTCCAAAAAGCAAAACTTAAATTTGCTGCATGTCTACAACTATTTACATAGTATTTACATTGTGTTTACAACAATTTGCTTTGTATTTACATTGTATTAGGTATTATAAGTGATCTAGAGTTGATTTAAAGTATACAGGAGGATGTGCGCAGGTTAAGTGCAAATATTAGGCGGCTGCTGCTGCTAAGTCGCTTCAGTTGTGTCCGACTCTGTGCGACCCCATAGACAGCAGCCCACCAGGCTCCCCTGTCCCTGGGATTCTCCAGGCAAGAACACTAGAGTGGGTTGCCAAAATATTAGGCTACACTACTTTATATAAGGGATGTCAGCATCTGTAGATTTTGGCATACAAGAGAGTTGTGGAATCAATCCTCTATGATGACTGAATTATGTTGTAATATATACTACACATACATGTGTGGGCTTCCCAGGTGGCTCAGTGGTAAAGAACCTGCCTGCCAATGCAGGAGGCGTAGGACATGCGGGTTTGATCCCTGGGTCGGGAAGATCCCCTGGAGGAGGAAATGGCAACCCACTCCAGTATTTTTGCGTGGGAAATCCCATGGACAGAGGAGCCTGTCACAAAGAGTCCGACATGGCAACTGAGCATGCGTGCACACAGATATGTATATATACCATGCATTCATTAAAAATTTTTTACTGTGCTGGGTCTTCGTCGCTGCATGTAGGCTTTCTCTGTTTGTGGTGAGTGGAGGCTACTCTCTTGTCGAGGGGCATGGGTTTCTCACTGCGGCGGCCTCTCTCGAGCACGGCTCTAGGGCTCTTGGACTCAGTATTTGTGCAAGGGCTTAGTTGCTCCGCGACACGTGGAATCTTCCAGACCAGGGACTGAACACGTGTTCGCTGCATTGGCAGGCAGAGTCTTAACCGCTGGGCTACCAGGGAAGTCCCATACAGCCACTTAATAGTCAAATATGTGTACATGTGTGTAGAACTGTAAGGGAGTAATTAATATAAAACTTAGGATAGTGAATTACGGGACATGGATAGGGAGAGAATGTAATAGTGTTCTAAGGTACCAGTGATGTTCTGTTTATGAGAGGTAGATCCCTGGATGTTCACTTTATTATTTTTCTTCAAATTATACACATGCTTTATATAACGCTGTAAAATTTCACACCCAAAATATTCATTCAAAACAGATTACTCAACAGAACTTGTTCAAAGAGGTTGTGGGGCATATTAATTAGGTGTTTTCTCAAATGTTTCTAAAAACAACTTTGAAGAGAGATTCAGTTTTTAAGCACAACTGAAGATTAAGGGAAAAAAGCTGAAAACGTCTCTGTTTCCCAAATTGTGCCCTGAAAAAGTACACATTACCAAGGATTTCTGCTTGTCAGCCTTTTAGAGTTGGGGTAGGTGGCAGTGAGGGTGGAGACTGCTGTCTATGGAGAGGAAGGAAGAGAAGCCATGGCTGTCTTATCTCTGCATCTGTCTTGCATTTCCTGGTCTGTATTCCCACATCTGGACTCCACTCCAGCTGCTGACACAAGCTGGGTTTACCCACTCTTGTTTAGCCACCAAGTTGTGTCCGACTCTTTTACTACCTCCTGGCCGCCTGCAGTGCAGGAGAGGCAGAAGACGCGGGTTCCATCCGTGGGTCGGGAAGATCCCCTGGAGGAGGCAATGGCAACCCAGTCCAGTATTCTCGGGCTACATTCCATGGGGTCACAAGTAGTCGGACGTCTGAGGGACTGAGCGTGGACTGTAGCCCACCCAGGCTCCTCTGTGCATGGGATTCTCCAGGCAAGAACACTGGAGTGGGTATTTCCTCCTGCAGGGGATCTTCCTGACCCAGGGATGGAACCTGTGTCTCCTGCGCTGCGCCTCCCGGGAAGCCCTGTCCGCTCTTACTCTGAGGTTGCAGCAAGAAGTGCCTGTGGCCCTGCAAAGGAACTGGGTCTACGGGAGGGGACGGAGGGCGGTGGGGTCGGGAGGGAAGGACGCAGGAAGGCTTTAAGCCAGAGCTAGCCTGGTCGACAGGCAGCAGTGCCGGATGAAAGGACACCATTTAGCCAGGGGATGTTGAAGAAGGGCTCAGCGCCCCGGCCGAGTGCGTCCTCAGCCAGGAGTGGGGAAATGCTGATCTCCCGGGAAGCTGCCTCGTGATCCAGGAACCGCAGAAGCCCGAGCTCCGGGCCGGGGTGGTCATTTTGGCAGCTTCTCCACAGTGGTACTCTGCACACCCCTGCCAGGCTGGACCCGTCACACACCAGGCGGGCTGGAGGCCCTGCCTTCCTGCAGGTATCCTCGCAGCCTCTCCCACGGGGTTCACAGCAGGGAAACCCCATAGCCAGCCCCGGGGCGTCGGGCACTTTATTACGATGAGAGGCAGTCTTTGGGAAGGGGCCGCAGAACCCATCAGGGAGGCCGCCGTCCTCAGGCTGCAGTCTCACGTTGAGCCGCTAGGTGGTAGAGCAGCCCAGCCTACGGCTTGCCAAAAAGCCCGAGAATTAACACAACTTTGCACGATGCCTTGTTGTTCAGTCACTAAGTCGTGTCCGACTCTGCGACCCCTGAGATGCATCCTGAGGCACAGCTCCCCCCGGCTTGAGCCATATCTCGGGCACTTGCGGGCATTCTTTATTTCAAAGAACCTGGCTCCTGCTCCAGCCTGAACTTTAGGGCCTTTGCTTGCGGACTTCCCTTCTTCCATCCCTCTCCCCAGCGTTTCAGGCTTCTGTTCAGGCTGACGCGTCAGTTTCAGGGGGCTGGACTGCTGCCCTGTGACCATGGCACCTGTCATCCTGGCCAGCCCCCCGCCCCAGACAGTGCCGGGCACACGGGACAGGGGCGTGCCATTCCTTGTGCAATCACGGGCAAGCTCCGGGGAGCCCCCTGTCACCACCAGCATTCCTCGGGGGTCCAAGCCACCTCCTTCCTTCTTAATCTTTTGTGTCCCACCTGCCTCCCCTCCACATGCATCCTCAGTCACTCCTCAGGAGCTTTGCTAAAATTTTTCTGGAATCTCCTATTAGCGCTTCATTATGTCCCTGCCGTTTATGATCAGCTGTTATTCTGAGTGTACTGTAAATTGTAATTCAAATTTATTCTCCGCTCAGTGTCACCTTATGAGTATGACTGTCCCTGAGCTTGCATGGGAGACAGCAACCACCTTCCAGCACTCTTTATCCCCTTGTTGTTTAGTTGCCAAGTCGTGTCCGGCTCTTTTGTGACTCCGTGGACTCTAGCCCACTGGGCTCCTCTGTCCGTGGGATTTCCCAGGCAAGAGTACTGGAGTGGGTTGCCATTTCCTGCTCCAGGGGATCTTCCTGACCCAGGGATCAAACCTGTGTCTCCTGCACTGGCAGGCAGATTCTTTACCACTGAGCCACCTGGGAGGCCCCTCTTTATCCCCTTATGTTGCTTTATTTTCCTTCTTAGCCTCTTTTCCACCTGAGATAAGTATGTATTTGTATTCTCTTCATTACCTAGAGTGGAAGCTCCTTAAGCACTGGAACTTGGCTGGTTTTCTTCTCTGTTGTGGCCTCAATGCTAGAACAGTGTCTGGCATGTGGTGGGCACTCAGCAAATGTTTCTTAAATGAAAGGGTGGATGGATGGATGGATGGATAGATGGATGGATGAATGGAAGGATGAATGAATAGATGGAGGGATGAATGAATAGATGGAGGGATGGATGGTTGGAGGGATGGATGGATGGAAGGATGAATGAATAGATGGAGGGATGAATGAATAGATGGAGGGATGAATGAACAGATGGATGGATGGATGGATGGTTGGATGGATGGATGGATGGATGAATGAATGGTTGGATGGATGGATGTTGTAAAGGAGTGGAAGGATGAATGAATAGATGGAGGGATGAATGAATAGATGGATGGATGGATGAATGGTTGGATGGGTGGATGCAGGGATGGATAGAGAGATCTGCCTCTCCCACATAGGCCAGAAGGAAAAGGTGTGTCCTGGGGGTTTGGAGTCTGAGGTTTTGGCTCCAATTGAGCCACTAGTGGACTTTGAGCAAGTAACTAGATCTCCCAGTGTGGCCTGTTTCCTATTTTGTAAAGTGAGGGGGCTGGAATTTGTGATCTGGTGTTTGTTTCTGCCCTGACCAGTTTTGGTTTTATAATTATTCCCAAAGGTGCTGAGGTCATTAGCTAGGTAACAGACAACATGCTTTCTTGGCAGAAAGCTGTTGCAAGTAATAACTTAGAATCAAAAGATACATTTATATATGTGGATAAAAACAATTACTTCACAATATTGTCTTTAAAAAAACCATTTTCCTATGAAAATATTGGATGCATTGGTCTTTGCTTATATTTCCACCTTGACCTCTGACTCCATGTATTAATGATTCTGATTATTCTGATAAAGGGATTTCTTAAAAAATTATTGTTCTTCATTTGGAATTTTCCTTGGTTATTTCTTTTCATTAGTGATTTATGATTATTTAAAGAGTTGAAAATATTCTATAGGAGACACACTTACAGGTTTTGGAAAATTAGTAACACTATTTTCAAGAAGATATCATGTTTCTAGTGCACTTCCAATATTGTAAGCAGATTTTAAAATAAAATACTATTAATAATACTATTAATAATATAAAAATTCTTAACGCTGAAGAAGAATGATCACCCAATGTCATGATTTTCCTTTGGTTGTGATTATTTTGTAGGATTGGCTTGTGTCTGGTATCTAGAAAACCTTCAGATGTTTTTTGAGTGAATGGCCAGTGGCCTGTGAGAGAAAAGACTCATCCTGAGATATAGGTAGAACTTCATGAAAGTAGTTCTCTTTCTTTTCCAAGAGCAGAAATCTAAATGAGCTTGGGAACAAAAGGAAGGACTCTCTCCTAAGTCCTCAATTCTATTTAATCACTTAATTAATTTTTAATCAAGGCTGTCTTTTTTTTTTTAATAAATATATTTATTTAAGATTTTTTAATGTGGGCCATTTTTAAGAGCCTTTATTGATTTGTTAAAATATTGCTTCTGTTTTATGTTTGGGTTTTTTTTTTTTTTTTTCCACATGTGGGATCTTATGTTCCCCACCAAGGATAGAACTCACAACCTTTGCTTTGGAAGGCAAAGTCTTAACGACTGGACTACCAGGGAAGTCCCAGTCCTCAATTTTAAATGTTTACTCTTCTCTGTAATAAAGGATAACAAAACTTGGTACCTGTGGTAAATAGAGTAGTGGCCCCTCAAGTTCAAGTCCTTCTCCCAGAAACTGTGACTATGGTCCCTCATATGGCCAAAGGGACTTTGCAGATGTGGTGAAGTTGAGATGGAGACAGTATCTTGGAATATCCGAGTAGGCCAGTTTAACCTTCTTGAATTAGAAGACTCTTTCTTGGCTGCTGTTGGGGGAAGATGTGGTTAGAGAGGAGGAGTGAGAGGCAGGGCATGGCTGGCTTTGAGGGTGAAAGAAGACGTCAAGGGCCAACGGGTGCAGGCTATCTCCAGAAGCTGGAAAAGGCAGAGAAGTGGGCTCCCCCTCAGAGCTTCTAAAAGAAACGCAGCCCTGATGACACTTTGATTTCAGCCTTGTGAAACCGAAGTCAGACTTCTGATCTACAGACCTGTGACAGGGCGAAATTTGTGCTAAGCCACTAAATTTATGGCAATTTGTTACAGCAGCGACAGGAGACTAATACATTACCTTTTCTTCTTTTTAACTTAATTTTTATTGGTGTATAGCGTTCAGTTGCTTTACAAAGTTGTGTTAGTTGCTACAGTTCAGCAAAATGAATCAGACATACGTATGCACTTATCCTCTCCCTTCTGGAGTTGCATCCCATTCCAGTCACCATGGAGCAGTGAGTGGAGGTCCTGAGCTACACAATATGATCTTGTTAGTTGTCTGTTTTATACAGAGTATCAATATGTCAGTCCCAATCTCCCAGTTTCTCCCACCCTCCCTGTCCCCCTTGGTATCCATATATTTGCTCTCTCTGTCTGTGTCTCCGTTTCTGCTTTGTAAATAAGATCATCTATACCATTTTTCTGGCTTCCCTGGTGCCTCAGATGGTAAAGAATACGCCTGCAATTCAGGAGACCCAGGTTTGATCCCTGAGTCGGGAAGATCTCCTGGAGAAGGGAAAGGCTACCCACTCCAGTGTTCTTGCCTGGAGAATGCCATGGACAGAGGAGGCTGGCGGGCTGCAGTCCATGGGATTGCCAAGGGCTGGTCACAAGTGAACAACTAACACACACACACATATACCTTTTTTCTAGAGCCCACATATATGTGTGAATACACGACATTTGTTTTTCTCTTTCTGGCTGACTTCACTCTGTATGGCAGACTCTAGGTCCATCCATGTCTCTACATGCATTACCTTCTTGTTTGAACAAATGCTTTGAGCTTCCCAGAGTGAGAGAGAGAGGCCAGGCAGAGCGCTAGAGCTGGGCTAAACAACATAGTAGCCACTTGAGAGGCCGCTGGTCTAAATTTAGTGCTATGTGAGGAATATACAGAGATTTCAAAGCATCAGTATGAAAAAAAAATTACGAACCATTTATTTTTACTGATTAGCTGTTGAAATGATACTGCTTTTGGACATATTGATTTAAATTAAAAAATAATTCAAAAGCATTTCACTTTTTTTTTAAATAACTTTTAAAAACTGTGACTAGTAGAAAACTTAAACCACATACATGGCTTGCATTTGTGACTTGCATTGTACTTCTGAGTCAACTCTTCTGCTGTCGTCTGAAGGCTAAGAGGTGGCCATTTCAAGGGCAGACAGTTCTCCAGCTAAGCGCTGAGCTGGGACACTCAGGTATAGGTTTTCAAGAGGATGGGTCAGGCTTCCCTGTATCTTCCTGTACTGGACTTCCTGGAAGAGAAGGTGTCTCGTGGGTCTTTATATCCTCAGCACCTAATACAGTGGCCAGCTTACGCGGAGATTGTTTGCAGAGCACACACAGACGCTGCTGACCCTAGAAGGTGCTTTGACAAGGCACAACAAGGTGATAAATTTGTCTCGAGCAATTTTTCCAAAAGACCTAGACACTGTGGTCTAACAGAAAACAGGATGCAATGACCGAGTCTTTTTCCCTTTTAGCCAGTATTTGTTCACCTGTCTTTCCCATCCTGGAGAAGGTCTGTTAGCATTTCCAGCAAAGAAAGATGTCAAAAAGAGAAACCAAGAGGCAGCCTCAGATGTCTGCGAGCCTAAGTACCAAGAACCATTCCACAGAGTGATTTCTGCTTGGCCCATTTCTTGTCTCTGCGGCAACTTCTCAGTAACGCCGAGAAAAGTGGCTTGAGCTGAGAACCGAGAGACAAACTCTTCATTTGAAATTCTGGTTCTCTCACCATGGATGTGCCCCATGCTGAATTTACTTCCCTGTAGTTCCCTTCATCATGCCTGCATAAAGAGGCCAATGTTTACATTGATCCGTACCGAGCGCCATGAGGATTAGTTAGTGACTGTGATTAGAAGCGTTATTTAAATATCAGGAATAATTTGTGTCCTGGGAACAGGATTGGGGATCTGATTGGTTGCTTAGCTGCAACCCTGAATTTGGCATTTGCAGAGTATTTTGGGATTCAAAACTGAAGCTATGGAAGTCAGGAATACCTGTATATACAAATGTATGCTGCCCATGTATAAGACAATGAGCTTTCTTTGGGATCCTGGAAGAACAGAAAGCACCCCCAAAACCATTCGTTGTTGTTTAGTTGCTCAGTCATGTCCACCTCTTTGCCATCCCATGGACTGTAGCCCACCAGGCTCCTCTGTCCATGGGATTTTGGAGGTTCAGAAGTTATTAGAGGTCCAAAATGTCATATTGGAAATTGTCCACCATAGTTACATGTAGCTAAATGTCACTGTTCCCCACCCCACCGTATGATATCATTTGCTTAAGTCAAATGAAATTTGTGCCATTAAAAATGGGGAAATGCAATTGATTTCAGTGCCATTTGAGTCTGTCTTGAGGTCTTGTGGACGGAAATATCCTGGTTACTTGGTTCTGATGATTCATGTCATAAACTTTATCTTGTCCTTGTCTTTATTTTTGTTTTCCATATGGAAACTCATCATTTGAGGTTGGCAACGTGGATGTGGACTGAAGTTCTTCAGTGAATTTTTTTCCGTGGTTCTCTATTTCAGACCCCAAATCTCCAATTCTAGGCTGTTTTCCAAAAGCAAACATAATCATGGGCCCTCTGAAAGACGGCTAGCCTGTCGGATATTACCGTTAGCCCTCCTCTGAGGTTGGTTAGGCTCAGAATTTATTGCCTTTTAGTCAAAAAGAGAGAATGTTACAATTCATTCCCAGGAGGGAGGAAGCAAACTAGTCATGAAAACGTTGTCTGGGAGACTGTTGCTGGTACACAGGATAAGCTCATTAGTCTGATCACCATGCTGGGGCAGGGGCCGGGTGACCAGTAAGAAAGTGCTAATGACCAGGTAATTGAAGACGGCGTATGTTCACATTCATTGCCCTGCTCACAGGGCTGTCTTCAGCAAGCGATGCGGCTGTTTCAGTTAAACACACACACACACACACACACACACACAGAATTATGTCTTTCCTGATGCTTCAGCAAAGTCTGTAAGTTAAGGCAAATGATATGGGCTGGGAGTAACTAACCATCCTGTCAATATGGAAATGTCATATTTGCAGGAAGTGAATAATTTGCCCAGTAAGAAAACAAACTACATGAAGAAAGAGGTCAAGGCATTCCCTACCCACAGAGGGATAACAGATACTCCGACCATTCCATAGCAGACACTAACAATCTCTTCTAACGTTACAGTAAGATTTCTAACAGCCATGCATGTTTATCCTCGCTAACCTGTTCGGTCACTAAGTCGTGTCCGACTCTTTGCACCCCTATGGACTGCAGCATGCCAGTCCTTCCTGTCCTTCACTATCTGACTAAACAAATGCAATAGTCTCAAGGCTCCTATTTAAAATTGAAGACCACTCCTTAGTTAAAATTGTATTTCTCTGAATGGACCACATGTAGAGTAAATATCCTAGGGCTTTGAAGTGTACCATGAGACCACGTACAACTAAGCCCTGGTGGATCAAGCTTTGAGGGTATACACAGACCAACCCTGCCCCTGCTCCCCACCTCGTGAATGCATAACTTTGGCCATGTGATGTTGTGTTCAGTTTGAGGGCTGCTGGAAGCAATGTCTTTTGTTTCCTCTTTTATTTTCTTTGTCTTGCTAGCTCGCAAGGCTGGAAGCCAGAGGACAGTGTGTTATCACCATCGCGGTTTAAAGCGTAACACGGTGAATGTGATCATATTGGGGGTTGTCAAAACCTGAGGAAATGTGTCCTTTGGCGAATGGCCCTGGGGTAATAGGACAACATTTTCAGGGTGACTGGGCACTTGGACTGTTATTCATGGGCCAGGCAGGCATGAATCCATCATTTTCAACCTTGGAGCCTCTGGTACTCAAGTGTGGAGGGAGGTAGACATTTTCTTGGCCATTTGTTTGTCTCCCCAAACAAATATGGGGGCTTCCCTGGTGGCTCAGATGGTCAAGCATCTGCCTGCAATGCTGGAGACCTGGGTTCAGTCCCTGAGTCGGGAAGAGCCCCTGGAGCAGGGAATGGCCACCCACTCCAGTGTTCTTGCTCGGAGAATCCCGCGGGCAGAGGAGCCTGGCTGGCTACAGTCCATGGGGTCGCACAGAGTCAGATATGACTGAGGGACTACCACTAACACACTTTCAAGCAAATGTATCTGGACGGTAGCCTTTTAAAAGGTGGCACAGGTACCTGCTGTGGCATGGCCTGGTTCCCTCCCTCCACCTGTCCCTGGGCGAGCCTTGCACCAGGCCTCCTGAGCCACAGCCTCTGGGGATGGGGTGCCCAGGAACCCTAATTTCTCAAAACTTTTAATTTTAGAAGAGCTTTAGGTTAACAGAGAAGTTGCAAAGATAGCACCGGAAGTTCCCATTTATACTATACCCAGTTCTTTATTAAACTCTTACACTAATAGGGTACATACGTTATAATGTTCATGAACCAATACTGATGTGTGATTGTTAACTAACATCCACATTTTGTTCACCTTATGCCCTTTTTTCCATGACAGGATCCTGTCCGAGATACCACATTACGTTTGATTGTCAGATAAATGTCTCCTTTGGCTTCTCCTGGCTGTAATGGTTTCTCAGACTTTCCTTATTTCTGATGACCTTTTGACGAGTCCTGGAGACAGTTTTGTAGACTGTCTCTCGATTGGGATCTGTTTGATGTTTTGCTCATGGCGAGACTGGGGTTATGGGTTTGGGGAAGGAAGACCACAGAGGTAAAGTGCCCTTCCCATCACATCCCATCAGGGGTTCGTAGCATCAACATGACTCATGCTTGATGTTCACCTTGATCATCCGGCTGAGCCGGTTTTGACGAGTTTCTCCACTATAAAGTTTTCTTTTCCCCCACCTTTTCATACTGTATTTTTTTGAAAGGAAGTCATTGTGGGTAGCCCACACTGAGAGAATGGGGAGTTATATATAGTCCACCTCCTTGCCGGGGGAGTAGCACTGGGATTCTTCTGCTTAGGGAATTTGTCTATTCTCCCCCATTGATCTGTTCAATCATTTTATTATATCAGTATGGACTCATAGATATTGGGTTATAATCCAATAGTAGTTTGTTAATCAAATTCCTCCTGCTTTGCATATTGGGGATTTGTTAAGTTGGCTCCTGTATCCTTTCGACATAGTCCCATTATTGTGGTTTAGTGGGTGCACTTCTGAGACTTTCAGCCACCAAAGGCTGCTCCAAGAATCCACATTTTAAAATGTATTTAATTTTATTTGCTCATACATGCTCATATGTATGTTTATATATATGAAACCACATTAAAAACAATATCCACATAAAAAAGATCCATGTTAAAAATAGTCTCCAACACAGTCTAAAATTCAAGATTGATCATTTTCAACCATGGAAACCAGACATTTCCAAATGGCCTGCTTATTTAAATGTGGGACCAAGTGGTTAAAAAGAAGGTACAGAATAATTTGTATCTTCAAAGTCTCTCTGAGTTTATTCTGTCACATATGAAGCCAAGGCATTCAAATCCAATCAAGAGACTAGGGATCCCCCGAGACAGCATCAGGGAAGCATCTTGCTGGGCCTGGCAGGACCTCTGGGTGACAGGAGTGACTGAGCTGTCTCAGTCACCAGCAGCGAGGAGCTGGAGCCGTCTCAGCGGCTTCCCGGTGACTTCCCTGAGAGAGGGTCAGAGAAGACCCCTGGACAGCAAAGCTGAGGGCTGGCAGGGGTGGGCTCGGTGTCCTTCTGGTGGACTGTACGAGAAGACCAGGACTGTAGGAATGGTTTGCACGGGGTGCTGAGTGCGTGCTGCTGTGTGTGTGTCCACTCAGACGTGCAGAGGGGTAAGCACTTCTCCCGCCGTACTTAGCTATGGCTGTCTATACTTTATAACTGGGTTAGACCCAGAGCCTGTCTTTTTTGTTGTTTGTTTTTGGCCAGACCTCGAGGCGTGCAGGATCTTAACGCCCAAACCTGGATTGGAACCCAGGCCTCTGCATTGGAAGGTGGAGTCTTCCTTCCAAGGGCCAGGCGAGTCCCAAGACCAAGAACTTGTTCCCGAAGCCATGGATGCTGTGTCAATACACTGAATCCACAGACATTTCTGATTCTTGTTGAACCGTCTACGGTGATGTTGCAAATGCAACCACCGTACCCAGAACCTTCCCAGCAGGAAGGCAACCGGCTCCTGCTCTTCTTGGCTCTTCCTTGGTTTCCATGTTTGCTTTGGCTCCTCTGCCATCTCTGAACATCTGTTTACCTTTACAGAATGCATCTGGTAGCGTTTCTAATTAGTGAGCACAACAAATTTTATGTACTCCTAGACCTCATGGTGTGTTTAAGCTGCTGAATGTCTAGTCTCATGACCAGGAATCACTAGTTATTATTAGGTGTAGCCCCACATTATCCACTTTGATGATTCTTCCTCCTCTCTACACCTTGTCACTCTCCCTGCCTCCACCCTCCCCTCCCCCAGCACACATATCCTCTCTCAGTTCTGCCAAAGATGTGGAAGAACCTCCTCCAGGCAACCTTCCCCTGCAGGCTACCTTGTCAGCAGCAGCTGTCCCCGGTATGATTCCTGGCACCCTGTAGCATTCTGGAAGAACTCCTTTTTTTTTTTAAGTGCTTTAGCCTTACTGATCATTTTTTTTATTGGGGATTAGGGGTGTTGTGTTTTGTCTCACGGGGCTTTTATTCCATCTGTTGCTGGGCTGGAGTTTATGGCAGAGATTCATTTGAAATGGGCTTGCTGTCTTTTTTTTTTTTCCCCATTTGAGGCAAGAGTGCAGATGGGCTGTACTTTTAATTCTCTTGCTGCCACCTGGGAGGAATTTGTCATTTCATTCTTGAAGTAAAGAAGGAAAAAAAAAACCCATATCTGAAATTATCTGATGCCAGCGTGTGCCAACCAATCCAAGAACTGCACCACAGCAGTTCTAGCAACTTGCATGATTAGCTACGTCTAGAAAGATCTGTCAGTGGGAAGACTTCTTCTGAGTTTCCACTCAAGTCTGTAATAATGATGATAAAAGTAATGTTAACAGTGGCAGTAAAGTAACTTATGTTCCCTGAAATCTGTCTAATTGGATAAAAAACCCTTTTACCTAGTTTGGCTTTCACAATAACTTTATGAGTTAGACATATCACCTCCACTTTATGGCTGAGAAAACTGATGCTGAAGAGTTTATTTTTTCTCCTTTAAACTCATCAAACTCCTAAAAGTGTGTAAGGATAATTTGATTGGAGGATCTAGGTAAATAAACCAAGTAACCAAATTATCAGAGGGCTGGTGTTGGGAGTTCCCTGGTGGCTGAGTGGTAAAGAATCTGCCTGCTAGTGCAGGAGACACAGGTTTGATCCCTGATCCAGGAAGATCCTACATGCTGAGGAGCAGCTAAACCCGCGTGCCACATCTGTTGAACCTGTGCTCTAGAACTTGGGGGCCGCAACTACTGAAGCCCGCGTGCCCTAGAGCCTGTGCTCCACAACAAGAGAAGTCAACACAACGAGAAGTCGTCACATCACAGCCAGAGAGTAGCCCCCACTCACTGCAACTAGAAACAGCCTTCACTACAATGAAGGCCCAACACAGCCAAGATAAATAAAATTATATTAAAAAAAGAGGGCTGGTGTCAAAGGATGGATACAGAAATAGGGAAGAAAGATCCTTGCTTATCTTCCTGGATTGAACAAAGCATCTTTTTCCTAGGATGCTGGTCCAGGGTTTCTGCACAGGGTCTGCCTCTTTATTTCTCCTGGGGCTTCTGTCTCTTCTGGCCTCAGCTGCTCTGCACGTCTGGCCAGTTCCTCTCCAGATCTACCCCCCACTGAGGAGGTACTTTCCTGTCTGCCCCCCAAGGGTGCTCCTCTGGGCTTCCAGCCACCCAGCATTGACCTTGCAGTCACCTCCTTCATTCTCTTCCTCTGAGGGGGTCTCAGTGGGATTCCATGCTAACCCCTCACCCATTTCTTCTTCCCAAACTGACAGAAAGCAGCTAGAATCCTACTAAGCATTAAATGCTGAGACCTGGCTCTTGGATCCTATCCTGCAGTGGTTGCCAAGGCTCACGGGTGGGCTTGATTGATCATCACAGCGTCCGTTCTCCCTCATGACCTGTTAGGAGCACTGCCAAGGGCAGAGCGTGGCACATGTGTTTCTTTTGGAGATATCTTCTTGAGTTTTCTTTGGACAAGGGAAGCTGACCTTGTACAGGCTTCAAGAAGCCCTCTTTCCTCTTGACTCCTTTTGTTTGTTTGGCTGTGCTGGGTCTTCATTCCTTTGTGCGGGCTTTCTCTATTAGCGGCGAGCTACTCTTCATTGCAGTGTATGGGCCTCTCTTGTTGTGGGCAGGACTCTAGGGCACACAGGCTGCAGCACACAGGCTCAGTAGTTGTGGCTCAGGGGCACAGTTGCTCCATGGCCTGTGGGATCTTCACAGACTGGGAACAGAATCTGTGTCCATCCACTGGGCCACCAGGGAAGTTCCCCTCTTGGCTTTTTGCCCCCTTGCTCTTTCTGCATCTCTCCTTCAGGGTTCTGCTTCATCCTGCAGCAAGGAGAGCATCTCTTCTTGTTTAGATGTGGACCAACTCTATTAACTCTGGATCCTTAACGTACTTCAGAGCCAAGGACCCCTAAAGCTAAAACAACAGCAACCGCCAACACTCCTCTTGCTAATATCAAGTGGATATGTATTCTGCCAAGCCCTTCCCATCCTGAACACACTCCACACAAAACCAGCGGTGAGGCTGAGAGAGTAAGGGTGAACAGAAGCTCGTTTTGTGCCATTAGCAATTCTCCAGGTCTATTTAGAATTGAGGGATTCTCAGGTCTATTTAATTTTGGAAAAGGAAAGGAAAGTGAAGTTGCCCAGTCATGTCCGACCCTTTGTGACCTCATGGACTGCAGCCTACCAGGCTCCTCTGTCCATGGGATCTTCCAGGCAAGAATACTGGAGTGGGTTTCCATTTCCTTCTCCAGAGGATCTTCCCGACCCAGGGATCGAACCCGGGTCTCCTACACTGCAGGCAGACACTTTACCGTCTGAGACACCAGGGAATCCAGGGTTATATCAGTCACCCTAAAGCAGGATGCAAGGGCTTCCCAGGTGGCGCTAGTGGTAAAGAATCTGCCTGCCAATTCAAGAGACATAAGAGATGCGAGTTCGATCCCTGGGTGGGGAAGATCCCCTGGAGGAGGGCATGGCAACCCACTCCAGTATTCTTGCCTGGGAAATACTATGGATAGAGGAGCCTGGCGGGCTAGAGTCCACAGGACCACGAAGAGTTGGACATAACTGAACATACACAAAGCAGGATGTCACCTCTGTTTCAAAATGTGTACTTCCTCGGACAGCAAGTCCCTGATTCTCACATGAGGGACCCCTCCATCTCCTCAGAGTGGAGCAAAG
Organism: Cervus elaphus; assembly: GCF_910594005.1. Classification (NCBI taxonomy): domain Eukaryota; kingdom Metazoa; phylum Chordata; class Mammalia; order Artiodactyla; family Cervidae; genus Cervus; species Cervus elaphus. Next base: position 13,477,341 of record NC_057844.1, read on the forward strand.
ATGACTAACATCCCAGAGCCCATGGGTGACTGCTCACACTTCCCACATTTCCATCAACTTCAGGTTTTCTTAATGATTCATGCCATTCCCTGTGCGCAATTCCTTGCAAACCTTCATGAATTGCTATTCAAATATTGCACCAGACAGGGTGAGGGGGGTAGTGCAATTAAGGGAAACATTTTATTCTTGCTCTTCTGAGACCCACGGTGCAAGGCAGAGGGGGCCATTGGATAGGCATTTTCGTCATCTACGTTTCCTCCGAGCCACTGATTGTGTTTGCATGTCTAGTGAACCGAGTGTTAAGAGAGAGCTCCAGAGGAGGGAAGGGGGAGCTTTAATGTAGATGGTCAGGAACGTTTCCTGTGGGAGGTGGCATGTGGTCGTGATCTTGAAGGACGTCTAGGACTGTGACTGGCAGGAAGACACCATTGAAAGAGTGATTCCGGCACAGCGGAGCTCAGGAGTGGGCCTTTCAGGGCTTGCCCTCAGGACCCCGTGTAAAGCCACAGGACTGCTTCTGTGCCCAGCATGGCACCTGTGAAGAGACGTGGGAGAAGGACTGGGAAGGCACATAGGAGTGACGCTGTTGAGGGATTTTACAAATGAGTGTTTTCCTCGTTATTCAAGTGACAGCAATAGAGAGAGTACTTCACATATACATTTCCGTCCGCCCTCAGCTTCTCAGTCATGTCCGATTCTTTGTGATCCCGTGGACTGTAGCCTGCCAGGCTCCTCCATCCATGGGATTCTCCAGGCAAGAATACTGGAGTGGGTTGCTGTTTCCTTCTCCAGGGGATCATCCTGACCAGGGATCGAACCTGGGTCTCTTGTGTCTCCCATGTTGGCAGGTGGATTCTTTACCACTGAGCCACCTGGGAAACACTCTGTATACATTAGACGTTATATAAATATTCAGCATCTTTTCAGGGTGAAGGCGGCTGTCACTCACCACTCCAGTGTCACTTCTGGTTTTGAACTTTCTGGAAGAAATGGAAAAAAATATGCACCAGTATCCTTGTACCTGCCTGGAAATTTTTGTCCCTGAAAATAATTTATTTAACTCTGTTCTGACTTTATAAATGCTTTGATGCCTTTTATTTTTGTTCTGTGCTCGTAGCCTGTGTGTTTTGGGTTTAAGAATGCAGGCTTGGGGGCCAGTCTGCCTGGGTTTAGATCGTGGCTCTGTTGCATCCCAGAGGTGTGATGAAGACCAGATTACCTAGCTCCCGGGTTTCTTACTTTCTTTATCTGTAGAATGGAGATAATAATAGTATGTACCTTTTAGGGTTATTGTGAGGATTAAATAAAACTATGCATGTAAAAGCCCTTACTGCCTGGCACAGGGTAAAAGATAAATTTCCACTATCATTATGATGCTTTTGAAAACAAAATGAATTATTCATATTGGTGTCAAAAGAACTGAAAGAGCAATATGTACCCAGGATAAAGCAACAGCCAGAACACTCTGTAAGTACCAGAGGGTAACTAGTCAATGAAACTCACACCCTGAGCCTCCCAATGCCTGCCCCACACCACCTCCAGCAAGCCTGAGACAGTGCCTGGTACATTTCTAAGTATCCTTGCAGAATCAGCCTGAATTTCTGCAGCACATATATGTATCTGCTCCCCTCTCTCTGAATCTGAAGCAAATGTGTGTAAGTGTATGTGTGTGTGGATACACACACACACAGATCCCATATATGCATATATGTCTTGTTTTGCACTTTATATTTTCAGAATATAACACATCTTAGTGATCATTCTGTATCTGCAATGTGGACCCACAAAATTCTTTTAATGATAACACAGTATTTCATTTCACATATATTTATAGATCCAGTCCCTTATAAATGGAATAATAAGATTACCTCCAATCCTTGTGTTGCAAACAACTTTCCAAAGGTCATCTTAAAAAATAATTTTATTTCTTTTGGCTGTGCTGGGTCTTAATTAAAAATTTCCTCAATCTTTCAAGTTTTATGGAATGAACGTGTTATTTCACAATGGAAAAGGGGAATAATAAGACTTTTTAAAAATAACAAATAACAATAACAGTCCAGTAGACTGCTCGAGAAAGGCACACAGACAATTGTATGAAAAAAAGGACAAATTGTGGAAAGGGCCACAGAAGAATTAAGAAAGCATAGCATAGGGTTTCTAAAACCCTAGAAACTCCAGTCAACCCCGGGGTAAGTTGTACCACTATCACAATAAATATTAATATTTGGGAATGTTAAGTCATTGAAAAAAAAATGCTTAGCGAAAGCATAATGAATTGGCTCAAGTGAGCTAGTGAGGAAGTTTGTAGTACATGTTAAAATAATCTTCATCAAGATGATTTTTGAAGTGTTGTCATTTAAGGGGAAACCAGCTGCTATTTGGAAAATACACTTGTATAGACAGCCTCATTGTTTAACAACACTGGGTAAACGGCCTTACTGTTTCTGGTCTTCTTAAACGTCTACTTTTAAAAACGTTATCTTCAGACAGATCTGTGTGTTCTTTACTTGGTTAACTGTCTTTGATTATACTATCCCCTCCTTGTTCAAATTGTTTAAGAAAGCATCACAGGAAGAATCAGAAAAATGACCCACAGGTCTAATTCCTTTCCATAGAATTCAAGGGACTTTCCAAATAATTTATTTGAATTTCACTTGGAATTGCAGTTCAGAAAGCGGCTGATAGAAGCTTATGTTTTCACAATCTATAAAGATAGGATTTACAAAGTGTATGACTTAGGTTTGACTTTCAGGAAACTAATTTATTTATTCTTTAACTAGAGGAAAACTGCTCTACAGTGTTGCCTTGGTTTCTGCTGTACAACAGTGCAAATCAGTCATAATTGCATATATATTATATATATACATATGTAAGCCCCCTCCCTGTGAAGCCCCCCTCCCCTCCCCTCCCCCAGCCCTCTAGGTCATCACAGAGCCCCCCGCTCTGCTCCCCGTGTTGTATACAGCAGCTTCCCACTAGCTATCTATTTTACACATGATGGTGTGTATATGTCAATGCTACTTTCTCAGTTTGTCCCACCCTCTTCTTCCCCCACTGTGTCCACAATATACAATGGAATAGTACTCAGCCATAAAAGGAACGAATTCCAGTTAGTTGTAGTGAGGTGGATGAACCTAGAGCCTACTATACAGAGTGAAGTAAGTCAGAAAGAGAAAAGCAAATATCGTATATTAACGCTTATGTACGGAATCTAGAAAGATGGTACTGATGATCTTATTTGCAGGGAAGGAATGGAGACATAGACATAGAGGATGGAAGCTAACCTCTTAGGGGTCATCAAGTTTTGTTACAGGTGTATGTTCACAAGCAAATGGTACGTGGTCTGACGTTACTGATCTACACAATCTTCCTGTTAACTTCCAAGGGCTTTACTTGACAGCAATCTATTAGTCTGCTTGAAATGATAGATTTTATTTTGTTTTTGAAGAGTCGGATTTTTCTTCCTAACCCTCTGTCATTCTTTAAATGGGTCTGGATTATTGAAGTTAATATTTTATTTCACTTAACTAACACCTTATACAATTTTGATAATTACTGTGTTGAAGAGTCTTGAAATTGTGGAGCTTGCATTTCAATATTTTTTTAAAATGTAGAGATTTGGTTGCCATGGTTCCTACTTTGATCTAGACACAGTGAGTAGACATTTCTCCTTATTCACAATCTGTTCTTATCCCCAGTGTTAATGAAAGTTCTGGTGGATCTCCCCCAGCCTGTTGTTTTCCCCTGTTTTTCTACTATAGGATATACAGTTATTCAAAAGGAGAAACCACTGTTGTTCTCTCATAGACAAAAGATGGTATCTTTCTTATAATTTTCCAGTGAATGCCCACCAATTCCCCCAGGCTCAGGCCCTCATGATTCCAGTGGCCCCTTTCAGATGAGGGCAACCGACAGGCCGGCCCATCTGAGCACCTAGCAGAGCCTTCTGTGTTAGATGACCACATTCCTGACATAAAGAACTTTGCACTGGACCTGGGACTCCAGGATTTTTTTTCCAGCTCTTGAGCTTGGCATGTTACTCTCTCGTCTTCAATGCTGCCATCTTTGGTATACAAGGGTGTTAATTTTAAAAGGTCTTTTCTGGCTCTCAAATCCCATGATTCTAGTGAAAGCAAAAGAAAACCATAGTTTAATTTCAGATGTGTTATTAAATGATTGATCGATTTAGCTTTTGGCTGCTCTGGGTCTTTGTTGTTGCAGGAGGGCTTTCTCTAGTTGCAGAGTGGGGCCTACTCTCTAGTTGCAGTGCACAGGCTTCTCATTGCAGTGGCCTCTCTTGTTGCAGAACATGGGCTCTAGAGCTCCGGCAGTTGTGGTTCTTGGGCTTAGTTGCCCTGAGGCATGTGGAATATTCCCACACCAGGGATCAAACACCTGTCCCCTGCATTGGCAGGTGGATTCTTCACCACTGGGCCACCAGGGAAGCCCAAATATGTATTTTTAAGCCTGATTCTCATTTGCTGACACTTTCCAGGTCTTTTTTCTCTTCCTATGTTCCAGACCTCACCATTCCTCCCACTGTGTCCCCACAGTGCTTTGTCCTTAAGGCTCCACATTGGACAGTTTATTGTGTGATTTTTATAATTATCTGTTTATAGTATCTGTCTCATCTATGGTACCATGACCCCCTAGAGGGCAGAAACTGTCTCTCCCTCACCTTTATATCTCTAGCTTCACACTCAGAATCTATCATATCAGGCCCCTGGAATGACTGCTGAACAGCCATCCATCTCTAGGAATAAAAAGCAACAACTCTGAGATCCTGAGAGTCTTTTTTCTTATGAGAGCACCTGACTGGCAGTCAAGAGACCCTGGTTCAGCAACTGACCAGCTCTGGGCCCTGAATGCCTCGCTTAACCTATAGTTTGCCAAAAATCACTGGGTTGTGCTAAGGGTCAGATGGGCTTCCTAGGTGGCACTAGTGGTAAAGAACCCACCTGCCAATGCAGGAGACATAAGAGATGCAGTTTCGATCCCTGACTTGGGAAGATCCCCTGGAGGAGGGCATGGCAACCCACTCCAGTAGTCTTGCCTGGAGAATTTCAAGGACGGAGGAGCCTGGTGGGCTACAGTCCACAGGGTCACAAAGAGTTGGACACGACTGAAGTAATTTAGCACACACACAAAGGTCAGATAATATAACACACCAGAAAATACCTTGAGGAATAAAGTGGTGTTACTAAACTCACCATTACCATCCCCATTTTATGGGCGAGGAAACCAAGACTCAGAGGTAACTGGTTTGATTCACAACAGTTAGCAAGTGGATGGACTGGGATTCAAAGCTCTTTCCACTGTACCACACACACTGCCTCCTACTTTGCAGTGCATATTTGTTAAAGTAATACATCAACATTTAGTGAATACATGCCATGTGCAAGGTTCTACGTGTGTGTATGTTATTGGTGGTGAGGAGAGGTTGTAAAAATATAGCACTCAGATGCTGTAGTCACATCCAATGGGTAGTCTTTACTCCTCATCCTATTTATTCTCTCATCAATATTTGACCCTGTTGGCCACTTTCTCCTTGAAATACACTCTTCCTTGGCCTTTCTAATACAGTTCTCTCTCTGTGACTATTCCTTTTCCATTTTTTAAAAAAATATTTTTTGATTTGGGTCACTTTTAAAGTCTTTATTGAATTAGTTACAGTATTACCTCTATTTTACGTTTTGGTTCTTTGGTCACAAGGCCAGGGACCTCAGTTCCCTGACCAGTAATCAAACCTGCACCCCCTGCATGGAGGGTTTAATCTTAACCTCTGGACTGCCAGGGAGGTCCCCCTTTTCAATTTTTTAAAAAGACTTTCCCCAATAATAAGTGATGTTGAGCATCTTTTCATGTGTTTGTTAGCCATCTGTATGTCTTCTTTGGAGAAATGTCTGTTTAGATCTTTGGCCCATTTTTTGATTGGGTCATTTATTTTTCTGGAATTGAGCTGCAGGAGTTGCTTGTATATTTTTGAGATTAATCCTTTGTCTGTTTCTTCATTTGCTATTATTTTCTCCCATTCTGAAGGCTGTCTTTTCACCTTGCTTATTGTTTCCTTTGTTGTGCAAAAGCTTTTAAGTTTAATTAGGTCCCATTTGTTTATTTTTGCTTTTATTTCCAATATTCTGGGACGTGGGTCATAGAGGATCTTGCTGTGATTTATGTCGGAGAGTGTTTTGCCTAAGTTCTCCTCTAGGAGTTTTCTAGTTTTTGGTCTTACATTTAGATCTTTAATCCATTTTGAGTTTATTTTTGTGTATGATGTTAGAAAGTGTTCTAGTTTCATTCTTTTACAAGTGGTTGACTAGTTTTCCCAGCACCACTAGTTAAAGAGGTTGTCTTTTTTCCATTGTATATTCTTGCCTCCTTTGTCGAAGATAAGTTGTCCATAGGTACGTGGATTTATCTCTGGGCTTTCTATTCTGTTCCATTGATCTATAGTTCTGTCTTTGTGCCAGTACCATACTGTCTTGATGACTGTGGCTTTGTAGTAGAGTCTGAAGTCAGGCAGGTTGATTCCTCCAGTTCCATTCTTCTTTCTCAAGATTACTTTGGCTATTCGAGGTTTTTTGTATTTCCATACAAATTGTGAAATTATTTGTTCTAGTTCTGTGAAGAATACTGTTGGTAGCTTGATAGGGATAACCCTATATGCAAAACAGAAAAGAGACACAGATGTACAGAATAGACTTTTAGACTCTGTGGGAGAAGGCGAGGGTGGGATGTTCTGAGAGAATAGCATTGAAACAAGTGTACTATCAAGGGTGAAACAGATCACCAGCCCAGGTTGGATGCATGAGACAAGTGCTCAGGGCTGGTGCATTGGGAAGACCCAGAGGGATGGGATGGAGAGGGAGGCCGGATGGGGGATCGGGAAGGAGAACACATGTAAATCTATGGCTGAGTCATGTCAATGTATGTCAAAAACCACTACAATATAAAATTTAAAAAAAAAAAGACTTTCCCCTTTCTACCGAGCCATCAAGTATTGGTATTTCTTAAGGTGTGGTCCTAGACACTCTCCTCTTTTCATTCCTTCTTTCTTCCAATACATTACCATCTGAAACAAAGGCTTCTGGGGCTATTTCTATACTGATGAGTTTTAAATTCATATCTCTGGGCCTCAGGCCAGTATGTCTACTAGACATCTCCAGGGCACTACAAATATAGGTCCAAAACTAAATTCAACCTGTCTGCCCTTCTCCCAATACCCCTTCCTGATCTTCTTCCAATTTTTCTGAATGACATCATCAATGAAAGCCAAAAATCCAGGATTCATCCTTTGGACTGCTCTCTCCTTCCCTCTTCCTCTGGGTGCAGCTCATTGCCAATTCCTATCAGTGTCTCCACTAATTAGTTCTCAGCTCTGTCTCACTTCTCCAATTCCACGGTCCCACTGCAGTCCAGGCCAGCCCCACCTCTCAGCAAGACTGCCGCATTAGCATCCTGACTTGGTCTTCCGCCATCCTCGTGGGCCCTCCTCCTCAAGTCCTTTTTCTACACACAGAGTGATGTTATTATTATTTTTTTATTTTAGTGATTTAATTTTATTTAATATTTATTTTCATTTATTTGGTTGTACCGGGTCTTAGCTGCAGCATGGGGGATCTTAGCTGTGGCACGTGAGGTTTAGTTCCCCAAGTAGGGATTGAACCCATGTCCCCTGTAGTAGAAGTACAGCATCTTAAATGTGGGGCCACCAGGAAAGTCCCAGAGTGATGCTTTTAAAAATGCAAATATACTCCTTTCCCTCATCCTTAATGGATTTACATTTATCTTAGGAAAAAGACGGGATCTTTCTCACGGCATGGGTTCTCAATGGTCTGGTTCTTGCCCACTCTTCTGGCCTAATCTCATTCACCCTTCCTCTCTCTTTACACTTCAGTATCACTGGTCTTGCACTTCTAAGGACTCACTTTCTCCAATCCACAAGTGGGTCCTAGTGCAGGCTGTTTCTTCTGCTTAAAATGCTCATTCTACCTCTATCTACCCTGTGGCAGGTTGAATAATGTCCCCCAAAGATATTCCAGGTTCAAATCTCTGAAATCCATTAATGCTACCTTACATGGTAACAGCGGCTTTGCAAATATGGTTAAAGATTCTGAAATTTGGAGATTATCCGAAATGAGCCCTACATGGAATCGCCAGAATGAGACAGAAAGAGATTTGACATAGAAGGCAGAAGGCAATGTGATGATGGAAGCAGGAAGGCATTTGAAGAGGTTGTGATTGGGCTTTGAAGACAGAGGGAGATGTCCTGGCCAAAGAATATAGCATTAGAAGCTGGAAAAGGCAAAACAACAAATTCTTCTCTGTTGCCTCCTGAGGAAACACGGCCCTTGTGCACCTTGTGTCTGCCCAGTGAGACACCTTTTGGACTTAGGCCTCCAGACTGTAATCTAAGAAGGTTCCAAGAAGGTACTGAGTTTATAGTAATTTGTACAACAGCAGTAGTAAACTAGTACAATAGCTTCCTGTTCAAACAAATGCTTTGAAACAGTGGAGCCACAGACATAGAGAACCGACCTGTGGGCGCAGATGGGAAGGAGAGAGTGGGATGAGTTGAGAGAGTAGCGTGAAAACATACACATTACCATATATAAAATTAGATAGCCGGTGGAAATTTACTGTTTGATGCGGGGAGCTCAAATCCGGTGCTCTGTGATAACCCAGAGGGGTGGGATGGGGTGAGAAGTGGGAGAGAGGTTCAAGAGGGAGGGGACATATGTATGCCTATGGCTGATTCTTGTTGATATGTGGCAGGAACCACAATATTGTAAAGCAATCATCCTCCGATTAAAAATAAATAAATACATTTTAAAAAAAGAAAGAGGAAAAAAAATGCTTTGAACCCCCCAGGGTAAAAGAAGAGAGGCCAGGCCAGGGGGTTGGAGCTGCACTGTCCAATATGGAAGCCAGAGCTCCAGGTGGTTACTGAGCACTTGAAAGTTACACTGAGTTAGTGCAACTGAGGAGGAGCGAGGAAAGATTTAGGTCATTTTCCTAAAAGCAATGCAAATCCAAAGGAGGTGAGGGAGAGGAATGCATTTGAATTTGATGGAACTGCCAGCTGAACTTAACCCTCCCTTGCCCCTGTCTACAGTAGTGGGCACATGACCCAGGCCTGGCCAATTGCGGTAGATTCTCCCCAAGGCCATGGTAGCTGGCCTGATGGTCTCATACCCAGGCCAGAGCAATCAGGAGTGCCTCTAGGGATTTTATATGAATGCAGAGAGGGCAAGCTCTCTTTTTCCCTCAGAGCTGCAGAGCTGGGATTATGTAAAACTGGAACTATCTCTGACCCCAAGCTCCCCTTATCCTTCTGCCTAGGGAAGTGCCTGATAGGAGGAATAATGAAGTTGATACACAGAGAGAAGCTGAGTTCAGATTGGCGGGGGTGGGGGGTACAGAGAGGATGATCTGATTACATTTCTGGAGTCCCTGGGGTTCTTAAGGTCACTCTGGTCCTTGCAATTACAAGGGAAAGGATCACACAAAGCTGGGATCGTAGGAGGCCACCTTTGCCACTGTGTGGAGGGAGCTTGCCAAAAATGACTCCAAGAGGGAAGGAGGCAGAGATGAGAAACTGTGGAAAAGAGTAGGCGTCCTGAAGAAGACCTTGTGAACTTCTGGGATCCAATGAGTCTGATGCTAGCATGACCTCCTAGCTGTCTTCATCATGGGAGCAAATAAGTTCCCCTTTTTTTCCTAAGTATTTTGAGTTAGGGTTCTTTTGCTTGACCAATCCATTTTTATTCATACGGCTAGCTAGCCAAGTGACTGTGCATTATTTGAAATAAGACGTTTAAATATTTATATTTGCACCATGCAAAGAAAAAGAAACTATTCAGAGATTCTCAAAAGAAGATTAGGCAATAGAAGCAATTATCTATTTTACAACAGCCTTGTAAACAGCGGTGATAAATTCAGGCCCCAGTCAATCAGTGACCTCCCTGCTAAGTTCCATTCCATTCCACACACTCTCCTCCGGCTCACCAGTCCTAGGGTGAGCTGTGATGCCAAAGGAGACATAGGGTCTGTGATCTCAACGCTTTTATTATCCTCTGTCTCTATCCTGTTGATGATGATTTCAAAAGTATTAAAGTATAAGATCTGCAAGGTAAGGGGTTTTGATCTCTTTTGGCCCCTGTTGTATCATCAGTACCTAGAATAGTGCCAGGCTGATAATAAGTGCTCAAAAAATGTTTTTGAATCGAATGAATGAATGTTGGCAACAGCTACTTTGCATCCATCGTGTTAGGGTCCAACATCAGGAGATGCAAGGGAACTGAAAAAGTCAGGAATGGTTCTTGACCCTTGCAGAGGGTACAGATTAATTTTGACTCTAATTTTTGTTTATTATTATTAATTTTTTCTTCTTGCCCTGCTCCCACCCTGCCCTGTGCCCCCCAATTCTTTCTTTCTCAATCTATTTTAAGCCATAGCCTGAAAATCATTGAGTTTGTTCCCTTATAATTTTCAAAATGCTCTTCCAAAGAGCACCCACGTTCTTAGAAATTCTCACCTCATGTCATCTGGTTCAGATATTTCCTTAGATGCTAAAGTGGGTGTGGATCAAATGCTTGGGAATTACAGACTCCCTGGAAGCCCCTAGGAGATACAATCGTTTGTTTTTAAGCTTAGAAAACAGACACGGCCAGGAAGGATGATTTAATGCCACATCTGGGGTGAAAAGATGGCAGTGCATTCTGTGTTACTTGTGAGCAAACATAACCCATTCAAGTAAGCCACTGGAAATTGTGAATAAAATTACCATAGTGACTTCGTGATGGTGGTTTTCTGAATGCCACCAGTCAGTCCACAATGGGAGATCTGCCAGAGTCCCCTCCGCTTCTGAACTGGTCTTGAGTCATGGCCAACCTACTGTCACTCCCTGACCTGAATGCATTGTTTTTGGTAATCCACGTGGACCCTGGAGGCTGGGCTGCGGGTACCCAGTGCGCACTCGCAGATCAAAAGCTGAGTTCTCAGCATCAGCACGTCCCGCACCGGGAATTCTGCCCATAAGGTCAGGGCAGGGTTACAGCAGATGCTTGCTGCACCCTGACACAGTGCCCGAAGGAAGTAATCTATAAACCCATCGAGGCCGTCAGTCTCCCAGGGTCCTCACAGCAAGGGAGTGTGCACAGGGGCTTTAGCACCAGGAGCTGGGCGCCGTACACTTCTGTTTGCTTAAGGAGTCGTTATTCGCCAGAAAGGAATTATGACGTCGGTCTGGTCTTTGTGGATTTCCTGATTCATTGTTTATAAAGGAGACAGACTCGTAATGAGCTAAGGTATCTAATGAGGTATCTGGTTCAATCTATATCATAGGATCATCATTTTTCATTTTCCACGGCCTGAAAAATTCAATGTATTCTCCTCTTTGACATCGTGGAAATCAATTCCACGGAAGAGAGGAACGAGGGGCGTGTTTTCCGTCTTTCTTCCCTTCTAGCTACAGGGAGGGGCTGCGAACAATGAAAGGCAGAAGACAGCTGGGAGAATCCTGACGATTTTCAGATTCTGTCTTTCATAACAAAGCTGCAGTTTAGGCACCCTCTGCCATCCGTCAGGGCCCAGTGTCCCGGAGTCGGGAGTGTTTCTGAGGCTGAGCGCCCTTCAGCTCTCTGAACCACCCGCACGGGAGATCTGAGATCTGCGTGGCTCCTTTTCTCAGCTGAGAAGCGAGGATCTGAGGGCTGAGTCCCTATCTGCGTTCAAGGGGCAGCATAGTGTCTGTGAGGCGCTTGGGCCTTTCAAGGCAGGTGCTGTAATAACGTGAGATAAAAAGTTTCCGGAGATGAAACGCTGGTCAGGAGGCCCTTTGAGGGCTGATAACACTGTGCAACTGCTTCCCTCCGCCCCCCACCCACCCCCGCCCCGCAGCCCCCCTCTTTTGTTAAGCCCTTGGCATTGGGTTGGCTGTAATGTAAGGACTTGATGGGGGGAAATGTCCTGTGTTGTAACGCCTCTTGCCTGGCTCCCCCTCTAGGGAAAGAGGCGAGAAGACAGGAGGGGAGTCAGGAGGCTGGAGGGGGCGGTGAGGGAGGGTTCTGGTGCAGATCTCTTCCCAGCAGCGCTGGAGGAGGGCAGAGCCGCTGAGATGGCCCCACGCGCCTCACACTCACTCTTTCCAGGACGTCTCCGGGCCTCTGTAGCTGCGGTTCCCTCTTATCTCCTCCCCAGCTGGGAAGGAGGTGAGGCTTCCACTGATGCTGGCCGCTGGTGGCCAGCCAGACCCCCCTGGAACTTGGTGACGGCCCTGCTCCTGTACATGGTGGTCGTCTCCACCATTCATTACGTGTGTCTCCCAACAGATGGAGCTCCTTCTGAGGGCAGGAGCTGGGCTTCTTGCATGGTTCCCCCACTTCTCTGATTCTGAATTCCAAGAGAATCTGCTGGCATGGAACCTGCTCGATAACAAGAACTGAAATAAAAGGGACTTTGACAAACTAGGGCTTCAACTCTTCTCCAAAACACACACCTACATATATATGTGTGCCTGCTCAGTCGCTTCAGCCGTGTCCGACTCTTTGTGACCCTATGGACTGTAGCCCTCCAGGCTCCTCTGTCCATGAGGATTCTCCAGGCAGGAATACTGGAGTGGGTTGCCATGCCCTCCTCCAGGGGATCCTCCCAACCCAGGGATCAAACCTGTGTCTCTTATACTTCCTGCATTGGCAGGCAGGTTCTTTACCACCAGCACCACGGGGAAAGCCCATTTATATGTAACTGAATCAGTTTTCTGTACACCTTAAACTAACACAATATTGTAAATTCCTGTCCTTCCATAAAAAAATAAAAAGACTGATACTACAAGAAGTACAAGTCCAGGGGAGCGGTGATACTCCAGAACCTGAAGGGCCTGGCACAGCCGTGCCACCAGGATGGAGCTGAAATATGACAAGTTTGAACCTCTGTTGTTCAGCCACTAAGTCGTGTCTGACTCTTTGTGACCCCGTGAACTGAAGCATGCCAGGCCTCTCTGTCCTTCACCATCTCCCAGAGCTTTCTCAAACCCATGTCCATTGAGTTGGTGACGCCATCCAACCACCTCATGCTCTGTCACTGCCTTTTCCTCCTGCCCTCATTCTTTCCCAGCATCAGAGTCTTTTCCAGTGAGTCAGCTCTTTGAATCAGGTGGCCAAAGTATAGGAGCTTTTGAATCTTGAAGCTGGTTAATTTCACAAACAGCCCACATCCTGTTAATCTACACATCTGTTTTCTAAATGTTATCTGTAAGATATATTTCTTCATAGGGAGAGATCTCATCTCATTTCTATTTATAAACTCTGTGCTTCCAAACACCCCTACTAATGTAATACTCTGCACAAAAGAGGTGTTTGTATAACCTGAGATTCCTCAGCCTGCTTCTATGATATGGTTGTGGTCAGCAGAATAATGACTCCTAAATAAGTTCACATCCTAATTCCTGAAATCTGTGTTGCTTTTATATGACGATGGGACTTTCCAGATGTGATTGAGTTAAGGATCTTGAGAGGAAGAGCTTATCCTGGATTATCTGGGAGGCTGGTACATAGGAGGGACACAGGAGGAATCAGAGGAGAGGGCGCTGTGACCTTGGAAGCAGGGGTCAGAGTGATGTACTTTGAAGACAGATGAAAAGATCACACGTCAAGGAATTCAGGTGGCCATGAGAAGCTGAAAAAGACAAGGAAGTGTATTCTCCCCTGGATCTTCCAGAAGAAGCCAGCCCTGCCAACATTTTGACCTCAGCCTTGTGAATCTCATTTTGGATTTCTGACCTCCAGACATATAAGATAATGCATTTCTTTTTTTTTTTTTTTTCATTTATTTTTACTAGTTGGAGACTAATTACTTTACAATATTGTAGTGGGTTTTGTCATACATTGACATGAATCAGCCATGGATTTACATGTATTCCCCATCCCGATCCCCCCTCCCACCTCCCTCTCTACCCGATCCCTCTGGTTCTTCCCAGTGCACCAGGCCCGAGCACTTGTCTCATGCATCCAACCTGGGCTGGTGATCTGTTTCACAATAGATAATATACATGTTTCAATGCTGTTCTCTCCAAACATCCCACCCTCGCCTTCTCCCACAGAGTCCAAAAGTCTGTTCTGTACATCTGTGTCTCTTTATCTGTTTTGCATATAGGGTTATCATTACCATCTTTCTAAGTCCCATATATATGTGTTAGTACGCTGTAATGTTCTTTATCTTTCTGGCTTACTTCACTCTGTATAATGGGCTCCAGTTTCATCCATCTCATTAGAACTAATTCAAATGAATTCTTTTTAATTGCTGAGTAATATTCCATGGTGTATATGTACCACAGCTTCCTTATCCACTCATCTGCTGATGGGCATCTAGGTTGCTTCCATGTCCTGGCTATTATAAACAGTGCTGCGATGAACATTGGGGTGCACGTAAGACAATGCATTTCTATTGTTTTACGCCACAAAGTTTGTGGGAATTTGTTACAGCATCAGTAGGGAACTCTGCAGTGGCAGGGCTGGTACCAGGGGTCTGGGGTGACCACAGGGCAGGGTAAGAGTCCTGCTGGATGGAGGAGGCAAGAAACAGGTATAGACAACCTGCTGATGTCCAGTCCTCTCCCTACAGGTCTTGGGTTGAGGAGGTGATGTCGTTCCAGCTTTGTCCATCCCTAGGGATTTAAATGCAAAATTCTGGCTACAGTGGTTGCTTGATGATGGAGTAGCAAATGGGAGCAAGCAACAATGCTTCTGTGATGCCTGGGGCTGTCTACATGAAGCTCGTCCTCACCCCTGAAAATCACCCACAGTGACACAAACTAGGGCTTGGACTCTTCTCCAAAACACATGCCCAGAAAAAGAATCTATTGGTCCCAAAGGAAATGAACCTGAAAGTTACTGCCTAAAAGATGAGTCAGATGGCATAGGCCATATAGTGACAGAGACCCAACTGACCCAACTGTCCCTGATATACAGCACATGATTGAATGCATGGCACATCATATATATATTGGATGTGCTCAGTCACTCAATCATGTCTGACTCTTTGCAACCTCGTGGACTGTAGCCCGCCAGGCTCCTCTATCCATGTGATTTCCCAGGCAAAAATACTGGAGAGGGTTGGCATTTCTTACCCCAGGGGATCTTCCCCACCCAGGGATCGAACCCTCATCTTGTGCATTGGCAGGCAGATTCTTTACCACTAGTGCCGCTTGGGAAGCCATATATATATGATAAGGTACAGTATTAGAACTATAAGATAAGACCAACTGAGAAGTAAAAAAAAAAATTAGAAGCATGTATGAAAAATTTAATAGTTGAATCAGTAACACAGAGAAGGGATAAATACTTGGAAGAGTACATCTGAGACCAAGCTTATGATTTAGGATATAAGATTGAGGGACTTTGCCAGAAGGAAACTGGAGAGGAAATTTAAGAGAAAAGTCAAATCCAAGGGCACCAAAGACCGAAGTAGAAATGCCATTATTCATCTGATAGGAATCATCAGAAAGAGAAAAATATAAAAAAAGAAATCTATGTAGAAATCATGGAGACTAACTTCCCAGAATTACAGATAAAAGATTAAAAGACCCATTAGCAAGATAAAGAGAACCTCACACATAAACATTTTAAAAGAGGGACACAGGCAGAGACTGAGAAAGAAAATGGAACATTTATTAAGCCATAAAGGAAATTGCCATAAGAACCAAAAATTAGTATCATATAGACTACATTCTAAAACTATAAAACAATATGGGCCCATTTCACTGTTGAATGTAGATGCGTAATTCTTAAAATGTTAGCTGAATCCAACAATGGTTTTGTAAATCAATGATGATCAAGTGAGGTAGATCCACAAACACAAGCATGTTAGATGGAGCATCATAGATCTATCTTAAAGGTACGAAGATGAGTAAAGTGAGAAACAGGGTGAGACACACATGAAATACCTTTAACATGAAGTAAAAGCACGTGCACACAAAACACCGATACATGAATCTCGAGAACGGGTTTCCCAGCTGGCACGGTGGTAAAGAATCCACCTGCCAATGCAGGAGATGCAAGAGACGTAGGTTCGATCCCTGGGTCGGGAAGATCCCCTGGAATTGGGAATGGCAGCCCACTCCAGTATTCTTGCCTGGAGAACTCCATGGATAGAGGAGCCTGGTGGGTTACAGTCCATGGAGTCACAAAGAGTCAGACACGACTGAGCACATACACGCATACGAAGAAAAGATGCACGGTGAACAAATCAGAGTGGTTGCCCTTGGGCAGGGTGAGGGAAACTGGAATGGGGGTTGAGGATAAAAAAATCAGTACTGATAAAAAGTTAGGGAAAATCTGAGTTCAGCATGGCAGAGCTCAGTTATTCCTTCTGTCTCCTTCTAAGGTTGGTTTTCAAAATGGCCATGGTAATTTGCACCTCTTCTTTTTTAAAAAATTAATTTATTTATTTTAATTGGAAGCTAATTACTTTACAATATTGTAGTGGTTTTTGCCATACATTGACATGAATCAGCCACGGGTGTACATGTGTCCCCCATCCTGAACCCCGCTCCCACCTCCCTCCCCATCCCATCCCTCAGGGTCATCCGAGTGCACCAGCCCTGAGTGCCCTGTCTCATGTATCGAACCTGGACTGGCGATCTGTTTCACATATGGTAATATACATGTTTCAATGCTATTCTCTCAGATCATCCCACCCTCGCCTTCTCCCACAGAGTCCAAAAGACTGTTCTTTACATCTGTGTCTCTTTTGCTGTCTCACATATAGGGTCATCCTTACCATCTTTCTAAATTCCATATACATGCTTTAGTATACTGTATTGGTGTTTTTCTCTCTGACTTACTTCACTCTGTATAATGGGCTTCAGTTTCATCCACCTCATTAGAACTGATTCAAATACATTCTTTTTAATAGCTGAGTAATATTCCATTGTGTATATGTACCACAGCTTTCTTATCCATTCACCTGCCGATGGACATCTAGGTAGCTTCCATGTCCTGGCTATTGTAAACAGTGCTGCGATGAATGTTGGGTGGGGTACATGTGTCTCTTTCAGTTCTGGTTTCCTCAGTGTGTATGCCCAGCAGTGGGATTGCTGGGTTGTATGGCAGTTCTATTTCCAGTTTTTTAAGGAATCTCCATTCTGTTCTCCATAATGGCTGTACTAGTTTGCATTCCCACCAACAGTGTAAGAGGGTTCCCTTTTCTCCACACCCTCTCCAGCATTTATTATTTGTAGACTTGGAAGCCATTCTGACTGGCGTGAGATGGTACCTCATTGTGGTTTTGATCTGCATTTCTCTGATAATGAGAATTTGCACCTTTTCTTATTTTTAATTTCTTGCTGTTGGCCACATCCTGCAGTGTGTGGGATCTCAGTTCTTTGACCAGGGATCGAACCTGGGCCATGGCAGTGGAAGTCCAGAATCCTAACCACTAGGCAACCTGGGAAGTTCCCACAACTCTTCTTATTAAGAGATGAACTCTAACTTCCCCATCCTTTGTATTTCTTCTTTGACCAAATTTCTTTAAGGAAGAATTTCTATGTCTCAAGAGACCATGGACCTTCCACTATTCCTGCTGGGGACCCTGAAAACACAAAGCAGTCCTCCTGGGTAGCTGTTGAAGAACCATGGGGAGAGATGCCCCAGTGGTCCCCCACTGGCCTAACAAGGCTAGCCCCAACCAGCCAGCCTCCATCAACTCACCAGCTTATGTTCTGAGAGGATCATCCTGGCTGCTGAGTTGAGAAAAATTGCTGGGGGGCAAAGGTTTCTGCCCACTTGACCCTGAACTTTTCCTGCAGTCATTATCAGACCACCTTTGATCCCCATGCCCTGGAATTTTCTTTATCACTTTGCCGAAAGCTCTCCCTTTTGTTTCTCCCAAGTGTGTGGTGAATAAATGTTGAGTTAATGAATGAATGAAGGGCTAATCTCTCTCTTGGGACCTGACCTTGCACTTCACAGTGGGGATGAGCCCCATGTTTTGAAAGAAGGGAGCGGTGACATTTTACCCAGAGAAGCATAGATAGGGACATCTGAGTTATGACTGTGTTAGCTGCTGGGGAGTCAAAGATGCAATCACTGGCATTGAGCAACTCATCACCTGCTAGAGGGGACAGATACGTATACTCATTGGTACCAGGTAGGGAGTGCTATAAACAGGTACATGGAGGGAATTCCCCGGTGATCCAGTTGTTAAAAGTCTGCGCTTTAACTGCAGTGGACATGGGCTTGATCCCTGTGCAGAAGTAAGATCCTGCATGCCGTGTGGCCAACATGTGTCCAGAACCTCTCTAACAGGCAGATGGAATATGAACTTGTGGAATATGAACAGGTTTTCTGGAATATGAAGGAGACCCTGTATTCCTCAGATATCTGTGTCTACTGGACCATACACATGCTATCACGTCAGATAATGTGCCCTGAAAGCTTGCTACTCTTTATTTCCTTGTGTGTTAGACTTCTATATTTGACTGCATGCTGCCTAGGCACTGCAAGCTACTCATGCAATTGTGTCCGACTCTTTGCCACCCCATGGACTATAGCTCGCCAAACTCCTCTGTCCATGGGATTCTCCAGGCAAGAATACTAGAGTGGGTTGCCATTCCCTTCTCCAGGAGATCCTCCCGACCCAGGGATCGAACCTGGGTCTCCCACATTTCAGCAGATTCTTTACCATCTCCAGAAGCTCCGTGGAGCCTCAGAATTTCTCTCTTCTCCTTTATTCTGGTTCACAGCACCATCAACCATCAACTTACCAAAGTCAGAAGCTGTAGAGTTCTCTTTGACTGGTCCTTCCCTCTCACCTCAACACACCATTAAGTTGTGTTGATTCTCTTCTCCTGAACTGTTCCTTCCTCCTCATCCCTAAAACGGCTGGCCAACTTAATTCCGATGCCTCTCTCCTGGGCTTCTGACAGACTCTAATTGTCCCACCTACAATCTCCCTTCCATCTAATCTTTCCATGCAGTGGTCAAAGGCATTTTTCAAAAATGCAGATCGGATGCTAAGTTATCTTAGATAAGCCCATGATGAAGTCTCCAAATTACCTCTCTGCTCACCCCTCAGTATTACACTCAGCCACACTAAAGTCCCCCAGTACTAGACACCTCTGTGCCTCTCCACACATGACCTTCCTCTTTCTCTCTTTGTCCTTCTGGAAGATTCCTACTCACTCTTTTGGAGCCTGTTCATGTATTATTTAGGCTTCCCAGGTGGTGCTAGTGGTAAAGAACCTACCTGCCAATGAAGGAGATGTAAGAGACTCTAGCTCGATCCCTGGGTAGGGAAGATCTCCTGGAGGAAGGCATGGTAACCCATTCGAATGTTCTTGCCTGGCGAATCCCATGGACAGAGGAGCTTGGGGGGCTACAGTCCATGGGGTCGCAAAGAGTTGGACACGACTGAGTGACTTAGCAGGCAAGGATGTGTCAGCCCTCTGGAGAGTCTTTCTTGAACACCGCTTATCGAACCACTCTGGGTGCCCCCAACCACGCCTCCAATTTCACTGTAAGTCTATTAGGGTCTGTATGATGGTGTTTTTCAACTGGACCAAAATCATCTGTGGAGGATTTTGATTGTTTTTTTAATTAAAAAAATTTTAAAGATTTTATTTTGATGTGGACCATTTTTAAAGTCTTTATTGAATTTGTTTCAATATTGCTTCTGATATATATATATAGTGTATATATATATATATATATTTTTTTTTTTTTTTTTGGCCCAGAGGCATATGAGATCTTGGCTCCTCACCTAGGGATCAAAACTACACCCCCTGTATTGGAAGGTGAAGTCTAACCACTGGACCACCAGGGAAGTCTCTTCCATGGAGCTTTTCTTTCTTTCTTTTTTTTTTTTTTAAACATATAATGCTGGTTGAATCCTCTTGCTAGAAATTTGGATTCAGAGGTTTGGAAGGGGGTTTGGCTTCGGCTTTTACTAATCCCGCAGGAGTGGAGAAGCCCTCTTAGATGAAATTTATTTGCTTTTGAGTTGGTGTTTCTCCATGATAGTGAGGAACGAGGGTTCTGGAGCAAGATTACTTGGCTTTGAATCCTGGCTCTGCCACTTGGTTATTGAGTCATCTTGGGTAATTTTCTTCACTGTACTTGTGACATGGTGAAGAAGGCAATGGTAACCCACTCCAGTATTCTTGCCTGGAAAATCCCATGGACAGAGGAGCCTGGTGGCCTACAGTCCATGGGGTCTCAAAGAGTAAGACACAATTGAGCAGTTTACACTTTGTCTGTAAAATGGGGGTAAAAATAGCTCTTACTTTCCAAGTTGTGAAAATTAAATGAGTAATAAACATAAAGTCCTTAGAACAATGCCTGGTGAGTACTTGATATGTGTCAGCTGTTATTTGCTGTTTTCCGTTAGCTTTCAGTTCAGTCACTCAGTCATATCCGACTTTTTGTGACCCCATGGACTGCAGCACTCCAGGCTTCCCTGTCCATCACCAACTTCCAGAGCTTGCTCAAACTCATGTCCATCCATCCGGTGATGCCATCCAACCATCTCATCCTCTGTCATCTCCTTCTCCTCCTGCCTTCAGTCTTTCCCAGCATCAGGGTCTTTTCCAATGAGTTCGTTCTTCGCATCAGGTGGCCAAAGTATTGGAGTTTCAGCTTCAGCATCAGTCCTTCCAATGAATATTCAGTACTTATTTCTTTTAGGATTGACTGGTTGGATCTCCTTGCAGTCCAAGGGACTCTCAAGAGTCTTCTCTAATACCACAGTTCAAAGCATCAAGTCTTCTGTGCTCAGCTCTCTTTATAGTTCAACTCTCACATCCATACATGACTATTGGAAAAATCATAGCTTTGACTAGATGGACCTTTGTTGGCAAAGTAATGTCTCTGCTTTTTAACATGCTGTCTAAGTTGGTCATAACCTTTCTTTCAGGGAGTAAGTGTTTTTTAATTTCATGGCTGCAGTCACCATCTGCACTGATTCTGGAGCCCAAGAATATAAAGTCTCTCACTGTTTCCATTGTTTCCCCATACATTTGCCATGAAGTGATAGGACCAGATGCCATGATCTTAGTTTACTGAATGTTGAGTTTTAAGCCAACTTCTCCACTCTCCTCTTTCACTTTCATCAAGAAGCTCTTTAGTTCTTCTTTGCTTTCTGCTATAAGGGTGGTGTCATCCTCATATCTGAGGTTATTGATATTTCTCCCAGAAATCTTGATTCCAGCTTGTGCTTCATCCAGCCTGGCATTTCACATGATGTACTCTGCATATAAGTTAAATAAGCAGGGTGACAATATACAGCCTTGATGTACTCCTTTCCCGATTTGGAACTAGTCTGTTGTTCCGTGTCCAGTTCTAACTGTTGCTTCTTGACCTGCATACAGATTTCTCAGGAGGCAGGTCAGGTGGTCTAGTATTTGCTATTAGCAAGTGTTTATTCTTTGAATTCAAAGCCTTGCCTGGCTTATGTGTTGGCATTTAGTAAATGTTTGAGGAGTTGAATTGAAAATTATAATTTATGTGGGAATAAAACTAGAAGACAGGATGGAAGTAACTTTAGGCCTACAGTTTCCTGCATTATCAGAAAGATTTCTTGTTGTAAGCAGTCAGTAGCCCACCCAATTATCGTCCAAAGATGAGAACCAGCATATGAACACAGAGTAAAAATATCTCAGGCTACAAAAATGCAGAAACAGGGTGGAAAATGGAGCCTACTCTAAAAGATTTGTTGACAGAAGTGTTTCTTTTAAAAAGTGGTAAATCAAACACTGAATAAAAATAAAACATATCCATGTTAAATAGTGGCTTTGAAAAATGACATGAATTTACTATCTTGGCACCTTAAAGCTGGAAAAGTCTTGAACATCTTAACTCCTCAGATCTCTGTTTCCTTATCTACAAAAAAAAAGAAAAAAAACCGGGGGGAGGGGGCGTTGAAGTGGCTTCTCTAAAGTCATATGACCTCTTGTGCCAAAATTAGATCCCATGTCAGTGCTGGGTCCAGCACGGTCAGCTGCTTTCATGGTAATTAATTGTGGTAATTATCAAATCAAACATGTTGCGTTCTGATGCCTGTCAAGCCTGCTCCTCCTTCTGTTATGATGGCATTGCCCTCCTCCCAACTATCTTCAGTTGGTTAGTACTGATCAGAATGGCAATCTGTCATATTGTAGGAGGACATGTTAGAATGTGTTAAGTCAATGAGTCAGGAAAACATACATAGATTAGCTGATGAGCAGAGAAAAGCAGATGTGGTAGCAAATATTAGGCCCCTGAAGATTTACATTCTTTAGTCAAAAGAGTGAGATAAGCCAAGAAAATATTTTGTTTTTTTAAAAAATCTGGTAAGTAGGCTATAAAAGACTGGACAAAAATTGAACTTCAAGAATACTTTTCCCATGTCCCTTCAATTATGGTTATTTAGTTCATTGTAATATTCTGATGTGCAGTTTACTTAACTGTATTCAGTTTTATTCCTTACAAGGGTATAAAGCACATTGATGTGTACAAAGAGGAAAATAATAAGTAATATGCTAAAGTAAAGTGCATTTCTGTTTTACAGTCCAGCTCTACTAAAAATCAAAGAATTTATTTCTCTCTCTGTCCTTTTCACTCAAATTAATATGTACACATTGGATGATTCATACAAGTGAAATTAAATGATTAGATTGGGGGCGACACATATTTTTATTTGTCCCAGTCTTTAGAACGTTTTAGACCATCTCAGCTTTGTGACCTCAAGATACATTTTTCTACTTCTCTGAGCCTCATATTTCTCTTCTGTAAAGCAAGGATAAAAATACCAGTCTCACAAGAGTGTTGCATGTATATCTCACAAGAGTGTTGCATGTATATCTCTTGAGTGTCTGAAAACACCAGAAAAACATCTCATATATAGAAAATGCTCCAAATATTTTGTCTCCTACGGAAATTTCACCTTTTCCGCTCCTCTTTCATCTCTTCAAGAATATTGAATTATCCTTGAAGTATAAATTTAGGTTATTGAGAGGTTTCCTGTGGCTCAGACAGTAAAGTGTCTGCCTGCAATGTGGGAGACCCGGGTTCAATCCCTGGGTTGGGAAGATCCCCTGGAGAAGGAAATGGCAACCCACTCCAGTAAACTTGCCTGGAAAATTCCATGGACTGAGGAGCCTGGTAGGCTACAGTCCATGGGGTCACAAAGAGTCAGACACGACTGAGCGACTTCACTTTCACTTTCCATCTAATATACAGGGAAGTAGCTAGCACTGGTTAATAACTCTCCCTTCATCTGATCTTACCCATATATTTTTGGGGGGGGTAATTTTTATTTTTTATTTTTAATTGAAATATAGTTGATTTACAATGTTGTGTTAGTTTCAGGTATATAGCAAAGTGATTCAATTGTATATATATGTGTGTATACATATATATATACACACACACACATCTATCTATATTCTTTTTCAGATTCTTTTCCCTTTTTGGTTATTACAAAATATTGAGTATAGTCCCCTGTACTATACATTAGGTCCTTGTTAGTTATGTATTTGATATAGAATAGCAGATATATGTTAATCCCAGACTTCTAATTTGTCCCTTCCCTGTCCTTTCCCCTTTGATAATCGAAAGCTTGTTTTCTTTCTTTCTTCTTTTGGCTGCGTTAAGTCTTTGTTGCTGCATGAGGGTTTTTCTAGTTGCAGTGAGCAAGGGCTACTCTTCCTGTGGTGTGTGGCCTCTCATTGCGATGGCTGCACACGGGCCCCAGAGCTCAGGAGTGGTGGCCCACAGGCTTTGCGCTTTGCAGCATGTGGGATCCTCCCATACTAGGGATCAAACCCGTGTCCTCTGCACTGGCGGGCAGATTCTTAAGTGCTGGGCCATCAGGGAAGTCCCCATAAATTTTTTTCCTATGTCTGTGGTTCTATTTCTGTTTTGTATACAAGTTTATATGTATCATTTTCTTTAGATTACTCATATAAGGGATAACACATGATAGTCGTCTTTCCCTGTCTGGCTTATTTCACTTAGTATGACAGTCTCTAGGTTCATCCATGTTGCTGCCAATGGCATGACCTCATTCTTTTTTATGACTGAGTAATATTCCATTATATAAATATGTACCACGTTTTCTTTATTCATTCATCTGTCAGACATTTAGTCTGCTTCCATGTCTTGGCAATTGTGAATAGTGCTGCTACACTGGGGTACGTATATGTTTTCTAAATGTTTATGGAAACAGAAAGGAACCTTTCCATGGTTGGTTTTCTCATCCTCCAAATGAGATATAATTACTCTATAAGTGGAACATGTCCTAGTCACTGAAGCACTTTGAGTATAGGTACCGCCTCCTATGTGTGACAAGAGATCCAGACCCCGGACGAAGCTTCAAAAGA
This sequence comes from Cervus elaphus, assembly GCF_910594005.1. NCBI lineage: Eukaryota > Metazoa > Chordata > Mammalia > Artiodactyla > Cervidae > Cervus > Cervus elaphus. The sequence continues at coordinate 13,501,696 of NC_057844.1, forward strand.
GGTACATATCAGGAAATTAGGTTACATATTACCAGGTTATTAGGTTACATGTCAAGAAATTTATTTCTGCAGCATTTTCTACCCAGAAGTGGGTCTGTCAGGGTAGCTGTCCAGTAGCCGCTGCTACATAAACAAAAGCAAGGGCTTCTAGAAAGAGGCTATTGAACTGGTTGATAGGATTTCCTGGATTCATTTCTCAAATTTCATAATAGAAAACATGGAAAGAAATGACTGGGAAAGAGAAGGGGAAACAGTGCAATGAGATATTGAGCCACTGAATGGAAGTGATGCTTGTCAATATTCTTGGTGATTTTCTCCAAACAACATCTGTTATGAGTATTGTGTGTGTGTGCTTGGTCATGTCTGACTCTTTGCAACCCCATGCACTGTAGCCCGCCAGGTTCCTCGGTTCATGGGGTTTTCCAGGCAAGAATCTTGGAGCGGGTTGCCATTTCCTTCTCCAGGGGATCTTCCTGACCCAGGGATCAAAACCAGGTCTCCTGTGTCTCCTGCATTGCAGGCAGATTCTTTACCTGCTGAAATTTGGAGGAAGATATCCTGCTTCTTGAGGCAGGATCAAGTTTGAGTATGCTGGCCAAAGACGTCTCCAGTCACCAGGAGAGAATCAGTTCTGGAGTGGGATTGTTGCAAAGTTTAAAGAAATGCCTTGTTTGAAAAAAGTCCTACACTAAACAAATCATTTTAGATTATACATGCTTAATATAAACATTTAATTAATTTAGAAAAGAGGAGGAAAGAACCTCATTTCCAAATCTTTTCAGATAACAAATCCATACACATTTATCCAGACACCTTTCTATGAATTTATATAATTTGAGTATGTGTATGCAACTTTACCTAAATGGCATTATGCAGCTTCCATTTTTACTCAACTATATATATATATATCTTAGTTTTCTATTGGAAAAAAGTAGAAGTCTTTGTCATCATTGTTAATGGCTATATAATATTTCATTATGCTGGAATTTACTCACGAGCTTCCTTTTGATTGGCCGTAATAAGCAATGTCTGCCTGCAATGCAGGAGACCTGGGTTTGATCCCTGGGTTGAGAAGATCCCCTGGAGAAGGAAATGGCAACCCACTCCAGTACTCTTACCTGGAAAATTCCATGGATGGAGGATGCTGGTAGGCTACAGTCCATGGGGTCTTAAAGAGTTGGACACAACTGAGCAACTTCACATAATAGACATCCAACTCTTCTCTACTAAATCAGACACTAAAGAAATGTGCAAAAATGTGAACCAGCAACACTTTTCTCAAAGAAAAGTGTTTTCTCACTTTTTTTGCCTGAAAAATAGTTATTTTGCCTAAGAACATATTATTTCTATTAATATGCAGTGGTGTCACTTCTGTTATTTTTAACTGAACTACTACATATTAACAGTTTTCAATTTTAATATGGTAATTATTGATAGACACAAATAAAGCTTTTTGAGTTTCTCTATAATTTTAAAGGGGTCCTAAGAACAAAACATTAGAAAACCAGGAGAAACAAGGCCATATACACCATTAATTTTTGAGATAATTGCCTTGAATTATTAATAATCTCTTCTTTATAGAATCTCATTAGTTTTTTAGTATTTCTCACAGCTCCCAAAGTAGTGCTGGACTTAGTAGTTGCTCAGTAAATATAAACAGAATTAATGTGAACGTCACCATTAAGCTTCTAAACTGCTTTTCTGTGGTTGGGGTCTTTGAGGCAACACTGGACCTTGAATACACAGGCAGAGTTCACACTTCAGTAACTGCACTTTTGAAATATTGGGTATGACTGAAAATGTCAAGCATCTCTTTGCCTTATTGGTACTTATCACTTGAAATCATCTTCAGTTTGCTTATCGAGTGATGTGATGATTGACGTGTTTACTCTGGTTTCTCTTTCTTTTCATCAAAGGTAATGATCAAACATCCCACATGAACATGACTTCGTAGTCACTACTGAGAAAAAAAAAGATATAAAATATTTCCCTTCAAGGAATTTACAAGTTAAGGTGATTATTCTCTTTAGAAAGATTTGTGGGAATTTATTGGGGTCATGATACGGTGGATTCAATATGATGTCTTATAAGACAGAAACTGTACCCTCCAAAACCTCCCTGTGTGGGTGGGAGACACTAAGATGATGAAAAGCTTGTTGAAGCATAAATGTTTAGAGTTAGATAGTGCCCGAGGCACTATTATTAATATTTGATTAACCCTTATAATCATGAGCTTCTGTAGAAGGGAGATGAAATTGTAAAAGCTGTCTCAACAAGTGAAAACTATGGGTTAAAAAAATTTTTTTTAGGACAAAGACATCGAGTGGTATGATTCAAGTAAATACAATTACTACTAATAATAATTACAATAATAATACTGGGCAAGTTTATTTTAAATTTAGTTATAGCCCAAGTAATTAATATTAGTATAATTTGTGAATGTCCATATATCTTCCACTAGCCATGTATCATGAATTTCTAGAAACTTTTGAAGCGTAGTTTACAGACAGAAGTTTACATTGTATTTTTCTTATTTTTATTGGAGTATATTGCTTTTCGATGCTGTGTTAATTTTTGCTGTAAGGGAATCAGTTTTATGTGTGCATATATGCCCTTCCTCTTGAGCCTCCCTCCCGCCCTCATCCTACCCCACTGGGTCATTACAGAGCTCTGTGCTACCCAGCAGCTTCCCACTAGCTATCTGTTTTACACGTGACAGTGTATATGGGCTTCCGTGGTGGCTCAGATGGTAAAGAATCTGCCTGCAATGCCTGGGTTCGATCCCTGGGTTGGGAGGATCCCCTGCAGAAGGGATAGGCTACCCACTCCAGTATTCATGGGCTTTGCTGATGGCTCAGATGGTGAAGAATCTGCCTGCCATGCCTGGGTTTGATCCCTGGGTTGGGAAGATGCCCTGGCGGAGGGCCGGGCAACCTGCACCAGTATTCTTGCCTGGAGAATTCCCATGGACAGAGGAGCCTGGCTGGCTATAGTCCCTGGGGTCGCAAAGAGTCAGAGCTGACTGAGCGACCACGAGCGACTCAGCAGCGCGCAGCACACTGTACGTACGTTAATGCCGCTCTCTCAACCTGTCCCACCTTTTCCTTCCTCCCGTGTCCACAAGCTTGTTCTCTCCGTCTGCTTCCTGCCCCGCCAATAGGTTCACCAGTACCATTTTTTTAGATTCCATATATATGTATTGATATATAGTACACATGTTTCTCTTTCTGACTTACTTCACTCTATATGACAGATTCTAGATTCATCCACATCTCTACAAATGCCCCAATTTTGTTCCTTTATATGGCTGAGTAATATTCCACTGTATATATATTTATATACCACATCCAGAAGTTTATATTCTAGATGAGTGAATGCAGGCTGTTGCAATTAAAAACAATTTGACAACCAAGAGCATTCTTATTTCTATCTATATGATGGAAGGAAGTCACAACAGAGAACTCTGCCATTTAACCTTTCTCGGTGCTATCATCTATTTCATCAACCAGCCAAAACTCTTGGTTAAATTTACTAGTCATAAATCCATTGTTTAAAATCAAGGAAGACTCCTAAGTCGCTGGCTTAGTCAACTCCCTTTTACTTTGTCCCTCCTTAAAGACGATCACAACTATTTACTGAGCGTTATGGAGCACACAGCAGGAAAGGCAGTCTGTTAAGTGGTGCTGCTGCTAAGTCGCTTCAGTCGCGTCCGACTCTGTGTGACCCCATAGACGGCGGCCCACCAGGCTCCCCCGTCCCTGGGATTCTCCCGGCAAGAACACTGGAGTGGGTCTGTTAAGTACTAGAAGGGATTAAAAAGCAGTATGGAATCTCTCTCCCTTGGTTCATAGTGGCTTCCTTTCAATGTTTCCATTTCGAATATTTGAGGGTGTGGGGTGTATCTTTCAGATCGGCATTTTATTTATCTGCTTCAGACAAATTTGTGGGATTTGGAGGAGAGCACAGCTGCTGGCAGCCACAGTTTCAGTCCAGCATTTCTGCAGCCAGCCTGGCCCTCACCCACTTCAACCACGTGTACCTGGTTACAGGAGAAGGCAGGCGCTCCAGGGTTCAGATTTACTTTAGAATCCCAGGCCACTACCGGACTTGTTAGGTTGCTCAAACCTGCACTCTCTGAAGCCTCTTGAGTGACTGCATACAGCAGAAGGAAGCCTGAGGCTTGTGATGATTCTGGCTTTTGACTCTGACAACAGAAGTCTCGTTTTGCGAGGCATCACACGCCTCACACATACCGTGGATCTGAATCCAGCTTCACTGCTTGCGGGACATGGTTGGGCACAGAGAAAGCAACATGTCCGCTATCATGTCCACCGCTGCAATGACTGGGTGACCTTAGGCAATCACTCTCTGAGCCTAAAATGAGAATTGGAGAAGGAAATGGCAACCCACTCCAGTATTCTTGCCTGGGAAATCCCATGGACAGAGGAGCCTGGCGGACTACAGTCCATGGGGTCGCTAAGAGGCAGACACGACTGAGCAGCTAAGCACAAAATGAGAATAATGCCCATTGTATTTCCCTTGCAATTTCATTGTCATGCTGGAGAAGACTCTTGAGAGTCCCTTGTACTGCAAGGAGATCAAAGCAGTCAATCCTAAAAGAAATCAGTCCTGAGTATTTATTGGGAGGACTGCTGTTGAAGCTGAAGCTCCAGTACTTTGGCCAATTGATGCTAAGAGCCGACTTATTGGAAAAGACCCTGATACTGGGAAAGATTGAAGGCAAAAGGAGAAGGGGGTGGCAGAGGATGAGATGGTTAGGTACCATCTCTGACTCAATGGACATGAATTTGAGCAAACTCCGAGAAATAGTGGAGGAGAGAAGAGCCTGGTGTGCTACGGTCTGTGGGGTCATGAAGAGTCAAACACACTTAGCGATTGAACAACAACAAAATCATTGTGAAAATTATAAGAAAGATTACATAAATAGTAGTTAGCATAGTGGCCAATAAATAGTAGAATAAAGAAATTACAGCTGCTGTGATTATTGATGTTGTTATTGTTACTATTATTCCTCCTATTAAGGCTGGAAGGACGTCTCCTTCTGTTCAGCCAACCACTCAGTACAATACATCATGACAATGGATTATAGAAATGTTGCTCTTAGGCACTGGTATTTTCTAAACAGATAAACATCATAGTCACTACTGTTTTGATCATTTAGAATCAACATTATCATATATTTGTTTTGTAGGAACACCATAAAAATCTCATCATTAACACACTGATAGCATCTTTTATTTTCCTACTCTCAATCAGAAGTTTTTTCTGCCAACAATTAGTCATGTTTCATCAAAGCAACAGCTACCTAAAGGAATATGAATGTTCCACAGAACTTCATCCTTCTTGCATTTTCATGGGAAATTAAAATCCGATCCCAGTCAACGCTGATAGCACAGGAAATATATGATTCAGAGAACAGCACTGGCTTGTTTTCTTGTTGTTGCCAGATAACTCTGAACCGTAGACTGCAGAATTGCTTTGGGCTGAAAAGATTCTTTCTCCACAGATTTCTTCCTTTTATGATTGCCAGAGTCATTGAAAGTAAATTTCAGATCTAGCTAAAGGAAAATATCAAAGACATTATGTGGTGACAGCCTCCTGTGTTTGACAGAAAATTTCATACTTCTGATTCAGATTCTTTGGGAAAAAAATGGAAGGATACTTACAACAAATAAGGGATACTGCTGCAAGAAACCTTTGCTTTGTTGATAGTTTACAAATTGTGTTCTAATACAAATACTAGTATTGTATTCTCATTTGATTAAAGGGTATTTTATTCTCATTTGATAAAAGATGCTGGAGAAGACTCCTGAGAGTCCCTTGGGCTGCAAGTCAATCCTAAAAGAAATCAACCCTGATACATTGGAAAGACTAATGCTGAAGCTGAAGCACCAATACTTTGGCCACCTGATGCGAAGAGCAGACTCATTGGAAAAGACTCTGATGCTAGGAAAGATTGAGGGCAGGAGGAGAAGGGGACGACAGAGGCTGAGATGGTTGGATGGCATCACCGACTCGATGGACAGGAGTTTGATCAAACTCAGGTAGATAGTGAAGGAGAGGGAAGATTGGAGTACTGAAGTTCATGGGGTCACAGAGTTGGACACGACTTAGTGACTGAATAACATTCTCATTTGATAAAAGATGTTGGTAAATAACCCTGCTCATAAGTTTCATTAAGATTTTGATATTGTGGCATAATCTCCTGTTGTATTCACTTTTCATTTTATCCTTTTAGTAACAGAATCTTCCAAGTTTTAGTTGGGCACACAGGCTCCATTTCCTAGGCTCCCCTGAAGCTAGTATGTGATTACATTCTGGTCCATGGGATGTGAGCTCCCTTTAAAAAACAGGCTGGCTGTCTTTCATCCTTTCTGTGGGGTGGAGTGGAGAAGAGGTGCTGTAGATGAGCGTAACATTCTGGGGAAGAGTGAAGCCCCAAAGTAGAAGGGTACATTTAAAGAGTAAATTGGGGACTTCCCTGATGGTCCAGTGGTTGGAACTTTGCCTCCCAATGCAAGGGATGCAAGTTCGATCCCTGGTCAGGTAGCTAATATCCAGCATTCCTCTTGGCAAAAAAAAAGCAAAACATAAAACAGTAGCAATATTGTAACAAATTCAACAAAGGCTTCAAAAATGGTCCACATCCAAAAACAAAATCTAAGAAAAAAAAAAAGTAAATTGGACTCTATGTAGATTAAAACTTAATGAAGAAAATAAGAAGAAGAGCCTGGGTTCCTGGAGGACCTCATGGAACAAAATTAGCTTCTTGCTCTGACTTTCCCCAAACCCCTGCACTCCTCCAATGAAAGGAAATACGTGTCCATTCTGTTTGAGGGGCTGTGTTTCGAGGTAGCCATGCTACGGCAGCTTGGGCTATATCCTAAATTTTCCACACTTGCTATTTTCTCGTTGGATCAGGTGCTCACCGAACACGGTATGTGTTGAAAGGAAAAAGAAAAATGACTTCTCTAACACTCTTTTCCAAGATGGTGGATGAAGCCCCACTTCACATTATGGGCCCTTTTAGCTTATTATGTGTCTTTAGCATCTGTATCAGTTTTGGTGCCTTTCTATTTTTTCTTATTTGTTAAATAAAATGAACAATAACCATGCTACAGCTATTACAACCTACTACAAAAGTAGTGACGCTGTCCTAGTAAGCTCTAAGTCAAGGGGCCATTTTTGTCTTTGTCTAGATAAGTAAGACCTCAGTGGGCAATTCAACATGCCACGGAAAATGGCACAAAGACAAAGGAAATTGTATCGAGCATTAGGGTTGATGGCAGCTAACCTTACCCCTCCCTAAAGAGATGCAAGAAGTCCCTTGCCTTTATTAAGTCCCCAAGCTGCATCCTATAAGCAGAACTCTGTGCATCACGCTGTTTTGCTAAAAGGAAATAGGGAAGCTGTGGGGGCCCCTGTGAAACTCCCCTCGACATATTTAGCCTGTGGCCTGTGAGTATTCACTCCAGCTCCAGATGTGTGGGTGCCCTTTAGTCAAATCGGACTCAGTTTTGCATCTGTCTCCCAGGGCAGAGATGAGAGAGAGGGAGCAGGTGTGACGGTCTGCAGTAAGAACCCAGCACAGACTTCCTTTGAAGTCTGAATGTGGGTACATCTTGTCTCACTGATACCCTTGGTACATCTGGGATGGTAAACAGCATGGTGAGTCATTCAGAAAGTGGAAACGGAAAGTGTTGGTTGATGTGTCTGATATTGGGTTTTGCAGCAAAAAATGCAATTCTAGAGAAACTTGGAGAATACCAGGCTTCCTTCTCCTCTTTGGGGAGCTTTTAATTGTCTCTGTTACGGTTATTTAAATGTATGTATGGCTGGGAATCCTTGTAGCACAAGATTTCAGGGATTTGGGGCTTCCCTGGTGGTCTAGTGTTTAAGATTTCATGCTTCCAATGCAGGGGGCACAGGTTCGATCCCTGGTCTGGGATGTATGATCCTATATGCTGTGTAGTATGGCCAAATTTCTTAAAAAAAAATTTTTTTTTTTAAAAAGGATTACAGAATTTAAGTCACTGGTGTCTTAAATATGGTTCCCCCAGAAATATCAGAGAAAAAGACTTCTCAACATGGGAATTTTGACGAGTCCAGAAATAGTCCAAATTCCTAACTGTTGGTATGAGAAGTCCCTTCCTAGTCTGTCTTATTTCCCGCCTCTGCTTCTGCCTCCTGGGGGTATGATCTCAAACAGTAGAGACATTGGAACCAGCAGACTGGACTGCAGTTTTTGGCTGTATAGTACGATCCATCGTTCTTCCAGCGTCTTGGTGGAGAAGACCAGCCGGGTTACCTTCCTTGCGTCATCATTGGATTTTTTTCCAGGCCTGAGAGACTCTCGTTGATGGGGTCCAGAGGATCATCCCGAGATGGTTCTCCAAGAAAGAAGTGGTTTCAGGAGTAAGGGGCTGTGCTGTCTGCTGAACCCCAGCCTCAGGCCCCGTGTGCCCGGCCAGCCTCGGAGGGAAGACCACAGTGCTGGGGCGCCGGCCCTTTCAGCCGCCACCTTCTTTCCTGAGGTCCTTAACGAGCATGCTAATTAGTGGCAATTTCCCTGGTGGTTTGTGTGATGTGGAGACTCCTCCACTAAGAAATGGCCCAGAACCACAAACTCATTTAAAATAGTCAATCCTACTGGAGATAGAAATAACTCCTTGTCTGTGTTGATCCTAGCTAGTGACCAGTGAGCAGGAGGTAAAGTCTTGGGAAGAGAAGGCTGGGCTCTGACTCAGCAGAAACCACCATCTGACATTTTTAGCCTCTTCTTTGGTCCTACTGGAGGGACTCTTCTTCCTACAGCCAAACTGGACAGAGTAGCTCTACCAGCTCACCTTCTGCTGAGCCAGCTGCCCTCCTGCCAATCAATCTGGACTTTTCTTGTTACCCTTCTGATGCTTGAGATTCATAGCACACGTCTCTGAGGGATCCCCAGATCTGTATGAACTTGAGCATGATATCCAGGAGGAGGAGACAAAGCCAGGAGTGTCTTGGATTCTTGGGCACATTTCCGAATGTCTGGGGACCTTTTTGTTCATCACGACATGGGGAGAGCGGGGCTTTGGTGCTACTGATGTGCAGTGGATCCAGCCTGGGATGGCTGTTAAAGATCCACAAGGCTCAGAGCAGCCCCCGTGACAAAGCATTGTCCAGTCTCCAATGTCAATAATGCTGATCTCAAGAAGCCCTGGGATAAATGAAGGCAAAGAAATGTTCTCATATATTCTCCAGTTTAAGAAATGAGAAATTTTCACAGAGTATCTATTGTGCATGTAAATGGTATGATGTTTTATGAGAGATTCTATAAGAAATAAGTCAAGTTCACTAACATCAGGAAGTTTCTAATTTACTTGGACATAGTACATATGCATTGAAAAGTTGTGTTGTTTGCTACAGCAATAACTCATTGCAAGGGAGATTGGTATTTGTATTGGTTTGCTAGGGCTGCGATAAGAGAGTACCACAGTCTGTGTGACTTAACAGAGATTTATTTTCTCACCGCTTTCGGAGGCTAGCAGTCCCAGATCAAAGTGTCAGCAGGGTTGATTTCTTCTGAGGCCTCTCTCCTTGGCTCCAAAGAGCTGACTTCTCCCAGTGTCTTGAGATGGTCTTCCCTCAGCAACTACGTCCTAATCGCCTCTTCTTTTAAGGGCACGCGTCATCTAGCCAACAAGGACAGCTGTAGAGCTCAGGGAACTCTGCTCCACGTTACGTGGCAGCCGGGTGGGAGGGGAGTCTGGGCAGCGTGGATACACGTGCATGTAGGACTGAGTCCCTCTGCTGTCCACCTGAAACCATCACAGCATTGCTATCCAGCTATACTCCAAGATAAAATTAAAAATTAACATAGATGTTAAAAGGATTAAAAAAATTGAATAAAGGGCACCAGTCCTATTTGATTGTGCTTAGTCGCTCAGTCGTGTCTGACTCTGCGACCTACTGGACTGTAGCCTGCCAGGCTCCTCTGTCCATGCGGATTTTCCAGGCAAGAATATTGGAGCGGGCTGCCATGCCCGCCTCCTGTTGGATTAAGGCCTAACTAATGATCTCATTTTAATGTAATGACCTCTCAAAAGACCTTATATCTAAATACAGTCATATGCTGATTTATGCTAGGGCTTAGGGCCTCAACACATGGGAGGAGACACCATTTCAGTCCATACCAGAATTATTTTGTTATAACTTGATAACCAGAGGTAGCAAATAAGAAGAAGCATAGGAATGTGTTCCAAAGTATTAGATAAAGACTGGTGCACTTTAGGAAAAGGAAAATGGGCCTAACACAAATTAAAACATTTTTTTGAGTCTTCACGTAGGAAATGTTGATCTGAAGAGGGATGGTATTTGAGGAAATTCTCTGGGATGAAGGCCAGATTACTTCCTACCCCAACTCGTTCATTTAATATATTAATAGATGTATTGAGCTCCTATTAGGTAGTACCTGGATTATGTATGCTACTGTCCTAGATAAAAAAGATTCTTGCCTTTGGGAAGCTCACAGGCACATTTGCATGCGTTTGTGGGTGTCAGTGCAGTGGGGAGAGTAGGTGGAGGATAAGGCAAGAAGACATGGAGAACAGACTTTAAACACTTTAATATTTGTGTGGTCCCACGGGCAGGGTGATGACCTCCGACTAGGGCTATGGCAGGGTAGAAATAAAGCTTGGAGCTCTGGGAAACTGGTGGCTGACAGTTGGTGTCCATTATGATTTGCCTAACTGGCTGCCCAGTACTTTGAATGTCATCCCCAGGGTGTTGGGGAAGGTGGCAGAGGAGGAAGAGTGTGGGCTGGATCTTGTGACTCAGTAGGACTTTGCCTTGCTGGGGGGTGGGGTGTGGAGTAGTACGAAGGCCGAGGATTATGAATAGAGGGAACAGCATGGAGGCGGTCTGGAAAAGACCAGACTGTGGGCAACAGGAAGTCAAGGAGCATATCTGTCTTGCCAACCATTCTGTTCTCCGGGCTACCATCTGACGCGTAATACGTTTTCAATAAATACTGATTGAATGAATACATGAATGAAGGAGCACAGCACATTTGGAAAAGGGTAACAGTGGTGAGAGCAGCGTTTGGAGAGAAAGTTTGACCATGTGTCAGGGCTTCCCAGGTCATGGGGAAAAAGTCAAAGACACAGACTCCAACACGCCAGAGAACTTTTCAGGGGGAGGTGAGAGAGGAGATATCTGGGGATGGGATGGGGAGGAGAGACCATGTGTTGCCTTACTCATGAATCACTCCTGAAGTGTCCTTCTAGGACACTGTGATGGCTCTGAGTTCTCACTCCATTCAGTTCAATTCAGTTTAGTCGCTCAGTCATGTCCGACTCTTTGCAACGCCATGGGCCGCAGCACGCCAGGCCTCCCTGTCCATCACCAGCTCCCGGAGTTTACCCAAGCTCATGTCCATTAAGTCAGTGATGCCATGCAACCATCTCATCCTCTGTCACCGCCTTCTCCTCCTGCCCTCCATCTTTCCCAGCATCAGGGTCTTTTCATTAGTCACACACAAACTGTGGCTGTGTAGTCTTGGTCACTGTAATGACCTGAGTCTTCTAATTTTCCAAGTCTCAGCTTTCTCATCTGTAAAACTGAAATAACAATCATCTCATCAATGGAGGATTAAATTATTTAAAATCTGTTAAGCATCACAGTAATGGCAAATTGTAAATGTTCAATGGAATAATTATTATTTTTAGGTCAGAATATCTTTCAAAGGAGTAGATCATTTTTAAGATATTCTTCAAATTAATTCATTATCTGTCTACTGGTGTTTGAAATTTCATAAAGGAGGAGAAACCTACTGCTCTACAAGTAGAGTTAAACAACTACACATACATATATAAATACAAGTAACAATGGCTTCAAATATAAACATCCAGCTGAGGTGCCCCTGGAGGTGTGAATAAACTTCAAGAAAGGTGTGAACTGGACAATCCACAAGTGTGATTGACTGGTTACAGAATCTTGCTGGTCTGGTAGGGAGATGGTGAAAGAAGTATAGTGTTTCTGGGTACTTACCTCACCAGGAAGGTAAGTGAGAAGTTGAGAAGGACTGGAAAGGGGACAGGAAAGAAGCTGGGGACCAGAGGCAAGCTGCTGATTTCAGATCTTTCACTTAGCGTCTTAGGGTCTTACAGGACACAGATGTTTTTCTCATGTAGATGTAGGTGAAGTTGCTGTGGCCTCCGGGATTCATGAAGACTTCTCCAACAGAGATGATGCAGGCCATCGAGGTGTGGGTCCCAATGATTCGATGAGCTTTCTGAGGTAGGAGAAAGCATAGTGGCAGGAATGTTTAGGGAAACCTTCCTAAAGGCGTGCATGGGAGCTGGGCCTGGGGGACTAGAGGAGTTTGAATGGGAGGAGAGTGTCAGAAAAGATAATTAGGTTCGGGTCCTACGTGATGGTCTTGCTCAAAGGATCCAGAGTTATGAATCTTGCCTGGATGCTGAACTGTTTCTTCTGATGAGAGTCCTGATGGAAATTTGCTTAAGGAAAGATGGCAAATAGGAAATTTAAAAAATTCAGATGTGTTGAATGCAAACTATGTGTCAGTTACTTTTCTAAGCGAGTTTTATACGTGTCATGTACTACTATTACCGTCACTTTATAGACAAGAAGATGATGTGGAGGGAGGTTGAGCATTTTTTGCCAGAAATCATAGCAAGAGAGTGATGAAGCTACTTTCCTACTCTCATCCTATTCTCAATTAATTGACTAGAATTCAACTATTGGGTACAAGAAAACAGAGAGAGAGAGAGAGCATACAGAACTTCTGCTGAATGTGATGGGGTCCAGGGCATCAAGTCTGAGACAACTGAGACTTCCTAGAAAATCCAAGAAAAAAATGTGTATTTTAAAAATGCAAATAGCTGAAATATAATATTGTATAGAAAAGTGCATCAATCACAAATATTCAGCTTGGTGAGTTATGATGGAGTGAACATAGAGTGCAAACACCACCCAGGTCAAGAAATAGGACCTTGTGGGACCCGAGAAGTGCCCCTGCGCACCACCCTCTCCCATCACACCCGGTTTTCTCTTCTCTCTCTCATAAACAGTTTTTAATGATTTTCCAAACAACAACTGCAAAGGAAAGCACTTTGCTCAGGAGGCCTCCCTGAAGGTGCTGACAGAGGGCTCAGTGCCCTCAAGGAATAGATTGACAAATTCGTCGAAGGTCATAAAGAAGCCCTGAAAAGCTGAGAATGGGGGAGAATGGACACAGGATTGTATGCACGTAGTTTTTCCCTTTGGAGCTCAGTGGGCAGTGAGTTGAGCTCCTCATACTCCTCTGTTTATAACAGCTCTCATCACTGGTTCTCGTAGGGTTCTTACCTGTTTTATTAATTCATTGCTTGCTTACTCATTCCCCAGCCCCAGCTTTATGGAGACATATTTAACAAATAACATTGTGTAAGCTTGAGGTGTGCCACCTGATGATTTTATATATGTATATATTGTGAAATAATGATCACAATAAGGGTAGTTAACACATCCATCGTTTCCCAGAGTTACTTTTTATTTTTGAAGTGAGAATATTTAAGATTTACTCTCTTAACAACTTCCATGTGTACAACAATACTGTAAGCTATAGTCATTATTCTGTACATTAGATTCTCAGAACTTATTAATCTTGTACATGGAAGTTTGTACTTTGACTAACATCTCCGCATTTTCCCCACCCCCAGTCTTTGGTAACAACCATCTACTCTCTGTTTCTGTGAGTGTAGCTTTTTTTCTTTTTTTGGCCATGCCGCATGGCATGTGGGATCTTCGTTTCCCGACCAGGGATTGAACCTGAGCCCTCTGCAGTGGTGGTATGGGATCTTAACCATTGGGCCACCGGGGAAGTCTCAAGTCTAGCTTTTTTAGATTTCATATATAAGTGACTACGCTAAAGTCTTTGACTGTGTGGATCATAACAATCCGTGGAAAGCTCTTAAAGAGATGAGAATACCATATCATCTCTCCTGTCTCCTGAGAAATCTGTATGTGGGTCAAGAAGCAACAATTAGAACCCTTTATGGAACAACCGATTGGTTCAAGATTGAGAAAGGTGTATGACAGGGCTGTCTGCTGTCACCCTGTTTGTTAAACTTATATGCTGAGCACATCATGAGAAATGCCGGGCTGGATGAGTTACAAGGTAGAATCAAGATAAGCGGGAGAAACATCAACAACCTCAGATATGTAGATAATAGCACTCTAATGGCAGAAAGCAAAGAGGAACTAAAGAGCCTCTTGATGAAGGTGAAGGAGGAGAGTGAAAGAACCAGCTTAAAACTAAATATTAAAAAAAATACAGATCATGGCATTCGACCCGCATTAAGGCATGGCAAATAGAAGGGGAAAAGGTGGCAGTGGTGACAGACTTCCTCTTCTTGGGCTCTAAAATCACTGCAGATGGTGGCTGCAGTCATGAAATCAAAAGATAATTGCTTCTAGGCAGGAAAGTGATGACAAACCTAGACAGTGTGTTGAAAAGCAGAGACGTTACTCTACTGACAAAGGTCCATATAGTGAAGTCTATGGTCTTCCCAGTGGTCATGTGCGGTTGTGGGAGCTGGACCCCAAAGAAGGCAGAACACCAAAGAGTTGATGCCTTAGAACTGTGGTGCTGGAGAAGACTTCTGAAAGTCCCTTAGATAGCAAGGAGATCAAATCAGTCAACCTCAAGGGAAATCAACCCTAAATACTCATTGAAAGGACTGATGCTGAAGCTGAGGCTCCAGTATTTTGGTCATTTGATGCAAAGGGCCAACTCATTGGAAAAGTCCCTGACGCTGGAAAAGATTGAGGGCAGAAGGAGAAGAGTGTGTCAGAGGATGAGATGGCTGGATGGCATCATCGATGCAGTGGACTTGAACTTGAGCAAACCTCCAGAGATGGTGAGGGACAGGGAGGCCTGGTGTGCTAACAGTCTATGGGCTTACAAAGAGTCGGACACGACTGGGTGACTAAACAATAACAACATATGAGTGATATCATAAAATACTTGTTTCTCCCTGTCTGATCTGTTTTGCTTTGCATAATTACCCTGAAGACTCAGTCATGTTGTCACAAATGATAGGATTTTCTTCCTTTTTATGGCTGAATATTTATATATATATATATATATATATATATATATATATATATATATATATATATTGCATCTTGGCTGCAGTGAACATGGGGATGCAGATTTCTCTTCAAGATCCTGATTTTGTTTCCTTCAAATATATACCCAGGAGTGGGATTGCTTTACTCATTTCTTTTTGTCCGCATTCTCCAATCTCCTTTTTCCTCCATATGAAACTATTCTAAGGTTTCTATCTTTTTGTTTATAAGTGTTCTTGCAACATATTTATTGTTTTCTTGTCAACTTGTAATTTAAATAGCTGTTTATTATTGGGGATTTTGAATATACCCCAAAAGAAATAAAAGAGTAAATGAACTTCCTGTACCCATTATTCAGCCTCAACTACCATTAGCCTGTGGCCAAGCCCATCCCATCTACAGCCCACCCACTTCCTTCCTTTCAGACATTGGATCATCTCATCCAGAAATATTTCAGTGTGTGTCTGTACAAGATAACAAAACCACAATATCCTTATCAATAGCTTTAAAAGGAAATATGTCCTGAATGTCATTAAACAGTGCTCAAATTTCCAATCCTCTCATAAATGTCATTTCTTTCCATAATTTGTTTGCACGAATCAGAACTCAGCTAAGGCTCACACATGGTGACTGACTGATATTTCTTTAAGTCTCTTTTAAGCAATAAATTTCCCGCTGAATCTGTGTTTATTTTTTCCCCCCTTTCAATTTATTGCTTGAAGAACACAAGCTGTTTGGCCTATAAGACTTACCACAGTGTGATTCATCTCTGTGCTTCTTTTAAGTAGGTAGCTAAATGTAGACACCTCATCAGACTCATACATAATTTTTTTTTTTTTTTTTGGACAAGACTGTTTCACAGTTTGTCTTGTGTTTTTCCCATCAGCATCTCAGATTTGGTTTTCTCTTTTGTGTGTGTGTAATATTAGCAGCCCCTGGTAACCAAAACCTAGGATCTTATTAGTTTATTAGTGTATTAGTTGTCTTTTGGCTTATAACACTATTGTTACAAACTTAGTGGTTTGCAAAAAAAAGGAAAATGCAACCCACATTAATTATCTTATGGTGATGGGTCAGATGTCCTGGCACAAATTAGCTGAGACCTTGGCTTCAGGGTCTATCAGAGGGCTGCAAAAAAGGTGTTGACCAGGGCTAGAGTGTGGTCTGAGGCCTGACTGGAGGAGAATCTGCTTCCAAGCCTAGTGGCTGCTGGCAGGGTTCAAGTCTTTGGGTGAGTCTGACAGAGAGTCTCAGTTCCTTGTTAGTTGTTAGTTAGAAGCCTGCCATTGGACCTCTTTAGATAGCAGCTTACCTCCTCAAAGCCAGCCAAGAGAGACAGTCTGTAAAGAGACTGTTGGAAAGATGGAAGGACAGTCACATGTGATGTAATCAGGGAAGAGACATCCCGTCACTTTACCGTATTCTATCGATTAGGCACAAGTCACAGGCCCCATCGGTATTTAAGGGAATGGGATGACACGAGGGTGTGAATACCAGTGATAAACAGGGGTCATCTTAGAGTCTGCCACAATTTGGTGTTAAAAGATGGTGACCTTCTAATTCCAGCATTCTTTGTTTATTAACTGGAGCACTTCTATAACAAAAGTTCCAGTGATAAATTATTTGGTTATTCACAGTATAACCCATAGAGGAAGGCCAGGATAAATTCTTGATTCCTTCTTTTTGTTTATGAGGTTTATGATCAGTTACATACACACTGTAGTGTACATTTACTTTTTAGCCTCTGCTTATTGAATATTATTCCAGAGTATGATTTACCCATTTTATGTTTATATATATTTTAAACCAAATGGTTGGATTTTTTTTTTTAAGATTTTTGATGTGGAACATTTTAAAAATCTTTACTGAATTTGTTGCAATATTGCTTCTCTTTCATGTTTTAGTTTTTGGCCACAAGGCATGTGGGATCTTAGCGGCCTGACCAGGGGTTGAACTCACAACTCCTGAATTGGAAGGCGAAGTCTCAGCCATGGAATAGCCAGGGAAGTTCGTATGCATTTTATCAATCTCTTTGCTCAGTGGACACCAAGACTGCTTCCAAATCTTCGGCATGGTGGCCATTCTCACGCAGCTCTTCTTAGGATCCTTGTACTTCAGTGGAACTGCCGGATAGCAGGGTGTCAGGAAGGAGTGTTTGCTTAAGTAGTGCCCGCTGTTCTCCAGAGTGGCTACACAAGCTCCCTCTCAGGGAAATAATGTATTAACATACGTAGTCAGCTTAATGCAGGGGGGAAACACCCTAATCTCCTTATGGATTTTATGCTCTTCACAAAACAACTAGGGCTTCCCAAGTGGTGCTAGTGGTAAAGAACACGCCTGCCAATGCAGGAGACATAAGAGACTCGGGCTGGATCCCTGGGTCAGGAAGAGCCCCTGGAGGAGGGCATGGCAACCCGCTCCAGTATTCTAACCTGCTCCAGTATTCTTGCCTGGAGAATCCCATGGATGGAGGAGCCTGGTGGGCTACAGTCCATAGAGTCGCAAACAATCAGACATGACTGAAGCAAGTTAGCACGCACGCCTGCAAGCTGGACTGTCTTGAGAAGGTTCTCAAGAACCACTTCTATCAGAAGCATCCGTGTTAGCCCACACCTCCAGAGCCAGAGCTGCGCCAGGTGGTGGAGGCTGAGAGCCAGAATCTTATACGAGCACTTCCCAGCCTAGACTATCGTCGTCTGGTTAACTATCCAAATTCTGTTCCAGACCTCAGAAATGAGGGAGGGGAGGAAGCAAGAAGGGGCAAGAAAAAGGCTGGAGAAGAGGCAGGAGAAGTGACTTCGCTTATTCAGGAAGGGGCATTGGAGGAATCTTGACTTATTCACTTACTCAGCATCTGCTTTACAGACATGAAAATTGAGACCAGAGGGGATGTCATCTCTTCGAGTTTCATTTAGGGCATGTAAAACTGTGAGGCTAGTCGGCTGGTCCCCAGGTGAGATTGGGAGGGAGGCAGGGGAGCCTCAGAGGTGAGGAGGTAGCTGAGGACCGAAGCAGCTTGGGTTGAGTTAATGTTCAGGAGGTGACATGTGAAGTGGGGAGGGTCCACCTACTGAGCTCTCACAGAGACTGTGGACCTTTCTAAACACTCTATGAGGAGTTGATTTTGTTTTCACCATACTTCCTCTGAAGTGGGAGTTACCATTCTTCTTTTAGAGGTGTGAGAACTGAGGCTTGGAGGTTTTAAACAACTTCCCCAATGTCTTGCAATTAGAAAGTGTCAGATGGCCATTCAGGTCTGTGGATGCCACGATCTTTGCTCTTAACATACATACAACACAGAGCCAAAGAGAGGGTCTCAAGGAGAGTGCGGTTAATAGGGCCTAATGCTGAAGTGAGGTCAAGGAGAGTGAGGAGAGGAAGTGGTTTCAGAAATTGTGGTCTTAGGTGGAAAAAGTCATTCACCAGTTTCCTGCCTAAGGTGGGGAGGGGGTGATGAAAGGTCATCTCTGCTGATCTGGGGAACCTTGAAGAAAAGTTGAAATACTGAAATCATTTGGAACCACAGGTAAGTAGAAATACACAGTTGGATCTTGAAGCCTTAAATTAGATGCAGTTTTAAACAGAATTTTTCTTGCTTGATTGAGATTAAGGAAACCATAAGTGACCAATCGGAAAATGGCTTTTGCTCAAGTCCATAAAAATCCAGAGATGATAAAACAGAGACTATTTAAATGGTATTAATGATAACTTCATCACAAAGATAAGAAAGCCATAAATGACTGGACTGAAAATGGCTTTTGCTCAAGTCCAGACAATAAAGTGGAGAATATTCAAATGGTATAGGATAGAGCTGCTAGGCCAGAGGATGTAGAAAGGTCATTAAAGCATCCTCTCTGAGTGCCTGTGTCAGCGGAATGTAAGAGGGTGGAAGGAGCATTTGGTCTAACTTGAAAGTCCACTGAATAATTAATGTGTCAGGGATCAAGATGGGGGTCGGGGGTGGTGGGAAATGAATGATCAGTGTGCTTTTCTACCTGCGTCTTCTTCTTTGGAAAAGGCATTTCAATTGGGGCATCTTAAATAGCAGACCATTTTTTTTCTCAAACATCATTTTAATAAGCAGAATGTCAATAAATCTACTGCTTCCAAAACATACAGAGTTTGTAATTCAAGGGGCTGAGTGCCAGACAAGTTGCCTTTTGGGTCTTAAAAAGCCCAGCATTTTGTGACTGATGTAAGACTGAGGCAGAGTTTGCATGGGGGGCTCTTTGTTGAAGCCAGATGTGAGCTGTCTCCTCTTCTGGTGGGGAGGCGTTTGGGGTCCTGGGGAGAATTTCCTGTGGTGGTCGTGCATTTCTGGCCCAAGTCCTTGGTGCCCCCGAGTCTTCTCCATCCCCACCATCTCTTGTTTCTTTTTCTCCCTTTCTCTTCCTCCTCCTTTTCCTCTTATGCTTTTCCTCCTGCTATGGACTGTTTGTTGGTGTCCCCTCAACAAATTCGTGTGCTGAAGCCCTTCTCCCCAGGTGGTGGTGTTTGGAGGTGGGGTTTGGGGAGGTAACTGGATTTGGACAAAGTCAGGGAGTAGAGCCCCAGTGATGGCACTGGTGCCCATTCACAGTGATGAAGAGAGCAGAACTCTTTCTTGGTCTTGTGAGGATACAGTGAGAAGGTGGCTGTCTACAAGCCAGGAAGTGAGTCCTCACTAGAACCCAACCACACAGGCTTTTAGCCTCCAGGACTGTGAGGAATAAACCTTGTTGTTTAAGCCTTGTAGTCTATGGTGTTTTGTTATGGCAGCCTGAAAATGCTAGACATTTCCCTTCCCAAGTCTACTTCTGTGAGCAAATTCTACTTATCACACTCTACCCAAAATGTTTAAAAAATTATTCATAACTCCAGCTTTGGGCTCATGGCAATGGGCCAACAGGATCTAGTTATGTTCAATGTGGCTGCAGTAGAACTTCTTTGGCCCAAGAATGAGCATTCGTCAATGATTCTCAGCAAAAAAGAGGCAGGATCTGTACACTCTGGCTGCAGAGTTTCTTCTGCAAAATGGGATGACGGTGCCTGCCTCACCACAGGCTCGGAAAGAGTAAACTAACTCTGCTTTAATCTGTCCTCCATGTCTCTCATTTTCCTGTTCAGGTCTCCTATCCTTTTATCTCCTGTGCTGTACGCTAGGTGAATTCCTCAGCACTGTCCTCCATTTTCTAATTCTCTCATCACTTATGTTCAGTATTTATCCAGTCTATGAGGTTTTAATTTTAATGAATGTAGTTTTAATTTGTAGGATTTGTAACTGATTATTTTTCAGGACCAGGTGTTCTTCAGTCACGTGTGTGGTTTGCGTGTGCTCAGTCGTGTCCAACTCTTTGTGACCCCGTGGATGTAGCCTGCCAGGCTCCTCTGTCCATGGAGCTTTCCAGGCAAGAATACTGGATGGATTGCCATTTCCTTCTCCAGGGGAACTTCCCCACCCAGAGGTGGAAACTACATCTCTGGTGTCTCCTGCATTCGAAGGCAGATTCTTTACCATTGTGCCACCTGGGATGCCCCCTAAAATAAAGCCACAGCAGAGGCTTTAGCAGAATTAAGGAGAAAACTCCTAATAATATAATTTAAACACTTAGATCCAGCCTTACCTAAATCCATATCCCTTGGACTTTTCAGTCAAGTGTGCCAATAAAGTCTCCTTTTTTTTTTTTTTTTTTTTTTTTAGCTACTTTGATTTGAGTTTCTGTCATTTGAAAGTGGAACAGTCCTAATAAATTGTTTTGGGCTTTTTTGGTGTTTTTTTTTTTTTTTTAAGAAATTTTGTTAACTTTTGACTTAAAACTGGCAGTTTCCCAATATCTCCTCTGAAAGGGAAGCTAATTTCTCTTTTTCACATGTCCTGATTATTTATCAGAAATCTAAGCTTAGTTCTTAAAGCCTTATTTAAAAACAACATTTTATATTAATTGCACACAAAAGAAAAGCCTTTCACTTTTGTTCTTCATGCATGCAATTGCTTTATCTCTTTGAAAGTTTCAAACACACTTATTTAAGATAGTTTTTGAGATCACTCAGGTTATTTCCATTTTTGAGAGAATATCGTTCTGGTTTTTCAGATTGTTAGCTGACTTCCTTAAGTTAGATTTCCTTTAAAATTTAGGTTAGCATGCTCATCTTGACTGGCTTATCCTTCCCTCTAGCTTTGGGTTATTTTCTTCCCTGCTTAGTGATTTTAATGTTACTCTATCTAGCTCCCAGAGGCCCTGTTCCAGAACCAGGTTGACTATTCACGGCTGGGCTTCCTCCCTGCCCATGTACTGGGAATGCATATATGCAGCCACCAAGCAGGGTGGTGGCTTCACTCAGAATGGGGCCCAGGGAGGGTGTGGAGAATGTAAATTGGTATAGTCACTATGGAAAACATCCAGGAAATGAGTCTAGAACCCAACCATGCTGGCACCTGGTCTTGGACTTCCAGCCTCCTGGACTACAAGAAATAAAACTCTTCTTTAAGCCTTACAGTCTATGGTATTTTGCTACAGCAGCCTGAGCAGACTGGACACAGTATGGAGGTTCTTTAAAACCTAAAAATAGAATTACCCACCATCAGTCAGTTCAGTTCAGTCGCTCAGTCGTGTCCGACTCTGCGACCCCATGAATCACAGCACGCCAGGCCTCCCTGTCCATCACCAACTCCCGAAGTTTACTCAAACTCATGCCCATTGAGTCGGTGATGCCATCCAGCCATCTCATCCTCTGTTGTCCCCTTCTCCTCTTGCCCCCAATCCCTCCCAGCATCAGGGTCTTTTCCAATGAGTCAACTCTTCGCATGAGGTGGCCAAGTACTGGAGTTTCAGCCTCAGCATCAATCCTTCCAATGAACACCCAGGACTGATCTCCTTCAGGATGGACTGGTTAAATCTCCTTGCAGTCCAAGGGACTCTCAAGAGTCTTCTCCAACCACAGTTCAAAAGCATCAATTTTTTGGCACTCAGCTTTCTTCACAGTCCAACTCTCATATCCATACATGACCACTGGAAAAACCATAGCCTTGACCAGACGGACCTTTGTTGGCAAATGATCCAGCAATTTCACTCCTTGGCATATATCCAGAGAAAATTCTAATTCAAAAAGATACATGCACACCAATGTTCATAGCAGCGCTATTTACAATAGCCAAGACATGAAGCAAGTTAACTTTCCTTCAACAGATGAATGGATAAATAAGATGTGGTATATTTATACAATGGAATAGGGATTTGAACCCTGGTCTGCATTGCTCTTCCCTGGTGGCTCAGTCAGTAAAGAGTCTGTCCGCTATGCAGGAGACCTGGGTTCTATCCCTGGGTTAGGAAGATCCCCTGGAGAAGGAAATGGCAACCCATTCCAGTATTCTTGCCTGGAGAATCCCATGGACAGAGTGGGCTACAGTCCATGGAGTCACAAAGAGTAGGACATGACTGAGTGACTAACTTTCATTCATAGCTCTTCATGCTAGCTAAACTCTAAATAATAATAAAATGTTCTACTGAAGGATTCATTTTCATGTTTTTTCTCCTGTACTGCAGGCAGATTCTTTACCATCTGAGCCACCAGGGAAGCCCTATATTTTTACAATGGAATACTACTCAGCCATACAAAGAATGAAATAATGCCACTTGCAATGACATGCATGGCCCTAGAGATTATTGTGGAGCTCCCCAGGTGGTGCTAGTGGTAAAGAACCCACTGGCCAATGCAGGAGACATGAGAGATGTGGGTTTGACCCCTGGGTTGGAAAGATCCCCTGGAGGAGGGCAAGGCAACCCACTCCAGCACTCTTGCATGGACAGAGGAGCCTACAGTCCATATAGGGTCACAAAGAGTCTAACACAACTGAAGCGATTTAGCACATTCACATGCAAAGGTTATCATAGCAAATGAAGTAAGCCAGACAGAGAAAGACAAATATCATATGATATCATTTTTATGTGGAATCTAAAATAAAGACATAAATGAAATTATTTAGAAAATATAAATAGTCTCACAGACATAGAAAACAAACATATGGTTACCAGAGGGGGAAGGGGAGGGGAGGGATAAATTAGGGGTTTGAGATTAACATATACACACCACTATATATAAAATGGATAACCAACAAGGACCTACTGTGTAGCACAAGGAAGTATGCTCAATATCTTTAGCAGTCCATGGGGCCGCAAAGAATTCGACACGACTGAGCGACTAAGCACGCCATGGAAAAGAATCTGTAAAAATTATATACATATATAATTTAATTATATAGATATAATTGAATCATTATGCTGTATACCAGAAACTAACACAATTTTGTAAATCAACTCTACTTCAATTAAAAAAGAATGGGGTTCCATGCTGTCTCTGTTTCTTTTCATCGCTGGAGCTTCCTGGATTTTATAAAAAGGCCAGTGGTTTAGGGCAGTGGCTATGGTTTTCCTGCTGCTTTTTATAGCTGAGGAAGGTCAGCAGCACCTGTGGCTTCAGGCTCCATCCTTATTCAGGCCCTGTGCTGAGCCTGGAAGGCTTCATTCCCTATCAGCCCAGGGGAATATCAGCCCAGAGGAGTCAAACTTTGCCCCTCTCTTGCCTTCTTAACTGGGAAACTTTGAAGCTCATGGCTTTGACCTGTTTACAACTGTGTGTTTCTCTTCCATGGAAAATATTTATTTGATATTGCAGTGTGATTTTATTTTGAAAAGTGTTTCCTGTATCCTTGTTGAGTCTGTAGAGCTTGGAGCTTGAGCTCACAATGGCATCTCACCTAGAGGGGCCTCTTCCAGTTCATCTTTGGGTTCTCACTCTGGTCACATGGCAAGTCCTCTATGAGTTTTGAGAGCTTGTTTTTACTAAGACATGGATCTGTTAGGCAGAGGTTTGAGGGTGAGAAAAATTAACTTACCACAAAGTCAGGGAAAGTTCTTCTGGTTGAGCTGGGTTTTACAGAGTCTATAGGGTATCTGAGACCTTCTCCTCTGACTATAAAGCCTACCTACCTCAGAAATCCCTACTTACGGGCAGACCATCAGGGTGTTAAGAGCGTCTTTAGTGCTAGAGATAGTCTTGATCTTCTTATCATAAAAAGACATCATCACCCACTTAAGGCCTTCAGTATCAGTGTTTAATGAAAAAGTGTTGTCTTTTAAGTTGATCTTTGGCTCATCAGGGGGCTTCCCAGATGGCACTAGTAGTAAAAAACAAAACAAAACAAAATCTGCCTGCCAATGCAGGAGACTTAAGAGACACTGATTCCATCCCTGGGCTGGAAAGATCCCCTGGAGGAGGTATGTCAACCCACTCCAGTATTCTTGCCTGGAGAACCCTATGGACAGAGGAGGGCTACAGTCAATAGCATCTCAAAGAGTCAGACAGGACTGAAACGACTTAGCATGCATGCACGTGTCTCATTAGGTGATTTGGTAGTTTCACATTTGGACTCTTGGGTCGGGGAGTCACAGCTGAGTTTCAGCAGGCTGACTCAGTGGTAGAGGAAAGAGCTGTGTAGACTGCTGACAGGATGCCAACCTGGGCGTAAAGCTGATCTCAGATAATTCATAGATAATCTGCTTTAGGGTAGTCAAGCACCCTCCATGGAGAAAAATAAGTCAGTAGTGTGCTCTCAGTGGGAAACTTGATTCGTGGGTTGTCACAATTCAGGGACGTGATTACGATCTGACTTCAGTGTAAGTTTGACCTTTTTGTGTATTTTTCTCATTCATCCCATGAGTCATAGAAACATTTTGACAATTGCAGCAAAATCTATGGCTATTTGTATTTAATTTCACCAAACTGGAAGAGCCTTATCCAACTATAGAAAAGAGTAGAGTGCCACAGTTCAACCCTGAACTCTCATCGGAAGGCCCAATACTGAAGCTGAAGCTCCAATACTCTGGCCACCTGATGTGAAGAGCGAATTCATTGGAAAAGACCCTGATGCTGGGAAAAATTGAGGGCAGGAGGAGAAGGGGGTGACCAAGGATAAGATGGTTGGATGGCATCACCAACTCAACGGACATGAGTTTGAGCAAGCTCTAGGAGATAGGGAAGGACAGGGAAGCCTGGCGTGCTGCAGTCTATGGGGTCACAAAGAGTTGGACACAACCTAGCAAAAGAGTCAAATAGCAACAACAGTGTCGTGTTTCACATTGCTAAAGTGTGACCTCAATTCTTTCTTTAGATTTAATTGGAAAAATATAAGATTCAGAAGACTGGATCCTGGGTGCATGGGGCAACCCAGTTTGCTGCAGGTCTCTGTCGTTTTGGCTCCTCACTAGCTCAGGGTGGCGAAGAGACATTGCATGTTTTTGCCTGTCCAGCATTGATTGTCACCCTTCTAGGACGTGAATGCTTTTCTCAAGAGGTGAACACACTCCACTCCTTGAGCCAAGCCCACCCTGCCTCAGGAGGCCGTGTGTCCCATGAGTAGTTCAGGAATGGGCCAGGACCTAAGCAGAGTCTCCCTGGGACGTTTCTGCTAAGTGTTAGTCGCTCAGTCATGTCCGATTCTTTGCAACCCCATGGGCCATAGCCCATCAGGCTCCTCTGTACATTGGAATTCTCCAGGCAAGAATAACGATCACCAAATACTTTCCTTTTACTGGGCCTCTGAGCTGGCAACCATCTTCCAACTTTCTGGAGAGCACCTGTCCAGCAGAGGGAGACAGAGGCAGAGCTCTGAAGACATTTGAAATTTTGTGATAAAAAATGGTATGTATAGATCAATGGAATAAACTAGAAAGTCCAGAGATAAATCCATGCATCCATGGACACCTTATCTTTGACAAAGGAGGCAAGAATATACAATGGAGAAAAGACAATCTCTTTAACAAATGGTGCTGAGAAAACTGGCCAACCACTTGTAAAAGAATCAAACTAGAACACTTTATAACACCATACACAAAAGTAAACTCAAAATGGATTAAAGATCTAAACGTAAGACCAGAAACTATAAAACTCCTAGAGGAGTTACACTGTTGATGGGAATGCAAATTGGTACAGCCCCACTATGGAGAATAGTGTGATGAACATTGGGTGGGATCGGGATGGGGAACACATGTAAATCCATGGCTGATTCATGTCAATATATGGCAAAAACCACTACAATATTGTAAAGTAATTAGCCTCCAACTAATAAAAATAAATGAAAAAATTTTTAAAAATTAAAAAAAAAAAAAATGGTATGTATTTAAGTTGTATAACATGATGGTTTGACTATACATAGTGAAATGATTACTACTGTTAAGCTAATTAACATATACATCTCCTCACGTAGTTGCCCTTTATGTGTGTGTGTGTGTGTGGTAAGAGTACCTGAAATCTACTCTCTTAGCAATTTTCCAGTATTCAGTATTGTTTGTTGTTGTTTAGTCACTAAGTCATGTCCAGCTCTCTTTGTGACCCCATGGACTGTAGCCAGCCAGGCTCCTCTGTCCGTGGAATTCTCTAGGCGAGAATACTGGAGTGGGTAGCCATTCCCTTCTCCGGGGGATCTTCCTGACCCAGGCATCGAACCCAGGTCTCTTGCATTTCAGGCAGATTTTTTACTATCTGAGCCACCAGGGAAACCCCATATCCAGCTTTGCCTGAGGTCAAACATGCAAGGTATGTAAACCCATGGGTTTCTTTCTTGGCTTTAACTAATCTGAATTGCTGGCACTTGAGATTGAAAGTGTGTTGACATTTTATGTGCAGGAGTGGGGAGTGAGGTGTCATTCATCAAAATTCTTGATAGCGAACTCTGTATGTTACACCGATCCCAGGCCCAGGCTATTTAAAACGTACGCCCAGGGACTTCCCAGGCTGTCTAATGGTTAACACTTTGTCTTCCACTGCAGGGGGTGTGAGTTCGGTCTCTGGTAGGGAAGCTAAGATCCCACATGTCTCGTGGTCAGAAAACCAAAACACACAACAGAAGCAATACTGTTAAAAAAAAAAAAAACTCAATAAAGACTTTAAAATGGTCCATATCAAAAAAATCTTAAAGAAATAAATAAAAATAAAATGGATGCCCGGCCTTTGGGTACACCTAGGGCAGCTATTCACTGAACTTATTGGGCAAGCACTAACTTTTTGGGTGTCTAAGGTTTGAGCTTCTTTGATCACCTGATGTTGAAGAAACCAAACAGTCAAAATTGGTGAAAGGGAGAGTAGGAGTAGGACCATGCAGAGGGCACCTACTCATGCTAGTTGCTATGGTAACGAACAGAAACAATCATGTGCCTTACTTTCAGGAAGGGCCAGCCATGGAGGATGCCCTTCTCTGAATCGCTTTCTATTTACTTACTCAAGACTGCTGAAGTATCAGTTTACCCAGAGAGTCAAAGTAATTTTCCCCTAGCGACACAGTAAGTCCGATTCAGATCTTTCTATTTCCATGCCAAGTTAGGCATTCATCAGACCACACTACTTTCCTGCCTTGGAGAAAAGAAATAAGCAGAAGTTAGAAAGCAGAAGCAGCCACAGTATTCTACAAACTGCAGGGGGAAATGTCCCGTAGATAAAAGATACCATGTGTGTGGTCTCTATGGCTGGGAACCTCTGCAGAGCAGGTGGGCTTTTGAGAAATTCAAAGGAAGGAGGACAGGGCAGGAAACCTCTGAGTTTAGCTTCTAACTCAGGGTGTGCAACTGTCGTGAGGCTGCGTGGGGTGGGTGGGAAGGATTGCAGGTGAAGAAGACACAGAAATGAGCACATAAGGCAAAGCAGATGTGAAGAAGAGGACTGACTCATGGTGAGAACCTTGTTTTTCCTCCTGTCCCTCATGTCAGAAAGGGACCCATAAATCTTAGTAGAGATTGGAACAGAAACATTGAAACTGTCAGCATGGGCAAGGCATGGGGAGGGGGCAGCGTTCACCAAGATGGGATGAGGGATGAAGCGTTTTGCCAGAAAGATAAAGGAGAGGTGGGTGAAGACTTTCTTAGCTAGAAGCTGCCTTCAATATGTGTAAGGAAGGCAAGAAATATGGGGCCTCAAAGTTTCCCTGGAGAAGAGATAGGCTACCCACTCCAGTACTCTTGGGCTTCCCTGGTGGTTCAGATGGTAAACAATCTGCATGCAATGTGGGAGACCTGGGTTCGATCCCTGGGTTGGGAAGATCTCCTGGAAGAGGGCATGGCAATCCACTCCAATATTCTTGTCTGGAGAATCCGCATGGACAGAGGAGCCTGGCAGACTACAGCCCATGGTGTTGCAAAGAGTCAGACATGACTGAGCAAGTAAGCACAGCATAAGGGAGACCCCAACCCTTAAGTCCTGACCTAGGTAGAACACAGAGGGCTGGGTTCAGAAGAAACCTGCTGAGACGTGTGGGATTTCCTACCTCAAGGAGGCCTCCCCATACTGACCCATCCCAACCACGGCTGACATTTAAACAGGAAAGATACACAGAGAACACGGGGATGTGGGCTACCCTCTGTGTCCAGACACCTGTGGTCGGGGAGGGTGGTACCCTCTGTCTCCCTGTAGCATACAGTCTTCCCTTAACCATCCCCATCCTCCAGTCCGCAAACTCAGCAACGTGTCACTGATTCAGCACCTACGTGCTGCATGCCAGCTCAGCGCCGAGACAAAACTGTCCAGCGACGGACGTGGCTTCAGCCCTCATCTTTCTGACTCCTCTGTGTCCTTGAACCGCTCTGTCAGACTCTGTCTTGCAGGGGCTGATGACTGAGGTGGTTAGGTGTATTCCTAACCCAGAAAAATCCCAAGCCCTGCCTGTGGTGCGTCAGCATCCTCCCCATCTCCTGTTCCCAGCCTTGGCCTTGGTCCTGCTGCCACGCGGTTCTTCTGGCTGAGCCTGGCAGGAAGCCTCTGCTCGCCTCCACACCTCCACAAGTTCAAGGCCTTCCCTCCACTCCCCCAGCCCCATTCCTGAAAAGGGAGGGTCTTTGGAGGTCAATCATCAATCCTTCATTTATCGAGCATGTAAAAAGAGAGGGAGGCGCTGCTCTACGATAGAGTTTTGTAAGGCATTTGAGATCCTGGCCGTGGTGTCAGAGATGGGAATAAACGGACAGTGACATCTGTATATTATGTGTTTCATCCATCCCATCTGAAGAGTGGATACATTTGTCTAAAGCCCTAAGCTCAGAAATATAGAATCAAAAGACCAGCTACGGTAGCCCACGAAGACCCTCTCCATCACAGATCTGATCACAAATCATTATGAGGATTAAAACTGCATGGGGACTTCCCTGGTGGTCCAGTGGTTAAGACTCTGTGCTTTGACTGCAAGGAGCTCTGGTTCGATCCCTCGTTGGGGAACTAAGATTCCCACATTCCCTGCAGTGCAGCCAAAACAAAACAAACAACAACAAAAAAACAAACAAAACTATATGAAGAAAATGCAGTTGCTATTGTTTTTGTTCAATCACTCAATCTTGTCTGATTCTTTGCAACCCCCATGGACTGCAGCATGCCAGGTTTCCCTGTCCTTCACCATCTCCCAGGGTTTATTCAAACTCATGTCCATTGGGTCAGTGCTGCCATCCAACCATCTCATCCTCTGTCACCCCCTTTTCCTCCTGCCTTCTATCTTTCCCAACATCAGAGTCTTTTCCAATGAGTCAGCTCTTCACATCGGGTGGCCAAGGTATTGGAGCTTCAGCTTCAGCACCAGTCCTTCCAGTGCACATTCAGGGTTGATTTCCTTTAGGATGGACTGGTTGGATCTCTTTACAGTCCAAGAGACTCTCAAGAGTCTTCTCCAGCACCACCACAGTTGCTATAGAGAGATCCTGAGACTCAATCTCTATCCTTCGGAAGTTCTCTAAAGACCTGTTGATGTTCAACAGAAGCTTCCAGCTCTGGGTTCTCGCATGCAGGTAGGTGCAGCTTCATCGTGGGTTCCCGCTGGGTACATGAAGTATATTAATGCAGGGGACCCCAACCGGACTCAGCTGGAGGGATAAAGGCTATCTTGGAGGGATGCATGCTTTGCTAGTTGCTTCATTTGGTGTCAGAGAAAAGCTTGGCAGCTCCTCCTCTGCATAGTAGCCTCTCCAAGAGCTCCGGGGTCCTGTCAGCAGCTTTTCCCACTCCTCGCATGGTGCCATCTTGCTTGGCCTGGCCACAGAGAGACTTCCTTTTGGGTACCTAGGGCAGACATGGCCACAACCACAGGAGTCCTGAGCTGAGTCCTTCCTGTGGTGGGCAGCCGGGCTGGCTGACACGGTGGAGTCAGTGCGCCAGGACAACGCTGGTTGACCAAGTTGGTTGGCCGAAAAATTCCTTAAAATACCCCAAGGGCATGTTTTTATTTTGTATTGTTTTTAAAAAGGATAAATATTCCAAAACCCTGATGCCAGGGGGAAAAAAAAGCTCTATAACTTTTACAAAACTGGCCATGCTGCAAGTTAAAAAAAATTAGTTAAAAGACTAGAAATTATGGTTGCAAAAATATCTCTACTAATAGTTTACTGTCTGGCTTGAGTGAGTTTAACTTTAAGGTGTGGTAGCTCTGGAAATTTCTCGTGAGTCACTACATAATAACCGGCTGCACTATCAGACATCAGCCCACACACCATTTTCCAGCCCTGAACTTTGAATGTTTCACACAAAATGAAAATAATACCGTCTTATGTTTTATTCTAGGGGTAAGGTGGTTGGCAGCACTTTAGACTTTGCTGAAGAGCTGTGAATTTGATGTTTCCTACCAAATTAAAATGCTTTGAGGCAGTGTCTTGTTTTTAGTTGGCAAACACAAATCTTCTTTAAGAGAAAAGCCCGGTCCATACAGTCCATGGTCTGTAGGTTGTTTTCCTCATTTGTGGGTTATTTGCTTGACCTGCCTCATCGTCTCTCCAAATGGCCAACTCAGCCCTTGGCAGGGTAATTACACATTGGAAGGAAGACTAAACCAGCAAACACAGATGGTCATCCCTCTGCATGCTTTAGTTTCTCTTGTCTTTTTCTTGCCTTTGGTTCTCTTTCTGAGATTGGAAAACCATGTGTTACTCGCTCAGTAATGTCCAACTCTTTGAGACCCCATGGACTGTAGCCCACCAGGCTCCTCTGTCCGTGAAATTCTCTGGGCAAGAATTCTGGTGTGGGTTGTCATTCCCTTCTCCAGGGGATCTTCCCGACCCAGGGATTGAACCTGCGTCTCCTGCATTGCAGGCACATTTTTTACTGTCTGAGCTGCAAACCATAGTTCCTGTTTTGAATCTAAGACAGTCTCATGGAGGAGGCAGTAAGTATGCCCTTCTTTCTTTTATACACTAGAATTGGGCTTGAGTTTTCATAATTATTCAAGGGCAATTGGGCCCTTGAAAGATCAACTTTGATGGTGGAAATTCACACTAACATTTCCTTGAAAGCCTTCCTTCCTGGGGGATGGATGTCTTTTGGGCTTGTCAAAGTCCTCCTCAGCCTGAGAGGTTCAGCTAAAACCTCTCCTTCCTTGACTTTCCTGTCTTGCTCTTATTGCTCCTTCTTTGAGATTTCCATGGCACATACAGAGTACATTTATTTTGGATGCCTGTTCACTGCTTTTAAATTTGTTATGGCCCATGCTTACATCACTTCCTCAGCTAGGCTATAAGTTCCTTGGGGGGAAAAAATACTTGGTCCATTTTTGTCATCTTCATCGCATGCATGCTTAGTCCCTTCAGTCATGTCCAACTCTTTGCCACCCCATGGACTGTAACCCACCAGGCTCCTCTGTCCATGGGATTTTCCAGGCAAGAAAACTGCCATGGATTGCCATTTCCTACTCCAGGGAACTTTCTGACCCAGGGATTGAACCTGCATCTCCTGAGCCTCCTGTACTGCAGACAAATTCTTTACTGCTGAACCATAGGGGAAGCCTTGAGCATACATGCAGGCTCCCTGGAAGTGCTTCTTGATTGATTCGTTAAGGTAGTTTGTGGGGCCATTTACTTTCATTCGTGACAAACCATGGGATAGGTAGTCATTTTCACCTCCACGGTCTTATTGAGTCTTCCCCGGAACCCTAGGTGATGAATATTATTATAATTTCTCAGGTGATGGAAGAGAGAGCTTCCTGAGGTCCGCCAGTCCAAAAGATAGCAGACACAAAGTCAGTATGACCTCCCAATCTAATGCTATTGCTGTCATGCCATCTTGACAATGAGAAATAGGATTGTTAAGGCCAATAGGCAAGGATGCTCCTCTGGGAGGGAAGCCAGCATGGGAAGTCAGCTGGAGGAGTCCTGGGATCTTGTTGGAGGTACCCTTGGGGAATGACCATGGAGGAAGCTGATGAGCTCCCACCAGCTGGTCTGGACCTGCCACTCTGGCTGAGGCTGGAGATTTGCCACGTAAGTGTCTCTCTAAGCTCTTCACTCAGTTCTGATTACATCCTCGTGATGCTGGCAGTCATCACAGGGTCCTGATGGCTGCGGGCAGGGAGAACGTCTCTGACAGCCCTGTGTTTTACTTCCATGAGGCTGGGGATCTTTTTTTCCCACTTGCTGGATTGGTGTCCTTTGCCCAGTCATGCCTGCCAGCATTCTTGGAGACAGAGGTTGCCACAGGCAGAAAGGAACAAAGGAGGACATCTCCTCAGGGGATAAGGAGGTTCTGTGCAGGAACTGAGCAAGGCTATGAAGTCTTTGGAGCCCACGGTGGGTGAGAAAGTGTTAGTTGCTCAGTTGTGTCTGACTCTTTGAGATGCCATGGACTGTAGCCTGACAGGCTCCTCTGTCTGTAGAATTTTCCAGGAGTGGGCTGCCATTCCCCTCTCCGGGGGAATCTTCCTGACCCAGGGATCAAACCTGGTCTCCTGCATTGCAGGTAGGGGTCTCTGCAAATCCGCACTTTCAAGCTCAAGAAGCAACACCCTTGAACTGATGGTGCTGCTGGGCTGCCAAGGTCACCCGGGCCATGAACTTGACCGGGCTTGCCTGGAAGGGAATCCGTGTGCCTGTAACCATGAGAAATCTTGATGCCCAGCACAAAGAGCATTACGACAGAAGGGAAGACTTGGCTAACGTCCTCCAGCGGTTTTAGATAATTTTCCTTTGTTAGTCAACAAACCAGTCTGGGGGGAGGGGAGAGGTTGAGGATGTGAAAAGTTTCACCCAGTACACGGCAGTTCCTCAGTGTCAAATGTCTGTCACAAATTTTGCTTGTGGTCACCTCCAGAGCCTACAATTTAAAAAAAAAAAAAAACAACACATACACAAAAAAACGCAGCAATTATCTCAACCAAAGTGCAATTGAGTGCACTTTCCAGTGGTTGGTCCTCAGGCTCCTTTCCCAA
Source organism: Cervus elaphus (assembly GCF_910594005.1). NCBI lineage: Eukaryota > Metazoa > Chordata > Mammalia > Artiodactyla > Cervidae > Cervus > Cervus elaphus. The sequence goes on from NC_057844.1 coordinate 13,535,027, forward strand.
CAATGTTTTCCCCGTGCAAACAGCCCAAAGGAGCGTGTGCGTGGCTCTCGAAGACCAAGAAGTCAACTCCGCGGAAAATTTGCATCCGTAATTGAGTTGCCGGGAACACTCAAGACATCATGCTTCAGGCGTGCGAGGATAATGACTCCCTGCAGCCCTTCAGGCTGGCAGTGGAAATGACAGCCAGGCTCCTCTGTTCTCTTGCGACCCATGCTCAAACTGAGCCTTCATCATCCAGTTCACCTCCCCTGCTTTTCAGGAAGTTGTAATCTGCCAATCCTTCACCTTCCCTTCCCCTAACCTCCTATGATGTGTTATGCTTTTGCAACTTATTTACCCAGTACGGTATTGTATTGACTTCCCAGGTGACTCGGTAAAGAATCCGAACCTGCAGGAGGCCCAGGTTCAATCCCTGGGTTGAGAAGATCCTCCGGAAGAGAAAATGGCAACCCACTCAAGTATTCTTGCCTGGGAAATCCCATGGACAGAGGAGACTGGCAGGCTAGAGTCCATGGGGTGGCAAAAATGTTGGACATGACTGAGCATGCATCCACCGTTGTATTGAGCGACTGGTAGAGACATAATCTTGTGACTCTTCCCTCCAGGGTAAGCCCCTGAAGGGAAAGCTCTTGGAAGGAAAGCTCTTGGCAGATGCTGGGTAATTTTGAATGAATGCACAAAGAGATGGATAGAGCATTCTTTGGAATGTCTTGAGTGGGGGACGCGCTCTGATGGGGCGTTGTGTACACACATGACATGGAGTGAAGTGTGGGAAGAAGCGCCTGTAGAATCCTTGAGAGTATTTTTAAGAATATCATCTGGTCAATCATCCCAGGTTGATAGGTTTTGTCTAATGTGGGAATCATCAATCTCTAGAAGTTCCTTGTTTGTCCTGATGCTTAAGACACAATTTGAAATATGAATATGTGTATGTGAGTGTGTGGGGGGGTAGGCGGGTGGGTGGTGGGCTGCTAAGTTGGAGTCTGTCATTGTATTGCAGTGAAGCAGCTCACAGCTGACTTGAAGGAGTTCTCTTCACTCAACATTCCACTGTGCCTTGCCCTGGGACACATTCTTGTGTATTACGGCACCCTTTACTCTGATTCTTTTTTTCAAAACCATAAAATGCTTTCACAGTGGAATCTTTGGATGTCTAGGTTTCAGGTGTGCTCAGATGGTAAACTTGGAAGTGTGGATAGGGAAGACTCTTTGGGGGGAAGTTCCTTGACATAATCTAGGCTGAAGGCAGGTGAAAACATTGTTCTGGAGGTTTGGGGTTGGCTGTCTCCATGGTGCTGAATTCCTGCGGTCAATCAGGTTCTCAGATGCTCAGTCATGTCTGACTCCTTGCGGACCCCAGAGACTGTAGCCCGCCAGGCTCCTCTGTCCATGGGATTCTCCTGGCAAGAATACTGGAGTGGGGTGCCATTTCCTCCTCCAGGGGATCTCCCCGATCCAGGGATCAAACCAGCATCTCTTAGGTCTCCAGCATTGGCAGGTGGGTTCTTTACCACCAGTGCCACCTGGCAAGCCCAAGGGTCAATCAGAGGAAACTGCAAAAGGGAAACTTACCTCTGGAATTGTCTCGCTTCCCTTCCTACCTGCTGGCTGTGCTTCCCCAAGGTGATGATGTCTTTCCAAAAGGCAGTGGGTTTGCACACCATTGAGCACATGCCCTCCTTTCCAGCCTCCTAATCAAAATTTGTGTCCAGGTTGCTACTACTCGGGACAGTTGGGGTGACCCCAGGTTCAGCTGGAGCCATTGCAGAGGCATCATTTCAATGTTAGGGTGTACTCTCCTTGGAAGGGAAGGCAGACAAGAGAAGTGGCAGGGCATTTTCTTTTCTGGTCAGATCACATTTGGCTGGTTCTGAGGGTCACTCTTGAAGAAGGACATTAGCAAACGGGAGCTCGTCTAAATGAGGCGAGAACATAGGAAGATGTTTGCAGGGGAATGGTGGAAGATTGGGCACTTGCAGTCTGACAAAAGAGGCTTCCCAGGTGGTGTCAGTGGTAAAGAACCCGAGACATAGGAGACATGGGTTCAATCCCTGGGTCAGGAAGATTCTCTGGAGCAGGAAATGGCAACCCACTCCAGTATTTTCACCTGGGACATTCCATTGACAGAGGACCCTGGCAGTGGGTTACGATCCATGGGATCGGAGAGCTCGGCATGACTGAGCATAAGCATGCATGCTGTCTGACCAGAGAGGCCAGGGCGACCCTAGAAACTGAAGGTTATGAGTAGAGGTGACCTAGTTTAAACACCTCTTGGGTATTTCCATTTGTCTCCTATACATCTCCTCCAGATGATCAATTAACCTCGTTCTGAACATTTCTTATGACAGAAAACTCACTACCCAGAACTCCAGAGCATGGAAGCCTCCTTTAAATATTTCAAGTGAGATGATACAAAAGCTTCTGGAAGGCAGACCATCTGTCACTGGGGAGGAATGAAAAGAAAGCATTCTTTTGCTTTGATATGGTCAGATAATTCTTATAAGAAGTATTGTGAGGACATAGGAGTTGGCTTTGGTGCCAGGTGTGAGTTCCCCACCAATGTCAATATCTGGTACATTGATCCTTTGGTGACAAGGAATTAAAACAAAGCAAAAACCCATGAGATAAGCTCAACTAGCTTCCCTGGTGGCTCAGCTGGTAAAGAATTCGCCTGCAATGCAGGAGACCTGGGTTTATTCCCTGGGTTGGGGTAACCCTAACCCTGGAGAAGGGAAAGGCTACCCACTCCAGTATTCTGGCCTGGAGAAGTCCATTGACTGTATAGTCCATGGTGTCCCAAAGGGTCGGACACAGCTGAGCGACTTTCACTTTCACTTTCATGCTCAAATAAAAGAGATGTAGAAGAATGCAATAGTCCTTCTCACTGACCCTCAAGAACCAGAAATAAATTATAAGCAGGTTACTGAAGCTGAATCCACAAATTCCAGAACGAGAATTATCAGGGCACATGGTCTGTTCCTCTGCTTGTCTCTACTGACCTCCTCTTTCTTCAGATTGACTTTCCCTCCCTGCTCACATATCTCCCCCATCGTTTTTGGCTGGTCATGTCACCATCTTTAATCCTGGCTCTAGTCGAACTTACCACTCAACTCTCTACTAAAGAATGATCTGCTCCATGCTTCTTAGTCCTAAGTCTAGAGAAAGAGCATCAGCTTGGCTCAACCCAGTCTTTGCATCAATTTTCTCTGGGTCATGTGGACTGCCCTCATCCAGTCAGCTACAGCTTAGGGGGCACAGGTCATGTAAATAGGTGAGGATAGATTCTCTACACAAAGAAAGACAAAGATTAGATTATGCCAGCTACAGATTATTATGCCAGCTATCACTGGCATATAGCTCAAAGCCAAAGAAAGGATTATCTAGTTGTGAAATTTTAGTCTTTTAAAAAGGGAAGGATCCTTCAAATCTTACCTGCCATCTCTAATTAATTTTCCTCTGGAACCATTTTCTTCTTTGTGGCAATGAAATGGAGCAGGACCCTATGGTCCTTGCCCTTCCATGTTCTCTGCCTGCCTTTTGTCTGTGAAAAACTTCAGCCAAAGGATAAGCTTAATCAGAGAAGTGAGAAAATGCAGAAACAAAGAAAAACAGTCAAAGGAGACCAAATAATAATAATGTCAACATTAAGCATTGTCAGGAACATTTAGTTCCTTCTCAAGAGCTATAGATAATATTCTGAGCCATATCCTGTGATCCGTCTTATAGATACTGAAACCCCCACCAGGTAGAAGAAGTTATCTACATGATGACCAGTTTGTAGACATGACATAAGCTGTTATAATTCTAATTATGGAATTGACCTCAAGGAGAGGGGAACACACTGACCAGAGAACTGAAGATTAACTGTACATAAAACAATCAAAATGACACTGGTCAGATCACTGATGACTGATTTCAAGATGACTGTCAGAGCTGACTGTCCTGTTTCTGCATGGAGCCCTCTCCTTCAGCCTATAAAAGCTCTTGCCCGCTGATTGTCAGCACAGAGGTGGGGGTGGGGCAGAGAGTTGACTTTTGGACAGGTGTCCACACTCCCCCATGGGTGCTGGCCTCCAAAGTAAAACGGACTTTCCTTTCCACCAAGCTGGCCTCTTAATTGGCTTTTGAGTGGCAAGCAGTCGGACCCCACTTTTGGTTATGGTAACACAGAAGCTTTCTAAAAATATATGATTTTGCTCATCCCCACTTTTCTTTGCTTGAATAAGCCTGTATTTCTTTTATCCACAGATTGGCCATTGTCTTTCTTCTCTTTTTGTTTATTCTCAGAATTTTGAGTAGGAATTTTAAAAAACAGCCCCCAATAGACTCTGTCTTCTGCAATATATATACATATATGCACTTTAAACAGAAAATTCAGAATTAGTCTCTGGTGTCAAGTCCTATCTTTCAGGATGCATCTTCCCTCCAACCCAGAGTGCAGTGCATGATGACAAATGAGAAACAATCACTTCACACATCCTGGTAAAATAAAAATGCATTGTCGGAACAACGGGTGATTAGATCTTCATTTTGATGTATGCCGCTGTGTCTTCAGAAATGAACTCATAAGACTTGATTTTGGGGAGAATGCAAATTTCCAGCCAAGGAATATGTTGAGGAGACTCTGTTTGTAAAGCAGAGTAGGGGTGAACCCACTTGGGGCAGGTGGTTTCACATGGTGAATTCTGTTAGCTCAGGCCTACACTTAGACACACAGTGTAGGTAATAGGTGTGGGGGAAGTACTTGGTACCTTACTGAATATTCATTTCTACCACCTGTGGTATCATTATTAGCTGTGAAGTTTGTTGAGTTATTCATATGCCTGAGCCATCTCCCAGGTGGAGTCATGGCTTGATTCCTATAAATTATTAATATTAATCTTGGGAAAGAAAAGTTTGATTCAAAATTAATTTGCGTGAACTGTGCTTATTTACAGAGTAACTTATGTAAGTGGGAACATCAAGTTATCATCTGATGTGAATAAGAATTAATGTAAATTGCCTGGTCTACCCTCTGTGGGTCTCAGTGCTCTTTTCTGGGAGGAGAGGCAGAACATGGTTGGGCTTAAGAGCATGACGCCTGGAGCAGGTGGCTTCTGGTTTATTTATTTTTTAGAATTTTTATTTATCTATTTGGCTGCACCAGGTCTTAGTTGTTGCACAAATGATCTTCAGTCGCAGCATGTGGGATCTAGTTTCCTGACCAGAAATTGAACCTGAGACCCTGTACCGGGAATGCAGAGTCTTAGCCACTGTACCACCTGTGCCTTCTGGTTTGATATCAGCTCTGCCATTTACCTGGTGGTTCAGAGGGTAAAGAGTCTGACGGCAATGTGGGAGTCCTGAGTTCTGTCTCTGGGTCAGGAAGATCCCCTGGAGAAGGGAATGACAACCCACTCCAGTATTCTTGCCTGGAAAATCCCATGGATGGAAGAGTTTGGCAGGCTACAGCCCATAGGGTTGCAAAGAGTTGGACACGACTGAGCGACTTACTCACTCACTCACTCACTCTCTGCCATTTACCAGCAGTGTGATTTGCGGCAAAGTACTTAATCTCAAGGTACTTAATCACTCGTGTCTTGGGCATGATGATAATAATACCTATTGTGGGGGAGTGCCACTGGGCATAAATACATTTTTACTTTTGCAGATGAGAAAACCAAGGCTCAGAGAGTCAAGGAAAGAGAGTCTTTTCCAAGTTCACAGGGCTGGTGGATTGAGGAGTCAGGATCCAAATTCAAGGTTAATAGCCTTCCATTTATGCCCTTCTTCACAGGCTGAGCTTCCCAAACTCATCTGTCATGAGAATTACCTGGGGGTGCTTGTTAAAAACACAGATTCCCAATCTTTGGAGTGGGATGGGGCATTGTGATATTAACCAGTGTCCCAGGTGGTAGGCTTGGCAGTGCATCCCCAGTTTCCATAGTCCCCCTGAGCTTCTGCAGCTGGATGGATTTGTCCCCAGACCTGCTTGTTCCCCTCTTCCCACTCAACCCTCCTTAATCAGCCTTATCCTTCCTCACAACCCTCTCTGTATCCACCCCTGTGCCTTTGAGAGTCTGGTCACTTAATCATCTCTTTAATCATCTCCAAGATTCTCCAGGCCCTCATGTGGTTGGTCACTTTGTACAAGGTTTCCTCCTGATGACCCAGATTTAACCTCTGACCCGTTTTTTATCTTCCTCTAGCCGACCCTCTATTCTGCATTCGTTGCGTTTACTCCCCACCCCTTCCTTTCCTTTAGGTTTCTCATGACCGTTGAGATGACCAAGCGTGGCATAATTGCATGCGGTACTGTAATGAACACTCAACTGTGGTATACATTTTTTCCAGTGCATGTCATAATAAAGTTCGCTATTACTTAAGCTGAAGAATTGATGCTTTCAAATTGTGGTGCTGGAGAAGACACTGGAGAATCCCCTGGACATCGAGGAGATCAAACTAGTCAATCCTACAGGAAGTAAACCTTGAATATTCATTGGAAGAAGTAATGCTGAAGCTGAAGCTCCAATACTTTGGCCACAGGATGGGAAGGGTGGACTCACTGGAAAAGACCCTGATGCTGGGAAGGATTGAGGGCAGAAGGAGAAGGCAGTGACAGGGGATGAGATGGTTGGATTGCATCACCAACTCAATGGACACAAGTTTGAGCAAACTTCAGGAGACAGTGACAGGCAGAGGATCCTGGCATGCTGCAGTCTATGGGGTCACAAAGAGCTGGACACATTTAGTGATGAAAACAACAATAACATTGTGTATACAGATTTATTTCAGATAAAGTGGTGATTGCCATGTATTTGATTGAAAGTGAATATATTTTAATCTAAAGGGCCAAACTGAGTACAGCGAGTTTCATTAGTAGCTGGCAAGCCCTGTGTAATTTGCAGAGTATCACCTCATTGACATGCTTCAGGGACTGCCTTGGCTTCTTCGGGTAATGCCTGGATGTGGAACTCTGAGCCAGAGAGTAACTTCAGTTTCCAGTCAATTTCCCACAAGGCCAAATGATGTTTCAAGAAACAATACCTTGTTGAAAAAACTTGATTTCTAAAATTGTGTAGGTCACAGTCAAATGCACTCACATCTGATGTGATGACAAATTGATTCAAGGACTTTGGCCCACAGGCAGTCACGAGAGGAACCAAGCCTGAATTAGATGCAAAAATGAGCAGTTGTGTGTGTGACTGTGGTCCAGATAAATGACACTTAGAAGCACCAAATTGATTGCATACTCAGGAAAGGACAAATAATTGGGTGAGTGAAGTTTGGAGCTGCTTATTTACACACCAATATGGATTTTCAGTTGAGAGGCATATGATTATTCCAGGTCCAGGGAAGGGTTTCTTTGAGGAAAGGATTTATACACATTTGTAAAATCATATTGGGTTCTTTCATTCCATGATCGGTAAACATTCTTTGCATTTATCATAATTCGCAAGAAATATATGAACAAGCCTTGTAAAACAAACTGTTCTACTCAGGCAAGTATAAATTTTTGGTATTTTAAGAATGTACTAATTAAACATTTTTTATGGGTCCTAGACATTTGGAGGAAAGATTCAACTCAAAATATTGTTAGAGGGGACTTCCCTGGTGGTCCAGTGGCTAAAACTTTGTGCTTTGAATGCAGGGGCCCAGGTTCATTCCCTGGTCAGGGAACTAGATCTCACATGCTTCAACTAAGACCCAGCTCAGCCAGGTAAATAAATATAAAAAATTTGGTTAGAATGCTTTACAGGATACATGCAAAGATGGAGGTCAAGTATTGGTAACCAGACAAGTGACCTTGAGCAACTAAGTCCCTTCATCTGTCTGAGCCTCACGTTTCTCACCTATAAAATGGAATGCCGCTATCTCAATGACTGTTCAGATAATGATGTATCCCGGTGTAGGCCAGAGTGCCTGGGACAGCCCAGAAGCAAGACTGACATTGTTTCAGGCTTGGTGGAAAGGAGCAGCCAGTTTTAGGTAGAATTCTGCAGACTGGACCTGCAATGGGATGCAAAGGATGTCTTTCAGGACTTGGGAAATTTTGATGTGATTGAATTGTGAGGTGATGTTAGAATATATAGCCTGGTCCATATCACAGAGTGATGATGGATGCCCTTGATGGCTAAGTTAGCTTGTTGAAGCTAGAATGGTCTCCTGGGGCTTCAACCACTCCACTCACCAATGGCTCAAAGCCTAATCCTTCCTAAATGATTTTGCTAGGTATTTCAGTCCTTTAAAAACACCGTGCTACTGCCCAACAAGTTTGGGAGATGCTCCATGCGTTATATCCCTCTTGGGCTAAACTTGTTAATGTGTACGGTATCAGCTCTACATGGATTAGTAGCCCCATGTGGCTATTTAACTAGAAATGAATATTTATTAATATTTAATCAAGTTAAAAAGAGTTCCTGGGACTTTCCTGGGGGTCCAGTGGTTAAGACTTCACATTCCAAGGCAGGGGGTTGTGAGTTCGATCCCTGGTTGAAGAGCTAAGATCAAACATGCCTTACAGTCAAAAAACCAAAACATTAGACAGAAACAATATTGTAATAAACTTTATAAAGACTTTAAAAATAGTCCACATTAAAAAAAAACCTTTAAAAAATAAACAAAGTAAAAACAAAACCAGCTCCTCAGTGGCGCTAGCTACATTTCCAGCGCTGAACAGCCATGTGTGGCTGGCGGCCACAATATTGGAAAGTGCGCATACAGAGCATTTTCATCACTGCAGGAAGATTCTATCGGATAAGGGCTTCCCAGGTTGCTCAGTGGTAAAGAATCCGCCTGCCAATGAAGGAGACTCGGGTTCCATCCTGGGTCAGGAAGATCCCTTGGAGAAGGGAATGACAACTCACTCCAGTATTCTTGCCTGGAGAATCCCATGGACAGAGAAGCCTGGCGGGCTACAGTCCCTGGGGTCGCAAAGAGTCAGGCACGACTAAATGACTAACACTTTCACACTTTTTTCTACTGGATAGTGCAGGAAAGGCTCTGAGGCCTCTGGCAATAAAATAACTTATTTCATTTTGCTCATTTATCAGACTTTTAAATAACCAGCAGGGCTTGTCTTCCCTGAGATGCTGTTTAGAAAGTAATTTGGCATTCTTGGAGAGGTGGATTCACTGGATCTGGTATTCCAGGACCAGCTTAACAGCTCCGATATCCTTACAATGCTTTAATCTGTTCTTGCTGCTACATGTGTATCTGACTTCCTGTCTTTGTTGAAAGATTAATTATTTTGATACTCTTAAGATCCACCTCACCATGCTTAATGTCTCAGCTAAACTTGTCAATAGCCAAAGGTCCCTGTTATAGATGCAGAACTTCAGAGATGAACGGGACCTTAGAGAATATGTAAATCAACTTCCTTATTTTATTTATGAGTAAACTGAAGCCCAGAAATGTTGCGTGATTTTCCCAAGGTCACTAAGTTAATAGTAATTTTTCATGCTCCTGATACCTACTTCTTACTATGGCTACTGGTTAATCTCTTCACAGATTGAAGGGAAAAGATCAATTATTATTGGATTAGGGTCATATCAATGATAATATGGGTCGTATCTCTAGTTTGAGATCTTGCCTATCTTTGTGAGAGTGGTCTCTGAGTAAATTTATTCTGTATTTCTTAACCCAACTTTGTTTTTACAAGCTCTGACTAGATAGGGCTTATCAGCGAAGAAATCACCCATCACTCAATTTCTTCCTTTTACTTTATGGGCTTCCCTGGTGGTTCAGTGGAAAAGAGTCCATCTGCAGTGCAGGAGACGCAGTTTCGATCCCTGGGTCAGGAAGATCCCCTGGAGGAGGGCATGGCAGCCCATTCCAGTAATCTTGCTGGGAAAAACCCATAGACAGAGAGGATTCTGGTGGGCTACAGTGCATCAGGTCGCAAAGAGTCGGATGCGACTGAAGTGACCGAGTATGCACACACTTTATACAAAAGTCTTTGATGATTTTTCTGCAATCGACTGATAGCAATCAGCCAATAATGACTTCACGAGTTTGCATTTGCTTTCATACTCACTTGGTGCTTCTTTGATTGCAATTTTAGCTAGATCTAGCTGCTTTTCACTTTTTTTTTGGCCATTGGATATAAAAGCCAGTGAAAATTGCAGGCTGCCTAGTGGGAGAAAAACGACCTCTCCCTAGTTTATAGCAAGGTTGGCATTTGCTGGGAAAGATTTAGTTCTGAGATGCAGGCCAGATATGCATTTCTGTGCCCCCCAGTCTGGAGAGGAAGGTTACTCAGGTGGGTGGCACGTAGGCTGTAAAAGGAAGCCAGGTCATCGGTCAGGGTAATGTCTTGGGAGGAACTGCTCTATGAAGGCTGTGATCTGGAACGAATATACTTTTGGCACCTTTGCTAGGATGTCAGTGGGAAAGCCCCATTAGTCATCTCTGCCAGATGGGGGCTTCTGGAAACCTCTGTGCCTCTGTATATGTCTCTATTGATGAAAACGCTGAAGCCACAAGGGCTGTGACCACAAATGTCTCATCCTACAGATCCTTGGGCCCTGCAAGGATCATGCAGAGGGCATGAGCTGAGAAGCCTGATCTTTGAAAGCTTTGAGTTTTGAAATGTGGGAAATGTTATGTTCACTGTGTCTCCTGGAATAAATTTTCAGAGAATCTCAAACTTCAGTGGCTGAGCCCACTTAGGCTACGCCAGAATCTTTGAAAGAGGGACCCTCTCGGGGTCATTGCTGAGCTCTCTGGTCCTTGAGAATCACTGCTCTTGAGAAAAAAATTTGTTTTTTCAGGATGTCATCAGCTGCAAGAGGAGTACTGTAACTCTTTTTCTTTTCTCCTTTTTTTTTTTTTTTTTGCCTTTTCATACTTTTCATGCGGTTCTCAAGTCAAGAATACTGAAGTGGTTTGCCTTTCTCTTCTTCAGTGAACCATGTTTTGTCTGACTCAGTGGACATGAGTTTGAGCAAACTCCAGGAGATGATGAAAGACAGAGAAACCTGGAGTGTTGCAATTCATGGGGTTGCAAGAAGTTGGACACAACTTAGCAACTAAACAACAACGAGTACAACTTAATTATTATTAAAGAGAATGATGTCAGTTTGTTTTGACTTTACTGAGTTCAAATTTTGCTCATCTACATGAGTTTGAGCAAGCTCTGGGAAATGGTGAAGGACAGGGAAGCCTGGTGTGCTATAGCCCATGGTGTCGCAAAGAGTCAGGCACGACTGAGCAACTGAATAACAGCAACATATAAAATCTGGAATGAGTTTCCTTTTTAAAGACCCAATATCACAGTGGAGAAGCTTGCTCTGTTTTAGTTTGGCCTGCTTGCAGTGTCTCTTCCCATCTTGTTACATGTAGCAAGAGTTACAGAAATTTCTGGCTCAAGTTATGACCCAGAGGTTCAAGTCATCTGCATTTTTTCTTTTGTGGAGAGCTCTACACCCAATGTCCAGTTGTTAGAGCAAGACCTGAGTGACTGTCTGACAGCAGACCCTTTGCTGTTCTCTCTAGCCCTCTTCTGCTCTGTGGAGTGAGGTGGCTGTGTTAGCAGAGCTCATTCTAATGGGTGGATTTTTTTTTAGATTCAAGTATACCTGATTTACAATGTCATGTGAGTTTCAGATGGACAGCACAGTGATTCAATTATCCATATATGCGTGCACTTGCTAAGTCGCTTCAGTCGTGTCCAATTCTTTCTGTGATCCCATGGACCATAACCCACCAGGCTCCTCTGTCCATGGGATTCTTCCTCTGGAGAATACTGGAGTGGGTTGCTGTGCCCTCCACCATGAGATTTTCCCACCTAGGAATTGAACCTGAGTCTCTTACGTCTCCTGCATTGGCAGGCGACTTCTTTACCACTAGTGCCACCTGGGATGCCCCTTATACATACATATGTGTATATATATTCTTTTTCAGACTCTTCTCTGTTACAAAATATTACAGAATGTTGAGTGTGGTGCCCTGTGCTGTACTGTAGGTCCACACTGATCATCTGTTTGATGCATAGAAGCATGTATATGTTAACCCCAACCTCCTGATTTAATTCTCTGCCACTCCTTTCCCCTCTGGTAACCATAAGTCTGTTTTCTATCTTTAAGTCTATTTATGTTTTGTGAATAAGTTCATTTGTGTCTTTTTTTTTTAGCTTCCACATACAAATGATGTTTGTCTTTCTCTATTTGACCTCCTTCACTTATTACGACAATCTCTAGGTTTACCCATGTTGCTGCAAATGGCATTGTTTCATTCTTTTTAATGGCTGAGTAGTATTCCACATCTTTATCCATTAATCTGTCAATAGACATTTAGGTGGCTTCCATATCTTGACTTTTGTAATTAATGCTGCTATGAACATAGGGGTGTATGTATCTTTTTGAATTAGAGTTTTTCTCTGGATATATGCCCAGGAGTAAGATTGCTGGATCATATAGCAACTCTATGTTTAGTTTCTTAAGGCACCCCCATACTGTTTTCCATAGTGACTGAACCAATTTACATTCCCACCAATAGCACAGGAGGTTCCTTTTTCTCCAAATCCTCTGCAGTATTTGTTATTTGTAGACTTATAGATGATGGCCATTCTGACCAGAGTGAGGTGATCTCTCATGATAGTTTTGATTTGCATTTCTCTGATAATCATGGATGTATCTGAGACTCTCTGAGGTTGCTTGAATCCACAGGTTTATCAGCAGTGGGAATAATCCATCTTTGAGACGAAAAGCTCAGTGTAGAAGAAATAGCCCCAGGACAAGAGTGAAGAGACAAGTGTCCTGCTTTTGCTCACCCACCAGCTACCTTTTGACCTTGGGCATGTCTATTCTTGTTTCTTTCTTTAGCTGTAAAGTGAGGTGATAATGCTGGAAATGAAACTAGATTCACTAAATTTAGCAGCCCTTTGATCTAAAAGGATCAACTGTCACATTTGGTATTACTGGCCAAGTCCTCCCTAAAAAGGTTTACCTTTTAGGCCCTTGAGCCACCTTTTTCATTACTGGGTTAAGGAAAACTCTGGCAACTCAGACTAGAAACAAGACAGCTTTGTCTTCGAGGAGCTCCCAAAATATGTAGACATCATCTAACAAGTTTTTCTCTGGATGCTCCTTCTTATTTCTATCCAAGTCTTCAATTTTGTTTTTGTTCTGCCACCAATTCACTTCAAGTTTTCCACATAGTCACCGTGGAAGAGTTCTCAACCCCCTGGTTTCAACTACCATTTAAATGCTACTGATTAAAAATTATGTATCTTTCACCATGAACCCCCAGCGCTTGAGTTTATAAATTTGTATTCACAGGTACATCCTCATCATCTCTACCTGGCTATCCTTCAAGATCTTCAAACTTGAAAAAGTTTGGAACTGAACTCATTTTACTCTTACCCACTTTTCCCTTCTGCTCTAAAATCTACTCCTTCTCTTGAATTTCTTATTTCTGTTAAGGGCATGCCACCCAGTTACTCAGATTAGAATTGAAGAGTCATCTGCCTTCCTCTCCCCCAGTATCTAATTGGCCCCATAGGCTTTAGAATCCACCCATGAAACGTCGCTGGTCTCTGCCTCCTCTTTCCTCTCACTCCTGTTCCTGCCCCTTAAGGCTTGGATTAGCTTTCACTGGGAATTCATCAATTTTAAGAGGCCCATCACCTCCCACTCTTTGTTGTTTAGTCCCTCAGTATGTGACCCATGAACTGCAGCATGCCAGGTTCCTCTGTCCTTCTCGAGCCCCTGGAGTTGGCTCAAACTCATGTCCTTTGAGTCAGTGACACTACTTCCCAGTCGTTAACATTTCCCAAGTCAGGATGCATTGTCGAGTTTCTGTTGGCTGAGCAGCAGTCACGAGGTAGATACTCCTGCACCTAGACTTGCAGAGAGGGCCTCAGCTGCTCCACACCCCAGAGACAACACTGCTGCTGCTGCTGCTAAGTCGCTTCAGTCGTGGCCAACTCTGTGCGACCCCATAGATGGCAGCCCACCAGGCTCCTCTGTCCCTGGGATTCTCCAGGCAAGGACACTGGAGTGGGTTGCCATTTCCCTCTCCAATGCATGCATGCATGCTAAGTCGCCTCAGTCATGTCTGACTCTGTGCGACCCTGTGGACAGTAGCCCACCAGGCTCCTCCATCCACAGGATTCTCCAGGCAAGAATACTGGAGTGGGCTGCCATTTCCTTCTCCAAGAGACAATACTGGAGCACTTTTAAAGAGTTTTTTGATGTGGACCATTTTTAAAGTATTTATTGAATTTGTTACAATATTGTTTCTGTTTTATGGTTTGGGTTTTATGGCCATGAGTCATGTGGGATCTTTAGATTCTTGACCTGGGATCAAACCCCCACTCCCTGTGTTGGAAGGTGAAGTCTTAACCAAAGAAGTCCCTGATAGTGAAGTACTTTTAAAAGAAATGAAGCATCATTAAACCCCCAGATGGCTCTTGAGTGGAAAAATATTCCAGAAGAGTCAGACATTGAATGGGAAAAAGTGTTAGGAACACCTTAAATAAATTATTTTGCTTTTATTTTCCTTTCCATATATGCCCATGGATGATGTACAGTAAAATTCTGTCAGGATAAATCTAACAGAACCCTTTCAATAAATATAAAACAAAAATTCCAAATGATAAGAGACATTGTGTTAACATTAAATTGGCAGACATTTTCTTCCTAGAGATAAATAAAATAATGGTGTGACTAATAGTTGATTACATCTTAGACTTGCTAAAACATAGATAAAATACAGAACTCCCTAATGCTTTCACTATTCTTTTCCAGGCCTCCCCACCTTCAAGTCCTTCCCCTCTTGTCTGTATCCCACACACCCAGATCTAATCATATCATTCCCCATGGCAGTGGTTCTCACACTCAGGGAGCATCAGAGTTCCCTGGTTGGGGGGGTTGTTAAAACACAGGTAACTATGCCCCAGCCCTTGAGTTTCTTATTCAGTAGGTCTGGGTTGGGGCTGGAGAAATTGCATTTTAAAAAAATAATAATTTATTTATTTTTTACAGTATGCCCTTGTTGGTTATCTCTTTTAAATATAGCAGTGTGTACATGTCAATCCCAAACTCCAAGTCTACCCTTGTTCCTGATCCTTCCTCCTGGTAACTATAAGTTCCTTCTCTAAGGCTGCCTCTGAGTCTGCCTCTGTTTTCTAAATTAATTTGTATCATTTTTTTTTCTTCTTGGATTCCATATATAAGCACTATCATATATTTGTCTTTGTCTGACTTGCTTCACTCAGTTTGATAATCCATCCATGTTGTTGCAAATAGCACTATTTCATTTTTTTAATGGCTGAGTTATACTCTGTTGTGTATGCTTTCCTGGTGGCTCAGATGGTAAAGAATCTGCCTGCAATGCTGGAGACCCAGGTTCTAACCCTGGGTCAGGAAGTTCCCCCGGAGAAGGGAATGGCAACCCAATCCGGTATTCTTGCCTGGAAAATTCCATGGACAGAGGAGCCTGGCGGGTTGCAGTCCAAAGAGTTGCAAAAAGTTGAACACGACTGAGCAACTAACACACACATGCACAATAGTCCATCGTACGTATATACCACATCTTCTTTATTCATTCATCTGTCTATAGACATTTAGATTGCTTCATGTCTTGACTGGAGAAGGAAATGCAACCCACTCCAGTACTCTTGCCTGGAAAATCCCGTGGATGGAGGAGCCTGGTAGGCTACAGTCCATGGGGTTGCAAAGAATCAGACACAACTGGGCGACTTCACTTCACTGACTTCACTTCATACTTTATCACTGGAGGAGGAAATGGCAACCCACTCCAGTTTTCTTGCCTGGAGAATCCCATGGGCAGAGGAGCCTGGCGGGCCATGGTCCATGGGGTCACAGAGAGTTGGATATGACTGAAGTGACTGAGCGCATGTCTTCACTATTGTCAATAGTGCAACAATGAACATTGGGGTGTATGTACCCTTTTGAAACATGTTTTTCTGTGGATCCATGCCCAGAAGTGGGATTGCTAGATCAAGTGGTAGTTCTGTTTTTAGTTTTTTAAGCAACCTCCACACTGTTCTCAGTAGTGGCTATACCAATTTACATTCCCGCCAACAGTGTAGGAAGGTTCCCTTTTCTCCACACCCTCTCCAGCATTTATTAGTTGGTAGATATTTTGATGATGGCTATTCTGACCAATGTGAGGTGATATCTCGTTGAATGTAAACTGGTACAGCCACTACTGAGAACAGTGTGGATGTTGCCTAAAAAACTAAAAACAGAGCTATCATGTGGTCTAGCAATCCCACTCCTGGACACGTATTCACAGAAAAACATGTTTCAAGAGGGTACATACACCTCAGTGTTCATTGATTTGCATTTCTCTAATAATTAGTGATGCTGAGCATCTTTCCAACATTTTTAGTGATGCTGTGTCTCTTGGCCATCTGTATGTGGAAGTTGCATTTTTTTTCTTACCTTTCTTTAAAAAAACCTTTTCTAATTGAAGTGCAGTTGCTTTATCCTGACTGCCATGTCAGTTTCTGCTGTATAGCCAAGTGAATCACTTGTGCGTAGATATGTAAGAAGTTGCATTTTTTAAGTTCCCAGGTGATAGTAATGCTGCTGGTCCAGGGACCACACTGGAGAGCCGTTACGCTTTGGCATCAAATCCAAGCTTCTTCTAGAGCAGTCCAGGCTCGTTCTTGAGAGCTGTGATCGTACATGGGCAGCATCATTTCCCGGTGTTTTCACTCACGGTTTCTCCATCCTCGTCCGGAACCCCATTCCCAAGCATGGTGGGCACTTCATGTTTCTGTGATTTTTTTAATACATGTCCTGAGAACTATTTGGCTTTTAAGATACAGTTCAATGAACACAGTCTTCAGTGGAAAATATTTCTTTTACTTATCTTTTCCAAAGAGGTAAATTTTGGGATGTTTATCTTTTCAGATCAACTTCCAAGACAGCTAAATTCAGTGCTCAGGCTCTTCCCGTAATTAGAAAGATACTCTTTTGGGACCAACAGGTCATGAAGTTTGACGGGGTTTTCCAATTTTCTAGATTATCAATTTGGCAATCGTCCCCACACAAAATACAGAACTTATTGTGAGTCAGCAGAGCCATTATTATGATAATTCTAAATATTTATAAGATGTTGTAAACATATAGTACTGAAAAGCCACTTAAATTGTACCCAACTGACAAAATCTTCCATGTTTCAAAGTATTTATAGTTCAGGCTCATAAATAATAGAACAAGATACAAACTGTGGGAAATGGGAGCACAAGCATAAGAGGAACACAGGAAGGTGATTTTAAGATGTGCTGTGAGGCAGAAAAACCATGGGTTATGGTTTCCACTGTATGGTGTTTTTTCCAGACTTGTGGCCTTTGACAAATGGACCTAAGTTTGAAATCATATAAGGATTTAGGCTGTATTTTGTAGGAATAGTTATTACTTTGTTGATGTATTTAAGCTATGGGCTATTTCCTGAGTAGGAGCTTGACCATATTTATATGTTATCCATGTATGTTCACATACACACATACATACACACACAGATAAGCGGACACACACATTGATTCCTAAAATGGAAGAGCTTCAGAAATACAGAATTAGTGAAGCTGTGAGATGGGCAGTGTTCCCTGGTCTGCTCAAGTCTCACAAATAGAACTTTCATTCTTCAATAACTCATTCAATGAACACTGGAGTGTATAGTATATGCGAACTTTATCATAACTCTGGAAATGAAACAAGGAATGGGTTTACACCATTGGGTTACACAATAATGAATGAATAAATGAACAAAAGCCTTTATAGAGTCTGAAATAAAGAAACAATGTAGAATACAAATATTGTGATAGTTTCTAAGTCTTTGGTATTTCTGGAAATCTTTCCAGGCTCATATTAGAGTTTCCATGCATTTTATCAGCTGACACAACTACCTAGAGTAAGTACAATTATTATTCCTGAGGAAATGGATGCTTAGAGATTCTAGGCTAAGAATTTCAACTATTACATAGCCAACAAGTTGTAGAGTTAGGACTATAGTGAGTTTATCCTTATGCTCTGTGTGTAGTTTCTAGTCTGCAATGCTGTTGTCTAATCAGGGAGATAAGTCAATAAACAATTACAGTACAATGTGATATGAAAGGGGAAATTTGGGGCAGGGGGTGCAATTAGGAACACATTAAAGGAGCAAAAAAAGGTTTTCCAGGGGAAATGAAATCTAGCAGTTAGCAAGATTTGGGGGAAAGGTATCCGCAAAGATCTGGGGGTGTGGGCGAGGTTGGCTGTGTCAGGGACTGGAAGGAGGTCAGCAGAGCTGGAGTGTGAACATCCTCCCAGCGAACACCAGTAGTGTCCTGTGTGACTTCAGTTACCAACTAGACATTAATGGTTCCCAACATACTGTCTCCTGGAGTTTAGCCATAGCTTGGTTTGAATTTCAACGTAAGTGTTTCGGCCTCAACAGGGTTGCAAGCATCTTGTGCACTGGGCGTATGTCTCATAATATGTGTACTATTCAGTGTAGTATCGTTCTTTTTCTGGGAGCCATTAATGAAATTTGTAGAAAAAAGCATTCCATTAAATGGCATGGGAGATTGAGTACTCTGACACTATGGCGGCTTAGTGCTTCTCCATATTCCTCCAAGCAAGATAAAGGAAGAATGTGACCTGGTTGCTCCTAGTCCCGGCACAGCTCAGCAGATCCACCGGGCTCTCCAAGGCAGGGGTGATCTTTGCAAAGAGCTGGCTGCCTGTCTGCACAGACTTGGGTTACAACCCACCAGAAGGAGGCCTCATGTCCAGCACGTGAGTGGCTAGAGTGCACTCATGAAGAAAAAGAGGGAAGAAAATACCTTGAAGGAGCAGAGGCGTCTCCCATCTCTTTCTTCCTCTGGGAAGTTGAGTGCCTGATTTTCTAAGGTGCTTTCCCACCAGTCCTAGGAGATGGCCAGGTATTTTTTCGTATGTCAAATATTTGGTTTTCAAAGATTGTTGTCGGAACACAAAGGTCATGTAACAGTCAGAGCCAGTCCCCAGGAACCCAGCCTGGCACAAAATTTCTCAGGGCATTAGTCATGGCTTCAATCCTTCCCACCTATGTCTGATTCTTTCCAATGAGAAAAACACAAGTATAAATGTTGTACATTCTCTACCTGTAGACTTATGACTGGTTTGAGGCTGAAGACCAAGTCTCACCTGTATCATCACCTTCCCTCCTAGTTGCCACTGTTTTTCATATTAGTGCAATACACACATACACACATATACCCTACACCCTAGATTAAAATGGCATTTTTTAGACTCTTGGCTCCATGAACTACAAGCGATAATAGAATATTATCATTAAAAGTCAGGTCTTTTCTCTCCTATTTTGGCAGTAATTTACACAAGGTTTTGGTTTTCTTCAAATCAGACTAAATAACCACACTGAATAACCATCTGTGATCAAAAGAATGATTTGATGTGTCCTAGATAGTCTTTCAAAATGTGACTGCATATGTTTCATATTAGTGAAATACACAGGCACACATATGATTGGAAGTCCTTTAATAACAATGAAAGATGCATGTATGAGCTAGAAACTCCCCAATGAATCAATACTTTCACTATGAATCAATTACAAAGAAATTTAGAATTAGCTCTGAGATCTGCTCATTTGCTAAAAAAAACCCAACAAGCAAGAACCCAACTTATTTTGTATTAATACAAGGAAATAAATATGCGCTAGGCAAGTTTGATGATGATTTGCGACTCTGTGTCAGCACCATAGATCTTTCAGGATGGTGTCCAGTGCAGTTCCCCTGGAGTCCACTATAGTGTTTGAATTTCATGAAAATATCAGTGGCTTTTTGGTTATAATCACTCTAGGCTATCATAGTGTCAGATTTTTCATTGCATTTTTCTACTGTTGAAAACCATGTAATGTGACAGGCTTCCCAGGTGACACAAGTGGTAAAGAACCTGCCTGCCAATGCAGGAGACAGACGAGAGGAAGGTTTGATCCCTGGGTCAGGAAGATCCCCTGGAGGAGGGCATGGCAACCCACTCCAGTATTCTTGCCTGGGGAATCCCATGCACAGAGGAGCCTGGAGGGCTACAGTCCTCAGGGTCACAAAGAGTTGGACCCTACTGAAGCGACTTAGCGTGCACACATGAAAGATCAGAAGACTGCAGTAGCAAAAATCTACCTAAAATCTTAGAGTAAGAAGGCAGTCTTTATTTCTCGGATCTGGAATATACATGATATGTAATTATATATATATATTTTAATCATCTTCTATAAAAGAAAACATTAACATATTGATGCTACAGTGGTGGGATGGGGAATAAACTGACAGTATTGACAGATGAACAAAGTGTTCTGTTTGCTTGGTTCTCGACAGAGCAGATATCTGAAAAACTTTAAGAAAGCCTTTCTTCTGCTTGTCGTTGGATTTCATGAGCCATAATAAGCACCCTTGGGGATTTCTGAGTAGTGTGTGATATTCTGGCAATACTTCTGGAGCAGGTCCCAGCGAACTGGACACATTCCCAGTCTGTGATCATTGAAGAAGAGGCCCTTTTCTTGTATCAGATTTCTGTAACTTGCTTTGAGTTTATTTTTAAGGATTGGAAGCAGTCTTCTAGCTCTTGGATCAGTAGAGCTGACAAAAGCAGGACTCTTCATGAACGATAGCTGGGTTCTTCCCTTGGAGACCAGGTTTTGGAACTCCATCCAGAGGTCAGGGGCTCTTTGCCATCTGTCTAAGCCAGATGATGGTAGCCCGACAGACCACAACATGAACTCTTAGTCCTACTAAGCCCTCGAGAGCTCACTGCCAGCATGCATTCCAGTCTGATCTGCATGGTTCCAACTCTTTGGTTCTTTTCCATCAGCTTGGGTTACCTGTCTAAAAAGCCACTCTGTTCCAAAACTGAAGCCCTGCTCCCAGCCCTAGGACCCTTGCAGTAAAGCAAGGTGATCTAGTATTGTGGTTGAGAGTGTGACTTTCACCATTTAGGTTCAAATTCCAGTCTGGCAACTTACTCACTTGGCAAATCACATTTCTGTCATGCAGTCCCGCATCAGGAAATGGGGAGATAATGCTATCTACTTTGTAAGATGCTAGAAGGTTAAATGACTAATACGTGCTAAGTATAGGATTGGCTAAAAAGTTTGATCGGGTTTTTCCTTAAGATATTATGGAAAACCTGAACACAATTTTTGGGCAGTCCAATACTTAGACCACTGCTTGGCATGCAGTAGGTTCTTAATAAATCCTAGCTGTTCCTATCATTGTATCATCCACTTTCTTTCTTTCATGGCCATATATTGAAGCAGTGGGCGTGGAAGCGGAGGTGGTGGGAAGATTGCTTTTCACACACAGAAGTGTATGCCGTGAGGCAGTGTACACTTCTCACCCTCTTGGGTTGTCCAAGTACCTGCAGGATGAACTGGATGGGGCTGGTCCTGACATGATTCTGATCCAGAATGAGCCTTCTCCAGTGGCTGAGCCAGAGAGTCTCCACCTGGGGGTCCAGCACTGGTCAGGTGAACTTGGACTTCTGGATGCTGTTTCTGTAGATTCTGTGTGCAACAGGAGTGTGGGAATATGTAAAACTCAACTAGGCTTTTAGGATAATGTCACAGATTCATCATTCTTAAAAAAACATCAGTTATGTCCATTGAGAGATGAATGGATAAAGAAGCTGTGGTGTACATATATATATACATATACATACATATATATATAGAATAGAACATTACTCATATATATATATATGTTTACTCAGCCATAAAACAATGTATTTGAGTCAGTTCTAATGGCACTCATCTCACATGCTGGCGAAGTAGTGCTCAAAATTCTCCAAGCCAGGCTTCAACAGTACATGAACTGTGAACTTCCAGATGTTCAAGCTGGATTTAGAAAAGGCAGAGGAACCAGAGATCAAATTGCCAACATCTGATGGATCACCAAAAGAGCAAGAGAGTTCCAGAAAAACATCTACTTCTGCTTTATTGACTATGCCAAAGCCTTTGACTGTGTGGATCACAACAAACTCGGGAAAATTTTTCAAAAGATGGGAATACCAGACCACCTGACCTGCCTCCTGAGAAATCTGTATGCAAGTCAGGAAGCAACAGTTAGAACTGGACATGGAACAACAGACTGGTTCCAAATAGGGAAAGGAGTACATCAAGGCTGTATATTGCCACCCTGCTTGTTTGACTTACATGCAGAGTACATCATGCGAAATGCTGGACTGGATGAAGCACAAGCTGGAATCAAGATTTCTGGGAGAAATATCAATAACCTCAGATATGCAGATGACACCAGGATCATGGCAGAAAGTGAAGACGAACTAAAGAGCCTCTTTATGAAAGTGAAAGAGGAGAGAGTGAAAAAGATGGCTTAAAGCCCAACTTTCAGAAAACTAAGATCATGGCATCTGGTCCCATCACTTCATGGCAAATAGATGGGGAAACAATGGAAACTATGACAGACTATTTTTTTGGGCTCCAAAATCACTGCAGATGGTGACTTAAACCATGATATTAAAAGACGCTTGCTCCTTGGAAGAAAAGTTATGACCAACCTAGACAGCATATTAAAAAGCAGAGACATTACTTTGCCAAAAAAGTTCTGTCTAGTCAAAGCTACGGTTTTTCCAGTAGTCATGTATGGATGTGAGAGTTGGACTGTGAAGATAGCTGAGCGCTAAAGAATTAATGCTTTTGAACTGCGGTGTTGGAGAAGACTCTTGAGAGTCCCTTGGACTGCAAGGAGATCCAACCAGCCCATTCTAAAGGAAATCAGTCCTGAATATTCTTTGGAAGGACTGATGCTGAAGCTGAAACTCCAATACTTTGGCCACCTGATGTGAAGAACTGACTCATTCGAAAAGACCCTGGTGCTGGGAAAGATAGAAGGTGGGAGGAAAAGGGGACAACAGAGGATGAGATGGTTGGATGGCACCACCGACTCAATGGACATGAGTTTGAGTAAATTTCAGGAGTTGGTGATGGACAGGGAGGCCTGGTGTGCTGCAGTTCATGGGGTCGCAAGGAGTTGGACACAACTGAGTGACTGAACTGAGTGGTAGATGAACTGAGGTAAATGAACCTACAGCCTATTATACAGAGTGAGGTTTAACTCAGAAAGACAAAAACAAATATTGTATATTAATGCATATATATGGAATCTAGCCCTGAAGGAGGGCATGCAAACCACTCCAGTGTTCTTGCCTGGAGAAACCCATGGACTGAGGAGCCTGGTGGGCTACAGTCCATGGGGTCACAAAGAGTCGGACATGACTAAGCAACTAACACATACATACGAAATCTAGAAAAATGGTACTGATGAACCTATTTGCAGGACAGCAACGGAGATGCAGATGCAGAGAACAGACTTATGACAAGTGCTGGGGAGAGGAAGGAGAGGTTGAGATGCATGAAGAGAGTAGCATGGAAGCATATACAGCACTGTATATAAAATAGACAACCAATGGGAATTTGTTGTATGACTCATGGGACTCAAACCAGGGATCTGTAACAATCTAGAGGGGTGGGAAAGGGTGAGAGGTGGGAGGGAGGTTCAAGGGGGAGGGACATAAGTATGCCTATGGCTAATTCATGCTGATGTATGACAGATATCAAACCAATATTGTAAAACCATCATCAATCAATTAAAAATAAATATTTAAAAGAAGATAAAATCAAACCAGCTCCCAAGAACAAAACCAGTATTTCCTGTTTAAAATAAAATTTAAAAAACCCAAACAACAAAAAATCATCAGTGGTTAAAAAATACCTCTTTGATGTTCATTTGGGTATAGCATTTAAAAAAAAAAAAAAAAATCTCTTTGTGTGCCCTTCTTGCAGTACAGCCATGCAGAAGCATGGTCTATCTCTTTTTAAACCCATATTTTTGAAAATGTTTGGTCAGTAACTCTCATGTGTTTTGACTCCCTGTTACAGTAGCCAAAGCATTATTGCAGTTTCAAGGTGAATATAATGTGTGAATGTGTTCAGCTCTTGAATATCTACCATCAAAACGCTGGTGGGGATTTTTCTCTCACTTCAGGGTGCTATAGCTCTTCTGCCTGACTACAGCCAGGATAAAAAATGATAAAAACCAGACTCTGCATTCAAAATCAAACATAAAAAAAAAATCCCTTACTGTAGGGTTGTTCTCTGGTTCCTAGATGTCTTGCTGCTCTGACTTTACTGGAAGCCCTCAGAGAATTCTATTTTTATCTTTCTTTGCATTTCCATTGTGCTGAGCACATACAAAGTGCCCGGTGAGAACCTCTGTGCTTGTGGAATGCATGAACGTAAGCAGTCATCATTTGCTACCTTTACCTGCTTGAGCAGCTGTGAGACAGGTTGTCTCTGCTCTTTCTCTCATCTGAGTTCAGGCATGGGCTTCCCATGTGGCTCAGTTGGTTAAGAATCCACTTGCCAATTTAGGAGACGCAGTTTCGATCCCTGTGTCGGCAACTTACCGTGGAGAATGACAAGGCAACCCACTCCAGTATTCTTGCCTGGGAAATCCCATGGCCAGAGGAGCTTGGCGGGCTACATTCCATGAGATTGCAAAGAGTCGGACACAACTGAGTGACTGAGCACACACACACAAATTCAGGTTCAGCTCTTGGCTGGCTGGATGGTCACAACTGTATAACCCAGCTTTTGGTTTCACAGAGTAAAACTTAGGACAACAACAACACACACACTTCCAAGAAAAAAACAAAACACTGGGGTCTAACCTGTGCGTATGTGTGTGTTAGTTGCTCAGCTGTGTCTGATTCTTTGAGACCCCATGGACTGTAACCCACCAGGCTCTACTGTCCATGGAATTCTCCAGGCAAGAGTACTGGAATGGGTTGACATTTCCTTCTCCAGGGGCTCTTCCCGACCCAGGGATCAGACCTAGGTCTCCTCATTGCAGGCAAATTCTTTATCGTCTGAGCCTAAGGTTTCTAATTTGTCATTATGACAACAAAGTCCAGTAAAAATAACAAGTCATGTATTAGGGTAAGTAGTCCTTCCCCCAACTCTCCAGGAGACATCCATGTCCTTATCTTTAGAACATGTGAATATATTGCCCTTACATGATGAAAGGAACTTTGCAGCTATGATTAAGAATTGAGATAGGGACTTCCCTTGTGGTTGAGTGGTTTAGGAATTCACCTGCTAGAAGAGGGGACACGGGTTTAACCCCTGGTCTGGGAAGATCCCACATGCCTCGGGGCAAATAAGCCCATGCCCCACAACTGCTAAAGCCTGCTCACCTAGAGCCTGTGCCCCTAGACAAAAGAAGCAACTGCAATGAGAAGCCCCCCCGCCACTATGAAGACTAACCCCCACTCGCTGCAGCCAGAGAAAAAAGCCTGCATACAGCAACGAAGAGCCAGCACAGCCAAAATAGGAAAATAAAATAAAAATTTCAAAGAAAAAGAATCTTGAGATGGGAAGATTATTCTGGATTATTCAGGTGGGGCCGATGTAATCCCAAGAATCCTTATAAAAGAGGGTAGGAGGGTGAATGTCGAGCTGTTGACTTTGAACATGGAGGCACGGGCCCTGAACCAAGGCATGCAGGCAACCTATCTCAGACAGGAAAGACAAGGCAACAAGTTCTCCTCAGAGCCTCCAGTGGGAACCCAGTTCTGCCTATCCACTTTTGGATTTCTGAACTCCAGGGGTGTTAAAAAGTAAATCTGACACACCTACACCCATGGCTGATTCATGTCAATGTATGGCAAAAACCACCACAATATTGTAAAGTAATTAGCCTCCAATTAAAATAAATTAATTAATTGAAAAAAGAGTAAATCTGTGTTTTTCTAAGCTATTCTGGTTTTGGTAATTTGTTATAGCAGCAGTAAAAAATGAATACAAGTATGCATACATTCTATTGGGTTTCCTGGTGGCTCAGTTGGTGAAGAATACCCACCTGCAATTCAGGAGACCCAGGTTCTGTCCCTTGGAGGAGGAAATGGCAACCCACTTCAGTGTTCTTGCCTGGGAAATCCCATGGACAGAGGAACCTGGTAGGCTCCTTCGGTCTCAAAGAGTCCAACATGACTAAGCTACTAAAACCACCATACATTTCATCACTTCATAAAAGTTAATACTTTTCTAATGGCAAAAACGTAGGGAAGTTTGGATCCCAAAAGCACAATAGCAACTTTCCATGATATACAGACAGGGACATGTATATACATGTGTTTGCCAAGGGCATGATTCTTTTGTGATGACCTGTTTTAAAGGCAACAGGAAAAACCTAGTGTGGCTGGGTAAAGCCCAGAGGCTTGCCCCTTTGTTACCAGATGAATACCAAGCAAAATGACGAGCCAGCCAACCTTCTACAGAATGAGAGTCCCTGGGGTAAAGCCACCCCTGGCCTCCCAGCCCTAGAGGGCAGAGCTCGCCTCCTCTCCACTCTTCACTGGCTTCCAGTGAAACTGCTCAGTCCACTGGCTGGAGCATCCGACTTGATTTGTCAAAGTGAAATTGATCTAGATAAGTTCAGTAAGTTTAAGTCTAAGTGAAATCTATTAAGCATGTATAGACTTTATTCCAATACCTTTTAGAGTTCACAAAAGATAGGGCTAAGTTGTGTCTTAGACTTGTCTAAGACTCTTGCAATCCCATAAACTGTAGCCTGCCACGTTCCTATGTCCATGTTATTCTCCAGGCAAGAATCCTGGAGTGAGTTGCCATTTCCTTCTCCATTAGAGTCCACAGACAAGGAGTAAATGTCTAGACTAGCTTTGTAGGAGCCCACAACTTTCAGCGTCTTTTTTAATTCTTTCTTTAAAGATCTGTATTTCTCCCTTCATTAATCTTTTTAAAAAAGGGATGAATAACAGGGCCTGACTTCTTTGCTATATGCATTGTGCAATAGCTCCATTCCTAACTGTGTGCTCAAATTGTAAGGCAGTAGGAATGTGATCAACTTAATGAGCCCAATTATCCCTGGTAGTTCTGCTTGGAGAAGAGGGAGGGAGGCTATTTTTCAGGGTAAGAATGAGAAAAGGCTCATTCTTGTGGCCGGAAATAACCTCCTCTCAACCCAGCGTTGCCAGAGGCAGCCCTATACTGGTCTCCTCAGGATGGTAGTCAGGACAGCCCAGGAGCCACGATCCGAGCTGCAAAGTCATGGAGACAGCACCGTGGTTGTGATCTTAGGCTCTGAACCCAGACAGACCTGGCTTCAAATCCTGACTCTCTAGCTGTATGTTATGGGATAAATCACTTCACCCTTCTAAGCATTCATTTATTTGGGGTTACATTAAGTGGTACCTGCCTCATTGTGAGAGTTAAATGGGCTAATGAATGAAACACACTTCGCATAAAGCTTTATCACAGTACTTAACAATTATTCAATAGAAGTTGTTATAATATATTCTAGGTATCATTTACAGGAAATTTTAGAGTTTGTTGGATGATTAATATCCTCTGCTGAAACATCTTCCCTCCCTTGATTCCATTAAGATGTAGTTTTAATGCAAAAGATTTCCCTCCTAATGGATGTGCTCTGATAAGTGGAGTCTCTCTGGAATTGAACCTTAGATAAAAAGGATGATGGACGCTTTGCTGATTGTTCAAACTTTGCCTTAGAATCCATGGGCTCTTTCTGTGGAAATTCCCTTTCTGCCTGTGAAACCTCCACATATCAAAACATATTTCCTTCTACATTCTTTCCTGTTTCTCCTCCTGTCCTTCTGACCCCTCTATGGGACAGGAACCCCGTTATCTCTTTTCTCAAGCTCACTTGGTGGGCTTTTGTCTTTGCTAAGCTTGACGCCTGGACCATCTATAGTTTCTGAAAATGAAGGACAAATCCACAATGAAGTCATTGATTCCTCCCTGATCTCATGATTTTTCTGCATCAGTTGATATGGTCATGTGGTTTTTATCGTTCATTTTGTTATTGTGGTGCAATATATATATTTTTTCTTTTTTACTGAAGGATCATTGCTTTACCATCCACAACTGGGTGTTGTTTTTGCTTTGGAATCAAGGTTTCTGGGAGAAGTATCAATAACCTCAGATATGCAGATAACACCACCCTTATGGCAGAAAGTGAAGTGGAACTAAAAAGCCTCTTGATGAAAGTGAAAGAGGAGAGTGAAAAAGTTGACTTAAAGCTCAACATTCAGAAAACTAAGATCATGGCATCTGGTCCCATCACTTCATGGGAAATAGATGGGGAGACAGTGGAAACAGTGTCAGACTTTATTTTTGGGGGGCTCCAAAATCACTGCAGATGGTGATTGCAGCCATGAAATTAAAAGACACTTACTCCTTGGAAGGAAAGTCATGACCAACCTAGACAGCATATTAAAAAGCAGAGACATTACTTTGCCCACAAAGGTCCATCTAGTCAAGGCTATGGTTTTTCCAGTGGTCATGTATGAATGTGAGAGTTGGACTGTGAAGAAAGCTGAGCGCTGAAAAATTGATGCTTCTGAACTGTGGTGTTGGAGAAGACTCTTGAGAGTGTCTTGGACTGCAAGGAGATCCAACCGGTCCATCCTAGAGGAGATCAGTCCTGGGTGTTCCTTGGAAGGACTGATGTTGAAGTTGAAACTCCAATCCTTTGGCCACCTCACGCAAAGAGTCGACACATTGGAAAAGACCCTGCTGCTGGGAGGGATTGGGGGCAGGAGGAGAAGGGGATGACAGAGGATGAGATGGCTGGATGGCATCACTGACTCAATGGACATGAGTTTGGGTGGACTCCAGGAGTTGGTAATGGACAGGGAGGCCTCGCATGCTGCGGTTCATGGGGTCACAAAGAGTCGGACATGACTGAGTGACTGAACTGAACTGAATTGCTTTACCATATTGTGTTGGTTTCTGCCATACATCAACATGAATCAGTCACAAGTTTACATATATTCCCTCCCTCCTGAATCCCCCTCCCATCTCCTAGCCCATCCTGCCCCTCTAGGTTGTCACAGAGCACTGGGTTGAGCTCCCTGTGTCATATAGCAAATTTGCACTTGCTATCTATTTTACATATGAAATGTATATGTTTCTATACTGCTCTCTCTCAACTCGTCCCACCCTCTCCTTATTCTACTGTGTCCACAAATCTGTCCTCTATGTCTGTGTCTCCATTGCTGCCCCACAAATAGGCTCATCAATGCCACCTTTCTAGATTCCACATGCATGTGCTAATATACAATATTTGTCCCTCTCTTTCTGACTGACTTCACTCTGTATAATAGACTCTGACCTCATTAGGAGTGACTCAGATGTGTTGTGTATGTTGAAGCATCCTTGAACTCCAAGAATAAGTTATATCAAGATGTATAGTCTTTGGACAGGCTGTTGAATTCTGTTTACTAGAATTTTTAAAGGATTTTTGCATCAGGAATACTGATTTGTTGTTTTCTTGTAGTGTCTCTGATTTCCCTGGTGGCTCAGACAGGAAAGCGTCTGCCTACAATGTGGGAGACCCGGATTTGATCCCTGGGTTGGGAAGATACTCTGGAGAAGGAAATGGCAACCCACTCCATACTCTTGCCTGGAAAATCCCATGGACAGAGAGCATGGTAGGCTCCTACAGTCCATGGGGTCGCAAAGAGTCGGACACAACTGAGCAACTTCACTCACTCACTGTCTTTGCCTGGTTTTGATAGCAGGGTATCCTGGCCTCGTAGAATGAGCTTGAAAGGGCTCCTTCCTCCTCAATTTTTGGGAAGACTTTGAGCAGGATTGGTGTTAATTCTTTGAATGTTTGTTAATATTCTCTAGTGAAACCATCTGATCCTGGTTTTTCCTATTTTGATGACTGATTCAATCTTTTACTAGTTATTGGTTTGTTAAGGTTTTATATTTCTTCATGATTAAGTCTTGATAGGTTATGTGTTTCTAGAAATTTAAACATTTCTTCTAGGTTATCCAGTTTGTTGCATAAAATTTTTCATAGTAATCTCTTATAATCCTTTTTATTTCAATGGCATTAACTGTAAGGTTCTCTCTATAATTTTTAATTTTAGATGAGTCTTTTCTCTTTTTTAAAAAATAGTTAATCTAGCTAGTATTTGTTTTTTGTTGTTGTTGTTGTTGTTGATTAAAATACCCTCAGTTTCTGTTGCTTTATTTTTGTTTTTCTATTGTCTTTCTGTTCTCTATTTCATTATCCCTGCTCTGTACTGTGCTGTGAGCTAAGTCACTTCAGTGGTGTCCAACTCTTTGTGACTCCATGAACTGTAGCCTGCCAGGCTCCTCTGTCCATGGGATTCTCCAGCCAGCAATATTGGAGTGGGTTGCCATGCCCTCCTCCAGGGAATCTTCCTGACCCAGGGATCAAACTGGCATCTTATATGTCTCCTGCTTTGACAGGCAGGTTCCTTACCACTAGCACCACCTGGGAATGTCTCTGCTCTAATCTTTATTATTTCCTTTCTTCTGCTAACTTTAGATTTAGTTAGTTCTTTTTCTAGTTTGTTGATATATAAAGTCAGTTAATTTAAGATAGATTTTTCTCCTTTTTTAATGTGTGCATTTATAGCTATAAAATTCCCTTTTCACAGTGCTTTTGCTGCATTTAACAGGTTCATTTTCATTTGGGGCTTCCCAGGTGGCTCAGTAGTAAAGAATCTGCCTGCTAATTCAGGAAACATAATGAGACACGAGTTTGATCCCTGGGTTGGGAAGATCTCCTGGAGGAGGAAATGGCAACTCACTCCAATATTCTTGCCTGGGAAATCCCATGGACAGAGAAGACTGGTTGGGCTAAAGTTCACAGGGTTGCAAAAGAGTTGGACACGATTGAGCTGCAAAAGCACAATTTTCATTTGTCCTAAGGTATTTTCTATTTTTCCTTATGACTTCTTGATATCCATTGGTTGTTTGAGTGTGTTATTCAATTCCTCCTATCATGAGTTTTTCAGCTTTCCTTCTGCTATTTATTTCTAGCTTTATTCCATTGTGACTGGAAATCATACTTTGTAATAATTTAAATCTTTTAAAAAAATTGTAGAGACTTATTTTGTTGCCGTAATTATTTTTAAATAAAGGCATCTGAATTACTTTTAGGTGCTACATATGAAAATTCAAGTTATAGTTAAGTGATATTTCACAGAAACAGTTTCTTTTTTTTTTTTTTTTTGCATCTCTAAATGGTGAATCTGGTATTATGTAAGCATGAATCACAAACACAAATCCCAAGTTAAGTCATCTATTTTACAACTTTTTACTCAATGAGATCACGTATAGGGCCCGTACTCACAGTCTCATAAAGCCATGCATTGGTCACACTGGCCTCAGTGGTCATTTACTGTGGCCTTTTACATTGCAGATGAAAAAACAGAGAGTTCTGCCTATTCCAAAGGAGTGATTCCCAAAGGAACATATTTGATCATAGGTTATAGGTCGTGTTACACCACATTGGTGATATTTTTGAGGTCATCCACTCACGTTCTCATTTGTGATACACCAAGCTAAGTCTTTCTGAAGGTACCATCGGATATTTAGAACGTTTACATAGCCGAGAATTCAGGACTTAGGCACACTGATTTTTTTAGAGCAATTTTAGGTTCACAGAAAAATTGATCAGAAAGTACAGAGTTCCCATAACCCCCTGCCCCCGCCAACTATCAACATGCCCCATCAGAGCATTACATTTGTTAGAATCAATGAACCTGTACTGACACATGGCTTGGTTTTTTTTGCCTTTGCGTGCTCAGCCGTGTCCTACTCTTTGTAATGCCATGAACTATAGCCCCCCAGGTCCCTCTGTGGAACTTGCCAGGCAGGAATACTAGAGTGGGTTGCCATTTCCTACTCCAGAGGATCTTCCAGACCCAGGGATCAAAACGGGGTCTTTTGCACCTCCTGCATTGACAGGCAGATTCTCACCACTCATGCACCTCATCATCACCCAAATCATGTGGTTCATATTAGAATTAACTCTAGTATTTCACATTCTAGTCCTTTTTTAAAATTGTAGTAAAAAACATATGACATAAACTTTACCATCTTAATCATTTTAAGTGTACAGTTAAGTAGTATTTAGTATATTTACATGGCTATGATATAGATCTTCAGAACTGTGTTAGTTTCTGTATCTAGCAGAACAGAAACTCTATACCCATTAAACAACTCTCCTTTCTCCCTTTTCCCCAGCCCCTGGTATTTTAAATATCTCATATAGATGGAATCATCTAGTATTTGTCCTTTTCGTGACTGGTTTATTTCACTGAACACAGCATCCTCAAGGTTTCATGCTATAGCACATGTCAGAATTTCCTTCCTTTTTAAGGCTGAATATTATTCCATTATCTGTTTATACCACCTTTTGTTTATATAATTGCCAATCAATGGACATTTGAATTGCTTTCATACCTTGGCTATTGTGAATAGCACAGTTACAGAGGTGGGTGTGTAAATCTCTCTTTTGAGATACTGCTTTCAATTCTTTTGGATATTTACCTAGAAATGGAATTGCTGGATTACATGGTAGTTTCATTTGCTTCGAGGCTCCTCTTTATTGTTTCCCAAAGCAGTTGTACCATTTTACAATCTTCTTAATAGTGCACAAAAGTTCCAATTTCTCTATATCCTTCCTTACACTTGTTATTTTCTGTTCTTAGTCTTTTTATTTATAGTAGCCACCCTAATAGCTGTAAGGTCTACAATTCAGATCTTTTGACTCTCTCACAAACTTCTTTGAACTTTCATGTATTTTGACAGTCCATTGTGTTCAGGTTAACTGCCAACTTCCTCTTTAGGGTTGGAACAAAATTCTACAAAATATTGGGAAAAATGGACAGGCATCCTAAACAAGAGAAAGATATTTGGGACATATTACCCATCAATGTATTATCCTGGAAAGCCAAAATGAAACTGGGTTTGTATGAAAATGAATATTCAATGCAAAATGTAAAATTTAAGAATTGTTGATGTTTCATTTCAGATTATTATTAAAATGAGGAATCAATTAACTTTATAGAAAATTCTGCATAATGCAAAGTTTCTGAACCACACCTATTTCAAACAATAAAAATTCTTTTATACAAAGAATTGTATCTTATTATAGCATAGAGGGAATCAGAAAAGATACAAAATAAAAACAAGGAAATGTTTTTAAATAAGAAGACTATGGTAACTAAAACCATCGAAAAAGCAAGAGAGTTCCAAAAAAACATTTATTTCTGCTTTATTGACTATGCCAAAGCCTTTGACTGTGTGGATCACAATAAACTGTGGAAAATTCTGAAAGAGAGGGGAATACCAGACCACCTGACCTGCCTCTTGAGAAACCTATATGCAGGTCAGGAAGCAACAGTTAGAACTGGACATGGAACAACAGACTGGTTCCAAATAGGAAAAGGAGTACGCCAAGGCTGTATATTGTCACCCTGCTTATTTAACTTATATGCAGAGTACATCATGAGAAACGCTGGGCTGGAAGAAGCACAAGCTGAAATCAAGATTGCTGGGAGAAATATCAGTAACCTCAGATATGCAGATGACACCACCCTTATGGCAGAAAGTGAAGAGGAACTAAAAAGCCTCTTGATGAAAGTGAAAGAGGAGAGTGAAAAAGTTGGCTTAAAACTCAACATTCAGAAAACTAAGATCATGGCATCTGGTCCCATCACTTCATGGGAAATAGATGGGGAGACAGTGGAAACAGTGTCAGACTTTATTTTTGGGGGGCTCCAAAATCACTGCAGATGGTGATTGCAGCCATAAAATTAAAAGACGCTTACTCCTTGGAAGGAAAGTCATGACCAACCTAGACAGCATATTAAAAAGCAGAGACATTACTTTGCCAACAAAGGTCCGTCTGGTCAAGGCTATGGTTTTTCCAGTGGTCATGTATGGATGTGAGAGTTGGACTGTGAAGAAAGCTGAGTGCCGAAAAATTGGTGCTTTTGAACTGTGGTGTTGAAGAAGACTCCTGAGAGTCCCTTGGACTGCAAGGAGATCCAACCAGTCCATCCTGAAGGAGATCAGTCCTGGGTGTTCATTGGAAGGACTGATGCTGAAGCTGAAACTCCAGTACTCTGGCCACCTCATGCGAAGAGTTGACTCACTGGAAAAGACCCTGATGCTGGGAGGGATTGGGGGCAGGAGGAGAAGGGGACGACAGAGGATGAGATGGCTGGATGGCACCCCTGACTCGATGGACATGAGTTTCAGTAAACTCCAGGAGTTGGTGATGGACAGGGAGGCCTGGCGTGCTGTGATTCATGGGGTCGCAAAGAGTCAGACACGACTGAGGGACTGAACTGAACTGAACTGAATGTAACTAAGATTTATTGAGGACTTACCAGATCACATGCCACATAGAGTTTATATGCATTTTGTGATTAACAAAATCGCTATGAGGTGTTGGGGGTGGGGGGGTGCTTCCTAGTTGGTGCTAGTGGTAAAGAACCTGCCTGCCAATGCAGAAGATCTAAGGGACATGGGTTCGATCCCTGGGTCAGGAAGATCCTCTGGAGAAGGGCATGGCAACCCACTCCAGTATTCTTGCCTGGAGAATTCATGGTCAGAGGAGCATGGTGGGATACAGTCCATAGGGTCACAAAGAGTCAGACATGACTTAGCACACACGCTATGAGACGGGAACTGATATACTTTCCATATTACAAATGAGTCTCAGAAAAGTTAAGCAAGTCTTCTGGGATCAAGAGCACTGAAGTGGTGGGCCAGCATTCAGATTCAGGCAGTCCAACACCTTTGAGGCACCTTGTCTAACCACAGTTAGATGCCGGGTTTCTGTGAAGAAATATTAAACGCGTGTGTTCCTTTATCAGGGGCAAAGACTAAAGGAGGACTGGAAAATAACTGTCTATAAAGACATGAAGAGGAATGATTTTCTTTTCTTAAGAGGACAGATTATATTTAAGTGGGAGGAACTCACATATAAACTTATTATTTTCGGAGAAGCGTTCTACGTGTAAGCGGTCCAAGACTCGGGATTTTCCTTAACATTCCCACCTCTATTACCCGCCACAGAGATGCTAGGTATTCTTTTAATCCTCTGTACTGAGGCTGAGCCCTGCACATGGACATATAAACATGCATGCATATCTCAGAGGAAATAGTGCTGTGTAATGGAGAAACGCTGAAATACTTTCCAAATTCCTTGCTTCCTGAGCAGAACTCAGTGGTTTAAAATTATTACTTATTTTTCAAGAGACTGGAGGGTAGTGTAGCAGCTGTGAAGCCAGACTGCCCGGGTTTGAGTCCAGATCTTCAATGCCCAACTGTACAACCTTGACAAGCTCTGTGCCTCTATATGCCTTAGAGTCCTCATCTGTGAAACAAGGATAATTGGTTGCAGTGTACTTCATAGGGAAGTTTGAGAATTAAATAAGTCAATATATATATAAAGCCTATAGCACAGAGCCTGGAATATAATTAGTGCTATTTCAATTTGCCTAGTGACTCAGAAGGCAGAACTGAAAGCCACAGAGAATTATTTCCAGGCACTGAACTCTAATGGAGTTTGGCTGGCTGGATATTAATACTGCTTTGGACTAGTGACTTCTCTTTATCTGCCCCCCCTCTCTTTCTTTGAATAGGAATGTCTCTGTTATCCTGGGTCTGTCCTATCTTTGTATGTTAGATAGCAGATAATTGGTTTCTTGAGTTTCATAGGTGCACAGATGGATAAAAACTGTGCCCCTCAAACAGTACTTAGTGGAATATACCCAGAGCCTAATTTAGATGATTTAGATGAAATTTGGGACTTCTGGACTGATGAGATTTAGGTGGAATTCTGTGCTACAGTGGGATGAAACTTCTGGAGACCTTAGGATGGGGTGAAGGTATTCTGTGTGTGATTCGGTATGAATCCTAGGACCTGGAAGTGGACTGAAGTAGAATTTTGGCCTTCTGGGATCTTTGACCCTGGTATTAGTATTGTGGTTATGTTGTTATGTGGCAAAAGGGACTTTGCAGATGTTATTAAGGTTACTAATCAGCTGACCTTAAAGTAGGGCAATAATCCTGGATTACAAGGGGGACCAATGTAATCACATGAAGCCTTGAAAGCGGAAGAGGAAGTGAGAGAGATTCAAAGCGTAAGAAGGGCTCAACCCACCATTACTGGCTTGAAGATAGAGGGGGCCACATGGGAACCATGAGTAAGAAACTACCCAAGGCCCAAATGAATTGGAAGCAGATTCTCTAGGTAAGAGAGCCCAAGCCAAGACTTTGACCTTGGGAGACCCTAAGTAGAGTACCTGACCAAGCCAACTGAACTTCTGCCCTGCAAAACTGTGTCATAGTGAGTGAATGAATGCTGTCTTAACCTGCTGAGTTCATGGTATTTTTCACGGTAGCAATAGAAAACCAATACACCAGATATGAATTAATTGTGTTGATATATAGCAGAAACCAATGTGATATTCTAAAGCAATTATCCTTCAATTAAAAATAAATAATTTTTTTTTAAAAAAGCTGTAGAATATGTTCTTCATATGAAATATTTGGATCACTGCAGATCTCCACTATACATTCCTCCTGGGCAGCCCCTAAATGTACGTGCGCACAGATCCAGAAGTAGACGTCCCAATGCTTATTATGATTCACTTCTGTGCTCTGTTTTATGCCTCTGGCATTCCCAGTGGGTTCAAAGAAGGAAGGAACTATTTCTTCTTGATTTTTTTGCTCCCCCAGAGCAAAACCCAGTGTTGGTACAATGAAGCAGTTGATAACTAATTTTTCAAGGACTTTTTTGGTGTGGACCATTTTTAAGCCGTTATTAAGTTAGTTACAATATTGCTCCTGATTTCTGTTTTGGTTTTTTGGCAGAGAGGTATGTGGGATCTTAGCTTCCGGACCAGGGATTGAACCTGTACCCTCTGCACTGGAAGGCCAAATCTTAACTACTGAACCACCAGGGAAGTCCCGACAAGTATTTTTTTGATGGAAAGCTAAGTGTGTTTGACAACTAATGTCTCTAGAGAACAATATTGGATGTGGATGGAGGCAGAGCCAGGGGCAGGAGACACGGTAGGAGACAAATTGGGGAAAGAAACAATTTGCAAGGACAAAGGAATGTAGCGTTTAATACTTGTATAATTATTGTTGGTTTAGAAAAATTTCCTTGATATATCTTTCCTACCCGCACAGCCAGCAGGATAAATTTCGGGAAGTAGGCTGACCATTGCATAAGTGGCTTGTGAAATAGCACTTAGTAGCTCACATTCCCAACAAGTTGAATAAATATGTTTGTGTGTAGTTTACCCCCCAAGGATGCTTCTCCTGGCTCCCCAGCAGCTGGACCAGAGTTGGTGTTTAGTAATCGCATGGCAACGGGCTCCCTCTGGGATTGGAATGCTCCATCCCTGATGCTCTCCCTGAGGAGACAGACTGGAAACAGACTGGGGTGCAGACTGATAGAGTGTGGTCCCCTCAGACAGTGCAGGAAGCTTGGTGAAAACTCCCAGAACCTCGAGGTGTCTTGTGAGGCTCTGGCAGAAGGCTTGTCTAGTTGCACCCCAAAAGCAAGTCAGAGGCATGGGATTTGAAGACATCTTCTAGGAAAGCAAGTCCCAGGGGGCATAAGGAAACTGGCAGAAATCATTAAAAAGAAAAACAAAACAAATTTTTATGAAGATTCACTCTGTCTTGGAAACCAATTAAGTAAATGCCAGCCCAGTCTCTATTCCCAGGGCAGTTGCTATTCTGGTGAGTGTAATTGAAAGTAAAAATAATCACTGCCAGGCTTTGAAAAACAGCCACCAGCTATTCTATTTTAAATGATGTAAAAAAAGCAGGAGGTGAATGTGAAAACTGACCTTCTAAGGACGGCAATGTGCTCCATCCCCTTTCACTAGCGGTTCCAAGCAGTCTGTGATTTCTTGTTAGTAAAATAGATCACCACGTGTTTTCAGGGGTTTCGGTGCCCCCATTACTAGGGCCGAGAACAGTACTCTTATTATCGAATGCATTTTATGACTTCAGTTCAGGTTATAAATTTAGATTGGTCATTGTGCTGTTCAAGGTCTCAGCTTCTCGCTCTAAAAAAGCAGAACAAGCTGAATGGGAGATAAGAAGTAGGGAAAGTTGGAAGCGGTTGTTTTTTAAACAAGCTTCTGGACTTACTTGATCCCTTGGTGATTTTGTCTACTCTTCACAACTCTGATCAGTGGATTTGGCAAGAAATATGTTCTCTGTATAATACAAATTGAGATCTTGTGAAGTTTGAGCTTTAAACGATCTTGAGGGTCCTCTTTAAGAAAGGGAACATAAAAATGTCTATTTTGGCAAATTTTACGAAAAGATGTGATCATGTGAACACAGAACCCCATTCCAAGCCCCAAGAAGGGCCCTGTAGAGGTAAGTGGCCCCAAATCTAAAGCTTCAGTTCATGAACTGTAGCCCACCAGGCTCCTCTGTCCATGGGCTTCTCCAGACAGGAATACTGGAGTGGGTTGCCATTTCCTTCTCCAGGGGATCTTTCCAAACCAAGGATTGAACCCAGGTCTCCTGCATTGCAGGCAGATTCTTTACCATTTAAGCCACCAGGGAAACCCACAAAGCTTCATTAATTCCTGATAAATCCACATATGCGTCGATGAAAGGTTAGAGTCACATTGCTTCTTTGAGGACAAAGGAAAGTAGCAGGAGCCATAGAATGTGGGACTCCAAAGGGGCCTTTTAAGATTAATCCAGATATTTTACAGATGAATAGCTGGGGAAACAAAGGCTCAGAGAGGTTAAGCATTGATGAGTATTTGCACAGATAACCAGCATTTGAGTCTGCTTCTCTTAACTTCATTTTTCAGACCGGTGTTTCTGTACTATTTCTCAGGATGACTTGTGAACCCAGAGAAGACAACAGGGGTAAACATGACGAAGTCTGTCTTATCCTTGCAGAGGCATGTAGACTGCCAACAAGGGACGGCATGACCCACCAGGGTCTCTGAGAGGGGAGGCTGGGGGAGTCTACGAGATGTCATCACACCCCCTCCCTCTGGCCTGTTTGCAGAGATGACAAGGTGTGGCTGCATGCCTCTGTTGTGCTTTTCTTTTTTAATTCAAATACAAAAGGACATTCATATCCAAATAAATATCGTCTTCTTGTCACTTTCCAAGTAGGCTCTTATCCCAAATTGGTGACACTGCTGAAGCCAGCTTTAGGAAGTCCTTCTTAAACTAACCTTTTATCAGTTCAGTCACCCAAGAAAGGGGTGACTTTCGTGGTAGCTCAGCTTAGTAGCTCAGGCATTTTTCTGTCTTCTTTCCTTCCCAGTCCTTCATTCCCTTCCTTCCTTTCTGTTTTCCTTCTGTCTGTCTTGTCAAACAAACCAAGAATTATCATCCATCTATCAGATTTTGTGCTGAATGATTTTTGAATGTCCCTCCAAATCAAAACTATGATTAAAGGTTTCAGAAACATGAAAATATTAAAAATAATTTGATACTGATTCTGAAGAGGACTCTAGTTTTCACCTAAACCCTATGGGAAGAAATTAAACAACTAGTCATAATTTAATGGCCAAAGTAGGGAGAATTGCTATCAGCTTATTAAAATGCCCTACTCAGATGAAGGGCTTCCCATGAGGCATTAGTGGTTAAGAAATCCTCCTGACAATGCAGGAGATGTAAGAGACTCGGGTTCGATCCTTGGGTCAGGGAGATTCTCCTGGAGGATATGGCAACCCTCTTCAGTATTCTTGTCTGGAGAAGTCCATGGACAGAGAATCCCACCTCCCCCAGAGGAGCCTGGCAAGCTATAGTCCATGGAGTCGCAAAGAGTCTGACATGACTAAACAATAAGCACACAGATGAAAGAACATAAATGTCTCTTGTGCCAGGCGTTGTGTGAGGCAGTTTTGTGTACATGATCACACTTACTCCTCCAACCTTAGGATATTGGCATGATGGGCTCATGTTACAATTAGGTAAACCGAGGCACCGCAGAGTTCAGCTTTCAATGTTAGCGCTAATACTGGAACCAAATCTGCTGGCCCCGAGATCCATGCTCTTTTACACCCTTCACCCTACGCGACCATCCCCATACATGTCTGTGTTGAATTTATGGAGGCTCCGTCGATACCTCTGTGCTCCCAGCCTGGGTTACAAAGTGGGTGGGGGGTCAGGGAAATGAGGTCATGAGTTCAACCTCAGCAAGTACAGGCCAAGGCCACCAGTCATCCTCAAGGAAACCCAGGCAGAAAGATAAACCCTTCTTGGTGTTTTCTCCTGTGATGGAATTGTCGGAAGCCTGCTTATGTCTCTGATTGTTTCTCCCTCTTTTCTCCAATCTCCTCTCAAGTTTGTTCTTTTCTCAACTGTCTGCCTCACTCCTGTTTTCACCAACCTCGTCCTCAGAATAATTTTTTATCACTGCCCCTAGATTCTGCTTTTCATTAAACACTTGTTCATATCTCATTTCTACCTTCCTCTCTCCTACTGTTCTTAATTCATCAGAATAAACAACTTGAGCATTTACCTGTAGCAATGCTCAGGTATATTCAGAGCCTTCCTTCAACAACTGGGTCCTTCCTCCTCCTATCCTGAAATGTGGTGATAATGAAATTGAGAAAAAGACATTTGGGAATCAGCATACAGTTATTCACATAAATAAGGCCCCAGACATTAAGTCAGCATTTTTTTTTTTTAAGGACAGGCCATTGTGCTTTCTCTACATATTTTTTTTATTTTCACCCACATCATTTATCTTGGAATTACCCATGTAATTCCAAGGTCTTTGGGAGGAAGGCATCTTCAGCTTCTGCCAAGGGTCACCAGGAGGGAACACGTGGGCTATATGCTCAAGTAGACTTGATTCTGAAGAAGCTGGGTCCCTTTCTGACTGGCTCTAAGACACCGAGCAAACCATTTAATTTCTCCTATCTCAGTTTCTCTATCTGAAAAATGGGACCTTATAGTTATCTTGAAGAGC
Source organism: Cervus elaphus (assembly GCF_910594005.1). Taxonomy (NCBI): domain Eukaryota; kingdom Metazoa; phylum Chordata; class Mammalia; order Artiodactyla; family Cervidae; genus Cervus; species Cervus elaphus. The sequence continues at coordinate 13,575,831 of NC_057844.1, forward strand.
TGTGTTAAGAGCACAAAGTTTGGAATTACATCAAACTTTGATTTCTACTTGGCCTCTGACTAGTTGTGTGGTACTAAGTTGACTACCCAACTCTTACTTCTCAGCAGGTAAAATGGGAGATAATACTTATATAGTATTTTACGATACTATAGGAATACTTACATAATTACTAGGAGGATTCAACTAAGCACTATATTTCAAACTCTTGATCCAGGATATGATACAGAGCAAGCACTTATCTATTCTTTGGATGAGTGAGATGAAATATGAAGTTCTTGGGACAATGGCTAGCCCATAGTTGAGTTTCAATATGTGTTCATTCCCTTTCTTTCTTCCAAGGCAAAAGCAGTAGATGAGATACCTACTGATTATCTTCCCCTTTGGCTTAATGTGCAGACGATTAACTGTCTACAGTTTCCTCCACTTTGCATCTGGTGACACTTCCCACCGTTGTAAGGATGGGCTTGCCCTTAGGAAGAATAAAGAGCTGCCTGCCTCCTATAATTTCAGAGGTGCTAAAAGTTTTATTTGTCTCAAACACCTGTCCTCCAGCAGTCTTCTTGGAGTTATAAAATTGCTCCTTTGGAAGTTTCCCTTTGGGTTACAACATTAACTCCAGAAAGCTTTTGTTAAGATGCAATTTTCTTCACTGGGTAGAATTATTGGTCCCTTTTCATTCACATATTAGCACGGATTGGTCAGGTCAAGTCTGCAGGAGGAGATGATGGGAACAGTAAATTCCAAGAAGGGAGAACTGTAATATCTTGAGGCAGACACAAAGGAGCAACGATGGGCTTAAGCAGCCTGGAGGTGCCCCAGTGGGCCCAGGATAGACTTTGTCAGTTTCCCCAGTTTGCTCTGGGGCGTCCTCCAGTCAGCTTCTTCCCGGGGGGCTGCTAAGTACCCAGTGGGCAGTGAATTCCTGCAGTGTGGACGCCACTCACCTGGCCCAAGGCGGGAGCAGATGAGATAGTGCCGCCATTTTGTCTAATTAGATGTGAAGTGGAGATTTGTGTGATATCAACCCAAGAAAGAACAAACAGCGTGGTAGAAACAAGAGGGAACTCAGGTAGGATCAAGTGCTTAAGTAACAGATAACCCGTCAAGACTGCAGTCCAAAGGGGGTGACTGAAGAAACTATGACAGCCCGTAAATCCCAAGTGGATGGAGAGTTGGAATGTCTTGAGGACTGGTTGATAGCAAATAAAAAAGAAATGGGAATATGAATAGTTTTTGTTTTTATTTTTTAACTTAGACACAAGGTTTGAAGAGTAGCAAACTAGGCAAACAGCTTTTTTCTGGGGGTGGGGATGGGGTGGGTATTTAAACAGTGGCATTTAAATACTGCAGTGGCAAAAGCAGCGCTATGTTTGTGAGTGAGGTGCCCACACTCCAGTACTTCTTCTGACGGCTTTTTACTCATTAGAGCTTAATTACTGTTATCTCGATCTTTCCAAAGTTGTTGTGTAAACAGGGATATGGTGAGTGGTTTGTAATGCCCAGGTCACAAATGGGATAATGAAGGCACAGCTAGACTGTAACTTTATATTAAATGGACACATTCCTTGTATGTCTGTAAGTCTGAAACGCAGTTTACTGTTCAGATGTATAAATCCAACATGCATATTATGATTAACCTTCCACAGCAAAGACCTGGTGAGGCTGCCAAAAAGTTCGCTTTTCAAGTACAATTACAGCCCATGGGAAGGCAAATTGTGATACATGAGAAATACATATAGAATAACTGACATGTACAAAACAGAGAAGTCGGGGGTCTTTTAGGAGCTACACAGCATAGAAATTGATCCTTTCTTGCCAAAATCAAGGAGAGGCTTTAAAACTCTTTCTCCTAACACAGTGAGACATTTGCAAGTCATTATTCTATGGCTTCTGTCTTTACAGCATTTGTATACATAATACTAACCAATAACAGCGTGACTACTGTGTGCCACACTGAGTGTTCTACATAGCTTATCTCACTAAGTAATTGCAACCTATAAAGTAGCAAATGAAAACAGACATGGTTAGAACCAAGGAAAATAGTGTGGTTCAAACCAAGGAAGTAGCAAATAAAAATAGACATGGTTAGAACCAAGGAAATAAAGATTCTGTGCTTAAAAAAAAAAATCAACTTTGAGTAATTGCAGAAAGGCTAGGAATTCTCTGAAATTTATGGATAAATCCTGATATCATCTAATGATGCTCATTGTGATCTGTAGTCACAGATGGAGTACAATAGGGACCAGAAGATGATTTTAAAAATAGGTCAACAAAAAACCAGAACCAGGACAGAGATCCAACTCTTGGCCACATCTCTTAATGGGGGAGACATTGCCAGTGAACAAGAGAGTTGCATCTTTATTAAATGAGTTTTCCAGTTGTGGGCTGTTTAATGTAAATTCATACTTAAGTTCATCTGATAAAAAGCTGTATTTAATTCATGATGTAATTCTATGTTCTTTCATGGATTGTACAAAATCCCAATGTAAAAGAACTTTGAGAACTGCTAGCTAGGAAATGCAGCTATGGATGAGGTTCCAGATTTGGGCTCAAGGTCATAGCTCATGTTCATGGACTCAGATATTTACAGTGCATTGTGAGTGACTTAAACAGTATAGAAAGTACCATGTGTGATAGGATTCCATTTTGTAAAACTAAAGGACAAAACCCTAAACCGTTCTTTATTAATATTGAAAAATGGAAAACAAATATCTTACTGTGAGGCACTAGTTATATACATTTAGGCATAAAAACCTGCATGTGTTGCCATTAAAAATAAAGCTATAGGAAAATCTTTTTCAACACTATGTTCATGGTCTGTTAAGAACAATAAAACATAATTGAAAATAGTTTAATACCACTTTTTATGAAAGGAAATTTATGCATAGGCAAAACATTTGTAAACATAAATGTTAATATGCTAACATGTTTACTCTGGGTGGTGAAATTACAACTGATTTCTTTTCTTTTCTTTTTACAAAATTTAATTAGACTTTATTTTTAGAATAGTTTTCAATTTGCAGAAAATTAAGATAGTACAGAGTTCCTTTATACCCCACATCCAGTTTCCTCCATGATTACCATCTTACATGAGTATACATGAGCTATTATTATCTCTTACATTTAGTATAGTTAATGAACAAATATTTAAATATTAACTCTAGTCCATATTTAGTTCGAGTTTCTTATTTTTTTGTTCCAGGATCCTACTCAGGAGATGGCATGATATTTAGTCATGATGTCTTTTTATTTTCCTATTGGCTGTGACAGTCTCTCAAGACATTTATAGTTTACATTGACCTTTGACAGTTTTGAGGAGTCCTGGCAGATATTTTGAAGAATGCTTCCTTGTTGGAATTTCTCTTAATTAGACTGGAATTATGGTTTTTAGGAGAAACTGTTGAAGTTTATGTTCTTTTAATTTATTGATATCTGTATCTTTCAAATTTTCTGAAATGAACATGTATAATTTTTGTACCAAAACAGTTATTATAATAAAAATTATATGCACATGAGTATATGTAGACTTCCCAAGAAGCTCAGAAGTAAAGAATCTGCATGCCAGTGTAGGAGATGCAAGAGATGTGGGTTCGATCCCTGGGTCAGAAATATCCCCTGGAGGAGGAAATGGCCACCTACTCCAGTATTCTTGCCTGGGAAACCCCATGGGCAAAGGAGCATGGCAAACTACAGTCCATTAGGTCACAAAGGGTCCGACATGATTTGGTGACTAAACAACAGCAAGAGTGTATGTATCCTATCCACTGTTACCAGCGTCAGATTCAAAGATGGCTGCCCTAGTCGGCACGCGGTGAACCTGTGGTTGGCGGGTTCTCTTCGCTGTGTTTCAACTTCTCTTTCCAGCACCCTCTCACTCACTCCATTTCAAAGCCTTAGACACTTGGTAAAGGTTTAAGGTACTCTAATGGTGGAATTGCAGGGGCCTGGTAGGGATGTTTGGAGGGGGTAGAAGAGGCGCCATGCTCCCCATTTCCATGCCCAGTTCTGCACTGTGGTTATTCTCTGGATGAGATACTCAAAGACTTATCAGAGGCATGTAACTTATAACTTGTCAAGAGGATAAAATCAGTTATTTTCCAGAAACTACCTAAGAATAGTTGTCCGCTGGACCCTGGAATCTGTTGTTTCTGTCTTCAAAATATCCTCCTCCCTTAGGTAGTAGTAGCCCAATTTTCCTCTCCTTCTCCCACTATTCCCGCAGTGGCTATCTGACCACACTCCGAGTCAGACAACTCCCTCCTCTTCTACAGTGATTGGTGGATCACTTAGACATGTGACTCTAAGTGAGCCAATGGGAGCCTGTCCTGAGATTTTTACCAAAGTGTTCAGAAGAACTTTCCTTCTGTTATGGCTATTAATCTGATGGGACATAAGCTCAGAGTAGTGAGGGACCATGTGGACTCCTACAGAGAAACAACCTGTCTGAAAAGGAAGTCATCACAAAGGAAAGCACACCTAGGAAGTGAGGGGAAATGTTCTTGCGGCTAATGCATGAACATCCTGATTCTGACAAGCCAGATTTATCTCCTCAACTTTTCAGTTACAGGAACTGGTAAAGCCATTTTTTTTTTTTTTCAACTTGTCAGTTCAGCTTTTATTTTTGTTACTGCAACTAGAAGACTCTTGATTAAATGCTCTTTCAAGATCTTATTCAACATCTTATTTCCCTAAATAAATCTTTAGACCCAAGTGAGGGCTTCCCAGGTGGCGCTAGTGGTAAAGAACCCGCCTGCCAGTGAGGGAGACATAAGAGATGCGGGTTTAATTTGTGGGTTAGAAAGACGCCCTGGAGAAGGGCATGGCTACTTATCCAGTATTCTTGCCTGGAGAATTCCAATGGACAGAGGAGCCTGGTGGGTTACAGTCCATGGGGTCGCAAAACACTGGACATGACTGAAGTGACTTAGTGTACATGCAGACCCCAGAAGTGAACATCAGCATCCTTTTCCTACATTTTAATGTTATTCAATTTGTCTTTGGACTCTTCTATCTTGTTTCTCATCCAAAAAGTAAAGACCACCAGTTAAAAATTTAGTCACACTGATTGTTTAGTTTCATTTTGCGTATACAGTTTATCTCCAGCAGTGATTAATCAAATTCAAAATACATTAAAACATCAACCATATTGAAAATAGTTTCTGTGACAAGGATGTAGCTTCAGCTTTGTGACTTTAAAATATCTTGCTTCATCTTAAGCAAGCCTGCTAACCTTTGAGGACCTCTTTCTCGTTCAAGCAGTTTCTTAACTATCAGGAAATTCTCCTGGTCAGTTGCTATGGCAGCAGCACCAACTCAACTTTCCCGATTTAAAAGTGTCATCTGTCAAATGAGCAACTGGCCTCTTTTCTACCGCATCCCAATCTCTGGGCCAAAGTGAGACAAATTAAAGAGAGTAACATGGTATTTTTTGTACCAGAAGACATGCGAGGGCAATTAAAGTGCTACCCAGAGGTCACATAGGGTTGGGGTGGAATGTTTGGACATCTCACAGCCACTTAAAAATGAGTCTCAATCCCCAGCTCTGCCATATACTTACTGTTAGGTTGTAGAATGCTTATTAAAACCTGTGACTCCATCATCTGTGAACAGAGACTAATAATCAAGTAACACAATATAACATATAATGCAATAATATACAAAATAATTGGACTGATTTGAGGTTTAAAGACATGGTCTGTAAAGTGCTGAATGTAATGGCTGACATAGAGGAAGCACTCAGTCAGCACCAGGTAGCTACTGAGATGTGCAGTTGTGATGACATCTGGAACTCACTACATCACAATGAAAATACCTTATAGAAAGCCTATGGATTAGAAGCATCTCAAAGTGGGAAGAATGAAGTGTGAAGCTGATTGGTCTTTATTTATTTATTTTTACTTAAAAAATCCACATTTTCTTTTACTCAAAACTATATTGTAAAGGTTTTTCCATATCTGTTCTTTTGCATTTTTTAAAAAAAAATTACTCATTTTAATTGAAGGATAATTGCTTTACAGTATTGTGTTGGTTTCTGCCATACATCAATATCAATCAGCCACAGATATACATATGTCCACTCCCTCTTAAAGTTCCCTCCCACACCATCCCACCCCTCTTAGTGGTCACAGAGTCCCAGTTTGAAGTCCCTGAGTCATATAGCAAACTCCCATTGGTTGTCTATTTTACATATGGTAGTGTATATGTTTCCATGTTACTCTCTCCATTCTTTTTAACTGGAGGATAATTGTTTTACTATGTTGGGTTGGCTTCTGCCACACAACAACCTGCATCAGCCATAAATGTACATATATCCTCTTCCTCTTGAGCCTCCCTTCCACCACCACCCCCATCCCACCCTTCTAGATCATCACAAAACAGCAGGCTTAGGTCCCTGTGTTACACAGCAAACTGGTAGATCTTTTGAGAATCATAGATGTGTGGATAAAATGCAATAAAGGACTAATCCGGATAAATTATTCACTGTCTTACTATGGCATCATGTCTAGAAGTGTTAATAAAAGAATGAAACTATATATGACCCTTAGCAGGATTGTTATAAACTTTTGACCTCTACCACCATCTCTGTTGAAATGACTCATTGAACACTTATAAGTGTTGCACATTGCATGGTCATTCATTTCCCTATTGTACTTGAGTTAAAATTTGGGGGCTTCCCTTGTGGCTCAGATGATAAAACAATCTGCCTGCGATGCAGGAGAACTGGGTTTGATCCCTGGGTTAGGAACGTCCCCTGGAGAGGGGAATGGCTACCCATTGTGGTATTCATGACTTAAGAATTCCATGGACAGAAGAGCCTGGCAGGTTATAGTCCACAGGGCTGCAAAGAGTCAGACACAATTGAGCAACTAACACTTTCACTTTGAGTTAATGTTTGGGACAGATTGTAGCAAAATCATTTTGCTTTTGAATCTGTATCAGAAAATCATTGTTTGAAACAAATGCTACCACATGTGACTTTTACTTTTATTTTGGCTGCGCTGTTTCCATGTGATAACCGGGTTTCTCTTGTGGAGCACGGCCTGTAGAGCACTTGGGCTCAGTAGTTGTCGCAAGTGGGCTTAGTTGCCCGGTGGCCTGTGGGAGCTTAGTTTCCCAACCAGGGATCAAGCTTAAGTCCCCTGCATTGGAAGGCAGACTCTCAACTATGGGACTAGCAGGGAAGTTCCCGTGTGACTTTTCTGAACATAGGTTGTAGAAGTCTAATCAGCATTAGAACTATGGTAGCATTTCTCATACTTTTTCTGAAAAGACAACAAATAATTTCAAGATAGTGCTAACCTCCTATCCGAAATGTTCTCTGTAGCTGCATTATCAGAAAGTGTATAAGACTTCAGATGTTAAGTCAAGTGGACACGTTAAGGATCGCTTCCCTCTGGGTGACGGGGGTGTTAACGTGAAGGGATGTGTGTGTATGTGCTCAGTCATGTTCAACTCTGCGACACAATGGACTATAGCCCACTAGGCTCCTCTGTCCATGGAATCCTCCAGGCAGGAATGCTGGAGTGGGTTGCCATGCCCTCCTCCAGGGGATCTTCCAGACCCAGGCAACAAACCTGCATCTCTTGCCTTCACAGGCAGATTCTTTGCCACTAAGGCCACCTGGGAAGCCCAACACAAAGGGAACTGGGCCTTTAAACCTTGAAGCTGGTAAACCTTCTGATTTACTTCTTTTAAATAAGAATGTAAGACTAATGATACTTGAGGATAAATGCTGATTCTGGTTCATTAGCAGAAAAAAGTCATAAGGTAAAGCCACTCGCAAGTTGTGACCATAGTTCCTTTACAAACTATTGAACTGGCTAGATTGCTGAGTAACTTTATCCAAGTTCAAATACTACACCAGGGAAGACTATTTACAAATAGTGTTTCTTGTACAGCTGGGTAGCATTTAGTTTCATTCATTTATGTTCAGCATTTCCAAAGGTTAGCAATGTGAATCATGCAATGGACCCTGGCATCACATGGCTTCAGAATGTCACCACATCAAACACCCAGCTGGCGTCAGGGAAGGAGGCCTTGATGTCACTGTATGTTTGCCCTATATGTTTTCTTAACCCCAAGAACTAGCTGCCTGTGAAACTCACTAGCTCTGAGAGGAAGGTCTCTGTCAACTGTGGATTTTTCAGGATACTTCTACCATCTTAGTGATGCTAGTGAGACGCATACAGCTGGATACTCATTAGGAAAATGAATTCTGAATTATACAGAGGAAAGAACAAGGGGAGGGACTTCTCTGGCAGTCCAGTGACTACAATTTCCAATGCAGGGGGCCAGGGTTTGATCCCTGGTCAGAGAACTAAGAGTTCTCAGGCCGCAACTAAAGATCCCGTGTGCTGCAACTAAGACCCAGTGTAGCCAAATAAGTAATCTTTTAACACAAGGGAAAAAGATGTGCTGAATGGCATAATACAGGGATTATGTCAAGGATACTGTACCAGGCATCAGGGAACAGTTAGAATAAAAGTCGTTGATCAAGTTGAATCCCATCTGAGGTTTCCAGCACAATGACAAAGCCCAGTGTGAGGGCTTTACCTGCAGGGACAACTTTACAAGCTATAGCCTGCCTCGGGTTTATGATCAAGATTTGGCTCCCTATGTCAGGGTTCTATTTGCATATGCTATTCTTCCTTTGAGGGGCTTTATAATGTTTAATTACCCAATGAGTAACACCCTGCTATTGTTATGATGGCTAGCCCTTTTAATCTTCAGGAATTTCTAGCCAGACTTAAGGTGAGTGATCCAAAACAGGAAAATAGCTAAAGAGACGTGTGATTCAGATCAAAGTTTCCACTGAGTTCCCTAAGGCAAGTGCTGGGTTTCCTTGAGAGCTCATGTGGTCGTGGGGTCTGCCTTATCACTTTGTAAAAAATTTTGTTATTGGAGTATCATCGCTTTACCGTGTTGTACTGATTTCTGCCCTACAACAAAGTGAATCAGCCATGTGTATGCATATGTCCCCTTCCTCTTGGGCCTCCCTCCCACCCTCTTCCATCCCACCCCTCTGGCTCATCGCCGGGCTCCGAGCTGAGCTCCCTGTGCTAGACCGATGTCTATTTTACTCATGGTGAAACAGTGTCTATATGTTGATGCTACAGCTTCTACACCTTCCCCACATTCAGAGCTCATCGATTTGATGGCTGACGATCTCCTGCCAGACTCGCAAGTTTTCTGAGGGAAACTGCTGGCTTTTGTTCATCATAATAGAGCTGGTGCCCAGCATGGGGTCTGCTATGCACTAAATGCTTGGGTCTCCCCTAAATTCACATGTTGAAACCTAATCCCCAGCGAGATGGTATTCGGAGGCGGGGCTTCGGAAGGTGCTGAGATCACGAGGGTGGAGCCCTGGTGGATGGGATTAGGGCTCCTATAGAAAGGGACGGCAGAGAGCTCCCCTGCCCTGTGTGCCATCTGAGGACACAACCCGAGGACGGCCGTCTACGAACCAGGAAGTGGGTTCCCACCAGACAGCAAATGTGCTGGCGCCTTAATCTTGGACTTCCCAACCTCTGGAACTGTGAGAAATGAATTTCTGTAGTTCATAAACCACCCAGTCTGTGGTCTTTCGTTACAGCAGTCCAAACAGACTTAGACAGTACCCCATATATTTTGAAAACAAGTTGGTCACATTGCTTTTATCCTTCAAATGATCGCATTATTTCCCCAGATCAGAATCCAGGCATGGGCATCATGAGAAAGAGGAATAAGTTCTGATTTGAAAAAAATAAAACAGTGCACCAAGTGGCAAAGTGGCTTGGGTGGTCATGGGTGGCGAATATAATTCTGATCTTTAGGATCCTGCCAGGAAGGTGAGATAGTTGGCCTTCGTGGACACATGCTCTGGCTGACTTTGTTCTGATACAACGGATAGGAGTGACTAACTCAGCAGAAAGACCGAGGCCACTGTGTGTGAGGGTCAGGATCCTGGAGGAGATGACCTTTATGGACGCTTGTGTTCCTGAAATGTTCTAAGTCCATAAAAACCACCCAAAGCAAACAAAATAGAAAATTGCTGCTCTCAGAATCAATATTTTCTATGAAAAAGACCAATTCATCAAGCTGTTTGTTACTTGGTATCTTGTCGAAAAGGTAACATTAAAAAAAAATTATGACGGACTTTTTGTTTACTTTTCCACCAGCGGCTTGGCTGTCTTTTAGATGTGATTCCAACCTGGCATTTTGCATATTACCGTGAGTCAGGAGGGTCTGTGCTTCTGCCCCCAGCTCTTGTCTGCTGGCAGATGCTGATGGCGAGGTTTTTGCATCTGCTTCCGTGTTGGCTGACCTCTGGGCTCAGGTCCTGCAGCTCGCGGTGTCCCTCACGGGGACAGGGCACGTCCTGGAAATGGCCTGGCAGTCGGCTCCCCTGGCTTTTTCTGCGGGTGAGCTCAGGCAACCAGCAACTCGGTGACTCCGACAGATGTTGTTGTCTCTAACCCTCGGGCACCTTGCCCTGCTGTCTCACACACAGAGGGTGATGCCTGGCAACCTGCCTGATGCCACCAGGAACCAGCCTGGCCCGAGGGAGTACTGCCAAGTCGTGCTGGCCAGACGCTCTCTGGGAGCCCGGTGGCTACCAGCTACACACGCTGGTCTGCGGGCTCGGAGCGCTGTTGGGGGGACACACTCGCTTCAGCATCTCAGTGCTGTCCATGGCTGTCACCGCTACAGCTACGTTCTGTGTTTTGAGCCATTTTGTTTACACGTTGCATTTGCTTCATTGTGCAATTGCGGTAACTGGAAGGGTTCGTTGGACAGAAGCCATAGGTTTTATGGCTGTGTCTGCAGCGAAATATTGGTGGGCAAACATGTGGCTCCCGGGGTGCTCTGGTGCAACCCTTAAGATTGAAGTCACCTAAACAATAAACAAGAAATAAATCTCTGCCAGTCAGCACGGATGACATACATCCACTTTGGGTAAGGAGCCTGGCTCAGTGGAAAAGCACCGACTTTGCAGTCAGAGAGCCTGGCTGCAGCTCCTGGGCCACCTCTTATAAGCTGAGTCCTTTACATGTTTTCAATTTGGTTTTAATTCTCTTTTATTCCTATTCAGCAGATTTAATTTGTATGAAAGTATTTCTCAAATTAAAAGGAAAATATGAGTCAACATGTGTATAGTTTAACTAAGTTAGCTGATTTCTGAGTCTTGATTTCCTCATCTGTATTTGAGTTCACTTAAATAATACCATTTGTAGCAAGACAGACGGACCTAGAGACTGTCATACTGAGTGAAGTAAGTCAGAGAGAGGAGAAATATCGTACGATATCCCTTATATGTGGAATCTAAAATGAAATTATTCAAATGAACTTATTTACAAAACAGAAACAGACTCATAGGCTTATAAAATGAACTTATGGTTGCCAGAGGGGAAGGATTAGGGTAAGGGATAGTTAGAGAGTTTGGGAGGGACGTGTCTGACAAGGACCTGCCGTGGAGCACAGGGAACTCTTCTCAATGTTATGTGGCAGCCTGGATGGGAGGGAGTTTGGGGGAGAATGGATGCATGTACATGTATGGCTGAGCCACTTTGCTGTCCCCATGAAACTATCACAACATTGTTAATCAGCTATATCCCAATACAAAATAAAAAGTGAAAAATAAAGAATTTATCAAACCATTTTTTTAATATTTAAAAAGTAATACATTTAAAGAATTCTAGAAGTTACAATCAGGTTTTCCAAAAAAAAAAAAAAAAATTAAAAAGCTGTTTATTAACAGTGAAAAAAAAGAAATAATTTAAAAAATAATTGAGTTCCTTTATTCATTCAGTTCAGTCAGTTCAGTTCAGTCGCTCAGTTGTGTCTGACTCTTTGCGACCTCATGGACTACAGCACACAAGGCATTCCTGTCCATCACCAACTCCCAGAGTTTACTCAAACTCATGTCAATAGAGTCGGTGATACCATCAAGCCACCTCATCCTCTGTCATCCCCTTCTCCTCCTGCCCTCAGTCTTTCTCAGCATCAGGGTCTTTTCAAATGAGTCAGTTCTTCACATCAGGTGGCCAAAGTATTGGAGTTTCAGCTTCAGCATCAGTCCTTCCAATGAACACCCAGGACTTATCTCCTTCAGGATGGACTGGTTGGATCTCCTTGCAGTCCAAGGGACTCTCAAGAGTCTTCTCCAACACCACAGTTCAAAAGCATCGATTCTTTGGTGCTCAGCTTTCTTTATAGTCCAACTCTCACATCCATACATGACCACTGGAAAAACCATAGCCTTGACCAGACGGAACTTTGTTGGCAAAGTAATGTCTCTGCTTTTTAATATGCTATCTAGGTTGGTCATAACTTTTTTTCCAAGGAACAAGCAACTTTTAATTTCATGTCTGCAATCACCATCTGCAATGATTGTGGAGCCCCCCAAAATAAAGTCTGTTTCCACTGTTTCCCCATTTATTTGCCATGAAGTGATGGAACTGGATGCCATGATCTCAGTTTTCTGAATGTTGAGTTGTAAGCCAACTTTTTCACTCTCCTCTTTCATTTTCATCAAGAGGTTCTTTAGTTCTTCACTTTCTGCCATAAGGGTGGTGTCATCTGCATATCTGAGGTTATTGATATTTCTCCTGGCAATCTTGATTCCAGCTTGTGTTTCATCCAGCCCAGTGTTCCTCATGATGTACTCTGCATATAAGGTAAATAAGCAGGTGACAATATATAGCCTTGACATACTCCCTTTCCTATTTGGAACCAGTCTGTTGTTCCATGTCTAGTTCCAACTGTTGCTTCCTGACCTGCATACGGATTTCTCAGGAGGCAGATCAGGTGGTCTGGTACTCGCATCTCTAAGAATTTTCCACAGTTTATTGTGATCCACACAGTCAAAGGCTTTGGCATAGTCAATAAAGCAGAAGTAGATATTTTTCTGGAACTCTCTTGCTTTTTTGATGATCCAACAGATGTTGACAATTTGATCTCTGGTTCCTCTCCTTTTTCTAAATCCAGCTTGAACATCTGGAGGTTCACAGTTCACCTACTGTTGAAAGCTGGCTTGAAGAATTTTGAGCATTATTTTATTGGCATGTGAGAGGAGTGCAATTGTGCAGTAGTTCAAGCATCCTTTGGCATTGCCTTTCTTTGGGATTGGAATGAAAACTGACCTTTTCCAGTCCTGTGGTCACTGCTGAGATTTTCAAATTTGCTGGCATATTGAGTGCAGCACTTTCACAGCATCATCTTTTATGATTTGAAATAGCTCAACTGGAATTCCTTCACCTCCACTAGCTTTGTTTGTAGTGAGGCTTCCTAAGGCCCACTTGACTTCACATTCCAGGATGTCTGGCTCTAGGTTGGTGATCACACCATAGTGATTATCTGGGTTGTGAAGATCTCTTTTGTGTAGATCTTCTGTGTATTCTTGCCACTTCTTAATATCTTCTGCTTCTGTTACGTCCATACCATTTCTGTCCTTTATTGTGTCCATCTTTACATGAAATGTTCCCTTGGTGTCTCTAATTTTCTTGAAGAGATCTCTAGACTATCCTCAGACAACCATTTTACCTTTTTGCATTTCTTTTCCTTGAGGATGGTCTTGATCCTTGCCTCCTGTACAATATCAGGAACCTCCGTCCGCAGTTCTTCAGGCACTCTGTCTATGAGATCTAATCTCTTGAGTCTATTTATCACTTCCAGTGCATAATCATAAGGGATTTGATTTAGGTCATATCTGAATGGTCTAGTGGTTTTCCCTACTTTCTTCAATTTAAGTCTGAATTTGGCAATAATTCATTCAACAAATGTTAATTGCCTATTGTCCCTCTGCTGGACACTGGTCTGGATCCTGGGGGTGCAATGGGAAAGAAGACAGCGTCCTGCTCTAGTGGGAGCTCCTGGGCCATTGGACAAGAGTCACTGTTCAGGGATAAACAGTGGATAAATCCCAAAGCAAAGTGTTAAGTGCACTAATTTAGATAACAACCCAAAGCCGTGGGAATACAGAGGCCAGAGAATCATTCCGCTCCATCTACAGGTGATGTTTTGAGCTGAGTCTGGAAAGATGGGTTGGGATTGTGTCAGGCAAAGATGAGGCTTGGAGCAGGGGCAGTGGGAATGCATTCTGAACAGAGGGGAGTTGAAAGGTTTGGGTCACGAAAGAGCAATGAAAGAGCATCTGGAAACAGATAACCTGCTTCTGGAGGAAAATAGTGAATTTTTAAAATTTTGTAGTATCTGCTAAATTTACCTCTGCATGGGTTAAAACAACTTACACTCTTTCCAGCAATGCGAGGAGGAAACTGTCCTCTCTGTTCTCAGCAATGGTGTGTCATCAGACATGGGATTCTTTTTTTTCCTTCACTGCCCTAGTCTTAGTTGCAGCATGCGGGATCTTCAATCTTTGCTATGACATGTGGGATCTTTTTGTTGTGGCATGCGGGATCCACTTCCCTGACCAGGGATCAAACCTGCAGCCCCTGCACTGGGAACACAGAGTCTTAGCCACTGGACCACCAGCGAAGTCCCCAGACATGGGGGACTGCAAGTGAAAGCTGATATTTCTGTGTAGTTTTTTTAAGGCATTCATATTTCCTTACTCTTTTCTGTATATTTTGCCTAGTTTGATACTATGTTGAATTTATTACTAAGTTAAAACTAAACCCTTTCCATGGTCTATAAGGCCGTACAATCTTGTACTTGGGAATGAGAGAATTTAACATGGACTAGGGGAAAGTTTATGAAATAAAGAGATGACAACAGTGGGAACATGATACCAAAGCATTCCAGGGACTGTGGACAGGCACTGCCTTTTCCTCTGAAGGCTTCCACTTGTTGGGAATACCTCCTTGGGAAATTATTTTGATTGGGAAATTGGGAAAAAATATTTACATTGAGAAAACTTGCATGCTATCTTCCACTTTGATAGATACCAACATGCTTTCCTCCACAAAGGAATACAAATTGTATTATGGAATCATACTAGCACTGGGGCACTGAAGCAATTTTCTGAATTTCTCTGGCTGCAAACTAACAACCTCATCTGATATATGCACATGGTCAAGTTAACAATTATTTCTAAAATTTAAAATAACTACAGCAGTTACAACATCTTAGACTGTATCCTGCCAAGTGCAATGTAATAAGCTTTCCCCAAACCTACGGCTTAAAACAACAATCATTCATTAGCTCAGATTACTGTGGCTTGTCCATTTGGGGCTGGGAAATCCTTAACAAGTTTACTTGGATTCACTCACATGACCACAGGTGGGTTCTGCAGGGGACAACTGGCCTTGATGGCCTTGCTCATCTGACTGGTGGTTATCTGAGATAATGAGTGTAGCTGGGCCACGGGACTCTAGCAGTTAGCAGAAAGTCCAGACTTCTTTGCATAATTCCTGGGATTCCAGAAGCAGCAAGAGATAGCAAACTGCAGTGAGCATTCACTTTTCGTACTTCTTGGGTCATCATGGATAATATCGAATTGGAAGAAGCAGATCACATGGTCAAACCCAAAATAGTTGAGAGAGAAGACTGACCAAGACAGTCTGTTTTCAGCGGGATTTGTCAGCAATGCCAATGGCACTGGGTTCTGGGTAATTCTTTGTGGCGGGGGCTACACTGTGTATTGTGGGGTGTTCCAGCGGTCTTGGCTCCTACCTACCACAGGTCAGCAGCAAGTCATGACAACCTTTCCATTCCCCCCAAGTCATGACAACCAAACAAGTCTAGACATGTGGCCAATGGCCTCTGGGTGGCAAAACTGCCTTTGGTTGAGAGCCACTGATTTACAGATGTTTATGTGTGTGTGTTAAGTTGCTTTAGTCGTGTTTGACCCTGTGTGACCTTATGGACTGTAACCTGCCAGGTTCCTCTGTCCATGGGATTCTCCAGGAAAAAATGCTGGAGGGGGGTGTCATGCCCTCCTCAAGGGGATCTTCCTGACCCAGGGGTCAAACCCACTTCTCTTATTTCTCCTGCATTGGCAGGCGTGTTCTTTACCACTAGTGCCACCTGGGAAGCCCCATAGGGATCTATGAACCTGGGGTAAAGCTTTGAGAGTTGTTAATGCAACAATTTCCACATACAACAACTGATACAATACTTCAGTTTGTTTTTCTTTGCTACATCGCTAACCTTACATTCTGAGGCTGTTCTGATTATCTACACTGACATATGTGTTTTTGAAAAGCTGTCTTTCGGTTCAGGGATTCAGCCCTTCTTTTCAGAGTTTGATACTCATTTGCAATTCTGACTTTTAAACTTTAGACTTTGGTAGCATAAAATGGACCTTATTTGTTAGAAACTATTATGTTGTGATAGATTGGGTTATTGGACCCAAATCTTCATTTTCTCCCTGTAATAGTAAATTTTTGCCATTATCGTGTGACTTCCCATGCCTCAAGAAAGTGAAAGTGAAGTGAAAGTCACTCCGTACTGTCCGAGTCTTTGCGACCTCATGGACTATACAGTCCATTGAATTCTCTAGGCCAGAATACTGTAGTGGGTAGCCATTCCCTTCTCCAGGGGATCTTTCCAACCAGGGGTTGAACCCAGGTCTCCCGCATTACAGGTGGGTTCTTTACCAGCTGAGCCACAAGGGAAGCCCAAGAATACTGGAGTGAGTAGCCTATCTCTTCTCCAGGGGACCTTCCTGAGTCGGAAGTCGAACCAGGGTCTCCTGCATTGCAGGTGGATTCTTCACCAACTGAGCTATCAGGGAAGCCCTGATGTATCAGGGAAGCTCCCATGTCTCATAGGAGGCAGATATACTTGCTTGCTCCATGACTTTGGGCTTGAACACATTACTTGTTTTGGCCACAGAAGGTGGGCATAAGGGGCAGTGTGAATCCTGGGCAGAGGTTTTAAAAGGCGTTGCGTTTCTGCTGGTCCCTCTTGGGCTTCTACCTTCTGCCGTGAGAACAGCACATCCAGGTAGGAACTAATCCTTTTGCTGGGTTCCCTGTAGGAGACAGGACCTGAACTTAACCTGGAGTCTAGAACACAGCTCCCATAGCCAACCTGCTGAGAGTGAGTGAGAAATGAAGACCTTATTGTTGTAATACTTTGACATTTTGAAATTGATTGAAGCACTGTCAGCCCAAAAGCCAATGAAAACAATTTCCAATTTTAAAATCCCATTAAGTCATCTTTATTTAAAAAAAAACAAACAACGTACATAACCAGTGTAGAAAAATTAGAAAATTAAGAAAGGAAAAATCACCCATAATCCCTCTCTCTACAGAAAAATCATTGTTAGCATTTTGATATATAGATTCCAGACTTTTTTCTGTGCATATTAATTGTTGTTGTTTAGTCACTAAGTTGTGTCTGAGTCTTCTGTGACCCCATGGACTGTAGCCCACTCCTCTGTTCATCAATAATTCTTTCATTCAACAGTTCAGCAGATTTTGAGCTATTTACTAAAACCTAGATGCGGTTAGATACAGCAGTGTATCAGATGGACATGTCCCTTCCCTCCAGCAGATTATATTCAAGTGGAGAGACAAAATCAATATGTAAGCAAGTAAACATTCATTTGCTATGAAAGAAAAATATAGGATGCTACAAGAGTGTTTAACAGGAGGCAGTGATGTTGTCTGAGGTCCAGAAAGGCACTACTGGAGAAATAATGCGTTGGGACTTGACTGGCAGGCCAGTGGTTAAGACACCGTGCTCCCAGAGAAAGGTCTTGAGTTTGAGTCCCTGGTCGAGGAACTAGATCCTCCACACCACTATTAACATCTGGTGAAGCCAAATAAATTTTTAAAAAGAGCCACACCCTTGCATCTTCCCATACATAGAAAGACACTAAAATCATTAACCTGAGAGGTATGTTCTTGTGATTAGCAAAGCAATAATGTTAGACAGCAAAGAATAATATGTTAGACAGTAAATCAGACAGTAAAGAATCTGTCTGTAATTCAGGAGACCCAGGTTTGATCCCTGAATCAGGAAGATCCCCTGGAGAAGAAAATGGCTACCCACTCCAGCATTCTTACCTGGAGAATTCCAAGGACAGAGGTATCTGGCAGGCTACAGTTCATCAGGTGGCAGAGTCAGACATGACTAATGTATTTCATACATTATAAAATGTGATGTCTGCTACATTATACATATATAATTCTCTATATTACAACCATAATGCTATTTCTCTTATACATAGTATAGTATAAATTATTGCTTAATATGTTCTCTTCAGTAGACAATATGAAATGAACATCTTTCCACATTAATGAACTGTTTTTGACAGCATCATTTTAATGGCTACATCATATTCCATTGATAGGTACACACATCATGTTGTATTCAACCAGTTCCCTGGTGCTGGACATTCAGGTTGATTTTCATTTTTAGTTACTCTAAGCAATCCTGTAAGGAACATTCTGGCAAGAACTCTAATTTGTTTTGAAGAGAAATAATTGTGGTGAAAATTAGAAAATTATATGCTGTGAAGCAAAGTTGTATAACATATCCTGACTTCATGTATCCCCTAAGGAAGTATAATGGAAATATTTATTTTTGAAATAAAATTTCTCATGTATTGTCAACCACACCCAGTTAGTCATTCCTGAAGGCCCTTGGGGAAAACCTTGAACCATCTTTCTTGGATGAAGATTTATTGGTGGTAGATAGAGGCAGAATGGCAAGGGAAATGATATTGTATATACAAAACAAACAAAAAAAAAAGGCCAGAGTACTACCTCTGCTTTTTCAAATCAAGAGGCAATCTGTTGTCATAATACTGTATTGCTGGTTTAACTTTATTTTGTCAGTGCGGTTACTGTTACTTCATCTGTGGCCTGTTTCCAAAAACAATGAGTGAGCCTCTGCAAGATAATCACCATAGTATCTGATCCTTTTGTGAGTAAGAGGCCAGGAGAATGTAGTAAGAAACAGTTCATTATGGTTTTCTCAGGGTATATGCCCAGTAGTGGGATTGCTGGGTCATATGGTAGTTTTATTCCAAGTTTTTAAAGGAGTCTCCATACTGTTCTCCATAGTGGCTGGATCAATTTACATTCCCACCAACAGCTCAGGAGGGTTCTCTTTTCTCCACATCCACTCCAGCGTTTATTGTTTGTAGATTTTTTTGATGATGGCCATTCTGACCGGTAGTTTTGATTTGCATTTCTCTAATAATGAGTGCCGTTGAACATCTTTTCATGTGTTTATCAGCCATTTGTATGTCTCCTTTGGAGAAATATCTGTTTAGGTCTTCCACTCATTTTTTGATTGGTTTGCTTGCTTCTCTGATATCGAGCTGCATGAGCTGCTTGTATATTTTGGAGATTAGTCCTTTGTCAGTTGTTTCATTTGCATTATTTCCCCCCATTCTGAGGGTTGTCTTTTCATCTTATTTATAGTTTTGTTCATTGCAGCACTGTTTACAATAGCCAGAACATGGAAGCAACCTAGATGTCCTTGGACGGATAAATGGATAAAATTGTGGTACATATACTCAATGGAATATTACTCAGCCATAAAAAGGAACGAACTTGAGTCAGTTGAACTGAGTTGGACAAACCTAGAGCCTGTTATACAGAGTGAAGTAAGTCAGAAAGAGAAAAACAAATATTGTATATTAATGTGTATATATTGAATCTAGAAAACTGGTGATGATGCACCTATTTGCAGGCAGGAATAGAGACACAGACGTAGAGGACGGACTTGGGGACACAGCAGGGAAAGGAGAGGTGGCGAGAACTGACAGAGTAGCTTTCACATATATACACTATGTGTATTTTACACTATTTTACACTATATGTGTAAAATAGGCAGCTAGTGGGAACTTGCTATATAACACAGGGAGCTCAGCCTGGTGCTCTGCGATGACCCCGAGGAGTAAGATGGGGATGGGCGTTAGGCTCAAGGAGGAGGGGACATATATGCATACTTATAGCTGATACATGTTGTTGTATGGCAGAAACCAATACAATATTGTAAAGCAGTTATCCTCCAATTTAAAAAAAAGTTCAGCCTGAATGTGTCACAGAAGAGTGAAACTGAATCAAAACAAAATCTGATAAAATACTAGAATTCACACAATTTTTCTCAGGATGAACAAGTCTGCCGTTCTTATTTTGCGTAAGAAGTAGTGATTTAGGATCGTACATTAAGGAAGGGTATAAAATGTAATTTGGGCAAGTTTAATGGTGTAAAGTTATAACACAGCATTTGGGGTTTTTAATATGGACAAATCCATTTACCTTGTGGTTGACTGAGGTAACCTTGCAAGTATGTGTCCACGTTAAACTCATTGACTATGAGCAAATACTTTTGGATTGTGAACCCAAAGGAAGAAAGTGGTGAAAAGGCCTCATAAATATCAGTTTACTTGGATAACATAAACATAGCAGAGTCACATTTGTAATTTGGGCAGCGCTGATCTAAGTGGCTACATTTAATCAAATGACCATCAAAACTGGGATGATTTGGGAAACAGCCCCTCTTCTTTTTGGTTAAACCTGGATTGACTCACATTTTAAAACATTTTTAAAGCTTTGGAATCTAACAACTACCTAAGTCAATGACTTTTAATCAGTCAGTAGAATGCATAAGTTTAATAAAGGGCAAGCCAGTTATTAACAAGAAATAATTCCTGTCTACGATATCAGATTCTTGCTTTCAGGTGACACAAGAAGGTACATTTCTTTTTTTTATAAGTATAGTTGATTTACAGTGTTGTGTTAATTTCTGCTGCATAGCATATTGATTGTTATATATGTATATATACTCATTTTTATGTATTCTTTATAAACTCTAGTTTATCACAGGACGTTAAATATAGTTCCCTGTGCTATAGTAGGACCCTGTTGTTTATCCTTTCTACATACACTAGACTGCATTTGCTAGCCCCAAACTCCCACTCATCTCACCCCCACCCTCCTCCCTCTTGGCTAGTCTGTTCTCTATGTCTGTGAGTCTATTTCTGTTTCATAGATAAGTTTGTTTATCTTATTTTTTAGATCCCATATAAAAGTGATATCAAACAGTATTTGTCTTTCTCCTTCTGACCTACTTCACTTCATGTGGTAATCTCTAGGTCCATCCATTTGTTGCAAATGGCATGATTTCATTCTTTTTTACATATACCACATTGTCTTTATCTGCTCATCTGTCAGTGGATATTTTGGTTGTTTACATGTCTTGGCTATTGTGAATAGTGCAGCTATGAATATTGGGGTGCATGTATCTTTTTGAATTATAGTTTTATCTGGATATATGTCCCAAGTGTGGGACTGCTGGATCATATAGTAGCTATATTTTTAGGTTTTTTCTTGAGGAACCTCCATAATGTTTTCCATGGTGGCCATACCAGCTTATATTCTCACTAACGGTGTCGGAGTGATCCCTTTTCTCCACACCCTCTCCAGTATTTGTTATCTGAAGATATTTTAATGGTAGTCATTCTGACTTGTGTGAGGTGATATCTCATTGTAGTTTTGATTTACATTTCTTTAATAATTAGCAACACTGAGCATGTTTTCATGTGCCTGTTGGCCATGAAAGGTACATTGTCAAGAAGGTACATTTCTTATCTGCCTATTTCTTTTGGGAAGGATTAGATCAAAAGACGAGAAAAAAAGAGTTTCAGGGTCCTCAGAAATTCTGTTTGGTTTTAACAGTGAAATTATAGTTACCATACTTTATTCCACACTTGGTGGCTTAGTCACTAAGTCATGTCCGACTCTTGTGACCCCATGGAGTGTAGCCCTCTAGGCTCCTCTGTCCATAGGATCTTCCAGACAAGAATACTGAAATGGATTGCCATTTCCTTCTCCAGGGGATCTTCCTGACCTCGGGATCGAACCCTGGTCTCCTGAGCTGCAGGCAGATTCTTTACTGACTCTTTAGCACAAGTTTATAATAATCTTCTATATGGTAATTCCAATCTACATCAATGTTCAGGACTCAGAAAAGTAACTGACCACTTTGTCCTCTAAAAAAGAGCCCTTGTTACTTAGCTCTACTGTCCTCTCAGAAAATTATCAACTAAACTCAGTTTATTCTTTCAAGAAATGTATACTGAGTACCGCCCCCTACCCAAAGTCTTCTGGGTCTCTGACTTTTTGTAGCTTTAAGTCTGGTGCAGGAGACTCATAATATACAGGTCAACAAAATGATGAAATAAGGTAAATCTATAATATGAATGCAGGAAAGCAGAGTATAGAGGTGGAGACTGGTGGGTAGGGGAAAAGCAGGATCAGTTTAGAGTGGGAACAAGGAAAGGCCTCTTAGCTAAAAAGCCAGGAGGGAGTCAGCATGAGTGTTTGTTAACTGCTGTATCTCCAGGGCCTATAACAGAGCCCAACACATAATAGAAATTCAGTGAACACGTACAGGATGAACAAAGGATGGATGTGTGAGTAAAGAGCACTTGGGGAAGAGGGACCAGCCTGGGGAGCAAAAAGAAATCTATGTGACTGGAGCATCATGGATGAGGAGAGGATGCTGAGAGGTGAAGGTGTGGACCCTCTTGGTAAGGAGCTTGGATTTTATGCATCATGGGAAATCACCTGAAGATTTCAAGATGGAGGTAATCTGAATTTTGGTTTTAAACGTTGCCTGCTATTACCCCATATAGCTAAAATAATTTTGAAAAAGAAGAACAAAACTGGAGTTCTCATAGTTCTTGAGTTCAAAACCTACTACAAAGCTACCATAAACAAAATACCATAATCCAAAATCACTGCCAATGGTGACTGCAGCCATGAAATTAAAAGACACTTGCTCCTCGGAAGAAAAGCTATGACCAACCTAGACAGCATATTAAAAAGCAGAGATATTACCTTGCTGACAAAGATCCATCTAGTCAAAGCTATGGTTTTTCCAGTAGTCAAGTATGGATATGAGAGCTGGACTATAAGAAAGTTGAGCACTGAAGAATTGATGCTTTTAAACTGTAGTGTTGGAGAAGACTCTTGAGAGTCTCTTGGACTGCAAGGAGATCCAACAGTCCATCCTAAAGGAAATCAGTCCTGAATATTCATTGGAAGGACTGATGCTGAAGCTGAAACTCCAATACTTTGGCCACCTGACGCCAAGAGCTGACTCATTTGAAAAGACCCTGATGCTGGGAAAGATTGAAGGTGGGAGGAGAAGGGGATGACAGAGGATGAGATGGTTGGATGGCATCACTGACTTGATGGGCATGAGTTTGAGTAAACTCCGGGTGTTGGTGATGGACAGGGAGACCTGGTGTGCTGCAGTGCATGGGGTCACAAAGAGTCAGACATGACTGAGTTACTGAACTGACCATAAACAAAACAGTGTGATGCTGGCATACTGTATTGTAATTCAATGCTATAGATAGAAAGCCCAGAAATAAGCCGTGGCATATATCGTCAAGAATTGTTGATATGGATACCAAGAGTGTTCTGAAGGGAAAAGGAGAATCTTTTCAACAAATGGTGTTGAAAAAGCTGTATATCCCCATGCAAAAGAGTGAAGTTGGACCCCTAACCTTACACGATATGCAAAAATTAACATGATGTGGATGAACGACCTAAATGTAAGACCCAAAAATATAAAATTCTTAGAAGAAACCACAAGGGAAAGCTTCATTATATTTGGCAATGATTTCTTGGGGGTGACATCAGAAGTACAGGCAACAAAACTAAAAATAGGTAAATCTGACTGCATAAAAATTTAAAACTTCTATGTTTCAGAGGACCCAATCAACAAGAGCAGAAAGACAATTTAACAAAAGGCAAAAAATGTAAAACATATTTTTGAAAAGGCATTAATATCCAGAATATATAAAGAACTCCCAAAACTCAATAACACAAGAAATCAAGCAAAACAACTCAGAAAATGGACAAAGGACTTGAATAGACATTTCTCCAAAGAGAAAATAGAAATGGCCAAAACGTACATGAAAATGTCTTTATGACATTTTGAGTTATGACATAATGAGCTAGTGACATTAGCTCAAAGTCACTAATCATTAAGGAAATGCAAATCATAAACCACAATGATATGTCACCTTATATTCATTAGATGGTTACTATCAAAAATCCAGAAAATAATAAATACTGGCAAGGAAGTAGAGAAACGGGAGCCCTTGCGCACTGTTGGTAGGAAAACCTTGTTCCAGGAGAGCAAAATCTGTGTATGCTCAAGTTCCATATATAAAATGGCATATTATTTACATGAAACCTGTTCTCATCCTCCCACATACTTTTTAAAATTTATTGACTTTTATCTTTGGCTGCCCTGGGTCTTTGTTGCTGCGCCTGGGCTTTCTCTAGTTGTGGGGAGGAGGGGCTTTCCTCATTGTGGTGCACAGGCTTCTCATTGGGTGGCTTCCTTTGTTCTGGAGCACAGGCTCTAGGTGGGTAGGCTTCAGTAGTTGGGGCATGTGGATTTAGTAGTTTCAGCTCTTGAGCTCTAAAGCACAGGCTCAGTAGTTGTGGCACATGGGCTTAGTTGCTCAGCGTTTTGCGAGCTATTCCCAGACCAGGGATCAAACCTGTGTCCCTAGCATTGGCAGGCAGATTCTTATCCACTGTACCACCAGAGAAGTCCCCTCCCACACACTGTAAATCATCTCCAGATTGCTTACAATTCCTAATGCAATGAAAATGCTATGTAAATAGTTGGAGGCGTGTGCTCAGTTGTATCCAACTCTTTGCAGCTCCAAGGACTGTAGCCTGCCAGGCTCCTCTGTCCACGGGATTCTCCAGGCAAGAATACTGGAGCGGGTTGCTATTGCCTCCTCCAGGGGATCTTCCCAACCCAGAGATCAAACCTGGGGTCTCCTGCATTGTAGGCAGATTCTTTATCGTCTGAGCGACCAGGAAGCCCCATCTTGGCACAGCATTACTAATTCAGTTTGCAAATGGGAATTGGAGGCTTGGAGTTGAGAGAGAAGAACAGGAGAGGTGGAGAAGGAAAATGGGGGGAAAGATAGAGAAATGGAAAATATATTCTAAGAGCCTCTAAACCAGTGTTTCGCAAACTTGCATGATTGTCAGAATCACAAGGAGTCTTGTTACCACACAGAGGCTGGGCCCACTGAATTTCTGATTCAGGTCTGTCTGGGGTGGGGCCCAAGAATCTGCATTCCTGAACTGTTCTCAGCAGATGCTGCTGCTAGTCAAGGACCTCATTTTGAGGACCTCTGCTTTCTACTGCAGCAGGGGGTCTGAATCATGCCTGAACAGTACTTCATCTGAGAAGCTTTAAAAAATCCTGCCTTCCAGACCACACTCTGGAGCAGTAAAATCAGTCTCTGAAGACAAAACCCAGGCTAGAGTATTTTTCAGCTTCACAAGTGTTTCCAGCAGAGCGGCCGAGGTTGAGCACCTCAGTTTTGCTGCTCAAATGGAGCTGAAAAGACCAGCACCACCTGGGAGTCTGTTAGAAATGCATACCCAGGGGCTTCCCTGGTGGTCAGGTGGTTAAGATTCCAAGCTTCCAATGCTGTGGGGCACCGGTTCGATCCCTGGTCAGGGAATTAAGATCCCACATGCTCCGTGGTGTGAGTTAAACATTAGAAAATTTAAATAAAAAGAAATGTAGACTCCCAGGCCCTATCTCAGACTGCTGAGCTAGCGTCTGCATCTGACAAGCAAACCTCTCAGACTTTGATGTGCATAGGAACATCTGTACAGAAATCAGGCACGGCAGTACTGGTTCAGCCTGGAGAGATGGTATAATGCTGGCGATAGGATGAGACTCACATATCTGCAGAGACAGGACACCTCCTCCTAGTGCTGTCTACACCTCCTCCTAGTGCTGTCATGCTAGATGGAGTATAAAGGAAGGACTTTGCTGAGGACTAAATCCTCTGATAGGCACTGCTTTCTAATACATCCAAACATAGTTGCTTGTGAAGAGCCTTTCACTTGAAAAAATTGAGAAAAGTAGATTAAAAATTTTTTCTCTCTTTTTACAGAAAATGTATTAAAGTATAGTTGATTTACAATGTTGTGTTAATTTCTGTTATACAACAAAATGACTCAATTATACACATATATATTCTTTTTCATATTCTTTTCCATTATTGTTTATCAAAGGATATTGAATATAGTTCTCTGGGCTCTACTGTAGGACCTTGTTAGTTATCCTAGGATAAACATTTTTAATCTTTAGATGGACATATTCCATAGTGTATGAAAACAGTCACTTCTAGATTGATTGTGTTTAGAATACCAATAGCTACAATCAGTGGGCTTCCCTGGCAGATCAGCTGGTAAAGAATCTGCCTACAATGCAGGAGACCCCGGTTCGATTCCTGGGTCAGGAAGATTCCCTGGAGAAGGGATAGGGTACCCAATTCAGTATTCTTGGGCTTTGCTGATAGCTCAGATGGTAAAGAATCTGCCTGCAATGCGGGAGACCTGGGTTCAATCCCTGGATTGGGAAGATCCCTTGGAGGAGGGCATGGTAACCCACTCCAGTATTCTTGACTAGAGAATTCCACGGACAGAGGAGCCTGGCAGGCTCCTCTGTCCGTGGGGTCACAGAGTCAGACACAACTGAGTGAGTAAGCACAGCACAATTGAAGAAGGAATTCATAGGGCCTGGACTCCATCTCAGGCCTGTCCGAGCCGATCATGCTAGGCTGCCTCTCCAATGGACTCTGAACTCTGTGCTTAGCGCCTGTGGGAATGACAATGGAAGGATAAGACCCCCTCTGGGCAGGGGAATCTTGAAGATCACATCCAGGTTACTCATTGCCTAAGAGAAAACAGACACTAATCACCCCTGCCTCCAGACAGTATCTATCAGAATGTAACCACAGGCTTATTGGTTATTAACTGGTTGGAATATAACCGCGGGCTTATTGATTATTAACTGTTTGAACACATAACACATGAATGATGGGGTTATTGTGATTGTATTTACCCTTCCTTTGTAAGCCTCAAGGGATTTGAGCTGGTGGGTTTGGACACGTACACATGGGGTATAAAAGATTTTCACAAATGCCGGTCGGGGTCCTTGCCTAAGAGGAGACTCTGCCTTGGGCCCGCCGGTGTAATAAACTGCACTCCACTATCTGCATTGTCCTTCTGAGTGAGTTTGCTTCCCGGAAAGCATGCTATAACACAGTAAGTGTCTAGTAGCATGGAGAATAGCTGCCGCCTTGATACGAGGGAAGAGACAAGTGATTCCATCTGTGCGGCCCTCCGCTTGGTTATCTTATGGTCAGTGGTCTCACTGGCTAACCACATCATCATCAGAGTGGGTTTGGTCACCCATTTTTCAGATGCCGTCTTGTGAACCTGAAGGGTGATTCAGGGGTGCCAGATAGGAAATTCTGATCTTCCCAAAGAAAACAGACACGGTTCATATGGTGGAAAACTACCCAAAGAGGCACAGAGCATGGCAGAGAAAGGTGATTAAACACACAGACCCTGGATCCCAACTGTTTGGGTTTGAATCCTGCGTCTCCTACTGACTCACCATGTGTCCTTTGCAAGTAAACCTACTCTCTTATTCATTCCCTCATCTATGTGATGGGGATAGTGGTGATGATGACAGTCCCTACCTCACAGGTTGTTGAGAGGATAAATGAGTTAGTATCTGTCCGGCTCTTAGTCTGGCCAATCACAGCATAGTTGCTATATAGTGATTGTTGGATACACAGGAGAGGAAACACAGGAATATATATTCTTTTGTGTAGTTCAACTCCAGGAAACACCTAAAAGATAATATCTTAATTTATAGAAAAATATCCTCTATGTCTGTGGGACTAAGTCATTTAAATTGCTCCCATTAAGGGGATGGCTCACAGAGAGAAATTCTTTGGGTCTTGATACTGGGATTGCATCAGTTTGGTGAATACATTTCTCCTAATGGGGTGGGCCATAATTTTCAACTATGTAGCAAAATAACTGGAAATAAGTAAACATCATTTATAATAAAAATGGTAAAAAGATGAAAACGAAGAAATATTTTCAGAAGAAGATAAAGTAACACATAATACACCATAAGCACCTTAGAAAATCCCCTTCTTTGAAGAGGAGTTGAATGCAGTGAATTCAGAAGAAAAGGTTCTTGTGGACCATTTATATCTCACAGGCTTCATATTTACAAGTGGTTGGGAAGTTATTCTTTGTTAGATTTATTTTACAAAATACATATTAAAATTTTTTATTAATTTATTAAAAAAACATTTTCTACAATTTTTGTCTCAACTGACAAAATGTAAAGCAAAATGCTTTCCCTCTGTTAAATGGAAGGAGATGTGCCTGCAGCCTTACCCAGAGGGCTTCCCTGGTCATGAGGTTCTATCTCTTGGGTCATCTGAGTCCACCCAGCCACATAATCCAAACATGCTAAAACACACGCACACAAATATAATCCAGGCTGCTTCCCGCACCCCCACAGCCTCCATGAAACCACCATGAGCCAAACATGAGGATCACATCACATCACCCCAATCGCACATCTCAAATTGTAAAGACAGCCTAGCCAATAGTCCCCTTCCTGCCAGAGGAGAAGTCTCTCTGTCTTGCTTTGCAGGAAATTGTCTCAGTGGTCAGTCCTTCAGCTCTTTTGTCAGTTCCTCTCCTCCTGGCTACCTTTTAAAGCTGAAGTGCCCCATCCTTGACTCTCTGCAGCCTCCCTCCTTTAGAAATCTCCGGTGTAGCCTCTCTCCTGAACCCCAGGCTCATTGCTCAAGGTCTATACTTCCTCCAGCACGTCTCACAACCATCTCAAACCTGTCATATCCCAAACTGAACTTCTGATCTTCACCTAAACCTGCTCCTTCCAAATATTAGCTGATAGCAACTTCGATCTTCTAACTCTCCAGGACAAAAACCTTGTAGCCATTTCCCAGTCTTCTCCAATCTGTCAGGAAATCCTAATCCAGAAAGTATGAAGAATTTCTCTATAATGACCTGTTGGGGAAAGAATCTAAAAAAGAGTGGATATGTGTATGACTGATTGGCTTTGCTGTACACCTATAACTAACACAACATTGTGAATCAGCTCGACTCCAAAAAAACCTTTTTTAAAAAACGAAATGAAGCAGAATTTGATCTCTTCTCATCATCTCTGCTGCCACCACTCTGGTCTGAGCTGCCTTGGCATCTTACCTGGGTTAGTGCAACAGCCTTTTAATCTTTCTAAAAAGTTAGTCAGATTATGACTCTGTTGAAAACCCTGCATGGCCCCACATGTCACCCAATGAAAATTAAAGTCCTCACGGCCTTCCGTGGTCTGACAACTGCCCCGTTACCTCTGTGACAGCACCTCCTGCTGCTCGCTCCCTTGCTTTCTGTCCTCCTCTGAGCTCCCTCTGCCTCGGGGTCTTTGCACTGGCGGTTCTGGCCACTCTCTTGCCTCAAGTGATGGCCAGGCTTACTCCTTCACTTCTTTACTCAAAAGTCATCTTCACAATGAGACTTGCCCTGATCACTGCATTTAGAACCTTAGACCTACTGCTATACTCCCAACCCCCTTCACCCTGCATTCCCTTTTCATTTCCCTTATCACTTAAAAAATTATTTATTTTAGTTTTGGCTGCACTGGATTTTTGTTGCTGTGGGGGGGCCTTCTCTAGTTGCAGAGAGTGGGGGCCATTCTTTGTTGCGGGGCTTCTCTTGTCGGGGAGCACAAGCTCCAAGCGCACAGGCGTAGGCGCTCTGCAGCATGTGGGATCCTCCCAGACCAGGGATGGAGCTTGTGTCCCCTGAATCGGCAGGTGGACTCTTAGCCACTGTGCTACCAGGGAAATCCTCCTTGAGTGCTTTTAATCTCTAATATACTAAATGATTTACTTATTGTCTATCTCCCCTTGCTAGAATGTAAGCACCAAGGTCAAGGAAATTTGACATCTTTTGTTCTTATAGTAGGTACTCAATAAATATTTGTTAAAGGAGTGAATTCCTGATTGGCTTGACTATGACTTCAGTATTCAGCAGTCCTGCTGGGGCAAGGAGCCCCAGTAATTTAGGTCATCAGAAGGGTGTGTCGTATTTGAAAGGCCGAAAAGGCGACCTCTTAAGTAAGTACTCGGTAAGGAGTAAGGAGTGCTGTCTGTGTCCAGGCCCATGCCTTGTCCCTGCTGTCTTCTTCCTTCTGACCTCCTAGCTACTTGTCCTGCCAAGGGCATGCTGTTCTGATGTTAGTTCTCTCCAATCTCAACCTAGCATTAGTCTGCTTGGGTTTCTGGCACTTTCTGCCACGCAAGGCAACACCAATGTATATAATCATCAGTGACACCAACTGACATTGTAAGCTGTGGCCAGTCCCTGGCCAGTGCCAGGCTACGGTAAACAGAGGTGTGTTTGTAGGTCTGAGGTCCTTAGCTTAATATGTTGTGTAACTGTACTTCCCCACTGCTGCCTGGAACTGAAAGGAAGGGCCAGGGGTACCAAAATACCTAGCCTAGCTCTTTGGAGGAGCTGCCGTCTTACAGCCCTCCCATCTTCAGACTCATAAGACGTGTATCCCTCAAAGCCTTAAGATTTGGTTGACAAAGCCATAGACAGATTTTAGAATGAATAGGATAAGCCCCCACAGATTACCAGAAAAGCTATCACTCCCAAGTCATCTCAGAGGTGTTGGTCATCCTTCCATCTTTCTGTCTCAATTAATGTTTCTTCTTTGATTAAAAAAAAAGCTACAGGGGAAATAAAGGAGACTATCAAATCCATCAGGCTGAACAGTGAACACAGACTAAGTAAGCATATGCCTGTTGGAAACATAACAAGAATTAATTTTTTTCTTTCACTGTGTTTGTTGTTTGTTTGTTGTTAGTCACTCAGTTATGTCCAGCTCTTTGGGACCCCGTGGGCTATCGCCCACCAGGCTCCTCTGTCCGTGGGATTCTCCAGGCAAGAATACCG
The DNA here is from genome assembly GCF_910594005.1 of Cervus elaphus. Classification (NCBI taxonomy): domain Eukaryota; kingdom Metazoa; phylum Chordata; class Mammalia; order Artiodactyla; family Cervidae; genus Cervus; species Cervus elaphus. The sequence continues at coordinate 13,606,592 of NC_057844.1, forward strand.
GAGTGACATTATCAGAGAAATGAAAATCAAAACCACAGTGAGGTGTCATCTTACATCGGTCAGAATGGCTGCCATCAGAAAGTCTACAAACAATAAAAGCTGGAGGGGGTGTGGAGAAAAGGGAACCCTCTTACACTCCTGGTGGGAATGCAAACTGGTGTGGCCACTATGGAGAACAGTACAGGGATTCCTTAAAAAACTGGAAATAGAACTGCCATATGATCCAGCAACACACACTGAGGAAACCAGAATTGAAAGAGACATGTGTACCCCAGTGTTCATTGCAGCACTGTTTACAATAGCTGGGACATGGAAGCAACCTAGATGCCCATCAGCAGAAGAATGGATAAGGAAGTTGTGGTACATATACACAGTGGAATATTACTCAGCCATTAAAAAGAATACATTTAAGTCAGTCCTAATGAGGTGGATGAAACTGGAGCCTATTAAACAGAGTGAAGTAAGTCAGAAAGCGAAACACCAATACAGTATATTATTGCATATATATGAAATTTAGCAAGACGGTAACAACGATCCTATATGCAAGGCAGTGAAAGAGACACAGATGTAAAGACCAGACTTTTGGACCCTGTGGGAGAAGGTGAGAGTGGGATGATGTGAGAGAATAGCATTGGAACATGTATATTACCATGTGTAAAATAGATGACCAGTGCAAGTTCAATGTATGAAGCAGGCCCCTCAAAGCCGTTGCTCTGGGACAACCCAGAAGGATGGGGTGGAGAAAGAGGTGGGAGGGGGTTTCAGGATGGGGAGACACATGTGCACCCATGGGTGATTCATGTTGATATATGGCAATAACCACCACTATATTGTGAAGAAATTATCCTCCAGTTAAAATAAATTAGTTAATTAGAAAAAAATTACCAGAGTGGGTAGCCATTCCTTTCTCCAAGGGATCATTTCAACCTAGGGATTGAACCCAGGTTTCCCACATTGCAGGCAGATTCTTTGCCATCTGAGCCACCAGGGAAGCCCAATATGGCAACACTAAATAGCAAATGGAATCACATACATGGCAAGAAAATACATATCTTCTGGATAAAGTTAAAGGCAATATCATTCATTTCATTAATAATTTTGGCTATTTGGGGGCAGGATATGGAAGAGAGTGTTTTATGGATCAGGAATCCTACATGTAATGATTTAAAATGTTATTTTTTTTCTATGAAAGAATGATAATAAATCATGTTTAAAAAGTAAAACGATGATTGTCCTTGAGGTTTCCCAAGGGAAGCTACTAGTTCCCTGGGAAGGAGAAGCTAACAAGTAATTATAGGAGCAACATTACTTTTAAGAATCTGCACTGTGCCAGCCACTTTTTTTTTCATTTATTTTTTATGGAACTATAGTTGACTTACAATATTCTATTAGTTTCAGGTGTATAACGTAGTAATTCAATATTTTTGTAGCTTCAGCTCCATACAAAATTACTATAAAATATTGACTATTATGTATCTCCTGTGCTGTACTTTATATCCTTGTAACTTATTTTATACCTACTAGTTGTCTCTCTTAATCCCCTTCACCTGTTTAGCCCTCCACCCCACCTCTCTTGCCTCTGGTAACCACTAGTTGGTTCTCTGTATCTGTGAGTCTGTTTCTGTTCCATTACATTTGTTTATTTATTTTGGTGTGTGTGCCAGCCACCTTAATATACATATATAAACTTACTAGATTCTTCTGTGAAAATAAGTTTTTATGTCTCTTTTCTGTTAATGGGTAAGGAAAGGAGGCCTCAGAGGGCTAATGTAACTCGCCCAAGGTCACACAGTAAGTGGCAGAATCAGGTTCTGAATGGAGGATGGGTTGTTGCAAGGCTCTGCTAAGTGCCTGGATCAAGCCATACCTTTCCCCAACTTTGATCGTGCGCCACTGCTGTGGGAGGGATATTTTAGACTTTGAGGTGGAGCATCTACAGTCTCTAGAACAGTTGCTGGTATGTAATGGAGGCTCAACACATGTTGTTTCTCCTATGTTCCCTTAAAATGATCTCTGATGGCACCCAAAGTAATGAAATAAACACTACATGTGACCTTAGACAAAAAAAGGGCAGGATGATCATAACGATAGCAGATGTTTACATAGGACCCTCTCTTTACCAGTGTGCTATTCTATCATTTATGTGAGGGCTTTTTGGTTACTTTTAGCTTTTAATCTTTTTAATTTTTTTATTGGGGTATAGTTGCTTAACAGCGTTGTGTTAGCTTCTGCCGTACAACAAAAGTGAATCAGCTGTATGTGTGCTTATATCCCCCCCTCCTGAGCCCCCTCCACCCTCACCCCCATCCCGCCTCTTCAGTCATCACAGAGCACCGAGCAGGGCTGTCTGCTATACAACTTCCCACTCGCTGTCTATTTTACACATAGCAGTATGTGTATATGTCAACCCCAATCTTCCCATTCATTCCACCCCCCGTCCCCCTGCCAGGACCACATGTCTCTTCTCTATGTCTGCGTCTCTATTTCTGACCTGCAAGTATTCATCTGTACCATTTTTCTAGATTCCACATGTATGTACATGTTAGCACAATATTTGTTTTCCTCTCTTTGACTTCCTTCGCTCTGTTTGACAGTCACTTGGTCTATCCACGTCTCCTACAAATAAACCCAATTTCATTTCTTTTTTATGACTGAGTAACATTCCATTGTATTTATGCACCACATCTTCTTGGGTTTTAATTCATTTAACCATTTCAGCTACCCTATGAAATTCACTCTGTTGTCACCCCATTTAACAGACTTGCCAAGGCTTTACATATACAACTAATAAGTGAGAGAAGTGGGGCTTGAACCTGGACGGTACAGCTCCAGGGTCCAAGCACTTAACCACTATGATATTCTGTCTGCTAGATCATGGACCTCCTTTGGTGAAGGTACTGTGTGTATGCATGTGTGTCCTCCACGTGTTATGACTGCTGTGATCTTGTGGCTCCATCTGACATTGCGTTAGTGTGAGTCCATGATTTGAGATTTTTCTTCATCCTATAGCAATGGTTCAATCAGAGACTTGCCATAAACTAGGTGGTGGAGATGCCTTCAACACACCCAGGGGAAGTGGGCTAAAGCTTAGGGGATCAACCCAGGACCCCACCACCCTTAAGCTTTGGGCACCATGCTTGAAAGACGCAGTGAAAAGGGAAATTGACATTGTAATTTGTTAAATTGCAGACTGGACTGATGGCGCGGTTACAGTAAGTACTGTGCCTTTTGAAAGCCTCAAATCATTACACAGGGTTAGACATGTGAGGATTCTCTTATAAGCTGGTAGCAGGCAAAAGTCAATTTTCATAGCAGAAATCTGTTCTGGAATTCACTTCTGCCTTTTGAGACTGAAGCTATTTAATTCTGCCTCCTAGGTATAGCCAGACCACCCATGGTCTCCACCTTCTTTGTAAATCTATGAATAAAACTCTTTGTAACGAGGTCCCTTTTTGTGAAACAATAAAATGTTTCTGAGAAGGATGTTAGAGCCACAGACTTTCTTTAAATAGTGGTATCTTGTGTTGTTTACTTTTAAAATAATCTCTAGTGCAAGAGGGGACTGTGTCCTTGAAGAACTGCCCCAGAGAGCTCGTGAACAGGAACAATGGGCTGTACCACTGCTTTCTGGAAAGCGGATGGGCTTTTCATGTGAACCCAGCCAGGGGTCAGACCACACTGACATATATTTTCTGGTTTCTAGTCTTACTTCCATTGCCATTGTGGACTCTGTTACACAACCCTCTGACCCAAGGCCAAGCCATGTGAGCTTTTTATCAGCTCACAGAACGGTTTCTGCACAGCATGGCTCCCTCCAGGGCCTAGGGGCCAGTGGGCAGCCAGACCTCAGGCTCTGGGCACCAACACCCAGATCCCAAGTTCAACTCTGAAATAGAAGCATGATGTCACCATGGGCCAATCAAACTGCTTGTCTGAGTTCAGTCCTGGATGCCCTGGGATGATGATTCCAGAAGGTTGGTCTGTGATATTGTCCAGTAGCTCAAATTGTGTGTGTGTGTGTGCTTAGTCGTTCAGTCATGTCCTACTCTTTGTGATGCCATGAACTGCAACCCACCAGGCTTCTGTGTCCATGGGACTTTCCAGGCAAAATTACTGGAGTGGGTTGCCATGCCCTTCTCCAGGGGGATCTTCCCAACCCAGGAACTGAACCCTTGTCTCTTGTTGGCAGGTAGATTCTTTACCACTAGCGCCACTCAGTAGCTTAAATAATATGAGAATGTTAATTAACTGAAAAATAATTCTTTCATCCTATTTCTTTATTGTATTTCTTTTTTGTCAGTGCAAGAGTTAGTTGGGGAAAGGGGATTCATTTTTCTTTTTCTAGGTTAGCGGAGCATAAGCTAAGAAGAAAATGCCTCAATAATTGACGTCATCACCCACTCAATTGTTTAACCCATGATTTTAAGTAGGAGTCATTTATATGTCCTGTCTTTCATCACAGCTACTATCCAAACCAGTAAGTCGTATCCTCTCTACTTCCAAGGCAGTTCTTGAATTTGACCATTTCCTTCATACCCACTGCTAAGACTGTCATCCAAGCCATTGATCATGCCTCACTCAGACTAAGGCAACAAGCCCCTCAATGGCTTCTGCTCCCCTTCTTGCCTCTCTATACTCTACACAGCAGTCAAAGGGGTCTTTTTTAATGAAATTATATACCTCTCTTGCTTAAAGCTTTCCAGTGCTTCCCCTTTGCAACCAGGTTAAAATCCAGACTCCTTGCCATGGCCTGTGAGATTCTGTACAGTGCCTCCTCCCGGCCCTTTTCTTCACCATCCGTCTCCAGGCACCACCTCAACCACGGTGCTTCAGATACACCGTGTTCTTGGTTCAAGACTCTTCCACTGACTCTCACTGCACCTGCAATGCTCTCCTAGATCTTCCACTGCTGCCTCCTCCTTATCATTCAGTCTAACTCAAACGGTATCCTCTCAAGAAGGAAGAGCAATGCCTTTCATCCCAACTGGCACCCTTGCTGGATTCTATCCCCACACCCCGAGTGTGAAATCCACGCGGGCAGGGACTGTGTCAGTACTGCGGGGTACTTCACCTGCAGTGCACAGCACTGGGTGTTGCACCTAAGAGGTGCTGAGAAAATGAATCCCCGCATGCCAGCTGGTTTGGACATTTATTGCTGGTAAAGTTCTTGCACCTACTATGCAATGAGCACATTTAAGCCATCTTGCACTCAGCCACAAGATGATAATAAAAAACACACTGATTTTTAGTTGGTTGTATTACTGTCCAATACTTTGGCCACCTGATGCGATGAGCCGACTCATTGGAAAAGACCCCGATGATAGGAAAGATTGAGGACAGGAGGAGAGGGGAGCAACAGAGAATGAGATGGTTGGAGTACATCATTAGTTCAATGGACATGAGTTTCAGCAAACTCCGGGAGATGACAAAAGACAGGGAAGCCTGGCATGCTGCAGTCCATGGGGTCACAAAAAGTGGGACGTGACTGAGTGACTGAACAGCAACAAATTGTTTTAAAATTTGCTCCATGAGATTCACTCCCTTATTGCTATACCTGGGACAGACTATGCCCAGAGCCCTGCTTTTGGCACAGTTTCGAAATAGAAATAGACCTCTTCATACCACTCATGGTAGAAGACAGAGTTAGCAGATTCAGAAAACATGAATTGTTCAGCACAGAGGGAGTCACAAAACAAGATCACTAAAACCCGTGAAGATAAATCACTCCTAGTTTGTAAGTAAAGAGGGCTAGGAATTTTGCAGAGCATTTTGGAAGAAGCAGGTAGGATAAGTAAAATTATGCTGCAGTAACACACAGCACAAAAATTTCGGAGGCTGAACACAAACAAAAGTGATTTTTTGCATCCATCATCCATCGTCAATGTGAGGTGGTAAGACCTCATTCTACTCATTTTAGCTACTCCAGGATCCAAGTTCTATCTCAAAATGTGAGTCTGTATTTGTTGAGGCAGGAAAAGAGAACATGGTGAAGTATGCACAAGCTCTTAAAGACTCTGCTTGAAAATGATGCTCATCGCTTTTACCAAAGGAAGTTATTAATATATGGCACATCTAACTTTAAGAAATCATGAAAGTATAATGCCTACCAACCTACTAGAAGGAGAGCTGAACAATTTGAGGAATCATCCTAGTAATACAATTGATTCGAAATTTGTACTTGGAGAATTTTGAGCAACCATAAATGTATAAATAAATATAGTGGATATGTACACAGTATGGATCATACGGTTATGGCCAACAGCAGATGAAGGCTGAGACAATAGAAGAAGAACAACAGAATTGGGCATTAAAAGAAGAAATATGGATTTAACTCAGATCAGATTTGTCACTGAAAGTCGCTCAGTCATGTCCAACTCTTTGTAACCCTATAGACTATACAGTCCGTGGGATTCTCCAACCCAGGGATTGAACCCAAGTCTTCCACATTGCAGGCGGATTCTTTACCAGCTGAGCCACCAGGGAAGCCCAAGAATACTGGAGTGGGTAGCCTACCCCTTCTCCAGCAGATCTTCCCAACCCAGGAATCGAACTGGGGTCTCCGGCATTTCAGGTGGATTCTTTACCAGCTGAGCTACCGGGGAAGCCCTTCTCAATTGGGGTTTTGTGAGAGATTTAATCCTGAAAGTTCTATGCACCAACAATAGCACTAGGGTATTAGCTGTATTCCCTCAAGACAACTGAAAAACTAGTCTCTCAAATAACATTCTGTGGAGCTCACTTCTGTCATGGAACCCTGATTGAAGCAAGGCTCTTTGTCATACACATATAAATTTTTTCACCATCCTTGAGTAGGGGGGCCTGGGAAGCACTGGGAAACCAAAAACTTCATGTGACCTGTTTTTTTTGTAATATTTGCTTTATTATAGTGGTCTGAAATGGAACCCACAATATTTCTGAGGTATATCTGTAATGTCCATATGTACACCTGTGACTGATTCATGTGGATGTATAGCAGAAACCAGGACAATATTGTAAAGCAAATATCTTGCAAGAGAGGAAAAAAAACAAAATGTAATTGGGCTAGAACTCCCTTCCTCCAGGTAAAGGAAACTCAGAGAGTTGAAGCTTCTTTATTAAAATTCAACAGGGACCTCCCTGGCACGCCACGCTTCCAATGCAGGAGGTGCAGGTTCCATCACTTGTTGGGGAAATAAGATCCTACTTGCCACTAAAATTTTTTACAAAAGAAAAATTAAACAGGAAAGTTCAACTAAAATTGAATCTGCTGGGTTGGGACCAAAAATACATGATGGGTTATGAAAAAGAACTTTGTAATAAGCTGGTGGTTTGGCCTTGGAGACACCTCTAGAGAGGTGCCTTTTGGGGGGATTAGTTAATGTAGACTCTGCCCAGCTGCGATGACTTAGTTGCAGCTCCATCCCAAATATCCAGTCTCTCTTTTCCTGGTACCAGTGGGCTAGGCTGCATGGTCTTCTCAAGGTGATGGCAGAAGTACCCAAGGAGCCCTGGGAAAAAACATAAGGCCTCTTGAGGCTCTGGCTCTCAATGGGTACAGTATGACGTTGGCCTTATTGGCAAAAACAAGTCACAGGTCCAAACCCAAAACCAAGAATCACAGGAGTACATCCTGCCCAAATTGAATGTACATTGCACAGTTAGGTGGAAAGAAGTGAAGATATAGGAGAGGTAAAACAACAACAGCCCCCCAACACCCAAAATTGCAAAGAGCTAATGAGACTTTCGATCACAAATTAGAGTAAATAAACATATTTCTAATAAATAATAATTTGTACATTACATGTTAACTGAAGGAAGGTTATTTGCCTTCTCAGCAAGATTCTGACCCTGTTCTTTCAAACAAAATCTATCTTTAAAAATGTGATGAGGAGTATTGTTTGTTTTTCTCATTTACCCGGAGTTTTGCGGCAGCGTAAGCTCTGGCTACTTTCTTTGCTGTCTGGCAAGAACATGGCTTCCCTCTAAATGGCTTGGATTCAGTCTACCTCTGAGAAAGGGCAGGGCACGTAACAGTGACATGTGCAGGGTTGAGTGGAAGGGATTAAAAACATCTTTTCCACTGGGAGGAAAACAAAACAAAACTGTGTTTAGATTTTAACTTCCTTGTGGGCAGACATGTCTTACCCTTCTTTGGATTCCTGCCCGTGATAAAAACTGGGGGCAGAGGGCTGCGGTAGAACAGACACTGACCTAGGAGTCAGAAGCCTAGATTCTCAGCTCAGCAGGTCAGTACCTCTCAGGAACTTAAACCAGTTGCGTTAGCTCTCCGGCCCTCAATTTCCTGTTCTGTGAATGGGAACTGATGGTAAGGCGACCTACTTATCTCCAAAGATATGTGAAGAACAAATAACATAGCAAATAGAGAAGATGTGCTCCCGTATATGTGCAGTCCATCTAAATTCTGTTCTTGTTAGGACATGAGCTTAAGGAGACCGGCTATGGAATTAAGCTCCTTAGGTTTCATACTCAGGAAAAAGCTGCTCCAACACCCCTACGTGTTGCCTCTTTCCCTCCTGATGAAATCAGGACTTAGGAGAAGCAGAGCAACCTCGATGCTTCTGGAAAGAGTGGTTCTGGGAAGCCCTGCCCCTAAGCAATTTGTTTTAAGATGTTTTTTGAAGTCTCAGACTACATTAAATATCTAAAGAAAGCTATGTTTCCTCTCCCCAGGGCAAAAAAAGTGCACCTAAGTCTTACGAGGTTCCATGGTGACTCAGTGGTAAAGAATCTGCCTGCCTGAATCTATAAAGAATGCAGAAGAAGAAGGAGAAATGGGTTTGATCCCTGAGTTAGGAAGATCCCCTGGAGAAAGAAATGGCAACCCGCTCCAGTATCCTTGCCTGGAAAATCGCATGGACAGAGGAGTTTGGTGGGCTACAGCCCATGGGGTCACATACAGTCGGACATGACTGAGCGACTAAAGAACCACCACCACAAGTCTATGAGCACACACTCCTCTCAGAATCCCTGCTTCAGAGAAATAATTTCCCTGAACATAGTCTCAGCGCTCAGCCTGGCACTCCTGGGAGGCCTGTCTATGTTTCGTCATGTCCCTTCCGCAAGATGACACCACCAGAGCTCCACTGAAAGAACTCAGCCCTCTCATCGGGCTTCTTTCTCTCGTTTTCTGCTTCTCCTCTCCACACAGAGAGATTTAGAGCCAAGATGTTAGTGTAAATCGGCCCAGGATGTTCTTTGAAAGCTGTTCTTCAAAAAGTTTTTCCTTCAGCCATCCTCTTCTCTGCCCCTCCTCCCTCTCCCACTCCTTTTTCTTCTTCCAATTCTTCTCTTCTTCCTCCTCCTCTTTCTTTTCTTCCTTAGAAACAACTCTTTTCTATTATTTTACAGAGGCATATCATGATGATGTGCCTACAGCAGTCCCCAACGTTTTTGGCACCAAGGACTGGTTTTGTGGAAGACAATTTTCCCACAGCCCGAAATGGGTGAAGGGTGGTTTCAGGATAATTCAAACACATTACATTTATCACGCACTTTATTTCTAATCTAATGTCCTTGATGATCTGACAGGAGGTACCAATCCACATTCAGAGGTTGGGGACCCCTGCCTCAACAGACATCTTAAAAAGGCACATCATTAATTAGTATAAGCTCACTGAAATTGTTTACTTTTGTCTGATAACTCAGTTGGTAAAGAATCTGCCTCCAATGCAGGAGACCCTGGTTCGATTCCTGGGTCAGGAAGATCCACTGGCGAAAGAATAGGCTACTCACTCCAGTATTCTTGGGCTTCCCTGATGGCTCAGCTGGTAAAGAATCCACCTGCAATGTGGGAGACCTGGGTTTGATCCCTGGGTTGGGAAGATGCCCTGGAGAAGGGAAAGGCTACCCACTACAGTATTCCGATCTAGAGAATTCCATGGACTGTAGAGTCCATAAGGTCACAAAAAGCTGGACACAACTGAACTTCTTTTAAAAAAAAAAAGTAGGGAAAGAATCCAAGGCATTCATTTACATCCCTTGTTGTTCGGTTGCTCAGCTGTGTCTGACTCTGCGGCATCCTAGACACCAGATTTCCCTGTCCTTCACTATCTCCTGGAATTTGCTCAAACATCCCTAGAGGTGAGTAAATCATAGCACCTTAAATAAACAAATAAGCAACTACCCCCTTCCCTCCAGCATTTCCTTCTGTGGCAGAACTGCTAGTTAGCTCTCCAGTATAGGTTACCAGTTAAAAGTACACATAAACTCCGTTATCATCTACAGCATCCCACCTTGGAGGGCATTTAGGCTTATAACCACCGAAGGATGAGGATCACTGGAAAAAATGAGCAAGGCATATAAGGACTAAGTGCGGGAAAAGAAATTATGACTCTGAAAATTCACAGACCATGACAATTGGAAAAAAGATGATATCAGCAAATGTGGTGATTTTTCTACAGCACTCAAATTCCTGTCTTGTATGTCAACTGAAGAGAACTTTGTCCCAGGGATATCACACCATAATCCACATACACGCTGAGGTTTTGAAATTTTTTAAAATAATAATTGAAAAAATTTTTAAATAGTCTTCTACTCCAGTTTGTTCATTACCTTTCTTGGTGATATTTTCTGATGTTTGGACAAGTGATCACTTTATTCTATTGACGTTGTTTCACATCTGCATCATTTTTATACTCACTGTGCATCACGTTGCTCAGATTTAGTTTATGAGCAATTAAACAGAGCTGTTGCCCTTTTAAAATATCTTTCTATGTGTTTAAAAGCGGCCCAGGGAAAGAACAGCACAAGGAGGATACAGCTGAGCTGTGGATTTAACGATTCTTCTGCGGTTATGGACTTCATCTAATATCTAAAGAAAGTGATGGCTCCTCACCCCACTGCCCACCCTGGGGAGGCATGCACCTATACAAGTGAGTGTGTGCTAAGTCGATTCAGTCATATCCGACTCTTTGCAACCTCATGGACTGTAGCCTGCCAGGCTCCTCTGTCCATGGGATTCTCCAGGCAAGATAACAGGATTGGGTTGCCATGCCCTCCTCTAGGGGGTCTTCCTGACCCAGGGATTGAACCCACAGAACTTGAATTTCTTAAGTCTTCTGCATTGACAGGTGGTTTATTTACCACTAGCATCACCTGGGAAGCCCCACACCTATGTATATGGACACAAAATTTCAGGTTTTATGTGGAGCTTTGCTCCTCCTAGAACTTCTGCTTTAAAGAATTAATTTACTTCCCATGCACTGGTAGGAAGATTGCAGTTTCTCTAGTTCATGCTTGTAATGATTGTTTTCTCCTTCTTCAGGCAATAGCCTACTGGAAATAAATTTAAATAAACAAACCAGGTGAACTCTAATAGAAAACAACCAAACTACTTAAAAGAAAATGAAGGTGAGCAACCATGCCTTTCTATGTGTTTTTATTTGGCTTTTATGAAAATGTTTTGGGTGTGGGAATTCAGTGTTTACAGCTGTGAGATTCTCTCATCCTTTGAACCCCATTATATGTAGAGCAGCTGTAGAAAGAGGTGAAGGTCACAGATAAAGACTTAATCATCCATGCAAACTACTTCACTGCATATTTTGCATAGCATTTCAGAGTGTTTAAAATAAGTGCCCACCTATTTGAGTTGGCTGGTAAACATGAAAGAGAACTAGGAAACTGCGTGGACCGTGATTTCCATACCATTTGCAGGACTGTTGAAAGACATTGCTATCAGCAATGATTGCTCAGAAGTGGTCTGAAAAGGGCGTGGGTTTGGAAGAGGTATTATTTACTCTGAAGCAAATATCGTTTTCTTTGTTCTGTGGGTAAATATCTCATCTAATTGCTTTCATTAGGTTTTTCTCTGGAGAAACCGGCACTGATCAGTATTTCTCTGGAGAAACTATTGAGTGATAGATCATCTATGGTTTTTTTTTTTTTCTTTTCTTTGTAAAGATTAACTCAATAAGCCTGCTGATACTACACTTAAATGATTTACAAATAAAATAAATACTAGTCAGGTGTCCATGATCTAGACTTTTATTCCTTCTTCCATTTCCCTTTTCTTTCCTGCCCTTAAGGAAATTAACTTTGAATAAAAATCTTCACCAAAGAGTGACCCAGAACCTGGGAAAAAGAGAAAATTTCAGCTACTGAGCTCTACTGGTTAAGAAAATCCAAGGGCAATAACTTGGAAGGAGATATTTCTTGTGGAAGCCACCACCACCATAATCATCACCAGCAACATGAAGACCATCACCACCACCTCCACCTCTATTACCCCCATCATCACCACCTCCATCGCCATCATTATCATCACCATTACTGCCACTACCATCATCAACGTTGTTAATATTATTAACCATTACTATGTGCCAGGAACTGCGCTGGGAACTTCCCTTGCACTGTTTTAATCAACCTCCTCCTTCACATGAAGCGGGGCATTTGCACACGCTAGTTCCATTGCTCCGAGGTTCTCCCCTGCCCCTCTCTGATTAGCACTGATGGCTGAGCAGCTAAGCCAAGCACAGCATAGCATCCTTCAGAGAACTCTCCAGACAACACTTCCCTGGTGAAGAGCCCCATCCCTAATTCTATGTCCTTCTGTGCCCTTTGCTCTTCTCCAGCTCCAGGAAAATGGGGACCACATCGCTTCTTACACACGAGGCACGTGTATGCATGTCACACACAGCACGCTACCTGGACTTGAAACGGTAATTGTTCAATACATGCTGCCATATGTGCCGCCGCAGAGCATGGAATTCAGATACCATTCCAGCGCTTTTCAACATTAGAGACTTACCCGCTGTTGCTGTACCTTCCCCCTTCCTCCTCTGCCTTTTTTCTTCTCTTCCTCCTCAGCACAACAGTATAGTGTGTTAGTAAGAGGAACGGTTTCACATTCAGACATCTGAGTTTAAATTCAGATAGTACTGCAAAGCACTAAGTGCTCAATATTTATTATTATGTTGATTGCTGTCCTTTCCACTTCCCATCTGTGGGTGGGGTGTGTCAAATCAGACGTATGAGCATGTCATTTGAATTAGCCAGGGCACCTGCCAATGAAACTGATAATTTAAGACTGACAGTATTGGGGCTTCCCTGGCCACCCAGTGGTTATGACCTTGAGCCTCCACTGCAGGGGACATGGGCTTGATCCCTGGTCAGGGAACTAAGATCCAGCATGTCATTCAGTGTGGCCAGAAAAAAAAAAAGACAATATTGGTCCAGAGAGGCATATAACACACAGAATTAGATGAAATTTTTTAAATTAATAGTTTACTATGACTATAGAAAAGGAAAAAGATTACAGACTAGTTATGTAGATAATGGTGATGGAAGGAGGATTCTAGTTAGAGGGGGCTTTAACCAATTAGGAAAATTTGGGAACTGTTTGAGTGGTAAGTAGGGATAGTGAAACCTTGAAGACCTTGGCCTAAGAGCCAAGAAGGGCAGAGTGGAGGATGAGAGAAATAAAGGGTACCTACAAAAATTTCTGGAAATAGATGGAGGATATTAGCCAAAATATGAAATGTGATGGGAATTTACTGCAAATACAGAGATTGATCCAAATACTAGGTAGCAAAGATAATTATTAGCTAAAATGGTGGTGAATTAAGATAAATTTTAAGATAAAGCATGAATTTGCTTCATTCTCTTTCTTTCATCCTTTTTTCTTCTTTCTTCCTTTCTTCCATTAGTGTTTTCAAGGATTTGTTGTTGTTCAGTTGCTGTCATGTCCGATTCTTTGCATGCCAGGCTTTCCTGTCTTTCACTATCTCCCAGAGTTTGCTCAAACTAATGTCCGTTGAGTTGGTGGTACCAGTTTGTGCTAATATACTGGGTATACTATCACCTTCACATTAAAAATCAACTAACAAGGAAGGCTATAAAGCAGTATCAAAACCTCTCTTAAATTTAGTAAAATCATTATGGCATGACAAACTGGATTTACAGGGTCAATGTGTGAGAAATAAATGAGAAAATTTTATATATCTCTGTACATGTTGCAAAATAGAGAAAAATCAACATATCCTAGAAATTGGTGCTATAATTGCAGGTTTAATTTTACCAGTGGTTCTCTTTCTCATAGTTTCCTGTGTTGGAGTTGATGGCATGGGAATGAAGGACCACAGAATTAGTAATTATCCTATAATTTAAAAAGTGTGGTCAAATTTGTTTCTGTTAGCACTAAGTTTTCCACTTGCATAAAAACTTACTAAACAAAAGATTTGGGGGAAATGGATCAACCTCAGATTCCTTACACTAGAAGCTAGTAAAGATAACGATATCATTAAGCTCACCGTCTTTTTGAGAAAATGAAAAATAATGGTTGATATTTATCTCTATATAGCTATATTCATTAAATCTCACTGTCTTGAGATGTGGACAGAATACAATAAAAAGTATTTTTGAATTTTAATTTTACACAATAAAATTGATTAAGATTATTCTGGCCATTCTACTTTTTTATAGGACAACAGTGACTTAAACCAAAAGCTGGAAATTCTCTGTGTAAGGTTTCACCTACAGTAAGCTCACACTCTCATATTGTTACATAAATTTCCCTTGATTCTAATTTCTCAAGACAGGAAAATTGCAATAATTTCTTTATACCTACAACTTTACCAGATGCAGAGAGGATACCCAATGAGAACTGATTGATGAAGAGAGATACATCTATGGTGTTGAGATTAAAGTTCTGTAACACTAACTTAGTGGCTAACGACCTGGGAAAGAATGTAGGTAGGGAGACCTGGATTCACCAACAAACGACAGAGAACAGTCACAGAAATAGTCCTTTCCTTAAATGAAGGTGGAAGTGCGGAGTGTTAGAGAAGTAGGAGAACTGGGTGCTTTTCTAGAATTCATCTGTTTGGTCTTCAGGTTACTTGTCTTGAACACATACTTAGTCCACATCACCTTTCAATGATGGTGATGGTGGTGGTGCCCTCATCCTTTATTTTTATTTTTATTTTTTATCACTTAATAATTTTATTTTGTCATTGGGCTGGGTCTTCATGCTGTGCTGGGACTTCCTCTCGTTGCGGCGAGTGGGGGTTACTCTCTAGCTGCAATGCTCAGGCTTCTCATTGTGGTAGCTTCTCTTATTGTGGAGCATGGACTCTAGGTATGCGGGTTCAGTAGGTGTGGCTCGTGGGGTTTAGAGGATGGGCTCAGTAGTTTTGGCCCATAGGCTTCATTCCAACTTGGCATGTGGAATCTTCCTGGATCAGGGATCAAACCTATGTCCCCTGCATTGGCAGGCGGATTCTTATCCACTATACCACCAGGGAAATCCTGCCCTCATCCTTTAAGAGAAGCTCTGTAGTGGATGGTCAGAAACTCTGCCTAGAAGAGCAGCTGAATGCAGATTATGTGCCTTCTTCCTGTCTTCTCAGCCCAAGAAGAATATGGAGAGACTCTGGGAGGAGCAAGTTGTCCCCCAGCCAGAGATGGCTGAGAAGCCAAACACTTCAAGACGAAGAACCTGGTGAGACGTTCGCTGACTCCAGCTACAAGGGAGGCAGAGCAACCCACTTCTTTCATTTACAACTGGAAGACCCAGACCCTCAAAGGACTGACTTAACCATCATGAACACAACTAGTTCTTTAGGTATTGGAGTAATTGGCATGTTGGAACTTGAAAGTAACAGTGATTCCTTTTTCCTGATTCTAAATGCAATGCACAGTGATTCCAAACATTTTGTAGAATATAGAAAAATATAAAGAAGACAAAAATTGGACTTCCCTGGTGGGGCAGTGGATAAGAGTCTGCCTACAGGGAACACAGCTTCCATCCCTGGTCTGGGAAGATTTCACAAGCCGCAGAGCAACTAGGTCCATGCTCCACAATTACTGAAGCCCACGAGCTCTAGGGCCTGCGAGTCACAACTACCAAGCCTGTGTGTTGCAATCCAAAAATAAATCATTGTTTAAAAGAGCTTTAACTCCTTTTTTTTAAAGGTAAAAGTCACTCGGGATCATCCAGAAATTATAACATTTAATCTTTTGGAATTTGTCCTTTTTCCATAAAACAAATGAATAAATATGTAAAAGCAAATAAGATCATAATGTACATAGTGTTTATAACCTTATTTTTTCCTTAATATACTGTGATCACTATCCCATATTCTTACATGATTTTTTAAAAAATTTTATTGAAATATAGTTGATTTACAATGTTGTACTCGTTTCAGATATAGCCTTAAATGGTTTTTAATGACTGCAGAGCATGACTATGTTTATCTAAACTCTTTTGACCATGTAGGTTGTTTACAGTTTTAGAATTAAAAAGAATGCATCCCCGAAATAGTTGGAATAACCCTCCCACTCATTAGCCTGTGAAATCATCCAGCCCATAAAAACTAACCATGCTATATTTGGGGCCACTCTTGCCTTCTGAGATGGTCCACACTCTCTCTGTGAAGTGTGTTTCTCTCTAAATAAATTCACTTCTTACCTATCAAAAAAAATAATAATAATAATGTGATGATGAATCCCCTTGTCAATAAATCTGTACACTTTTCTAAGATATCCTTATGGTCTGTTTCTCTACAGTAATCATGGTTTTTCTTAATTTAGAATCAGATAAAAACACCTTTAAAAGATATTTCTTTTAAATGCCATTGACCACATACCCATATACAGACGCACACTAGAAAAGGCTTAATCAATTTAAGAACACCTCAGGCTTGTCTCAAAAGTATTAGTGGCAGAATCTTCCACTCTTAACCTTTCCACACAGTCACCAATAAATTGTGACTAGGTAAGTCTGAGAAAGCACACTTCATTTAAAAAGCATCATCTGGGGTGAGGTTACCTTGGAGAGTGATGGATTCATGATATACTGAGAATAATGAAGTGAAGTCCAATTTGATAAAACCTCTCATCCCTTACTTCACTTTTTTTTTTTTTGGCCTTAGGGGATGAAGGCGAAAGACAATTTTCAGAGCTGAATTACTGAGATTTTCCACAGGCTGGCATTATGCTCCATGCCCTTCAACCTGCCACGATGGGAGCCCTTCATTTTTAATTTCCTGGTCCCTGTCTTTCACTCCAGATGGAAAAAAGAATCTCAAAATCTGTCCTTGTATTGCCTCTAAAAAGATTTTTGCAGGTTTGAAGTGAAATGTTCAGCAAATCACCAGGTATTAAATATCACCTGTGTCATTACTCACATGCATCATTGAAACAGCCTTTAAAACTAGAAGTGAGGAAGCGGATTTTATTTCCATAACCTGTAAACCCACCACAAGCCTTGACCAAACTCCATGGGGAGAGCCTGTGACATGTGACTTCCTCCCAAGCCACCTTGATGTGACCTTGCTGGGTCAGCAACCTGAGGGCCTAGAGTAATGTCAAGAAGGGACTGACTGTGCAGAAGCTGAAAAGCATGAACACTTGGGAAGAATCTCAGTGCTGGGAGGCATTAGTGAGTTCCTTGTCTCACTGTGCTCCACTAAATATCAGGTCTGTCCCTAAGGCCAACACGGGATGAAACCAAGATGGTGGTGATGTTGGTAAAATGTCAAATCTGGCTCTTCAGCTGTTTTCTACCTTGATCCTACTTGGGTTGCCTTATTTTACTCACATGCTCAATTTTTTTTTTTTTTTAGTATCTCAGCATTGACAAGATTAAGGCTTCCCATGTGGTGCTAGTGGTAAAGAGCCTGCCTGCCAATGTAGGAGATGTAAAAGACGTGGGTTTGATCCCTGGGTTGAGAAAATCCTGTGAAGGAGGGAATGTCAACCCACTCTAGTATTCTTGCCTGGAAAATCCCACAGACAGAGGAGCCTGGCTGGCTACAGTCCATGGGGTCACACAGAGTTGGACACGACTGAAGCGACTTAGCATGAACATTAATAAGATTCTCTCTCCAGAAAGAATCTGATAGGAGGTTTACTACCCCTTCCTCCCAACTTTAGTAGAAGGCAGGGTTTGGTTAGCTGGTGGGGAAGGTGAAGGTATCTTGTTGCCCCAAATTTTATCAGTCATAGAGGGCTCCCCGAGAATAATTTGCCTCTTTTTATTTTTACCATCTGTGGAGAATGTTTATTAGTGAAAGTGGATTAGAGTTGGCGTAGGTAACTATTCAAGACACAAAGCATGATACTTTTAAAAAATAAGACTCTTGCTCCACATAGGTGTATTATTTGTTTGAAGTCAAGAATAAGAGTCATATAATAAGAAGGATCCCAATTGGTCAGCAGATACAATTATTCTCTCTTTGCTCTCTTCTTCTGGGTGTCCTTGAACTCTTGATTCTTTGGACAGTGTTGCTGACTTATTTGGAATGGTGCAGACACCCACCTTGGAACTGACATTCAACTGCTGCTGTCTGCTTCTTTGATTTTCAATCCAGTTCCTGCTTGAGTTATTCAATGTCACCACCAGAGTCTTTCTATAATGCTAATGGCAGGCACCCTCTATTAGCTAAAAAGCAATGTCCTTGAAGCATACATTAATTCATGGGGAATAGAGCTGTATATTAAAGTTATTTTCTAATCAGTTTCTCTGGCGTTACAGTGAACTGCAACTCAATAAGCAAGGAGGTTAGTAAATCATAACTGGTGGGGAGAACTCATTTACTAAACATCTTAAACTCTCACATTCCAGTTTGGCTGCAAGGATACTCCGGAAGAAAAGCTCCGGAAGGGAGGAAGCCAGACGCTGAGCATGAAGCATTGCTTGCGAAGCTACTGGGCCCCTGTGTGTCTGTGCAGGGATGTTTTGGGCCCATGTGCAGGGGCTCAGTGGGGTGTGTGTCATGAATACAGGATGGCCAGACTGGAATCTGGAAGTAAGAATTCCAACAGGCTGGCCTTTCCGATGGGTTTTAGTGCCATGTCCCAAGAAAGTTGGACTTTCACGAACACACTTTCTCATATTCAAGTTTTCAGAAAGTTTTTCTCCATGACCATGAGGAAATGATAAGAATTAACCAAAATCACTGTGGACAGTGACTGCAGCCATGAAATTAAAAGACTGTTTCTCATCGGGAGAAAAGCTATGACAAACCTAGACAGCATATTAAAGAGCAGTGACACATCACTTTGCTGACAAAGGTCTGTAGAGTCAAAGCTATGGCTTTTCCAGTTGTTATGTGCAGATGTAAGAGTCGGACCGTAAAGAAGGCTAAGTGCCAAAGAATTGACGCTTTCGAACTGTGGTGTTGGATAAGACTCTTGAGAGTCCCTTGGACTGCAAGGAGATCAAACCAGTCAATCCTAAAGGAAATCAAGGAGGTTAGTAAATCATAACTAGTGTTATGGAAGGATTGATGTTGAAGCCGAAGCTCCAATACTTTGGCCACCTGATGTGAAGAGCTGACTCATTGGAAAAGACCCTGATGCTGGGAAAGATTGAGGGCAGGAAGAGAAGTGTGTGACAGAGAATGAAATGGTTGAGTGGCATTGTGGATTCAACGGCCATGAGTTTGAGCAAACTCTGGGAGATAGCGAAGGACAGAGAAGCCTGGTGTGCTCCATGGGGTAGCAAAGTGTTGGACACTAGCTACTGAGCAACAAAAGCAATAGCAGTGAGGAAAGGAAAAGAATTAACCATGAGATAAGGACTAGTCTTTGAGTTACTGCTTTGAATTTTCTGGCCATGTGAGAGCAATTTGTTTCTTTGGTCTCTTATGACCTGGTGTTAGCTGGATGGGAGCTAGTGCTGATACAATTGGCCAGGTATGCCTCGTCTGTCTGGATATCAAGTCAAAGTCTCACAGTTCATCTCTGTTGATCATCCCATAGTGAAATGAACTATTTGTGCAACTCTGAAGTCAGCATTTGTTGTGAATTCAACTGAGATCCCCCTTGACTTGTCAAGAAATGGGAGGATTACTTTTTCTACAGACCGGAGAGTGATCTTCAAAAACATGGGTCAGGAGTAGACTCTTTTGGCCAAACACAATTTTATGCAGCATGTCAGCATGGAAAATAAATAAAAGCATGTCTTTTCTGGTACCCCTGGCATTCAACCATGAAACTCTACAGCACGAAGTCGTCTCTGGATGAGCTATACTAACCAAAGTGGAAAATTCCTCTCCAAATTTGTATGGAAGCAGAACCTGCTTGCGCTAAGTGGTAACGCATGGAAAGAACCTGGCAACATTGACAGATGTCCTAGAAGCAACTCCATGCAACTCATTTTTGTGTTTACAGTAGGGATGTTGTTAAGGATGTGGTTGATGACATCCCACAGTGTTTCCTTTATGAAGATCTGCTGAAGACATTTTTCTCTTCCCTCAGGGCCATGATTAACCACATTTCTCCTGAGCAGCTGGGTATAGCTCACATATTGTAGCTACTGTATATTGAGGCCCATGCCTACCAACAGTATGGGGTTCTATTGCAAACTTGTAACATGGGGTTCTTCAAACTTGCTACACACTAGGACCATCTGGGGAGCTTTTTAAGTGTGAATGCCAAGGCTGACCCCAGACCAATTGCATCAGAATCTCAAGAGGGACATTGGCATTTTTTAAACTTTTCTGGTTGATTCTGACATGCAGCCAAGGTTTAGAACCACTGCCCTGGGGCCTTATCACACATACTACGGGCCCCACTTTTTTTCTATCCAGTTGTCCAATTTGTTCATTCTGTACATGTCTTCATTAGCCTTGTAAATCTTTCTTTGAAAGTGAGTGGATGTGCATTGTTCTGTTGTCAACTCTACGACCCCATGGGCTGCAGCACACCAGGCTTCTCTGTCCCTCACCGTCTCCCAGAGTTTACCCAAGTTCAAGTACAGTGGGTGTGCCCACATACATATATACACACCTTGTTGATGATGATTAATGATTGAGTTAAGAATAGTCACTTTTGGGTGGGTGGGGGGGGTGTGGAAATCTAAGTTTTCCAACCATGGATTGAACCTGTGCCCTCTGCATTGGGAGCATGGAGTCCTAACCACTGAACCACCAGCAAATTCCCAGTCACTGTTTTTAGATTAAATTCAATAATTCTTACCACCTTGTCCAATAGTACATATGTAAGTCTCCAAGAAGCAGACGCCAAATCTCAATTAGACTATCAGCTGCTGGAGGGCAAGGAAGCAATATAGAGCAAGCGTGAAGAATGCGGGCATCAGGATCCCACCCACCTGGGCTGAATGCCAGTTCTGCCCCTCACTGTGTGACCTTGATCTGTTCATTCCTCTGAGGTGGTCTTTTTATCTGTAAGAGGGCCTACTACTGCCCCCACAGAGTTTAAGGATTCAATGCAACTGCATGTAAAACATTTAGTAGCTTGCTTACCTCAAGCACTCAAAAGTGGTCATTTTAGCCATTTAAAAATGTTTTTCTGTCACTTGCCCATAGAATGTCTAGTATGTTAAACTTGCCCAAGTTGACTCGCTAAATTAGGGCTTCATCAAATGTTTATTTAATAAACTCAGATGTTCTTCTTAAAAAAAAGAAGAAGATGAAACAGACGCCAAGATGGGATGTACGGACAAAAAAACTTCGCCTGCAGAAACAACTAGGAGGGAAATGAAGGAGGAGCTGGGAAGGGCTTGGAGAACCAGCAATGCTTGTGTGAGTCTGACCTCAGGGAAGGAAGGAAGGAAGAAAAAGCGTAAAGCGTAGGTGATCCAGGTGGTACAGTGATAAAGTACCTGCCTGCAGCTCGATCCCTGGGTGGGGAAGATCCCCTGGAAGAGGAAATAGCAATCCACTCCAGTATTCTTGCCTGGGAAATCACATGGACAAAGAAGCCGGGCAGGCTACCATCCATGGGGTCACAAAGAGTCAGACACCACTGTGTGACTAACACACACACACACACACACACACGGTGGGTGTCACAGCTCTAGGTAAGCTAGGCAAGGCCGATGAGGAGCCCTAGAGCCCAAGTCACCAGTAAGAGGAGCTTGAGGCCCCCAGAGGCAGGCCAGATTTAGCCCCCCATGCTCAAGCCTTGGCCGGGAGCCCCCAGTGGAAGGGTGGCCTCCTGCTAACAGGTTGGTAGATTTCAGACCATTTCACAGGACCCGTCAGTCAATCATTTTCCCTGCAGCTGGAGAGCTGAGAGGCACATTTCTATGGCAGCCTCCGTGCATCGCCTGAATTCCTTTTCCATGCTGACTCTTGCTATTATTTGTGTTTAGAAATAGCCAAGGATTATGAGGGATGAGGATGTATGACAGGAGGGTGAAAGAAAACAGCAGAGCCACGGAAATGACAAATGTGGTTGCCTGGACGTGGCTGCAGGGGGCAGACAGGGCAACACCTGGAGCATTAATTCTGGTTCAGCCACAGAATGAAGACAGAGAAGTGGGGCGGGGGCAGGAATGACAAGTGAGAGAAGAGTGATGCTTCTAGAATAAAACATTTGAATGGGAGTGAGTGAGTGAAAAGGACTGTGCTGGTTAGACCTTGACAGGAACCACTGGATCAAAGTGTGGATGTCATTTGCACCTAAGAAATGGAGGCATATTTCAGCCGCCTCACCTCCATTGCTTCAGCAAAACACATTTTGGGCTTCAATAGTAACAAACACACTTTGGTTCTTTAGTGTCATGGTTTTTCATCCTGGTTCCATGTGGTGATCATTTGGGGAGCTTCAATGTACTGATGCCTGAGACTCTACCTGGAAAATTAAATCAGAATTTTTAAGGGCAAGCATGGATATCAGTATTTTTTTTTAATTTTTAATTGGAGGCTAATTACTTTACAATATTGTGGTGGTTTTTGCCATACATTGACATGAATCCGCCACGGGTGTTCATGTGTTCCCCATCCTGAACCCCCCCTCACCCTCCCTCTCCATCCCATCCCTCAGGGTCATCCGAGTGCACCAGCCCTGAGCGCCCTGTCTCATACATCGAACCTGGACTGGCGATCTGTTTCACATATGGTAATATACATGTTTCAATGCTATTCTCTCAGATCATCCCACCCTCGCCTTCTCCCACAGAGTCCAAAAGACTGTTCTTTACATCTGTGTCTCGTTTGCTGTCTCGCATAGTGTCATCATTATCATCTTTCTAAATTCCATATGTATGCATTAATAGGATATCAGTATTTTAAAAAAGCACCTCAGGTGGTGGTAATGAGCCTTCTAGGTTTAGCTGCTTCAGCAAATGGTTCCAAAAAACTATTAGCAGAGCATGTGAAAGGCCCATGAATAAAATATACATTTATTCACATAAATATCCGAGAACAATCTGAGGGTATGAGCATTGTATAAGGAAGGTGCTTCAAAGTGCTGAGATTTAACATTTAAACAACCCATGAAAATTGTATTTTCAGCCTGGCTCTTTCTGTTTGCATCAAAGACCATCACACACATATCATCTGCTCTGTCACACCAAAATTAGAGGGGAAAAAAATCCTTTCTCTCTGCCTTCTCATATTCTCCTGGAAGCAGGGTGAAAATGGGTTTCCATTTCTTAATAGGCCAAAGCAGAGAGAAAGCAAGGGCGTATGGGTTCACTGCATGGAAGGCAGAAGCAAATACACTACTGAGGGTTCATTTCAGTAATTACTGACTCCTATTTACCCTGTGCCCGATGCTGGGCAGGGCACTGGGACAGCGGCCACAGATAAGGTGAGTGGTACTTCTAGGATGCCCAGACCCAGCCCTGCTTGAGAATGGAGGGCCCGCAGGGACAGCTGTAAAAACGGCAGAGACCTACATAGTGGAAAGGAGAAGGCCGTTTGAATAAAGACGAACCACCCAAGAGGCAGTCCAACATTGCCTGTAGCAGTATTTTATGGTAATTTTATTTTCAGTACGAATCATCAATCATTAATTAATTAGGAACATCTTATGGGGACTTCCCTGGCAGAGCTAGCGGTTCATACTTTGCCTTGCAAAGCAGGGGATGAGGGCTTGATCCCAGGTTGCGGAACTAAGATCCCATGTGCCTTGCAGCCAAAAAACCAAAACACAAACAGAAGCAATATTGTAACAAATTCAATAGAGACTTTAAAAATATGGCCCAATCCTGTAAAGCAAATATCCTTCAATTAAAAAAATAAAGTGGCAAAAAAAATAAAATGGTCCACATCAAAAAATTAAAAAAAAAAAAAAAGAAAACCAACACTGTGTAGGATACTTCACTGATGTCATAAAGGAAGCCCTGGGAATTTGTCTCATCTATTTTTTGGGAGTTGACATGGAGAGTTTTAAGTCTCCTTTCCACCAAAAAGTCCTTGTCATAGATTGAGCAATGATCCCCCCCCCAAAGATGTCCTAATCCCCACACCTGTGACTATGTTGTATTCCATGGCAAAAGGAACTCTGCAAATGGGAATAAATTAAGGACTCTGAAATGAGAGAGGATTATGCAGGTAGGTACACTTTAATCAATTTGATCACATGTGTCATTAAAAGAGGAAAATCTTTCCCAGCTCTAGTCAGAGAGGGAGCTCTGATGATGGAAGGAGGGTCACGGGATGGCAACGTGACCGGAGAGTGGGGACTCTGAAATGGAGGAAGCAACTGTGAGCCGAGGAGTGCAGGCAGTCCCCGGAAGCTGAAAAAGGCAAAGAAAAGGATTCATCTCGAGGGTTTTTTGGAAGGAAAGCAGTCCTACCAACATTTGTTTTAGTCCAGTGAGACTCATGTTGAATTCTACAGAACTATAAGGTAACAAGATGGTGTTATATAAACCACTAAATTTCTGGTAATTTGCTGCAGCAGCAATGGGGAACTGACAGCTTCCCCAGTGGGGAAGAATCTGCCTGCGATGCAGGAGGCGAGGGCTCAGTCCCTGGGCTGGGAGATCCCCTGGAGGAGGAAATGGCAATGCCCTACAATAATCTTGCCTGGAGAATGCCATGGACAGAGGAGCCCGGCGGCTACCGTCTACAGGGTCACAAAAGGGTTGGACAGGACTCAGCAACTAAACAACAACTACGGTCCCAGAAGGATACCAAATCCACTTATAGAAAGAAGATGCATGAGACTTAAATGTTTTTGGATTTTATTTTTTAAACTTTTTGGAATAATTTTAGACTTGTGGAAGAGTTTCCAAATACTCTCTACTCAGCCTTCCATAATGTTAACATCACACAGAATAACAGTGACATGACTGGTGTTAAGAAGTTAATACTGGTGCAATACTATAAACTACAGATTTGATTCAGATATTACCAATTTCTCCACCAAAGTCCTTTTTTACCCCCGTCTGTTCCAAGGTTTCACTTTGCATTTAGTCATCATGTCTTATTGGTCTCCTCCAGTCTGTCACAGTTTCTCAGACTTTCCTTATCTTTCACGATCTTTAGTGTCTTCAGTTTGGGTTTGTGTAATGTTTTCTCATGAGGACAGTGAGACTGTATTATTGAGAAGAACACTGCAGAGGTGAGCTTTTCTCAGGGCATTATATCAAGAATTCATGATGTGGAGTTGTTACTAGTGATGTTAACCTTGATCACTTAGCTACATGTTTTTCCACTGTAAATTACCATCTTTCACTTTATAACTAGTACATATAGTTTGGGGAAGAGATACTTTGAAGCTACACAAATATCCTGTTTCTCCTTAAACATTGGCCCCACTAATGCCTTCCTCTACCCATGAATCTTACCTGCAACAGTTACCATTGGACTGTAATCATGGAGACTCTCTAGTTTCTTTAGTCCTTCTACATTTGTTAGTGGGAGATCTATAGATAGAGTTGTTCCTTCTCCGAGTTGTACTTATTTATTCAGTTACTTATTTACATGGGTGTAAGGGTATTTGCTTTATC
This sequence comes from Cervus elaphus, assembly GCF_910594005.1. NCBI lineage: Eukaryota > Metazoa > Chordata > Mammalia > Artiodactyla > Cervidae > Cervus > Cervus elaphus. The sequence continues at coordinate 13,632,240 of NC_057844.1, forward strand.
CTTTGGGTTATGACCCAGATCCATTATTCTGTTGCTCAAACTGCTTCAGTTGGCCACTGGGGGCTCTTTCAAGTAGACTTCTGTGCCTTTCAATATGCCTCAGTCCATTTTTTTCTTTCTTTCTCTCTCTTAAGAAACTTTCTTGTTTGTTTTTTTGCATTGCTCATCTTGTATTTACCCTGCCCCACCCCTGGGATCATACACCACTCCAAAGAGGACCCTGATTTCTTTCATTAAAGAAGAGTATTTGGAAGCCAAAGTTTGGACTCCAGGAGGGCTCATCACTACTCAGGGGTCATGCTTCTAGTCTCTCACAGCAGACAAAGCTAAAGATATGTGTATATGTACCAATTCATGCATACACACAGTTATATATATATATATTTCCATATCTCTGTTTATATATATACTTTAAAAATCAGTTCACACTGATTTCTCCAACTCCAATCTAACACCCCAACCCTTTCTTTTTAGAATCTGTTTCTCCAACTGTGAGAAACCTGGATCTCATTATCTACAATGTATTTATCTTTTTTGTTTTTTGAAGACAAGTATATTTTATTTGCAACTCTCCCAGCTCCAGCAATCATACCACTGACCCGTCCAGGCTACCAGGTGCTGGTTGGGTTCTAGGTGGAATGTCGGGGGATTCTCCTGGTTGTGTTGTGGCTGGTGGATCCATGGTTACCAGGCAGAATCCTGTGGTAGGTTTAGTGTAATGCAGTGGCTGTGATCCTCTGTGGAGCTTGGCTTTGGGCTGACCCTTTGGAAGGTGAGTGAGATGGTAGTGAAGACGTTGCTCAATGACCTGAGTCCACAACTGACTTTCTGTGGCATCCAAAGGGAGACAGGGATGTGTCTGCTTGCCATCACCTTATTGGTGGGTCTCCTATTTACATTAAGACTTGTTCAGTCTATTAGAAGCCGACTTTACCTAAGACGTGAAAGACAGCTCTCAGGAACACTGGCTGCATGGATTAATGAGAAATGCCAACTCTCTGACCAGTTTAGGGTGGCTGAAAAGGAGTGTGCCGAGACTGAATTGGTTCTAGAGAATGCCAAGCTAGAAAAAGAGTCTTTAAACATAAGCCAACTTACAAATACTTACAAGAAGGTGAAGAGGACCAACTTGATGTTGATGGAAAAATTAACTTCCTTGGTTAAAGAACTGAGAGAGAAACCCAAACACTGGACACAGAAAGAAGAGATAGAGGAGATGCTAATGATGCTTGAAGTCGTAGAGGAGATCACGAGACTTAGCATCTCACAAAGAATTGCTCCAAACCTGCCAGGAGGCCAAGAGTCAAGCCCAGATGGTGCCTTCTGCAGGAGGGGTCCTAGGATTTAAAACAACGTTGTGTTCCTCCCCCCCGCCCACCCCACTCCACCCAGGCCTCCTGAACTGCCACACTGTGTTCATCTACCTTGGCCTCCATCTAGGGGGTCATCGAGGTCAGTGGATCCAGAGGAACACCCCATCAGATGTAGTTCCTCCACCTTCATGTACTGGATATAGCAATGACCTCCTTTATGGTCCATTCCTTCCTCCAAATCTAAAGAATCTTGGACTTCCAAGAGCAAACCAAGAAATGTGGGACTTCCTCTTGACATAAAGTCTTCGGATTCTCTCTCATTAGCCATGAAAAAAAAACTCTTGTACTTAAGAGACTAATCTTTTACTCAAGCTGAATCCTCATCAAACTGCATTTCTCAAGACAATGTTAATATCACTTATGTATGACATCTTATAAGTGAACTCTTTATATTTTATTCTCTATATAAATATAATTTGAAAGTACATTTGATTTAACAATAAAGGCTTAGTTGTTGACAGAAATACTTTTTGAGTTGCATTATAAAATATGTTTACTTATTAGCTCAGCCCTATAATGCATATCAAATAGTTTCAGAATTGTGAACCCATATCTTTCTGTGGAACAATTTACCAACAACAGTATTTGTGTGTTCAGTTCAGTTGAGTCGCTCAGTCGTGTCTGACTCTTTGCAACTCCATGGACTGCATCACGCCAGGCCTCCCTGTCCATCTCCAACTCCCAGAGTTTGCTCAAACTCATATCCATTGAGTTGGTGATGCCATCCAATCATTTTATCCTCTGTTGTCCCCTTCTCCTTCAGCCTTCAATCTTTCCCAGCATCAGGGTCTTTCCTGATGAGTCAGTTCTTCGCATCAGGTGGCCAAGGTATTCGAGTTTCAGCTTCAACATCAGTCCTTCCAATGAATATTCAGGACTGATTTCTTTTAGGATGGACTGGTTGGATCTCCTTGCAGTCCAAGGGACTCTCAAAAGTCTTCTCCAACACCACAGTTCAAAAGCATCAGTTCTTAGGCACTCAGCTTTCTTCATAGTCCAACTCTCACATCCACATATGACTACTGGAAAAACCATAGCTTTGACTAGACCGACCTTTGTTGGCAAAGTAATGTCTTTGCTTTTTAATATGCTGTCTAGTTTGGTCATAGATTTTCTTCCAAGGAGCAAGAATATTTTAATTTCATGGCTGCAGTCACCATCTGCAGTGATTTTGGAGCCCCCCAAAATTAAATCTATCACTGTTTTCACTGTTTCCTCATTTATTTACCATGAAGTGATGGGACCAGATGCCATGATCTTAGTTTTCTGAATGCTGAGTTTTAAGCCAACTTTTTCACTCTCCTCTTTCACTTTCATCAAGAAGCTCTTTAGGTCTTCTTCACTTTCTGCCATAAGGGTGGTGTCATTTGCATATCTGAGGTTATTGATATTTCTCCCAGCAATCTTGATTCCAGCTTGTGTTTTATCCAGCCCAGCATTTCTCATGATGTACTCTGCATATAGGTTAAATAAGCAGGGTGACAATATACAGCCTTGATGTACTCCTTTCCTGTTTTGGAACCAGTCTGTTCCATGTCCAGTTCTAACTGTTGCTTCTTGACCTGAATACAGATTTCTCAAGAGGCAGGTCAGGTGGTCTGGTATTCCCATCTCTTGGAGAATTTTCCACAGTTTGCTGTGATTCACATAGTCAAAGGCTTTGGCGTAGTCTATAAAGCAGAAATAGATGTTTTTCTGGAACTCTCTTGCTTTTTTGATGATCCAATGGATGTTGACAATTTGATCTCTGGTTCCTCTGCCTTTTCTAAATCCAGCTTGAACATCTGGTAGTTCATGGTTCACTTACTGTTGAAGCCTGGCTTGAAGAATTTTGAGCATTACTTTACTAGTATGTGAAATGAGTACAATTGTGTGGTAGTTTGCGTATTCTTTGGCATTGCCTTTCTTTGGAAATGGAATGAAAATAGACCTTTTCCAGTCCTTTAGCCACTGCTGAGTTTTTCGAATTTGTTGGCATACTGAATGCAGCACTTTCACAGCATCATCTTTCAGGACTTGAAATAGCTCAACTGTAATTCCATCACCTCCACTAGCTTTGTTCATAGTGATGCTTCCTAAGGCCCACTTGACTGCATTCCAGGATGTCTGACTCTAGGTGAGTGATCACACCATTGTGATTATCTGGGTCATGAAGCTCCAGATATTTGTGTGTAGTCTTCTTATATTTAGCCTTATAGGAGCCAGTCAAAACACTGTCTTCCAAAGATCCTTAGGTCCGCTGTTTCTTCCCCACTGCTTAAGTGCTTAACATTTTTACAACTTGTCTATTATTAGATCAAAATACAAGATGACACACAATTCACTCACTTTCATGCTCTCAACTTGAAAACATCCCTTTGGGCACATGAATAGTGCTTTTGCACCTGGTCCAACTTTGTCTCTGAGACCGGACTTGGAAATCTTAGGCTCTAATACTTTGGAACTCAACTCCTTTAGTCCTCGGTAGCCATCAGTTCTGTAAAATAAATTCAACAGTTACTATAAAGCACTCGTCAATCCTGGGTAGCTTGGACAGTTCCAGCAGTAATTGTCAATTTCTAGCCTTACATGGTTATTTGCCATCTATGCACCTCATTTTTTTTTTATTTCAAGCTCCCTGAAGGTATTCGTTCCATCTTTATGTCCTATTAACAGTCCACCTTGGCCACAAGAGATGCTCACATATTAATAGCTTTTCCGTCTTTATCTATGATGAATTGAAGTATGAGATTATAGACACTAAGTGTGATGGATCTTGTGCTACCAAAAGAGAGGCAATATCTTCTTTTACCTTGAACCCTCTTACCTGCATCCTTTTCTGTCCTCCTCTTGTTTGGCTAAAACTTCTGCTAGGTGTACATTCAGTTAAAGCATTCTTGGACCTCCTTTTCCCCTCTGCTGCCACTGGGGAGCCCAAATTCTCTTCTTTCAAACGTTGTGTGCAGACCTCCTGGGTAAAACTTGCGACCCTGAGATATAATTGTTGATTTTCTTACCCACTTTCCTCACAAGGTATTGTGGCTTTTTGAGTGCTGGCCTTGGGTCTTCTTCATCTTAGTATCCCCATCACATGGCTTCAGCGTACAGACGCTCAGCAGGGGCTCACTGAACAGAAGAATAACACTAGTGGTTAAGGAGAGATATTACAGATGCAGTAACATGTGTTGTCATCTGGTCTTGCGAGCAGGACAGTCTGACCTTTGGTGACAAGTGGGCACTTGCGAACAAAACCCAAGTGTGAAGCTGTCTAATGTGTGGACAAATGAATGACTGGGACCAGAAAATAATTAGGAAGATAAATAATTATTAAGCACATACTAAGTGCCAAGAATTACCAGATTCTTTGCATGTTTTATGTCATTTTAACCTTCAACAACCTAAGTCAAATGACTTTCTGTCTGTGCAGAAGAGAAGCATCTTGCACTGAAAGGTAGGTGGTTAATAACTTGTCTAGTTCTCGCAGCTCTTTGGGGATTGCAGTCCCCTTCCATCTTCCTGCAAAATCAATACACTTCCTACTCTACCATGATGTCTGAAGGGAGAGAAATGCATTACATTCATTTGTGAAATTACTTGAAATGTAAGTCAAAGAGCTTTATTTTGTAAAAATTTTTTTTAGCCACTAAGTCATGTTTGGCTCTTTGCGACCCCATAGATCGTAGCCCGCCAAACTCCTCTGTCCATGGGATTTCCCAGGCAAGAATACTGGAGTTGATTGATTGCTATTTCCTTCTCCAGGGGGATCTTCCCAACCCAGGCACTGAACCTGTTTCCTGCACTGCAGGGGGATTGTTTTTTACCGCTGAGCCACCAAGGAAGCCATTTTGTAAAAATAAGTGAAAACAAATAAAAAGTCCTTAAATTGATGTTAAGTTTTGTTAGCAAAGTAGTCAGATGTAAAATCTTCTAACATTGTTGGTGGTACCCCTGACCAACCTACTACACAGTAACTGAGAGACTTGAATGATTTTGTTCATGTCTAATACAGGCTTACAGGGTAAAATTCGGCAGGCACTCGGATAACCAGTATGCCCATAAGAAGTGGTGGCTGTTATTGTTGTCTAGAATACATGACTGTCACTTTCTTTTCCCCAGAAGATTCAAAGAGCCAAAGGGTCATGGTATCATTGATTTTGGTATAAGAATCCAGCTGAGTAAAGGCTTTCCTTTGATTTCTGTGGTCTCACTCATTGGATTGTAGCAGCTGGATATCATTAGAATGTCATACAACTTTTATTGGGTCTAAACTTGGCTCCATGAGACTAGACAGGGAGTGATTAGGAGCTATTTTTAATACCCAACTCTTTTCAAACGGATTCCTCCTAGACCACAGTTTTTGTTCAGCAAATTATTATGATTTTAGAAAGGGGGAAATTTGTTCCACTTCAAAAATCTCTCCAAACACTGTGTGTTGCAACTGATTTTGCTTTCGAGCCAATTTTGTGTGCTTGGCAAGCAAGGTATCAGCAAGAGCATCTTCCAATGAAACACCAGCTTTCACTTCCCCATGGATGACCACTCTTCCACTTCAGAAGACATTCATTGCCCCCCAAGTTAGACATGCAAGAGGTCAGGCCAATTCTTTCCAAGCCCAGTGTCCCACTGCTCAAGGCATAATTCGCCTATTTCATCAAGTTGATTAAAATGTTTTATTACATCCTATGACAACCAGCTTTCTCAACTCAGAGCAAAGAATGGTGAATGAGGAAGTAGACAATGATTTCAATCATTTACTGGAGGAGGACTATAAACAAAAAAAAATTAGACAAAAAAAGTGTTGAGCATGTATTTGCAAGCCTTCTTTATTTCAGCCAAGTTAGTTGAAGAATCACGTCTGAGGTGATCAATTCAACACTTTTCCTTAAAGGCTTGGGAAAAAAAAAAAAAAAACACAAACCTCAGCTTCCTTCTCCTTTACTCATGATTGTATGGAAGCATTTTAGATGATTGACTAAATGAAAGACAGATGGACAATCTACAAAATAATCTAAATTTAGAAGAAAATTATAGGGCTACCCTTTTGTGCAAGACCTGCTCAAGAAAAATCAAAATTTACCTTTTGAGCTAAGTCATTTTAATAGCCTGCTGAAACAAAAGCCTTACAGCTGTGCTTGCTAAGCATTTTTTCTATTCTTTTTTTCTTTTTCTCTCATGCAAATGAAACCAAGAAAAACATACAGCCATGCAAACCCCACCTCGGGCAAGTCTGAGAATATATTATTTCTCAGAACTCAGTTGGATTTATGGTTTATCTAATGTGGACTCTGCTCTTAGAAGATAAATATAGGAAATCATTTCAAAAGGATAACACTTTTGCTTAAAACAAACACAGTTTTCTGGCTCCTCCTGAGCATGCCTCTAGCCCTAGGCTTTATTATCTTCAACTCTAATTTTTTTTTTCCCCTGTACTTCAGCTCTGGGCCTTAAGAGGGTGCTGGGTACATGATATGTACTCAGGAAATTTTATGAGGTGAATTCATGAGTTTTTTGGGGGGGATAAAAACCTTCTTGTTGAATACAGGCAAAAAGTTGCTTGGTCATTATTCAGATTTTCTCTCGGCATTAGCCAGACCACCACTGGAAACCACTAGCTCTATTCAAGCCTCCAGTGTATCACTGTGATAATGCTGGGGATCATAATGCTGGGGACCATAATGGACACAGTCAAGTCAAGTCAAATCAGGTCCCACCACAAGAAACTCAGAGCTTTCCTCTGTCTCCTCATTAAAGGGATCAGGAGACGCCACTGACAGGTTTAAAAATAATTACAGGGAGCACTTTTTCTCCAAGCCCTCTTCCCATATGCCAATACACATCACTCACACATGCCTGTACCCATACCCCAGATCACATGTGAATGTCAATCATTTACATATATGCTATACCATCATGCAGGAATCCCCTAGCACTCTCAGAAATCATCTCTCTCTCACTCTCAGAAAATGCTTTTTGTGTGGCTCACCACACTCCCCCCATCCAGGGAAGGATGAACCATCATCGTCTTCATCATTGTTATGGCAATAAGCAAAGAATCCAATTTATTTGATGTGTAGGATGTACCAAATTTGTTCTAAGCACTTTACATCTATTAGCACTTTGCACCTATTAGCTTTTTTGATTTCCTACAAGGTCGAACTATTCTATCCATTTTACAAATGAAGAAAACGATGATTTAAAGAGCATACAACTGACATAAAGAGGAAGTGAGATTTGACTCCAGGCCATTTAGTTTTGGGGGCTTCCTCGATGGCTCAGTGGGTAAAGAATTCACCTGCAATGCAGGAGATAGAGGAAACCCAGGTTAGATCCCTGGGTCAAGAAGATCCCCTGGAGAGGGAAGTGGCAACCTACTCCAGTGTTCTTGCCTGAAAAATCCCATGGGCAGAGGAGCCTGGTTACAGTCCATGGGGTCACAAAGAGTTGAACACAACTGAGTGACCAACACTTTCATATTTTGTTTCCATTTAGTTTTGGAGCCCCATACTTAAATATATATATATATTTATTTATTTTGGCTGTGCTGGGTCTTCACTGCTGCACATAGGCTTTCTCCGGTCTCGTGAGTCGGGGTTACTCTTTGTCGCAGTGCACAGATTTCTCATTGCAGTGGCTTCTCTTGCTGTGGGGCACAGGTTCAAGGGCAGGTGGGCTCAGTGGTTGCAGCTCCTGGGCTCTAGAGCACAAGTACAGTAGTTGTGGTACACAGGCTTTGTTGCCATGTGACATGTGGGATCTTCCTGGACCAGGAATCAAACCTGTGTCTTCTGCATTGGGAGGTGGATTCTTTACCACTGAGCTACCAGGGAAGCCCAGAGTGCCTTGCTTTTAATCCTATGTTAAAATGTCTTAGGCCAGGCCAGTTACAATAGTTCTTATTCTTGACCAGTGGTGATTGGTTGACATGTGGGCATGTGACCCAGTCTTGGCCAATGAGAGCCTTCTCTGGGACTTAGGCTGGAGATACCAGGAAAGAGATACATGTTTTCTTTTTTTTTTTTTTAACTGGAGTGCCAAAGCTGGTTTGAAGTGGGTCTGGAGCTACTTGTGACCTCCTTTCCCCTACTGGGGAAGAGTGTGTCTGACAATGATGTCAACACAGTTGATAGCAGAGCTTACATTTAGAGAGAAAGAGATTCAGAAAGACCTCATTTAAGCTTTTTAAATGAATTAGTATGAATTGGTTTTCTTCTTTTCAGCTAGAATTCTAACTGATACACACCAGAATCTTACCTTACACATATATACTTTTTCTCTACATAACAGGTCCAAGAATAGCACTTGACCTAAATTAGGTCAATCAGAACAAAGGTAATGAATTCTGAAATGACTAAGTAGTTGAGAAAGTGGACTCAATATTTCTGGTTGGACCTAAACCCCCAGAAGAAGTAAGTGCTGAATTTGCTGCCAGTATTTTAATACCATTTGTACCCTGTGTCTAAAGTCAACATAGAGGAAGACAAAATTGTGAAACTGGAGGAAAAAGAAAAGCTAAATCCTAATGCCATTGTTTGGGCCCTGAATCCTGCTGAACCTGGAGCCGCCAAGCTCTACCATTGGACACCTCTGCTATGCAGGTCAGTGAATCCCATTTTTGTTTAAGCTAGTTGGTGTTGGGTCTTTGATCATTTGCAATGGGATGGATCATTTGTTGATACAGAATTCCACAGTCTGTCTCACTTGGCAAATTCTCTCTCCATGTACAGCTTTTAGCCAGGGTGACTCAGACTCCATATAAATGCCATTGATGATGGTGAAAGTCTCTCAGTCATGTCTCACTCTTTGCAACCCTGTATTAAAGGGCTACAAAGGACTGTAGCAAGCCAGGCTCCCTTGTCCATGGACTTCTCCAGGCACGAATACTGGAGTAGGTAGCCATTCCCTTCTCTAGGGGATCTCCCTGACCCAGGGATCAAGCCCAGGTCTCCCTCATTGCAGGCAGACTCTTTACTGTCTCAGACACCAGGAAAGCTGATATAAATGTAGTTACTGTGCATTTTTTTCCTCAAATACATAAAGGTCACACTCTCTGGATGAGAGCACAAGGAGACGGCATGGGTTAACCTAGGATTAGGTTGATAGCATGATAATGAGGGTGATGGACAGAATCCTCAAAAGCTAAACACTTCTTAGAAATGGTCTAAAAGATGCTTTCACATGGACATCTCTGGTGTAGGTGGGCCCAGCAGTCCTGAAGGATGGCTCAGCATTCAAACTTGGAACTGAGACCATAGGATGTACAAGCACATAGTGAGACTCCTGGACACTGGATCCCAAGTACTATGAAGGAAAAGGGGGTTGATTGAAGCCTGGAAGAGATTGTCAACCAGCCATGAGACCACTGGTTACCAGTGGTCACTGGAAGCTTTTGAGACTACTGTGTCCCAAGTATCCTTCAGGCTATTGCAATTATCACCACGTGACTGGATTTTTCTTGCTGAGGATGTGTGTGTGTGGTTTGTGAGGTATACCTCAATGAAGTCTTCTGGATTTTCCAGATTGTCTCATAACCTTGGCCTTAGTGTTTCTGACCTGGTTTTTCCTGTAGTTTCTGGTTCAGAGCATATGAGGATGTAACCCCCTGGCAACCCTGCCCAGTTAGCTGACTCACAGGAAGGCTTACTCTGCATGGAGGGAAAAGATGCCTTGTTTGCAGCTCCATGAACACCTGCCTATGCTTGGAAATGAGCTGAGCATTGCCGTGTCCTGTTGACTCTGACTCAGCACTTGTAGAAGGGAAGCTGAGGCTTTTCTGAACCTGGGACTACGCCACCCTGGTCTGACGGTCCTGAAAGCGCTGACCGTGCAGTATCAGGTGGTGTACCTCACTTGTGTCCCTGGTCTTCTGCCCTGTATCACAGACGGTGTGGGCACTGCCATTCCACCATGAAGGCTGGGATAAAGGCAGCGTTTTAGCTGTGGTGTCAGTAGGTTGAGTCACTGTGGGCTGGAGCAGAGATAAGGCAGCATGTTGGCCACCACTGGGAAGCGGGAGTTAGAAGTAGAAGTGGAGTGAAGGCTTGGTGTGAGATGGAGGCCCCTGACAGGATGTGGAGGCTGGGCTCTATAGACGCTGGAGGCTGGGTTCTATTCAAATCAAGGCCAGGGCGTGGACAGTATAGATCAGCCTTGGTCAGGGAGAGAAATCTGGGCTGGAGACGTAGCAGAAACAGAAGCATGATCCAAAGCAAAACCAGGGACCAACTCCAACCAGTAGATTTGTTGCTTTGCTGGGGCCCTGTAGACAGCTGCAGATTTTTATCTTCCCTTATTCCCCTTCTGGAATTGTTCTGGACCTTAGAAGTGTAAGGTTCTACCTTTTCTGCATCATTTTTTTTTTTTTTTTGCATCATTTTTTCTCCAAGAATCTTGTGTGCTATTTAGTGTTCTCTTAATTGGACTCCTAGAGGTTGGATATGGGAAGTTTGGCTCCTCTGCATATCATAGGTGAGAATGGTCTGGTCATTCTGAAGCGTGAAATTTCCAGCAGACTATTCCTATCTACACCCACTTAATCTTGGAACGTGATTTCTTGAAATATTGGTGTTTGTTTGAGCCTCAGCTGTTTCTGTCAGAGAAATCATTTTGAAAGCTTCATTTTCTGGGGTAATAGGACTTCAGAAACATGAAATTTCTCACTGTCCATAGTTACTGGATTATTTTAAGCAACAAAATCATGTATAACATGTTACAAATTGTTTAGGGTTTATATCTTTCTTACTGACAAGAAGGGCTTGGCATAATCTGAAAAATAAGCATTCATAAACGGAGTTTATTGAAATGGAAAAAGAGAACTACATACTACGCAGAAGGAGAAAGCCAAATGGGTTAGTTTATCTGATACATCTAAGTAAACCAGTTCCTTGGGAGATACAATCATTTCCTGGTACTAAAAGGAACATGTTGTGTAGGTATATGTTCTAACACACGGAACACAAAGCCACTTACTGAACAACATCTTCAAGAGCAGTTTTGGAGACAACAGAATGAGCCCAACTCTGATGATGGATTGTGTGTGCTCAGTCGCCAGGTCGTGTCCTACCTCGATAGATTGCACAGGTTCAAATCCCAGCTCTGCTGACTGCCACCTGTGTGACTCTGGGCAAGTGGCTTAGCCACTCTAGGTCTATTTTCTTATTTGTAAAATGAGGACAACAATAGGGCCATTTTCATTGCATTGTCGAGAAGATTAAATGAATGAACAAATAAAGAAACTAGGATAGACTCTGGCTCATGGTGAACACCAATCAAAAGTCTTCCTCTTCTTGCTATTTCTCATACTAATACTAAATAGAGATTCAGTTCAGTTCAGTTCAGTCGCTCAGTCGTGTCCAACTCTTTGCAACCCCATGGACTGCAGCACGCCAGGCCTCCCTGTCCATCACCAACTCCTGGAGTTTACCCACACCCATGTCCATCGAGTCGGTGATGCCATCCAACCATCTCATCCTCTGTCGTCCCCTTCTCCTCCTTCCCTCAATCTTTCCCAGCATCAGGGTCTTTTCAAATGAGTCAGCTCTTCGCATCAGGTGGCCAAAGTATTGGAGTTTCAGCTTCAGCATCAGTCCTTCCAGTGAACACCCAGGACTGATCTCCTTTAGGATGGACTGGTTTGATCTCCTTGCAGTCCAAGGGACTCTCAAGAGTCTTCTCCAACACCACAGTTCAAAAGGATCAATTCTTTGTTGCTTAGCTTTCTTTATAGTCCAAGTCTCACATCCATACATGACTACTAGAAAAACCATAGCCTCGACTAGACGGACCTTTGTTGGCAAAGTAATGTCTCTGGTTTTAAATATGCTGTCTAGGTTGGTCATAAGTTTCCTTCCAAGGAGTAAGCGTCTTTTAGTTTTATGGCTGCAGTCACCATCTGCAGTGATTTTGGAGCCCAAAAAATAAAGTCTGCCACTGTTTCCAAGTGCCACAAAGCGCTAGCCCAAGAGTGGTTCAAGGGCCTCTACAGATGAGCTTTCTAAAGCTCTAGGCTAATTCTGTCTGAGATTATTTCCATAGTCATCCTCCGTCTTCTGGGAAAGCTTTCCTTCCAATGCCTGCCTTCCCCTTTCCCTCGGCCAAATTCCCATGCCCTCTGTCCCCACTGTCCTCACCCTGGCCTTGGGCTCCCTTCTGCAGTGTTTGACTTATGCCCCCTATTGTCAGGTATTTCATCCTGTTGTTCTTTTTTCCTCTTCTCTTTTACTAGCCTTCTCCAAGTACTGGCCCCTCAGGAAACTGACGTATAAATGTGATGGACTAATGCAAGCTAGTAACGGTTAATTTTACGTCAATTTGGCTAAGATACGGGCCCAGTTGTCCCATCAAACACTAGTCTAGATGTTGCTGTGAAGGTATTTTTAAAGATGTGTGTGTGCATGCTCAGTCTCTCATCTGTGTCTGATTCTTTCTGACCCCATAGACTGTAGTCCGCCAGGCTCCTCTGTCCATGGGATTCTCTAGGCAAGAATACTGGAATGGGTTGCAATTTCCTTCTCCAGGGGACCTTGCAAACTCAGGGACGGGACTCGTCTCTTGCATTGCAGGCAGGTTTTTACCATTGAGCCACCTGGGAAGCCTTTTTAAAATATGATTAACATTAAATAAGTAGACTTTGAGTAAAAGCAGATTACTGTCTGTAATGGGGGTGGGCTTCATCCAATCAGTTAAAGGCCTTAAGAGAAAAGACTGAGATCTTCTTAAGAAGGAAGGAATTCTGCCTCCAGATTGCTTCTGGACTCAAGACGACAACATTGACTCCTGCCGGAGTTCCCAGACTGCTGGCCTCTTGTGTAAATTTCAGACCTGTCAATCTTCACAATTACATGAGTCAATTCCCTAAAATAAATCTCTTTCTCTCTCTAGATATATATATATATACACACACACCTCCTATTGGTTCCATTTCTCTAAAGAACCCAAACCAATACAACTACTGATGCTTGTAGTGGCTAAATGTCTTTGCTTCCTCACTAACATTTGCATTTTAACAAGAGCTCAAATTTAAAAAGTGAGGAATTGTGAACATTGCGAAGTACTGATGGAGAGCAAGTAGAGAGTATGGAGGTCCCTCCCAGTGACTTTGAGATCACTTCGTACAAGTGGCAGCCTGTTCATGAGATGGGCCTGGGCTAGTCCATAAATGGATTTATTTCCTTCTCCTCTGAAGCTATGCATGGACTATGTAGAAATGACTTTAGCTATAGACACATACCACACACATTTATTTTAGTCTGGGTTAATATTTGGAAATCATCTATAAATAAAAACTCTTCCTATTGCTTTGTGCATCTGCTGTGAATGTTGGTGTAATTCACCTATTTATCATAATCAGAAGAGCAAGGTAAACATGAATCACTGTCTCCTTAAGAGTGGAAAGGAAACAAATATTTCTCTGAAATTTCTTAGAGGAAAGTCAATCTTCTACCCATTACATTAAGGCAGAAAAATCAATCAGTGCCAAATCCAAGTCCTTTTCTTTTTTAGTTTTTCATGTGGAAGACTCATCAATAAATCTTCCAGAGGCGTCATTGTTCTTACAAAGGTAATATCACACACTTTCAGAAATGGCAGAACAATGATAATGTAAGGGCAAGGTGGACTTTGGAAAAGAAATGAACCTGTGATGTGATAAAACATCAAATGCTTCTGGTTTCTACAATGCAGACCATTATTATGGCGATGATACTTCCTCAGCATGAAAATGTAGAGAATTGGTATTCTCTGGTTACTGTAGCTCTTTTTTATGGTTGGTGTTCTGACAATCACTTATCCTCACCTGTTCTTGCCCACTCGCCTGCTCTCTCCTCCAGTTTCTGGTCTTCTTTGTGAGATCACGGATCTCCTATTCTCTAAGAAGCCGATGTGGTGAACCTTATCTCAAAACAAGTAAAGCAAGCAACCTTCTCCATGAAAATGAGAAAGAAAGTCTGCAAAAGAGGAACAAGGGGTAGAGAAATATTAAGGAAGGTTTACTGCCTGGGGACCGTGACTCAAGTCACCCTTACCCTAGAGGTGCTTAACAGTTAACTTTTTGGAGAAGCTAACTTTTTTTGAGAAGGCTTGACTAACCCTAGAGCTGACTGGGAGGTAACTTGTCTGGGAGCCACTGGGAGAAGGTGAATGTTGGTAAGGGAGAGGTGAAGTAGGAGCAAAAGGGAAAAGTGAAAAGGACTGGGGGTCTAGTCCTCAACCTGATTCATGTAAGGTATCACCAAGTGCCATGGGGCCCACAAAGAAAGAGTAACTGTTGTTTGATTAGAAGTAATATGAAAGGTAAACCGTTGATTCGAAATACTACTTTGGGATAATTATGCAAAGGACTGATTAGTAAGTTTCTCCCATATTTCTGCACTTCAAAAATCCCTTAGCTTATCTCCTGAATGCTCCCCAAGCCTGAAGATAGAGTCATTCATGGGCCACCCACGGGGGCAGCAGAAACGAGTCTACACACACTGGGCAGAAGCAAAGGAGAGACGAATGTTTGGAAGCCAAGGGCAGGATGCGTCTTGAAGCCCTCACAGACTTCGGGACAGATGCCTGCAGTCAGGAAGGGGAGGAGGAGGGAAGAGACGGAGGGAGGGGAAGACGGGAGGATGGTGCAGATCGCCCTCACCCACAACAAGGAGCTTCCTTTGAGCCAACTGGGAGCTCGCTGGATGCTGAATGGCCCCCGAGTGGTCCTTCCCGCTGCTTTCCGATGGACAATGCTCTTGCCATGACTCAGTTATCTTCAGGGTGATGTGAGTGGGACTGAAAAGGGACAAGGCGAATCTAGACGAGGCTTTCTAAATTGGGGTTTTATTCCAGTTTGGGGTTGAATAAATTTTTGTTGCACCGCTGTTCTGTGCATTGTAGGATATTTAGCAATACTTCAGAACTCTAGCGGCTAGATGCCATTTGCACCCCCAATTTCAGGTGAAATAACCCTTCATATCACTAGATGTTGCCCCGTGTTCATTGGGGGCATCAGTGACTGCCAGCTGAGAACCCTGGTCGCCACTGAACCAGTCTGAAATCTCCCTCTGAGCCACCATGGTATATATATATATTTTTCAAGTAAAAGGTTCTTTTTTAGTAAATTGGAGTTTAATGGCTTTGCAATGTTGTGTTCATTTCTGCTGTACAATGACTGGAATCAGCTGTGTGTAAATATGCATCCTCTCCCTCCCGGAGCTCCCGTCACACTCCCCATCCCACGCCTCTAGGTCATCCCAGCGCAGAGCCGAGCTCCCTGTCCCCCCCGTGCAGCGCCTCCCCACTAGTGATCTGTTTACATACGGTGGTGTGTTTATGTTGAGGCTCATCTCCCAGTGCTTTCCACCCTGCCCTGTCCCCCCTGTCCACACGTCTGTTCTCTAGGTCTGCATCTCTCTTCCTGCCCTAGAACTAAATGCATCTGTGCTATTTTTCTAGATTCTGCCTACATGTATTAATATACGATATCAAATTCTTTCTCTTCGTTCTCCCTCTCTCTTTTTTTCTCTCTTGCTCTCCATCTCTTTCTCTCCTCCTGTCCTCCCCCCGCCACCTCCTCTCCATCTCCGCTGCCTTAGTCTAAGATGTAGTCTCGTTCAGCCTGCACAGCTGCTATAGCTTCCATCCTAACTGGTCTTCGTATCCCCTTCACTCTCCAAAAATCAGTCTACACCCTGAAGTCATGGTGATTAAAAAAAAAAATCTCTGTCCTGTGCTTAAAACCCTGTGGGCCTTCCCATCTCCTTAGCTTCCTTAGGATGAAGACCAAAGCCTTTGCCATTTGACCAGAGTCTATGTGATCAGGAGTCTCTGCAGACTCCTCACTCCCTCGTCCTCTGGGCTTCAACAACCCTGCTCTTTCACTTTTTAGGTGGACCATGATTCATTTAACCACAGGGCCTTTGCACACACTGTTCTTCTGCCTGAGACCCTCTCTCTCAATGTAGCCTCCTGATTAACAGGCAGTGTTTCTCTATCAGCTCAAGCATCGCTTCCTTGGGGAAGCCTCTGCGAATGCTCAGAAGGAATCAGGCTCCTCCTGCCGAATGTCCTCTTATCGGTATGGAAAGCGCTCTGTAGCAGTTATCACAGTTGTGATTTTACACTAGAGGGCTGTAACCTCGTGAATCCTATCTCCTCCTCTGAGCTGTAAGATGTAGGAGACTAGTGCTGACTGACTTCCTTCCTGTCTCCCTCTCATCTTCATTCCTTCTTTGCATCTCCCTTCACTTTTTGTGAACACAAGTCCACATGGGTCTACTGAGCCCCAGTCTGTAGCCCCCACACTGAACTCTCTAGAACTCTACATCTGTTCTTTCTGTTATTTATGTTTCGACCAATTTCTAGTGACCTACCATCAACTCTCTGCTTTTTTTGTGGGCTAAGTTTTGTGAAGGAATATTAAGTTGCTGAAAAGATGTCACTCAAGCTGTCTTTGTGGGTCCCCTCCAAGGCACCCCCCAGTCTTTTGTTCAAAGCAAACGGAATCCTGCGCCTTCCAGTCATGTCTCAGCCATAGTACTGCTCAAGCCTCTAGCCTATGCAGCTGATAATAAAAACGTTTTCTTAAAAATCAGAGAAAGGCAGAAAAAGGACTCATTTTATTTGTCAGGCAAGTTCTGCTTTAGACGGGCTTTTGACAGTAGGCAAGAGAAAGCATAGTTAATGGCAATGACTGATAGCAGTAATGCGATGGGTCGTGAACTTGTCTGGCTCCTTTGTTTCTGGTTTGTGGTTCTATCCCAAGTCTGTAATGACATATAAAATAATAGACTGCTTATCCTCGTCCTTCTCCTTCATTGCAAATCACGTGTCTGAAGACAGTACGTGGGATTTCCAGGATGTGAACTTGTCACTAAGCATGTGCATCATTCAATAGGTTGCTACTGAATCAGGACATCACACCTCATGTTTAACTTAAACCTATTTCCTCCACGTGGTTCCACTCGAAACAAGCTTTCCTTGTTTCCCTTTCGTCTTTCCTCCATCTCTTTAGGCTGTTGAAATTCACTATTTCTGGAAGAAAAGGGCATTACTCTTTAGAGTAATGAGGCTGTGAACTCTTCCAGTCTTAACAAGACAGTGCTGGATATCTAGTAATCATAAGGCAGGGATATCAATGGGGATTGTTACTGGTCTTGACAGGGAGGAGACACTTTTCACGTCCATTATTGCATTGCAGTGGTACTGGCAGGATCTTAAGAGAAAACTCAAGGCCCCAGGCAGAGACGGGAGAGATGTTCACCTCAGTCGGAAATTCCGTCTTACTAGGATTTCTACTGTAAACACCTGGGCTCACAGTCACGTTTGCTTTACAAACTCCAGGAGAAAGGCTCACTGAGAAAATTCACAGAAGAGCTAGAGGGGAGCATTGGGCTGCTGTCCTGGTAATTGGTCTAAGCTCTATAATTGCAGTGACTGTCTGTTTTCTTCAACATCACATCCCTAGAGCTAGCAGAGTTAATGTTTCCAGCAAATACCTGTCGATCTTCTGTGTGTGTAATACAACAGGGAGATGGGTGGGAAGCTTCCAGTGTTAATGGGAAGCAGGGAAGGAGAAAATGTGGAGAAAGAGGGAAAATGACAACAAATAAGCTTACATTTGTGTAAGCTTTATTTTCTTTAAAAATATTTTTTCTAGTGTTATATTTTCCTGAGAATGTCTTTAAGATGCCTTCTTATATGATGGTTAGTATTTCCATTTTTTTTTTTTATAGCTTGAGAAGGAAAAACACAAAGTGTAGATTCCCTTGGGTCATGTGGTGAATCTATTTAATCCTTTTTCTGTTTTAAAATATGCTTGTTTCCTGTTTGATCTTAAGTAGGTTCATGTCTGTCTAAAATGATTTGTGTTGTGAGACAGGGACAACACCATGCTACTGAAAAGTTTAGTGTAATCTCATGTACCACAAGGTTACTGAGATTTAAGAAGAGTCAAGAGTTATTTGCATAAAAGAGGCAGCTATGATTACAGGAGTGGTCATTTCTCAACTCGTGTGAACAAGTTAAAATTCTCTTTCCGACTTTCCATGACACAGAGGCCCTTGTTCTGCTGGAAGAATTTTTCTGACGTTTGGGGATAAAGGTTTATCCACCTTTTGTTTACCTTTTCCCTAGCATATGGTAGACATCATAGCAGGAATATGTTGTAAGGTTTTTCTTAGGAAAGGAGGTGAGGGGCTTTCCTGGTCACTTAGTGAAGAATCCACCCTGCCATTGCAGGAGACACGGGTTTGATCCCTGTTCCAAGAAGATCTCACATGCCACAAAGCAACGACGGTCACGTGCCGCAACTATTGAGCCTGTCCTCTGGAGCCCACGTGCCGCCACTGCTGAAGCCCACGTGCCTTAGAGCCTGTGCTCCACAACCAGGCAAGCCGCCCCGAGGAGAAGCCCCCGGGCTGCAAGGAAGAGGAGCCGCCACTCACGGGAAAGTGAGAAAGCCCGTGTGCAGCACCAAAGACCCGGCACAGCCAGAAAGAAATAAAATTATTCAAAAAAGAAAAGAGGTGAGACAAAGACAGATATGATAGGATATCACTTATATGTGGAATCTAACGATACAAAGGAAATTATTTACAAAATAGAAATAGACTCAGACATAGAAAACGAACTGACGGTCACCAAAGGGGAAGGTGGGAAGCTAAATTAGAAGTTTGCAATTATACTTACTACTATATATAAAATAAACAAGGACTTACTATATAACACACAGAACTACACTCGATATTTTACACTAACCTATAAGAAAAAAGAATCTGAAAGAGATGTGTGTGTGTGGCCAAATCATGTTCCTGTGCACCTAAAATGAACACAACATTGTAAATCAACTATAGTTTAATGGGAAAAAAAAGAAGGAAGGTGTTTGTTAAGCAACTAACTGGATGCCCAGGATATAAAAAATTGTAAATGCATGGTTCCATTTTGGAGCTGAAATGTGGATATGAAGCTAAGTATCTAGTTGGGGACAAGATATTTGCATAATAACAATGTTGAGGACTGACTCTACTTTCTGTCTACTCAGCGTCTCGCTGATGGGCTCGGCCACTCAAGCTTTTTATTTCTGTCACTTATATTGCTTCAGCTTCCTTCTCTTTTCCAATTCCCAGGCTACGTCATGGCACTAAAGATACAAACTCCCACTCACAAGTAGACACACAAGCAGTTCCATGGCTATTCTTTTAAGATCTCACATTTTTTATTGCATGACCTAGCAGTAGTTATTACACTATTTTTGAGTCTGAATTACTCATGACTTTGCAGGGTGATATCATTTAGATCATTAATCTCTCTGTGTCCATTTTTTTACATTTGCACCTTGAGAATGTTCTTATTTACCCCCACAATATGGGGCTAGAAAGATTCCCTGGTGGCTCAGATGAAGAATCTGCCTGCAGTGCAGGAGAC
This sequence comes from Cervus elaphus, assembly GCF_910594005.1. NCBI lineage: Eukaryota > Metazoa > Chordata > Mammalia > Artiodactyla > Cervidae > Cervus > Cervus elaphus. The sequence continues at coordinate 13,651,988 of NC_057844.1, forward strand.
CAAGGTTTGATTCCTGAGTTTGGAAGATCCCCTGAAGAAGGTAATGGCTACCCACTCCAGTGTTCTTGCCTGGAGAATCCCATGCACAGAGGAGCCTGGTGGGCACAGTCCATGGGTCACAAAGAGTCAGACCCGACTGAGCGACTAAGCATACAGATATCGGTCTAGAGGAAGAAATACAAGGAGATATAAAGAGGATGAAGCAAGTCTGAAGTAAGTCATGTTTCTATTCCCAAAGGAAATCCAAATAAGTTTTCAATCTCTACCATATTTCTTTGAATCTTCCAGCCTTAATTTTTAGCTGAGCAGTATTTCTGTATCACTAAGAAAAAAAAAAAACAGGGCTTCCCTGGTAGCTCAGCTGGTAAAGAATCCATCTGCAATGCAGGAGACCCTGATTTGACTCCTGCAGGAAGATCCCCTGGAGAAGGGATAGGGTACCACTTCAGTTCAGTTTTGGGGGGCATTCCTGGGGGCTCAGACAGTAAAGAATCTGCCTGCAATATGGGAGACCTGGGTTCGATCACTGGGTTGGGAAGATCCCCTGGAGGAGGGCATTGGGAACTCACTCAGTATTCTTGCCTGGAGAATCCCCGTGGACCGAGGAGCCTGGTGGGCTACAGTCCATGGGGTTGCGAAGAGTCGGACACGACCGAGTAACTAAGCACGGCACAGCAGAAAAGAGCGAGAAATGTTGTCAATTGAACTATGACCCATGTTTTCTTAAAACATCAATTTTAAGATAGGTATCAATGTTGGAGATGTTAAAGCATGAAAAAAATCAACAAAACATGCATGTTCGGCTTATATCATTAGAGCCAGTGGTATGCCATGACCAACCCAAGCTACATTTCAAAAATTATAAGGTAGGCATTATCAACTATGTGTGTTTTTATTTTAGAAGCCTTTTTTTTTTTTTTACTACAATTATTGTCATGTGAATCCTGAAAGAACTGAAAACACAGAACTGGTGAGAGCTGTTTTCATGGGCAGTGGATGGACACTGTCTAATGCTCAGTATTTGACTTCCATTACAGTTTTATTCAGCTTCTATGACCTATTTATTTATTTTAAATCCAACATTCTTTCTCTGAGAATTTCTTTTAAAATAATAGCCACTCTTCGGTGCCTCCCACAAATAACCATCCTTGCACGCTTGCTGCTGACTCTGCACTGGCAGTTACACACAGTCTGTTTCCCAGGGCTGAGCCGGCTCTCCCGTCCAGCAGGGGGACGCTGAGACAGCCTGGGCCACGGCACTGTGACTCCAGTTGGCCTCGGTTGTACAAGCTCATCAATCAGACTGCTGTCAGTCTGCACTGAAAAGTACTGGGAGGTTTATACTTTCCAAGAGAAAAATCTAAACGTGTTGCCTCGTCCTTTTTTCATTTTATAACAGGAATCTTTGCTCAGTGAAGAATACACACATTCAAAACTGTGAAAGGTGACTTAGGAACCACTGTGACCATCTTCACAGTGAACTATAATACAATTTTGATGCTTTGCTTACACATCAATCAGTCCAACATTGCTTGAAAGCAAGGCAAGAGTGATCAAGACAGATGGGAACGGTTAGAGAACATTCTATATTCCTTTGTTGATATGTGCAACACTAGCTATGATTTTCTAAGTACTTACTGTGTGCCAAGCACTGCTGAAAGGAAATTAATAAGCTCTGGTGACTTATTTCTTGTAACACGTATAAGAGGTAGGTGATACTATCAGCGACATCTCACAAAGAAAGAAACTGAATGTTGTGTATTGATTTGCATCCCTTCAAAATTCATATGATGAAGTCCAAACCCATGGTGTGACCATATTTAGAGACAGTCTTTAAAGAGGTACAGTACAGTGCATGCACTCCAATCCAAAATTCCAACCCCCAAAAAAGGCAATGCAAAAGAATGTTCAAACTATGGCACAATTGCACTCATCTCACACGCTAGCAAAGTAATGCTCAAAATTCTCCAAGCCAGGCTTCAACAGTATGTGAACCGTGAACTTATGTGAACCGTGAACTTCCAGATGTTCAAGCTGGTTTTAGAAAAGGCAGAGGAACCAGAGATCAAATTGCCAACATCCATTGGATCATCAAAAAAGCAAGAGAGTTCCAGAAAAACATCTACTTCTGCTTTATAGACTACACCAAAGCCTTTGACTGTGTGAATCACAGCAAACTGTGGAAAATTCTCCAAGAGATGGGAATACCAGATCACCTGACCTGCCTCCTAAGAAATCTGTATTTAAGTCAAGAAGCAACAGATAGAACTGGACGGGGAACAACAGACTGGTTCCAAATCGGGAAAAGAGTATGTCAAGGCTGTATATTGTCACCCTGCTTGTTTAACTTATATGCAGAGTACATCATGAGAAACGCTGGTCTGGAAGAAGCACAAGCTGGAATCAGGATTGCCAGGAGAAATATCAATAACCTCAGATATGCAGATGACACCACCCTTATGGCAGAAAGTGAAGAGGAACTAAAGAGCCTCTTGATGAAAGTGAAAGAGGAGAGTGAAAAAGTTGGCTTAAAACTCAGCATTCAGAAAACTAAGATCATGGCATCTGGTCCCATCACTTCATGGCAAATAGATGGGGAAACAATGGAAACAGTGAGAGACTTTATGTTTTGGGCTCCAAAATCACTGCAGATGGTGACTGCAGCCATGAAATTAAAAGATGCTTACTCCTTAGAAGAAAAGCTATGACCAACTTAGAAAATTATAAAGCAAAGACATTACTTTGCCAACAAAGGTCCGTCTAATTAAGGCTATGGTTTTTCCAGTAGTCATGTATGGATGTGAGAGTTGGACTGTGAAGAAAGCTGAGGGCCGAAAAATTGATGTTTTTGAACCGTGGTGTTAGGGAAGACTCTTGAGAGTCCCCTGGACTGCAAGGAGATCCAACCGGTCCATCCTAGAGGAGATCAGTCCTGGGTGTTCATTGGAAGGACTGATGCTGAAGCTGGAACCTTGGCCAATACCTTGGCCATCTGATGCAAAGAACTGACTCATTGGAAAAGACCCTGATGATGGGAAAGATTGAAGGCGGGAGGAAAAGGGGATGACAGAAGGTGAGATGGTTGGATGGCATCACCGACTTGATGGACATGAGTTTGAGCAAGCTCTGGGAGTTGGTGATAGACAGGGAAGCCTGGTGTGCTGCAGTCTATGGGATCACAAAGAGTCGGATACGACTGAGCGACTGAACTGAACTGAACATAAAAGTGCATGCATGCTCAGTCAAGTCCAACTTTTCAACCCCATGGGCTATAGTCTGCCAGGCTCTTCTGTCCATTGGCTTTCCCAAGCAAGAATAATGGAGTGGGTTGCCATTTCCTTCTCCAAGGGATTTTCCCAACCCAGGGATGAAACCCATGTCTCCTGCATTGCAGGCGGATTCTTTACCAACTGCGCCATCTGGGAAGAGGTAATCAAGTTAAAATGGGACCTCTAAGCATGGCGCCTAGTCTAATAAACTGGTGTCCTCATGAGAAAGGAAATTTGGACTCAGAGACAGGCATGAAGGGAGAGCCCCATGTGAACATGAAGACAGCCATCTACAAACCAAGGAGAGAGGCTTGAAATTGACCCTTCCCTCACAACCCTCAGAAGAACCAACCCTGCAGACACCTTGATTCTGGAGTTTCAGCCTCCCAAGCCGTGAAACAATAAATTTCTGTTGTTTAAGCCACATTCATGGTACTTTATTATGGCAGCCTTAGCAAACTAGTCAAACCAAACTAATGGAGGTTATGCAGTTTACCAAAGATGGCCCAGAGAACAGGGTCTGTAGCTCACACTTGCATTTCTGTGCCTGAGTCTACAGCCTTGGCTCCCCTTCACACCACTCCCTACAGCCTCTACTGAGGCAGAGTGGACTCTCTTCCCTGGGCTACATGCTCTGCAAAAATGGATGAGCCCATCAGTGAGAGGCTGGTGGTTCCTGTAAAAATTTAAATATCACACTGCCATTATTGACCTGCCATGCCATACTACTGGTGAAATACTCCCCAGGGAAAAGTGAGAGCCACAGTGACCCCATCCATCTGTCCTACAGTCTGACAGTGGGGCCAGAAACAGTCTTCAGGGACACTCTTGCCCAGGTCATCTCCTGAGTCTGATCGTTAGGGTCTGCAACCCAGGGACACTGCCTGAAGATATATCAAATCTCAAAGTCCTGATCAGGTCATTCAACTGCTCAGAAACTTGGATGACCATCTACTGCCAAGCCGTGTGGAATAAAGTCACTAATCCTCCAGCTCATATAGGCATTACCCTGGCCTATGTGTGTAGACCTCATTAGAGCTCTGACCCCATTCCTCCCCATATGTGGCATGTGCAGGTGTGTGCACACACAGAGACACAGCTGGGCCCACCTGCTCCCTCCAGGGTTCTCCATGCAGTCTCTCTCACACCTGGGCTCTCAATCCAGGAACTTCCTTGATCTAAAGTTTCCTTTCTTTCCTTTGTTCATCTATTGATACTCTGCTCACGACTTGCAAAGTCCAGTTCAAACCTCACATTCGCCAAAGACATTTCTTCTAGCCCTTCAAATAGAATTATTTCCCCTCTAATTCAAAGTCCCAGGCCTATTTCCCAGTCTGTCTTCAAATGGGGATAATTATGAGTCTGTAATCCCATGAAATCTTAGGGGAGAGAGACTTTGTTGTTTTGATTTTTCTGTGTCCTCCACAATACCTAGAAAGGATGTCTTTACACAGTAGGTACTCAATTAGTTTTTGCTGGATTTTCTGTAGTCTCCCAAGTTACCTCCATAAGACTTCTAAACTAGCTCCAAAAACTTCACCAACCTTCAGGAACAAAAAGCAAAACCCTGGAGTCTTGCCCTTGGCTTTCATTTTAAGTAGAGCCAGCTCATAAGGGCAGAGAAACTCTTTCTCATGTTTTTCCTGGAAGACAAAGTATGGGCCTGTGATCACTAAGTACGCTTTGTGGTCTCAAGTTCATTGTCTACCAACTCACATCATTTTATTTTGTTCCTAGACTTAACTACTTCGAACTCCAGGAGTTGGTAGTACAATATACCCAACAATTCCTTCCATTTAGGTCAGGTGACAAAATGACAACTCAGGTAACATGGTGGCCCCAAACAGAAATGACATGCAGTGCCAGAGTGGACGCTGCATATGGTCCAAGTCTATGTCATTTCTCTAGGTTGCTTTCTTCTTAAGAAATGTGAAGAGAGCACAAAATAAATCTGTTCCCCAGCTCACAGGCCTCATTGAGGATGACTGTCCAGTTTAAAACCACACTAATTACAACTGCAACAACTTCATGAGCAGCATGATCAAAAACTTAAGTCTCTTTTTCCTGCAATATGTTGCTTTTGAACTTGACAGCAAGTATTCAGTTCTCAATGGCGCTCGTGTGTGTTCAGTTCCTCAGTCGTGTCTGACTCTTGGTGACCCCATTGACTGTAGCCCACCAGGCTCCTCTGTCCATAGGGATTCTCCAGGCAAGAATACCGAAGTGGGTTGCCATGCCCTCCTCCAGGGGATCTTCTCGACCCAGGGATCGAACCTACGTCTCCTGTGTCTTCTGCTGCGGCAGGCAGATTCTTCACCACTGCACCACCTGGGAGGCTCTCATCGGTAGCTGGGTATAATTGTTAATTTCCTGGAACCTGTAACCATCTGCCTCCAAACAAATCCTTGTGGTAGCACTAACTAAATCTTAGGGATCTTTGACTTTCTGGGCCTCAGTTTCATTATCTGTAAAATGGAAGCAGAGGACTGTTTTAAAGGAAAGAACGATGGCTTATTAACTGAGTCAATAAAGAGTGAGTCAATAAAGAGAAAGTACACTGACTAGTAGCCAGAACACAGTCAGTGTCGGGTTTAATGTTCACTGTTATGATTTCAAAATGTTCCCTTCACCAGAGACAGGAAGCAGCAGAGAATGTTATTGGCTTCTGTTATGGATGCCATCTCAAACTTCTTCTGCTTTCTTTTTTTTTCTTTCCAGAATATGTTGGAAATTATAAGCAAACATGCAAGTGATGCATGTATATTTAGTTTCACATACAACCTCATTGTTACTTCCTGGCGTGCTTCCAAGGTATCTTACAAGTTATCAATCTCACCAGCACAGAGTGTGTTTTCTGACCACTTCCCCTTTGCAATTAAGGACTCTGACCACTCGCTTACGCAGACTGAGACCAGCATCCGTAACCCCAAAGGAGGTCAGAAACCCCCAGCTCTTGCCGCCGAGGGGGCTAGCTGAGAACCCGACACCGTGTGTTTCAGGGCTGTGGCTACAACTGTGACCATAGGAACTGGGAACACCCACCAACACCCCGTTTCCCCCAGCCCCACTTCCTTCGCTTCAGTGCCATTAAGTATGGTTGCAGTGCCTTTGTGAATGTTTTGAGTGGAGTTAGGTTTCTGGTGTTTATTATTGAATTGCTAAAGATTTGGAGAGAAGACAAACAGACAAATGGACCAGCAAAGCGGGAGACAGAAGACACCCTTGGCGGATGAGCACCAAGTGTGTATCTGGGGTCCATGAAGGTCTGGGCTCTCACCAGAGCCTCAGGCTTTTGTCAGCTGCTCTGCAAATAAAACCTGCCCTAGACACACAGACAGGAGGCTCTGTTTGACTAGGAAACCTGCCACTCTGGCCCTGCAGATAGCAGGTCATAGTCAGGGGGGTGGTGAGTTTTCCTGTTTACCTTCTACCTTCACGCAAGTATTGAAGGCAGGGCCTGGGGAGGGTCTGGGAGGGCCAGCTCTTCTCCTCTTTTCCAGACTGGGGTTTCGATTAAATCTCAGCCATTGCCTGTTTGCTTTCTGTATTGCCTCTCCTCAGCAGCATGCTGAACACAGAGAAGATAAGCTCATAGAGACTTCTCTTCTGAGTTTGTGGGAGGGCTTGAGAGTCGGGCTGGTCAGGCTAGCAGCTGAAAGGCCAGGCTGCACTGTGTCGTCCACAGGCTCTCCCAGCTGGGCAGGAAGGCTTCCCCATCTGACTTCTTGGCGCCTCTTACATAAACTCACTCAGCCACAGGAACTAAATCCAAGTAGGTGGAGGCTGTGCCTATGCTCTTTGCCATTTGCAATCCCAACATCTACCACATATGTGCCTGATGCATATCAGATTCTTCGTGCATGCTCGTTGAATAATAAATGAATGTCTATTTTTTAACTTTTTATTTCATATTGGAATATAGCTGACTGACAATGTGATGATAGTTTCAGGTGTCCAGCAAAGTGATTCAGTTATACACATACACGTATCTATTCTTTTTCAAAGTCTTTTCCTATTTAGGTTGTCACATAATATTGAGCTGAGTTCCCTGTGCTATACACTAAGTCCTTGTTGGTTATCCACTTTAAATATAGCAGTGTGTACATGTCAATCTCAAACTCCCTAACTATCCCTTCCCCTCTGGTAAGCATAAGTTCTTCTCTAAGTTTGTGAGTCTCTTTCTGTAAGTTCGTTTGTATCATTTATTTTTAGATTCTACTTAAAAGTGATATTGATAGCAATATTATGCAATATTTCTCTTTCTCTGTCTGACTGACTTCACTCAGTATGACGATCTCTAGTTCCATTCATGTTGAACAAATGTCTACTAATAGACACATTTGGGCCATCTGCTGCAAAGAACTGACTCATTTGAAAAAATCCTGATGCTGGGAAAGATTGAAGGCAGAAGGAGAAGGGGACGACAGAGGATGAGATGGTTGGATGACATCACCAACTCAATGGACATGAGTTTGAGTAAACTATGGGAGCTGGTGATGGACAGGGAGGCCTGGTGTGCTGCAGTCCATGGGGTTGCAAAGAGTTGGACACAACTGAGGGACTGAACTGAACTGAACTGAATAGACACATACACAACAATCAATATAGTCTAGACTTAAAATATCCAGTCCCACTGTCTTCATATGTATATTTATATACAATCATGCTAGATTTTTTGGTTTAGTCAGTATAGTCACTGTGCCTGTTTTCTCTTGTTTATTGTTGAAACGGGGATGGCAACCTTCCAAGGACTGGGGAGAGAATACGTTTGAGAGCATCTCATGATTTCCTGGGAGAATGGACTCCAAAGGCTTTCCATCATAGTTGAAAAATCTTGAAGTGTGCAGGCTTCTGCGTCTAAGACAGACTATATATTCCTTGGGAGTCTAGAATCTTATCACTCCTTTGAGAGGGTATTAATGTTTAAAGAAACTGAAGTCACTGGATCTGGTGGGGGGAAACTGAGTGGCACACTTTAAGATTATGAAAGATCATGCTCTTTGAGAATGATGTTGGCTGCAAGAGTATAAATTATAGCTTAAAGAGCCTTAAAATTTTATCTTTTCATCTCAGAATTCTTCTAGGAATATAGCCTAAAGATATAATATGGAAATCAGCAAAAGATCCATACCCAGTAAAGTTCATCACATCATGACATATGAGAGCCAAAAGCTGGAAACAATTTTAAAGTCCAGCAAGGGGCAATGGCTATGTAAATTATGGGGTGTAATCATTAAAGTGGATGATAGAGCACTTCTTTGTGGCCATGGATATTTTCTGTCCCTAAAGAACAAACTACTCAATTCATAAGTTTAAAAAAAAAAGTGATGTACTTAACACGTGTTCCATCTCTGGAACACTACATCTTCCTACTCTGACCCTAACCCTAGGACTTTAGGGATTAGGTGGATTTTAGAGATAGGATGAGTCTATTTGATGCACAAATAATCTGTAATTTAAAATCAAAACTTAAGGATTTATTTTTAGTGTCACCAAATAGCTGTGGATGTTAAACATGACAGCCAAAAAAAAAAAAAAAAATAGGGCCCAACTTTTACTTATCAGGGTAATATTTATTTATGAAGAGTATTTGTTCATTTGGGCTTCCCAAGTATCTCAAGGGCTTCCCTGGTAGCTCAGATGGTAAAGAGTTGGCCTGCAATGCCAGAGACCTAGGTTTGATCCCTGGGTTGGGAAGATCCCTGGGGAAGGAAATGACAGCCCACCCCAGTATTCTAGCCTAGGAAATCCCATGGACAGAGGAGCCTGGTGGGTTACAATCAGTCCATGGGGTTGCAGAGTTGGATATGACTGAGCAATCAAGCATGCATGTATTTATTTGTGGAAAGGAATACTTAAAACAATTTCAAGAAAAAAGCAAGACACACATATTCTCATACAATGCAATCTAAACAATGCAGATATTTATATGAATATACAGATAGTCACATGCTAAATTATTTACGTGAATTTCATCAGTGAGATATGATGAGTGATTCAGTTCAGTTCAGTTCAGTCGCTCAGTTGTGTCCAACTCTTTGCGACCCCATGAATCGCGGCACGCCAGGCCTCCCTGTCCATCAAAAATCCCGGAGTTTACTCAAACTCATGCCCATCGAGTCAGTGATGCCATCCAGCCATCTCATCCTCTGTCATCCCCTTCTCCTCCTGCCCCCAATCCCTCCCAGCATCAGGGTCTTTTCCAATGAGTCAACTCTTCACATGAGGTGGCCAAAGTATTGGAGTTTCAGCCTTAGCATCAGTCCTTCCAATGAACACCCAGGACTGATCTCCTTTAGGATGGACTGGTTGGATCTCCTTGCAGTCCAAGAGACTCTCTAGAGTCTTCTCCAACACCACAGTTTAAAAGCATCAATTTTTCGGCCCTCAGCTTTCTTCACAGTCCAACTCTCACATCCATACATGACCACTGGAAAAACAATAACCTTGACCAGACGGACCTTTGTTGGCAAAGTAATGTCTTTGCTTTTTAATATGCTATTTAGGTTGGTCATAACTTTCCTTCCAAGGAGTAAGCATCTTTTAATTTCATGGCTGCAGTCACCATCTGCAGTGATTTTGGAGCCCAAAAAAATAAAGTCTGACGCTGTTTCGTCTCCCCATCTATTTCCCATGAAGTGATGGGACCAGATGCCATGATCTTAGTTTTCTGAATGTTAAGCTTTAAGCCAACTTTTTCACTCTCCTCTTTCACTTTCATCAAGAGGCTTTTTAGTTCCTCTTCACTTTCTGCCATAAGGGTGGTGTCATCTGCATATCTGAGGTTATTGATATTTCTCCTGGCAATCCTGATTCCAGCTTGTGCTTCTTCCAGACCAGCGTTTCTCATCATGTACTCTGCATATAAGTTAAACAAGCAGGGTGACAATATACAGCCTTGACCTACTCCTTTTCCTGTTTGGAACCAGTCTGTTGTTCCATGTCCAGTTCTAACTTTTGCTTCTTGACCTGCATATAGGTTTCTCAAGAGGCAGGTCAGGTGGTCTGGTATTCCCATCTCCTTCAGAATTGTCCACAGTTTATTGTGATCCACACAGTCGAAGGCTTTGGCGTAGTCAGTAGAACAGAAATAGATGTTTTTCTGGAACTCTCTTGCTTTTTCGATGATCCAGTGGATATTGGCAATTTGATCTCTGGTTCCTCTGCCTTTTCTAAAACCAGCTTGAACATCTGGAAGTTCTCAGTTCACGTATTGCTGAAGCCTGGCTTGGAGAATTTTGAGCATTACTAGTGTGTGAGATGAGTGCAATTGTGCGGTAGTGAGCATGAATGCAATTGTGAGCATTTCTTCTTAATATTTTAATATATTTTTTCATATAGGGGCATATAGCTTTTTAAGTTAAAAATTTATAGTAAAAGTATTAAAATGACATTGTGCTGGATTGGGTTAACTACCAAGGAGAACATATTGATGGAAAATGCTTTTAAATACTTGAAATGAGATCCTTGGGTAAAATGTGTGGCTACTTGCTCCCGAGGGTTATGGAAAAAGGATACCCACTTTTTTCCCTGAAAGTTTAGTGAATCTGAAGGGTAGGCAATCTAGATCACTGGTACCTCTTGTGTTCTAAATATCTGTTAAATTATGGAGACAGAGCAAGGATAATTCAGTGTTGCAGCATGCAATGATCATGTTTTTTCTCTTGACCATGGTTTTTCTGGCAAGTGCTTTACTACTGACATGGCTTGAAAATTTATCCCAAGGACAGAGCTCTGTTGGTAAGTGCTCTATTGTTTACCACGCTTCTACATTCAAGTCCCCTTTCAGTATAAGCCCCTGTTAGAGATGGTGGAACCCTTGAGGGCTGAGTTCATCTACTTCTCCCAAGGCTTCCTCTGCATTGTGCAATGTGAGGTGCTAATGGATTAGATGACAGCCTTAGATAACAAAGCCAGAAGCAGCTTAAGCTGAATGTTTTCTTACCTTGCAATTGGCTGTGACCTCTACTCTCAAACCCTGAGGTCCAGCTTTCTCAGGAATATAGGCCCAGACTAGGATAGGCATCAGAAGAGGACAGGAGAGTCTCCTAAAGTTTTCAGTTACCTTTGAGGTTCTCAAAATATGGCCAGCTCTCTTTGTGACCCTGTGGACTGTAACTCTCCAAGCTCCTCTGTCCATGGCATTCTCCAGGCAAGAATACTGGAGTGGGTTGCCATTCCCTCCTCCAGGGGATCTACCCGGCCCAGGGATGGAACCCACGTCTCCCACACTGCAGGCAGATTCTTTACCATCTGAACCACCAGGGAAGCCCAATATGGCAACACTAAATAACAAATGGAATCACATACTTGGGCAAGAAAATACATATCTCCTGAATAAAGTTAAAGGCAATATCATTCATTTCATTAACAATTTCAATTATTTGGGGGCAGGAAATGGAAGAGAGTGTGTTATGGAGCAGGAATTTTATTCCCTGGGATCCTGACAAACTAACACTTGGACCAGAAGCAGCCCATGGCAGTCTTCGTTTTCCTAAAGCCAACTTTGGGAGAATTGGCCTGGATGCTGGGGACCCCTCAGAGCCTTCCTGGCCTCTCCTGGGACAGTCTGGATCCTGAAGATGTTTAATTTATTCTGGGCAATGGGAAAAGAGGGAGCCAAGAGAGAGAAGTAGCAAATGAATTGTTGTAACTTACTTGTGACATTTTGGGTAAAGGTGTCCAGGGGAGAAAAAAACAGCGCCTTAGTGTTTCTTCTGGCTGTGTGTTCAGGATAGTAAAAGGAAGATGGGCGGTAAAGAGGTCAGATCCCTACCAAGAAGTTTATGGCCCTATACAGAGATGGAGCTGGAAAAGGTCTGTGATCATTTACTGGGGCTGCCGTAGTAAGGTCATGGACTAGGGGCTTAAACAACAGAAATCCATTTTCTCACAGTTACAGAGGCCAGAAGTCTGAGATCAAGATGTCAGGAGGGTCGGTTCTTCCTGAGGGCAGTGAGGGAAGGATCTGTTTCAGGCCTCTGGTTTTGGCTTCATGCCATATGCCCTTTGTATGTATTTATATCCAAATTGCCTCTTCTTATAAGGACCCCAGTTACATCAGATTAGGGCCTACCCTAATAATTTCATTTTAACTTAATTACCTCTCTTCAGACCTTATCTCTAAATATGATCACATTTTGAAGTACTGGGGGTTAGAGCTTCAAAAAATATGAATTTTGATTTGGTTTCTATGGCATTCTCTTCCATTGTAAGTAAGCTGCTTTTATGTATAAGAGACTCATTAGAAAATACCCTGATGCTGGGAAAGATTGAGGGCAGGAGGAGAAGGGGGTGACAGAGGATGAGATGGTTGGATGGCATCACCGACTCAATGGACAGGAGTTTGAACAAGCTCCAAGAGGTAGTGAAGGACAGGGAAGCTTGGTATGCTACAGTCTATGGGGTCGCAAGGAGTGGGACATGATTCAGTGACTCAACAACAACTTGTAAATATGCTAGAGTAGATAGCCTTAGAAATATTCCACAGTGCCTTAGAAATACTGGTGTTTTTTAATGAAAACATCTTTATTTTTCCCAAGACATAAGAGTTTGCCAAATTGAATAAAATTAGTTCTAATCTCAAAAAAATATAAACTTGGGAGGATATACAATTCGAGCCATAACAAAGCCCATTCATTTCTGGCTGTGGTAGACTCTGGCAGAGGAGTATTTCTCAGTCTTTAGAGTCTATAGGTCTGGGGTTCTCCACTCTTTATACTAGTGGGAGAGGGGTGGAGAAAACCAACCAGCAAACACATTGCATGCAAAACTTCAGTCTTACAACAGGCACTGCGTGAACCACCCACTCAACCCCAGCCTAGACTGGGGACCTGCTCTCCTTCTAAATGGAGCAGTTGCAGAAAAAGCAAAGTTCTATGGTGAATCCAAAATAGTCCGAAACTATGAAGCTGGGCAGTTTGGCTGTGTGGTGGAGCCCATTAATTATAGTGTGTCCTGATCCTGTTTATTTGTCTAAACTCTTCTTGGTGTGGCAGAACCGCCCCGCTCAGGCATTAAGCAACAAGAAAGCGAGAGCCCGTGCAGCGATAGTCGTCCGCCTGAGGCTGCAGGTCTCGGTGGGGAGGAGCGGGAAGGCACGCCGCATCTCACCGGGCTGGGGCCCTGGGTGACAGAAGTTCAAGGGTCCCCTGGAGAGAGACATTCCTGAGGGCCGTGGTGGGTTGCCCGGAGAGGTCGCCAAGACCAGCTGCCTTCTTGTTTATCATCAGTCAAATGCTTTTCTAGCAAAAGTGATGGGTTGTGAGCCAGGAGGTTGGGTGACGAGGTGAAAGGAGCACAAATCCTTTCCTAAAATGCCTTTTGTCCCTGTCCCAGACTGCGGTAAAAGAGAGCAAGGACCAGCTGGTCAGACTTGTTTGTTTAAGCTGTTGACTAATCTCTGAGTTCATGGGCTGAGTTGGTTCATGAAGTTCTTGAACTTTTATTATCCTTGGACCTTCGGTGCAGTAAAAATGAAATAAGAAACTGGTGCTTTTCTTTAAAAGAAATGTATGGGATGGAGTGAATGAGATGTTTGAATTCAGAGACTCAAGGGATTCAAAGAAAATTTGTGTGATGTTTTTTGACAGATACCCTGTGTCAGGCACCGTGCTAGGATATGGAACTGGAGTCAAGTTGAATTTTCTTCTCAACTCTGTCGAGAACTCTACTCATGTGGGCTGGCTCTAGAGTTATCGGGTCATAGTGATGCTGAGTTTCTGTGAAATGATGTTTTAAATGCAAAATACTAAGAAGCATTTCTAAATCAGCATTAAAGAAAAATGAATATACATCTGTACTTTCCAATATGGTAGCCACCTATCTCAATGGCTGACGAGGGGCTGAGAAAACTAATTTCCTCAGTTTCGCTAGCCACACTTCAAACGCTTCCTAGCTATACTTGCCTAATGGCCACCATATTGGATGACACAAATCAAGAACATTCTCATCACAGTAGAATGCTCTGTTGGGCACCACTGGTGTAGACAATGAACAAAGAAATATAAATTCATGTGGAATATTTATCACTTCAAAACATTTTGCCAACTGCTGCTTATGACATCTGGAAAGGCCAGGTAAGATTTTACATTTATATCTGAAGACTGGAAATAACTTTAAAGATTACCTAGACTATCTACCTAGCTGACGATTAATCCACTCTGCAACGATCCTCTGTCTATTTTGGGGTTGAAAATTCTGAGAATAGACAACTGCTTTACAAGGCATTGGATTTTGTTCTGTGAATTCCCCCTAGTCCAAAATGGCTGGTATAATTCAGTACAAGGCCCTTAGAAATGTTACTTTTTTTTCTTTGAAAATATTAAAGAAGTCCATATTCTTATTATACCTTTTATAGATGCCTCACACAATATTATTATAATAGTGTATAGGAAGAATAAATGTCAAATGCAAATACAAATGTCAGTAATAAAATGAGGTTATGTGTCAACAAGGACCCACTGTAGAGCACATGGAAATCTGCTCCATGTCAGGTGGCAGCCTGGATGGGAGGGGGGTTTGGGGGAGAATGGCTACGTGTGTATGTATGGCTGATCCTTTCACTGTTCACCTGACATTATGACAACATTATTTGGTAATTGGCTATTCCCCTATGCAAAATAAAAAAAAATTTTTTTTTAAATGAGGTTATGCAATTGTCTGCTCTGTGTCCTATGGTATGCTTACAACAATTTAAAATTAGGTTTGGACATACTTACACAAAACGCCAAACAGATGACTTAACCACTAATACTGATCTTACACATTTCTCAATGATTTTCTTTCTCAAAAATATTTCACTATTGAAAAATGAAGGGATTTTCCAAATAAAAAGTTAAGTTTACTTTTTACAACTCCCATGTCATCAGAATGAAGAATTCAAGCATGATGGAAATATGTCCATAGAAGTCTAGGCTTAATGAAGCAGGGCATGCCGACACAGCCAGCCGTCGATGAGGGTCTTGTCCTCAGCCCTGGAGTACTGACCCTGGTCATCACGCCCCGAGGCTCACCGGCTGGGCAGCTCCGCAGCCACTGTGCTGTGCAACCCTTACCTGTTCAATTGTTCTTCCAACTCATCCACTGCTCTCGCTGACCATTTCTCACTGCGGCTGGCTATCCTGTCCTATAAGGGCGATTTTCTTGACTCAATGCTTCTGTTTCTTAGGCACAGAATTTATGTTCAAAGATAAGAACCTGAAACAACTATTCTTCTCAGATTCCTAATTACTGCCACTAAATACAGTGCAGAGACTTTGGGACAGATCTCTTTCTCAGTGCCTTTCCTCTTATTTCCAGTCCTGACTGATGATGACAGAAAATCTCCCTGGCTGATAAATGATGCTGCATGGTACTCACAATAATAATATCAAAAAGAAGAAGAGGAGGAGTTAGGAGAAGAAGAAAGAGAAGGGGGAGCAGGGGAGGGATGAGGAGGAGCAGGAGGAAAGAAGAAAAATGAGAAAAACCGCAACATGCATGGCACCACTCACTGGCAGGAAACAGAAACCTGTGGGAATCTTTGACTTGGTCCCTATTCCACACTGTCCACAGCCAGCCAGTCACCAAACCCAATGCTTCCCATTTCCTAAATGGCTCTGGAACCCATCACTTCTCTCTACTCCTCTTGCCGTCATCTGTGTACCCAAGTGGGCGATCAGAGAGGAGACCATCTGAAGACAGTATTAAATGGACTCCATCCATGCAGATATAGAGAACACACTTATGGACAAGGGCGGGGGAGAGGAGAGAAAGGGTGAGATAAATGGAAAGAGCAGAATGGATGCGTCTACACCAAAATACGTAAACAGACAGCCAATGGGAATTTGCAGTATGACTCGGGGAACTCACGCTGCGGCTCTGTAACAACCTAGAGGGGTGGGAGAGAACGGGAGGTAGGAGGGAGGTTCAGGAGGGAGGGGATGTATGTTCACCTATGGCTAATTCATGTTGATGCGTGACAGAAATCAAACCGATATTATAAACCTATCATCAATCAATTAAAAATAAATAAATATTTTTTAACAGTAAAGTCAAAAAAGTAGCATTAAAAAATTAAATAAATAAAAGGACTCCATCTGAAAAGGGGCTTTCAGCCAGAGACAGACTGTGGTCAGAAGACAATGGGATGTGGTTACTAGTTGTAGAAACTGAGAGGGAGATTATAAATATTTAGCCAGAGGAGGAGGAACAATGGAGACAGTGAAGGGGGGATAATGCACTTTTTTTTCTTTTTGCATTTATTAGGTTTCTGTTCTTTCAATGTAACTATGACATCTGTCTTAGAATGTAAGCTCTATGGGGACAACATCATACCTCCTAGGCCCACCACAGTGCCAGGCTCATCGCTGGTGTTCAGTAGATGCTTGTTGCATGAATAATTATCAGCATGAACAAAAATGCAGGGGTTTGAAATAAATGGCACAGTGTATAGGGAAATTATAACTTATTCTTCATGTTCTAAAACTAGAACTTCAAGTACAAGGTAGAGAGTGAGGGGAGATGAGGCTAAAGGTACAAGTGGGAAAAAATTAAGGTGTTTGTAAAGAGCTCGGATTTTATCTGAAGTGATCATGGGCCACTGACCAGTTTCAGATGGGAGAACGACACAGCCAGCTGCACATGATAATTAGATTCTTCTGGAAGCAGGCTTAAGTAGCAGAAGGTTGGCGGCCAAAAGGACAGCAGGGAAGCCATTTTAGTACGATAGGCAAGAAATGACAAAAGGCTGATTTAGAGACAAATAGCAGGGAACAATAACTTTGGGATGATGGCAATGTCAGCAAATACCTTTGTCACCGTCTGACTCTCAATAAAACAGATAATATGCAGGAGGTTTACCTGAAATTTCACATCCTGAGGACTCAGTAGAGAAACAGAAAAGCACAGGTTAATTTCTGGACAAAATTACTCATGGCAATGTGTAGATCTAAGAATTAACAGATTCTATAAAATCTTAAAAAATAACCCCATAGTTTACTGAGAGATTCTGGCCAGGTGATACCCATGTATCCTGAAACGCACTGGGAATTACCTGAATCCCACCAGCCCTTCCTAAGTCAGCATCCTGGTGAGGAAACATCTTTTTTAAACAACAACAACATTGGAGTATAATTGCTTGACAATGCTGTGTTGGATTCTGCCGTACAATGAAGTGAATCAGTTGCGTGTATACAGACAGCCCCGCCCCCTTGAGCCTCCCTTCCGACCTGGCCCGTTCCACCCCTCCAGGTCAGCACAGAGAACCGAGCTGAGCCCCCTGCACTATACGGCTCCCCTTTCATCCCCACTTCCTGTGTGTCCACCACTGCCTAAGACGCCTCCAGTAACCGATACACACAGGTCAAAACGCCACTGAACGGCCCTCAGAAAGGCCCTCAGAAACTTGAAAGAGGAACCAGCCCAAGTAAACAAAAGAACGGCCTTGCAGAGAAGAGATGAATGTAAAAATGGTTGTAAGGAGAATTCTTAAAGAGACGTAAGGAAGTCTTGCAAAAGATCAGAGAGGGAAAAAAGACTTCTTAAAATTAAATTTAATTCTGAGTTTAAAAATTCAACAGATGACCTGAAGAATAGAATTGAAACTGCTGAAAAATGAAAACAAAGACCTAGAAGATCAAAAGAAAGTGCATGTTCATGATGAAAAGTAAAAATAAAACAAAAGAATATTACAAGTTAAATGATCATGAGATCATTACAAGTGATCATGAGAGATACATCTGAGAGACCCAATGTAGTGAAAATAGGATTTCCAAAGGGGAGGAAAGGAGAAATAATAATTACTTTCTGAGCAAAACTGAGGAGCGGAAAGATTCAGAAAACGTTTAGGAGATAAATACAGTGAGGTTCTTCACTATCATTAATCCCATTTGATGATGTTTTCAGAAACAGCTACAATCCCTTTGATTAATTCCTGTATTTCCCAAAACTTTAGTTAAGATGTCTAATACTCTAGATGATTTCATCTTAAGAATAAGTCTGAGATGATGTTAATTAGTTAAAATCCTATGAAACACAAACAACAGGTCCCACTGCACAGCATAGGGAAATGTATTCAATATCCTGTGAGAAATCTTAATGGAAAAGAATATGAAAAAGAACAGATAGATAGAAAGATAGATAGATAGATAAGATAGATCTCAGTCACTTTGTTATAGAGAAGAAATTAACACATTATAAATCAACTATACTTCAATAAAAAATTGTTTTAAAAAGCCCTATCAAACACTGTTGCTTCCTAAAAAGCTGGAGGTAAAATTAATTTAGATAGTTCCAGCATTGTGCATCAAGGAGACACACCGCTGCAAGCCAGTATACTTCCTTTGTACATGATCAAGATTTTTTTTCACCTCCACTTTGCCATTCAAGATTCCTTAGAGTCTCATAATTTACCATTAGCCATGCACTCCTGGACTTTCCTGGTGGCACAACGGATGGGAATCTACCTGCTAATGCAGGGGGCACGGGTTTGATCCCTGGTCTGGGAAGATTCCACATGCCGAGGGAAAACTAAGCCTGCGTACCACAACTACTGAACGCTGCACACTCAAGAGCCCATGCTCCGCAACCAGAGAAGCCACCACAATGAGAAGCCCATGCACCGCAACTAGAGAGTAGGGCCTCTCTCTGCAACTAGAGAAAGCCCACAGACAGCAACGAAGACCCAGGGCAGCCAAAAATAAATAAATAAAGTTTTTTGAAAAAGAAATGAACTCCTTTAGGGATGTGGCAGTAAATTTCAGGACTGCATGCAAACACAAAAGCTTAATTCAACTGCCTTTCGGCACAAATCAATGTTAACTTGTTAGTTTATTAGTTCATTTGTTATCACAAGGGAACTTGATGAGAACAGATTGCTTATAAAGGGTAATGGAAATGATGGGTTAGATTTTTTAGGGAGGTCAGACCCAGATGGGGGATTTCAATGGCTCCTCAGAGAATCATTGAACAGTTTGGACCTGAGATCAGAAGAGACAGAGAGGCTCAGGGGAGAAAGAAGAGCGCGTCCAAAATAAAACTCACCATTTCTTTTTGCGTCAATCTACCTAACACCTAATTTTTCTCTTGTGTTCTCTTTCTTTAAGATTCACAATGACTTGGGAGTTCCCTGGTGGCCCAGCGGCTAGGATTCTGGACTTTTACTGCCTTGGCCCAGGTCCAATCCCTGGTCTGCACAATACAACAAAAAAAGAAGATTCACAATGTCTGACTTCATCACTAAAAGTTCTATATTCTTTATCTGGGTTTAGGGCACATCCACCCTGCTACCCCAGCCAATACTCCTGCAAGCCACCTTTCATGTTCAGCCATCGAGTTCTGTTTTCTCTCTTACATATTTAAAAATGTCTCCAAGACCTTTTGATCAAGTGTTCGCCATATCTAACAGAACTAGGCTGTACTGTGTACAAAGTGCCAAGGTGTGCCTCCATCCAATGGATTAGTGGTTCTCTAAATGTGGTCCTCAGACCCCTGAGGTCTCCAAGACCTTTACAAGGGCTCCTCAAGATGTAAGCTACCTTCACAGTCATACTAAGATCATAATTTGCTTTTCTAGTCTGTAGGCATTTGCGCTGATGGGTAAGATGATGGAGCCATGGCATAAAGCAGTACAGTTGATGTGGAAACTGTGTTATCGGTCATGTGTTCTTTACTGCTACACACTTCAGAGTTGTTTTTTTGACAGTTTCACTTAAGAATATCCTTGATGGAATAAAAACTATTATTTTTACTGTCTTAATACTTGAATACACATCTTTTTATATTACATGGAACAAAATGGGAGGTGTGCCGTTAAGCACTTCTGCTGCATAACCATGGCTGTCGTGAGAAAGAGCACTCAAGTGACTGGTTCAGGTTGCAAGATGAATTAATGACAATCATTATGCTTTTCAGACTGGGGTATTTGGCAGATGTTGTCTGAAAAATGAACAAAGTGAGTCTGCCAATCTAAGAAAAGCAACCGGCAGTATTTTTTGCCAAGACCATGCAAGCTTTCAAGGACAAATTAGAATTTCAAAAAACTCCTATTTGCCTCTCTGAACTTAACAGCTTCCCAGTACTAAAGACTTTTCTGATAAACTCAGTGGTGATATTAGTGAATGCAGGTTTTGATATTGTATAATGAAGTAGGTCAATACTTAGAAAATCTGTGGAACTCAGTGAATGAATATTTTCCAAATGACCAATGCCAAATGTTACAAAATCATTCCTGGGTAAAAGATTTATTCAAATAAAAATAGAGATAAAGACAGTCTTGAAATAGAGGAGGAAAGTTTCACTGAAGGTTTTAGATTCCATAGTACAGATAATGGCTAAGCAGTGACCAGTTGTGGAGTTTGGTGGTAATAGAAAAGGAAAACACCTTGTATAATTGTATCATGAAAAGCAACTAAAATGTTCCTCTTTTTTCTAACTATATGTTTGTGTGAGGCTGTATTTTCTTCATACACATTGAGGAAAAAAACGTGCCACATCAGAGTACAGAAGCACTTAAGAAAATATAGGTGTCTTCTATTAAAGAGACTTGCAAGCATAAACAATCCTATTTACCTTTATTTTTATTTTGAAAGTGATACACATTTCATAAACAATGTTATATATTGTTATCACAAATGAGTAGACACTTCTCTGAATTTTTAATATGGTAAATATTGACAGCTACAGCCCACATTTTTTAAAAAATGCTTTTGGAAGTTTGCATTGTAAGAAAGTAAATTCTGAGGCCAAAAAGTTTGAAAGCTGCTACAGTATAGATAATTACATAAAACGGAAAGTCACCCAAGTTCAAATTTTCTCAAGTTCTATAAGCTTCATATTAAAATTTTACAGAATTAGCTTTAAAATTTCTACATTTATGCCTCCTTATTGTGCAGGTATGATAGACCCTTACATTTGCTGCGTGTTTCCCCAGTTAAATTAGGTTACCAGTATAATTAGAGAGTGATGTTACTTGAGGCAATTTCCTATTGAATACTTGGTGTTCAGCCCTCTGTTATCGGAATGTCAAACATATTATATTCTTTTACTTATTCATTCATCCCACAAACCTTCATGAAGCACTGTGAGAAGGCAGAAGGAATACAAAGGACATGACTTCCCTCACGCAGCCTGCAGTCTAGTGGGTGGGGCAGAGACAGAGAAGAAAACGAAGGATCATGAAAAGAAGTTTCACAACTATGATAAACATATGCACATCGTGTCATAAAGAATCAGAAGTAGTGCTCATCCTAGGGGTGGTGGGCTAGCAGGAAAAGCTTCATATGGACAAGGGACCTTAACTGAACGTTTGAAAATAAGGCAATAACCAGGTGAAAAAGTCAGGGCAGATCAATCCTGGCAGATGACATCGAATGAGCCAAAGATATAAAGGCATGAGGGGCTTTCCATGTGGCTCAGTGGCACAGAATTCGCCTGCCAATGCAGGAGATGCAGATTCGATCCCTGGGTCGGGAAGATCCCCTGGAGGAGGAAATGGGAGCTCACTCCAGTATTCTTGCCTGGAGAATCCCAAGGACAGAGGAGCCTGGCAGGCTACAGTCCCAGGAGGTTGCAAAGAGTCAGGCTTGACTGAGTGACTGAGCACACACAAAGGCAAGAAAATGCGAGGGTGCAAGCAGTCCTGTGTCGCTGGGGCATAAAATGTGAGGCTGGAGGGGAAAACATGAAGCAGGAAGGCAGTAGGAACCAGAAGATGATCTAAGACACGGTAAGCAGCTTGAGAGTTCACCTGACGGGCCAGTGGGGTTTCAGGGTGCTCCAAGAGGCCCTGGCAAGAACAGAAAACTGCAGGCCTGTGGCGATAACTTGGACAGCCAGTGTGATGCTTTAAGAAGGATTAGTATTGTACAGCACAGAGAACTCTGCTTGATACTCTGCAATAACCTAAGTGGGAAAAGAATTTGAAAAAGAACAGAGACATGTGGATGTATAACTGAATCATTTTGCTATACACCTGAAACTAACACAGCATTGTCAATCAACTATATTCCAATACAAAATTAATAAAAATAAATGGATCTGAATGGTTTTCTCCAGTTTGACACAATCTTTAGCATCCTCTGTGGCCTCATTCAGGTCCCTCCTCTTCCTGTTCCTTTAGTCCCTCTCAGTTCCCCTGGCTACTGACTGTTTGACCGACATTCAGGCCATTTGTGTTCCACTGTCCATTCGTGTCCTATAGATGTTTCTCACCCTTTTTTTTTTTTTTTTTGACCCAACTTTGTTTCTTAAACCCTTGGTATGTGAAGCCTCCCTCCCCCTGGAAAAAAGATGAGAACTCTTTGGAAAACAGAGAATTCCAAATCCCCTTATTGGAGATTTACAAAATACATGTGTACATTAATGCCGCTGATAAGATCTGTGTTAAACAAAGAGCAACTACTGTAATTTTGTTTAATGCAGGATTTTCCAAATGAAGCCAACCATGGGGCCACCCTATTTATTAGGCGAATGTCAAGTAATTAGGGAGTGAAATGTTGCCAAATGAACACATAAATTAATAGGTCGGAAAGTTTCATTACCATTGAAGAAGCAACATGTGGATTGACAGTGGACTTTCCAATCCAGCCTGTGGATGTGGGAACATCGTGGGATGGCATCTTTGGGATAAGAAAGGAAAATAACTGCCATGCAGTTAAGAGTGTCACATGAAGAATTCTGTAGGAATGTAATTTATGGGCCTATACATGAAGCTATTGGGTCAAACGTTGTTGTTTTTGCTGTTTAGATGCTCAATTGTGTCCAACTCTTTTGTGAACCCATGTTCACAGGGTTCACAGGACTGTAGCCTGCCAGACTCCTCTCTCCATGGGATTTCCCAGGCAAGAATACTGGAGTGGGTTGCCATTTCCTTCTCCAGGGGATCTTGCCAACCCAGGGACTGAACCTGAGTCTCCTGCACTGGTAGGCAAATTCCTTACCGCTTAGCCACCAGGGAAGTGTGGGCCAAACACGATTCAGAGAGTTGCGGGAACTCCTTGTAATCTGAAGAGCAAGATGCCAAGGAATAAAAGACTTGTATAAAGCACTGAAAAATGGGACTTCCCTGGTGCTCCAGTGGTTAGGAATCTGTCTTCCACTGCAATGGACACAGGTTCCATCCCCGGCCCAGAACCTAAGATCCACACGCCCAGGGCATCTAAGCGTGTACTTAGATAACGATAACTTCTCAGCCAGCCAGCAGGGCAACGAAAGATCTCACACGCCCCAACTGAGAAACCCGAGGCAACCAAAAAGAAAGAAAGATTTTTAAAAACACTGAAAAAGAATGGATAGGGCTATACATTAAAATCACTGCGGGTTTAGTAGTTATCACACATTTTAAAATTCTTTGAACTCAATAAAGATATGCAAAAAGGATGAAATAAAGACTTGTTTCCCAAAAGAAGAAAAATAATGAAGAGGAAGAGAGGAGAAACAACCCTGATCTCCCAAAGTGAACAAACGAGTAGGAAGAAACCCAGGACCTCGTGAAACAGACCCATGTTTGCTGTTTCTCCACCGGAGTTTGAAAGCTGTTTTCCCGTTTACCCCATCAAACTTGAGATGCATACACATATAAATGCGAAACGCAATTTTAAAAATTTACTTATTTTTAATTGGAGGACAATTGTTTTACAATATTGTGTTGGTCTCTGCCATACGTCAACATGAATCAGTCACAGGTATGCATACGTCCCCTCCCTCTTGAACCTCCCTCCCATTCCCCACCCCATCCCACCCCTCTAGGTTGCCACGGAGCACTGGGTTTGATCTGAATTTGAACAAATCATTTCATTTGTTTGGGTCCTTTTTCACCCATCCTGGTTGCTCTTCTTCAAAGCGTGCTGAGTTCTAAGTGACCAATTGAGAACACAAACTTTGGTGACTCAGATATGTGCCATTGTGAAAAATCTCCCCTCTTGGAAGTGCCCTTTAGAAAACTGTGCAAAAAGAGGACACAAACTTAAAACACACGGACACAAAGTGAAAACATCCGAACTTTTTAACCCTGTTTATGTTGGCCAGCACTTCCATTCTCTCCTACTGAAAAAGTATCAAAATCTGTGAGCAATGTTCATATATTCATTTTCTCACCAAGGGGCACAATTCTGAAGACAGACTTTTAAAAAGCCCCAGAAAGCTTTCCTTAGAAAGGAAACCCAACATTTAAGGCCACCTCAGCTTTGTGTAACATTCTCCTTTCGTGATTGGCAGCAGGATGGGCCCTCCTGGGTGGCCCACCTAGGGAGTGTATACTCTTATTTTTAGGACATTGAAGGAAAATAACTGCTAAGCGGTAGGAATGGCATATGACCCAACTCTCTTAACATCTATGGCCCTATATGTGACGTTACTGGATCCTCTCTCTGTACCGTTTCTTTCTTCTTCTTTTTTTTTAAAGTCTGACTTGGTTTCTATAAGCTTCCTGCTGCCAGATTCAAAATCTGGCTCATTTAAAACCACTTTGAGGGTGCAGAAACCGGGGTTTGGGGGAGAGGGTTCTGGTTTCCTAAGCTTGCCAAAATACATAGTCAGAATCTATATTTGGAACCTGTATGCTAGAGGCTGCACCCTCAGTATTCCTGAGGATGCTTCCTGCAGAAACAAAATTGAGGAGGGGGGTGGGTCGTGGGAGGAAAGAGGAGGTGAGACAGACAGGAAGGGCCTTCAGACATCACCAAGTCCGACTTTTTAAATCCTATAGGGGAAACTGAGGTTCAGGGATGCGGACGGACTCAGGAACGTCTGTAATGTCACCTTCATCCTTGACCAAGGCATTCCCTCGCCTCTCCCCCTACCCAGCTCTTGGACTTTCAGAAAGCCCATCTCCTCGACGTTCAGACGACCGGCAAGTGGTGTCTGGGAACCGCTGGACCAACCCACAGCCTCCACCCACGAGGGCCCCGACGGGGAGGGAGGAGGCCTTTCAGTGAGAGAGGCAGGGAGGGAGGGCGAAAGGAAGGAAGGCGAGCCCGGGGTGGGAGTGGAAGAGGCAGCTTCGCCCGGGGCGGGTTGGCTCGCGGGGCCAGCCCTCCCGAGGCGGTTTATAAGAGTTGGGGCGGCCGAGAGCCCTCCCCGCCGGTCCGCGCGCCCCCGGAGCAGCGCCCGGTTCTGAGCGCCCCGCGTCGAGGCCCGCCTGGCCGCGCGCCGGCTCCGCGCCGCCTTCGGACTTGAGCGCGCGGCAGCCCAGCCCGGGAGGGAGGCGAGCGCCCGAGCCAGGGGGCCGAGCGCCATGCGCCGCGCCAGCCGAGACTACACCAAATACCTGCGCGGCTCGGAGGAGATGGGCGGCGCGGGCGCCCCGCACGAGGGGCCGCTGCACGCCCCGCCGCCGCCCGCGACCCCCGCCGCCGCCGCCGCCTCCCGCTCCACCTTCGTGGCCCTCCTGGGGCTGGGGCTGGGCCAGGTCGTCTGCAGCGTCGCCCTGTTCCTCTACTTCCGAGCGCAGGTGAGTGCTCGCTCCCCAGGGGCGCGCGCGCGGGGCGCGCCCACCTCGACCCTCCAGCACTTGGCAGGCGGTGGAGTTTGGTTCCCCTCGGCCGGGCTTCCCCGGATTTTGCATGTTCCGGAGGGGAAAGGGACTCTTCAAAAAAAGAGAACGTGGGACTGGGGGGCAGCCGGGCGCGGGGCCCGAGCGCTGGCCTCAATCCCCGCGCGCGCAGCCTGGCCAGGCTGGTGCGCCCAGGCTGGGCTCGCCCGGCGTGGTGCGTTTGAATTTCCCCCGGCGAGACCGCATTGGTCGCTCACCTCTTTTGGAAACGATTACGCACTTTTCTCCCCTTCTGTATCCTCCCTGGAGCAAAGATTGAACTTATTGATGTTCACTTAGGAACAAAATGGAGCGTCTCCAGTTAGGCGTCACCGACCGTTTCCCTTCCCACCCACCCCCGGGAGGTTGTGGGGTCCTGGGGCTGGTTGCTTTACACCGTGCCGGATGCGCGCGGAGCCGAAGGCCGCAGTTGCGTGCGCTGGAGCAACCTCTGGAGCAGCCTCTGGAGCATCGGCTGGCGATGCCCAAGGCAGCAGATGGACCGAAAGCCACAGCGCGGCCAGGGACGCCTTGTCTTAGGAGACGGGCTCCTCTCGCTCGGGGTGAAAAGAGAGAAGGGCCCACGTGTCTTCCCACGAAGGTGGGCGGAGGAAGGAAGCGAGACGTGTGTGGAGGTGGTGAAGTTCTCTGCCCTGGCACAGCCTGGCGACGATCTAGCGAGTAACCAAGCTTTTCAAAGATGGGGAAACCGGCTAGGGACTGCAGAGAGATAGTAGAAAGGAAGGGGTAAATTTGTAACATTATGCTTTCTGGTGGTTTGAGCTCTTGTGTTTTCTTGGAAATTGCTGTGCAGTTGCTTGGATTCATTCAAATATTCTTGTCTGGTGCTGTGAACTCTTTCTCAAAGGAAGTGGGGGGCTGACTGTGCATTTTTTTTTTTATGGGAAAAGAGAGTTGAGTTTGGACTTCATTGGTTTTCAGATTTAAAGGTGATTACTAAACCAAATTGGATGCATCGAAACACGGCATTGCCTGGGTTGTACAGGTTTTTGACATGTGCCGGAGTCCTGAACGTGTAATCATAGACTTTTTGCGAAGTATTCAGTATCCACTAATTTGCATTTTGTAGAACTAGTTTATGAACTGAGACAGAAGTAGACATACTATGCACAGTATTTTAGAAAATGTGTATTTGTATATTAATAAAAATATTTTCTGGTTGAGAAAGTTTTTCTAAAACTACAACTTTCAGGTAGTTTACTTGCAACTCAGTCCTGTCCCACTCTTTGAGACCCCAGGGACTGCAGCATGCCAGGCTTCCCTGTCCTTCACTGTCTCCCTCCCGGAGTTTGCTCAGGCTCATGTCCATAGAGTCGGTGATGCCATCCAGCCATCTCATCCTCTGTCACCCCTCTTCTCCTCGTGCCCTCAGTCTTTCCCAGCATCAGGGTCTTTTAGATTACACAAGTCTATATGAAAGTGATGAAACATTTTTCTTTCATTGGACTGTGCTGCAGCCAAGAATGACAAATTTATCCATTTTCTCATCCGGTGTGTGGTCCTGCCCCCTCCCCCATTTAATACTTATATACTGAGTGCCCGCACTGCACAGGACACTATTCAATGGTACAGAATATGAGTTAATAATCCTTTAGTCAACATACAGTGTCCTCCTACTGTGTTGCACACATGATGTCAGGTAATGATGGGGACTATAACAAAAGACTTTAAATTCCTAGTCAAATAAGAGAGAAGCATTGAGAAAAGAGAAGATGCAGTCGTTCTCTCTTTTTTAATTAAATTAATTAATTAATTTTTACTTCTTGGTCCTGGGGCATGTGAATTCTTAGTTCCCTCACCAGGGATCAAACCCAACTCCCCTGCATTGGAAGGGCAGTGTCTTAACCACTAGACCACCAGGGAAGCCCCAATACTTCTCCGTCTTTTATCTCTTCTAACACCTTAGCATTGTGGCATTTTCATAGCAGGAATTGTGAAGTGCGTATTCAGCACCGAAAGACCTAGGGGATGAAAGGATTGTAGGGACCAGGAATAGCTTCGATTGACAGGAACCATGGAAATGTGACCATTTCAAAAACAATGACTTGTTGGGCTGTTGAAGAAATTGACTTCTTTGTAGGGAGTCCCAGTATTAATGGTCTGGTGGGCTGAGAAGTCTAGCCTTCTCATGATCGTTTAGCAGTCTTGACGTCACATGGATAACAGTGAAAACTTTCGACAATTTTTTCCAAAGTCCACATGTAAGTTAGTAAGCCTGGCTAGAAAAATTTCGTTTGGAGAATTTAATGTCATCGAATTTCTGGGTACAGTTTTCGTAGATGTAATGAAGATGGGGATTCTTCAAAATTTATGCACAATGTATTAGCCATTATGCTGAACCCAGCTTTGGGCTGCATTTTTAAAAAGTTGCCTTCTTCAGTAACGAAGTAATATTTGGAGCAATGTTTTCATAGGAATATTGCACTAGATGTGGTTAGGTTTTGCTGAGGATGATATCTAAAGGAGTCCTAGACATTTAGAGATACATTCAGAAGAAGTTACAAGTGAAATAGAATGTTTGGAATTTGTTTCAAAATAATAACATGGTTGCTTATAGATGAAACAGGATATACAGCTAACTGTTGAAACTCCATGGTCAGTACCTGTAGGTTCAGTCTACAATTCTTTACACTTTTACATTTGCTGGAAGCCTTCTTTGTAAGTTCTAGCTGGGAGAATAGACCCAGTTTGACCTGACACTGGTTGAACGTTTTCACTTACATCACTTCCTTTGGATGAGAACTTGGTACCAAATAAGAGATAGACTTTTGATTTCCACTCAGTTTGTGGGTCACTTACTTGGGATTCCTGAATGCTTTTGAGTTAGAATGAAATCATCTAATATCAGGTAGCATGTTTGCAGTTTACAGTAAAAAAAGAAAAGAAAATGGAGCCAGTTTTATTGTTTTTGTTTAAAGGTGAGAGAGGGAAGTCCTGAAAATCCTCAAGAATCACAACATTGTTAATTAGCTATACCCCATTAAAAAAGTTCAAAGAGAAAACAGTTCAATTTAGTTTTAAATGCATTTAGAAAAATACCCCCAAATAATGTAAAAAAGAAAAAAATTATAGTGACTTAAAAACAAGTTTCCCTCTCTCAAGTCATGTTTGATAGTTAAAAGTGAATCTGCCTCCTGAATGTTTGCAGACTGCTTGTGCCTAGATTAAGAAAAAAAAAAAAATGAAAGTACTAGATCCAGTGTAGATTGGCTTTTCCCCCACCAACCTTGCCAAAGAAAAAATAGCATGTGGTTTGTGCTATATATTTACCACATAGTATTCATACTTTGGTTTACAAAGAAAAAAAACCCTTCCAAAAAGTTGCTTTTAAATATTGATGTGTATTTAAAAACACACATATACACACACAACATCCATATAACCATATTCAAAGTTTAGAACTTAGCTATAAGAAAAGTTTGTCAGAAAACTCAATCTCTCTTCCCTTTTAACTCTTTCCCCAAACCCCCAGCATGCACACCAACCTCCCTGGGCTGTTCTTTACCCAAGAAGGAGAGCCATCACCACCAAAAGTCTGATGTGGAGGTGTGTGGGCTGTCGGCTTGAAAAAACAGAAAACAAAGTAGCACAGATGGCAAGCATCCTGCCTCATTTAACCCTACAAGCGATGAAGCTTCAAGGAAGCTCTCAGACTGAGTTACTTTCATATGAACCACACCATCTGATAAATGTATTTTTGAAGTCCAGTTTAAATCAGATATTCAAGATTCACTTAATATTTTCAGCCATTTCTAGGTACAGTGAACTCATTTGTAAGTCAGTTTACTGTGATTTGGGGATTCCCTGGTGGCTCAGACAGTCAAGAGTCTGCCAGCAGAGCAGGAGACCTTGGTTCGATCCCTGGGTGGGGAAGACGGCTTGGAGAAGGGCATGGCAGCTCACTCCAGTAATACTTGCATGGAGAATGCCATGGACAGGGGAGCCTGGTGGACCACAGTCCATGGGGCGCAGAGAGTCAGACACGACTGGAGCACCTTAGCACGCACGCACATGGCTGGCCCTGCTGCACGCACCGCTGCAACTCCGCCCCGCCCTTTCTCCTGGTCTCCATTTGCAGGCAAGGAGAGTTGCAAGGCCACCGGAATAACAAAGACATTTGGTTGTAGGTTAAAAATAAGTTTCTAAGACACTTGTACCCCAATGTTCACAGCGGCACTGTTTACATTAGCCAAGACATGGAAACAAATGTCCACTGACAAATGAATAGATGAAGATATGGTACATATAGATAATGGAATATTACTCAGCCATAAAAAGAATGAAACAATGGCATTTACAGCAACATGGATGGATCATTCTAACTGAAGTAAATCAGATAAAGACAAATACCATATGATATCACCTATATGTGGAATCTAAAGCATGACAAAGGAACTTATCTACGAAACAGACATAGACCGAGACACAGAGACCAGACTTGTGGTTGCCAAGACAGAAGGTGTAGAAGGGATAGATTGGGAGTTTGGGGTTAGCAGATGCAAACCGCTATATCTATCTATCTATTTATATAAAACTGAATCACTTTGCTGCACATTAGAAAATAATACAGCATTGCAAATTAACTGTAATTCAATAAAATAAAATTTAAAAATAAGTTTCTAATGTATGACCCTTAAATAAACAAAATAAGTGAGTATAATATCAAACTTAATGACATCACACTTTCATTTGGGAAAATAACTGGTGATATTTATATATGTTTAGCTCTAATTGTGCTTCCCAGATGACTCAGCGGTAAAGAATCCACCTGCCAATGTAGGAGATTCGGGTTTGAGCCCTGGGTCGGGAAGATCCCCTGGAGAAGGAAATGGCAACCCATTCCAGCATTCTTTCCTGGAGAATCCCACGGACAGAGGAGCATGTAGACTGTGGGCTACAGTCCATGGCGTTGCAAAGAGTCAGACACGACTTAGCGACTAAACAACAAACAAGCCCTAACGAGACTGTCTGCAACAGTTGTTCTCACTTGCACGTTTACACTCGGGGAGAGAGATTCAGCTGACCTCAACTCTTAGGGATATTAATTAAATTGGCCCAGGGTGGGACCTGGACCTGGCTGTTTTTTAAGAGAAAAGAGACTAAAATCTTTGCATCATATTTCTCTTCATTAAACCTTTAGGCATCATTGACCATATCAGTATTTTTGTGCTAGCTGGTATTACTTGTGAAAAAACTTTAAAGTGGGTGTCCAAGGAACTTTGGAGATATTTTAATAGTAGACAATTGATATTTGTACCTTTGGTATTTGAAAGCATTACTTCTCAAACCTTAATGTGCATGAGAATCACCTGGGATCTGAGTTAGAATGCAGATTCACAGGCACTGCCCAGGGTGGGGCCTGGGCATCTGCATTTCTAACAAAATCTGGCTGAGCTTGTAACGCTGAAGGTGACAGGACTTACTGCCCATAGCAAGAGTCGTGGGGACTACTGTTTCTGTTGACAGCACTCAGCTTGTCAGCAGGGCTGGAGCTTAACCAATGTTAGGGTCCCCAGGCGTTTCCCCACTAATACCACACTGTCCCTTTAGCTCAACGGCTTTCTGGTGGTGAGCCAACTGAGGCCTTCGCAGGAATCTTCTTTCTTGAGGTCTAAACCCAGTGACCCTTCATATCAGTTGCCCAAGCCTTTCTGGTTTTGTGGGAAACTTACTGGTGTTAAGTGAGCTTTTTAACAGAACTATGGAATTGAAAGCTTGCCATATATGAAGTCTCAGATATTATGATTTGTACTCATTATCTTAAAGACATAAAAGATAAGTATGGATTGCAAGTAGTTTTGCGTCCTGAGTGACACCTCTCCCGTGATTATAGACGTTACCAATCCTTTAATTTACAAGAGTGGAATGATAAAATTTGCATTGGTGGGTGCACATTTGTTGAAAGGTTATCATTTTGTTTTGAGAGTTTTGGATATGGATAGGGTACTTAGTTTACTTCTGACAGCTGGTTAATAAATCTGCACATCTTCCACTGACTTTTAGAAAGATAATTAAACCAGGAATTGAGAGACCTGGTATTAACTGACTGTGCTTTGGTTATTGCAGACTTATGTAATTTCCCCCCCTCCTTTTTTAATTTTTTTTAATCTAGCCTGTACCTAAAAAGCAAATGCACATGAAGTAGCTTGAAGTTTTTGAAAGAAGAGAATGATAAATTAAGCAACTATTATTAAAACAATTAGGTAGCTAATTACCTCTCCTCTTTACTTGGCAGTTGAAACCTCTACAAAGACTCGTCAGAGCCCCAGGAGGAGCTGGCAGACAATTTTAAGAGTAATACTTAAAGAAATGCTTGTGCTGGTACCTGTTGTAACTAGGCGACCAGCTGATAACTCTGCGGGGATACATTGGGTGAGACTATCCCACGCACTTCAAGAATTTTAGCATTCCCTCAGCATGAATATGTATAGGTTACTCATGAGCCCTCTTCACCCCAGCTGATACCGAGTATCACCAAACACGTTTTCAGTCACCTTCTGACAGATTTAGCTCTCCTGTCTAAGAAAACTGGTGAGAGGTTCAACAAAAAGGGAAACTGCTTCTGGCTTCAGGTTTTCTCTGGGGCTAGGAAATGGATTTCTTCGGCTGATTAAAACACACATTGATTAAGGGAAAAGGCTAGGCAAACACGGCAGCTGAACATGACGTTAATTTCACCTGATTTATGTAAGTTTCATGCTTTGAATATCCAAGTGGGCTTCATAATCCCACATAGCGTGCTCCTTAGGACTTAAAAGGCTTGCTCTTCCTGTATTCAACACCGGTAATTTCATCGATGCCTTTCCCCTCAGTGAGGACTTGAATAACATCAGACAATTTTGATAATTTCCCCATGAATTACATGTGTACGCGTGTGTTGTGGATGATAGTCAGAGACTCATAAAAACAAATTAGAAGTCAGTGTTTGCACCAGCTCAAGGGTAATTGTATTAGTTGTTAGTTGTTGGGGACCTGCATTCATTCTTGCAAGAATGAATTCTGTTGTAATAGTCACACTTGACTCAACAGCAGAATGATCAATGATAACCACTCTTATGTCCTCACACTTCTTCTCCCTTTCAGATGGATCCTAACAGAATATCAGAAGATGACACTCACTGCATTAATAGAATTTTCAAGCTCCATGAAAACACGGATTTGCAAGACACAACTCTGGAGAGTCAAGACTCAAAATTAATACCTGATTCGTGTAAGAGAATTAAACAGGCTTTTCAAGCAGCTGTGCAGAAGGTGAGTCCACATTGAGATGATAAGTCAAGGGCCCTCACTGACTCTACTAATACTGAAAATTAAAATTGGCTAAGTGCTGTTGACTTTGTTCTTTTTTATTTTAATAATTTGTAAGAGAGCTAAAGAGAATTTTTTTTGAGGGATTAGCAGAATTCTTTTGAAGTTGGTAGTGGTTAATTGGGCTTCCCTGGTGGCTCAGATGATAAAGAATCTGCCTGTAATGCAGAAGACCTGGGTTCCATCCCTAGGTCAGGCAGATCCTCTGAAGAAGGGAATAACAACCCACTCCAGTATTCTTGCCTGGAGAATCCCATGGACAGAGGAGCCTGGAGGGCTACAGTCCATGGGGTTGCAAAGAGTCGGACATGACTGAGTGGTTAATTATAGTGACCAGTGATGTTCATGCAAATATTCTTTCCTTTCTCTCCCCTTCCTCTCTCTCTCTTTCTCTTATTTTGGAGGAGGCATTTAAATTCACTCTTGGAAGGAGGACAGGGATGGTTTGTGGTTCAGTGAGTCAGTGTGCTAGTTTGAATTCCCTGCCTTAGAAACCATTATCTCTGCTCACAGGGTTCTCTACTGGCTGCTTCCTTTATGTTGGGTTTTGGAATGGGAAGATCCCCTACTCCCCATCTGTGGATCCAGGGCTCTGTGGAGAGAAAGTATTAGCTGGTCCTCTGTTGTCATCTGACTTTCCGGGGGGAAGAGAAGTAGAGCAGGAGTTGATGTTGGGGGAGAGTGAAATTCTCTGGTCCTTTTCTGATCTTCCAGGAGGGCTGAGTGAGAAGGGAGGAGATGGGGACACAGAAAACAAATGACTTCTCTACGCTGACAGCCTCAGTGGAGAAACGCTGGAATAACTGCCTGTTTTGTTTTCCTGGATACAGTCCCTTGAGAATTCTGCAGGCTTGGTGTTATTTTACTTACTGACTCCACCAAGGACTGGTCCACATTGCTTCCTCGCATAACACACATCTGCATGGGTTCCTGCGTCTGCTCGGACATCCCAACCTCTAGTTTGCAACTCCCTGGGCTATCTCTGATCATCTCACAGTAAATTCTTAATTTCTCAAATGCCTCAAACTTAAGTTGAAATTTGATTAGTTTCTTTTTAAAAAATTCACAAGTAGTAATCGCGTTTTTTTAAAAGAGGATATGTATTGGATATAGAGGCAGGGAGAGATAAAATTGTTTTGTATAACCCTTCAGGCTGGTATTCCCTATATTTCAACAAATTTAAGATACCACGAATTTTCAACTTACTTTATGATTTCATGCATCACAAAGAGAGAAAAAAAATTTGACTAAAGAATTAAACACAATCATTATAGATTCTAGTTGCATCCAGTTCAGAGATTCTGAAATATAAAAAAATATGTATCATAGAATCAAGGAACTATATATTGTTCTAATATCTATAAGAATGCTGTTTAAAAATATTGCATTTTCATTATAATTAGTGTGTATGTGCTTAGCTTTATGCAGCAGATGCCTATTTTAAAATGTAGGTTTAAATTTGATCTTTTGATCTTCTGTTGTAATTTTTGAGCTATATAGCAACCGTAATTCCATTAGTCTAATTCATTTTTAAATGTTCTAATGCATTTTCTTTCTCTGCTTTTGCAAAAAATTAAATGACTAAAAATAAGAGAAAAATGAGTAACATCTGATTTTTCACTATTGGAAGCAATTAGAAATTGAATGACTGCTATACTTTATTTACCTCACCTTAGGTTAGGTGGCACAGCGGTAAAGAATCCGCGTGCCAATGCAGGAGACATGGTTCAATCCATGGGATGGGAAGATCCCCTGGAGAAGGAAATGGCAACCCACTCCGGTACTCTTGCCTGGAGAATCCCATGGACGGAGGAGCCTGGAGGGCTACAGTCCACGGGGTCACAAGAGTCGGACGCGACTGAGCAGCCAACACTTTCACTGTCACTTTCAGGTCTTTCCAAGGAGTGCTAGTGGTAAGGAACCCGTCTGCCAGTGCAGGAAATGTGAGAGACATGGGTTCGATCCCTGGGCCAGAAAGATTCCCCTGGAGGAGGGCACAGCGACCCACTCCAGAATTCTTGCCTGGAGAATCCCATGGACAGAGGAGCCTGGCGGGCTACAGTCTATAAGGTTGCCAAGTGTCAAACACAACTGAAGCGACTTAGCACGCTCTCGTATCATCTTAAGTCATGTATATTTTGTGGGAGAAATTGTAGCATGTGAAGTCAGATTTATATTTGAATAAATGTGATCTTGGGAAAGTACTTAATATTTCTTCACTCTGGCTTCCTCATCTTTAAAAACTGGAGTTCCCAATCCCTCTGTAATAGGAGTGTGGTTGATTTGAATAAAAGATGTAAAGGACCTAAGCACAGTCCTGGAAATAGAGTATGCCCTCATTAATGTTTATATATTATTTTACCACCATTATTACTAATTCATTGTTATTGTTGATGAATTAATCAAAGACATATTTTTAAAGTTTAGATAGAGCACGTTTGATCATTTTTCTAAAATTGCATTAGTGAAGTCGCTCAGTTGTGTCCGACTCTTTTCCAACTCTTTGCGACCCCATGGACTGTAGCCTGCCAGGCTCCTCTGCCCATGGGATGCTCCAGGCAAGAATACTGGAGTGAGTTTCCATTTCCTAAGACAATGCAAACACTGAAGCAGGTTACAGAAAACCGTGATGTTTTTATTGCTAGCAGCAGTTAATGTGTTAAGTACATATTATCCTTAGGAAACTTCCAGGTCTATTTAAGACTTAGGCTTGATTTAAATAATACAGTAATTTAGAATGTAGAGAGCCTGTTCTTAAGGCATTTATAAGCTGTGATGTGAAGGACAGTATATTAGGGGAGGAAAGACATAACATTTGCAAGACCCTTAATTTAAAATTCTCTTAAAAAATTCTGATCCACACTTACTGAGGGGACTTCTGAGCTGTACACTGAAATCTTAACACTCAATTTACTATTGAAGTATAGTTGATTTAGAATATGATGTTAGTTTTGGATATACAGTGATGTAGTTCAGTTATTTTTCCTACATTGTAGTCCATTATAGATTATTACAAGATATTTAATATAATTCCCTGTGCTATTTTATATATAGTAGTTTGTATCTGTTAATCCAGTACTCCTAATTTGCCCCTCCTTTCTTTTATCCCTTTGGTAACTATAAGTTTATTTTCTGTCTGTGAGTTTATTTCTGTTTGTTTATAGATTTATTTGTATTATTTTCTAGATTCCATGTATAAGTGATATAATATTAAGAGAGAAATGAAATACTGCCATTTGTAGCAACATGGATGGGCTTAGAGAATATATATAGTGAAGTAAGTCAGACAGAGAAAGACAAATTCTAATTCATTTTTATTATTTTGTTCTATGTTTCATTTTTATTAGTCTGCTTTTAATCCCGCCTCTGAGATATTGAGTAACCTATCTATAAACAATTACATGTACTAGAGGTAATGTATTAGTTCAAAACTGAACCCCTAATTAAGGTAATTCTGGTTATGTAAATGATTGCTTCCTAATTTTCTATTTAGATCAACATATATTGAATCTCCTTACAATGTAAAGAAGACAAACTTTTAATTTCATTGGTACCCTGGTTCTTAAAAATTATACTTTGGGTTTCTTCTGGAAAAATAAGTATTCAAAATCAGCCATGATAATTTAGAAAATAAGTAATATTAAGAACAGATACCATTGATGTTTACTTATGGGAATGCAAGGATGATTCATTTTAACAGGTCAAAGAATAAAAACATCATTTGCTAGATACTGAGAAGTGAGTGACAAAATTTTGCACGTATTTCTGTTTAAAATCCATTAGAAAGTAGAACTAGTTGGATTCTTGATGTTATCCTAAAAAGCTCAAACTAAAAGTTAGCTAATGATGAAAAATAGGAGCATTTCTCTCACTATCAGGAACACAACGAAGATATCCACTGTCCCCATGTTATTTAATATTGTTCAGAATGTGCTAGCAAATGCAATTACATATAGGAATGAAATAAAATACAGAGAAGGTAAAATTTGAATGTGATGTGATTGTATACTTGGGAAAATTCAAAGGAACTGAGAGGCTACAAGAAAAATAAATCAGTTTACAAAAGTAGTAGGTAATAATCACTAGCTGTCCCCATTTCAAACAATAATTAGAAAACATGAATGAAAGATTTCATTCATAATTTTTAAAAAGCCCAAAAAATGCATTTAACAAGGAGTATACAAAGCTTATGAAAATAAAACTAGAAAACTCTACAGAGACATTTAAAATAGAATTGGATAATGTAAAGATGGAACTGTGCGAAGTCATAATCCATAAAAGAGAACAAACACCTTAAAGTAGACCTCATTGCATATGTGTGTGAATATGATTGTGTGTATATATAAGTATATATATAATTTAATATAATATAAAATTATTTTGTATAAGTGGGTATAGTATAGGTTATTAAAGAATGGAATTAGGACAGTTTGTTTGCTATTTTTAAAAAGTGATAGTGTTACCTTATGTCTTGAGTGCGTGCCAAGTCACTTCAGTCGTGTTCAACTCTTTGCAACCCCATGGACTGTAGCCCACCAGGCTCCTCTGTCCATGGGATTCTCTAGGCAAGAGTACTGGAGTGGGTAGCTGTTCCCTTCTTCAGGGGATCTTCCCAACCCAGGGCTCGAACCTGGGTCTCCTGAACTGCAGGTGGATTCTTTACCATCTGAGCCACTGGGGAAGTCCATGGGATGAGTAGAACTTTTTATTAATTTCACATTTATATTTGTTGTGCTATAGAATTTTACCTGTTATTCATTGGTAACAATGTTACACACAGGTAATCCTTTTTAAAGAATAAGAAGCTGTCATAATATACCATTGTGTGTTTGAAAGCAGAAGATGCCATTTTTTCCCCCAGACAAGAGACTCTTTAGGCAGAAGATGTGTGCTATTCATATCTTATCATTAGAGTCAAGCAGTGTTTAGTAAGGGTGCTACTGTGCTAGGTACTTTGCTGTAACTTCTCCAATAACCAAGGATTTACCTTTCCCTTGAAGTAAAGTGAAGTGGAAGTTGCTCAGTCATGTCTGACTCTTTGCAAGCCCATGGACTATACAGTCCATGGAATTCTCCAGGCCAGAATACTGGAGTGGGTAGCCTTTCCCTTCTCCAGGGGATCTTCCCAACCCAGGGATCAAACCCAGGTCCCCCGCATTGCAGGCAGATTCTTTACCAGCTGAGCCACATTACCTTGGCCAAATAGTGATTTGCCAAATGTGTTATCCTATGACAAGGATTATTGGTTAATGTGACAGCCTACACATGTTGCCAGAATAATCAGATATCTCATTTCTCTTGCTGATGCTAAAAATAGAATAGTTGTAGCAGGCATGCAAAGGTAGGTGTGTCTCTTAGTTTTAGTTCTAATACAGATATTGGGTGACCCCATGAAACAAAATGACATTGGCGGCTGCAGTCATTACTGAGAGCTCGCCCCGTCCAGCGGTAACAAATGCTAGACATAAGCACAGTATCACATTCTATGTGTGCAAAAGCTGGTGTTTACCCAGCCCGTCTTTGGTCAGACTAGTAATGCTGTTTTTCTCCCTTTTTTGTTTGTGGCTGGGTTTTCTTGGCTTTTTTTTCCCTTTAGCACAGAACTCTGAAAGCCTCTTAGTGATCCAGCCCTACCAACCACAATTTACGAAGTCTGTCATAA
Organism: Cervus elaphus; assembly: GCF_910594005.1. NCBI lineage: Eukaryota > Metazoa > Chordata > Mammalia > Artiodactyla > Cervidae > Cervus > Cervus elaphus. Next base: position 13,690,758 of record NC_057844.1, read on the forward strand.
CAGTCTATGACAATAAAGAAAACACTAGCACAAATACGGTGTCCAATTTATAAAGCAGCTCTTGTTCCGGCTTTGACGGCCTCTCTGGCCTCTGCCAGGCTGAATAGCGATGTGGGCACTCAGGTCTGAGCAGGGTGCGTGGCCCTCAGACCTCCCGGCCAGGCTCAGTTTATACACTATTTATATATCCTGAAACCGGGGCGGTAACTCTGCTTATTGTTACTGTTAACTGTTAGTCTCTCAGTCTTGTCTGACTCTTTGCGACCCAATGGACCGTACATAGCCCCCCAGACTCCTCTGTCCATGGGATTCTCCAGGCAAGGATACTGGAGTGGGTTGCCATGCCCTCTTCCATGGGATCTTCCTGACCTGGGATGGAACCCATGCCGATTACATCTACATTGACAGGCTGGTTCTTCACCACTAGTGCCACCTGGGAAGCTCTGATTGTTTCTGTGCTTGCTTGCTAATTTCACATGAAAAAGTTCCCTAAACTTATTTTGAAATGTATCTGAAAGGGTGATATGGGGCAGAGAATCCATATACAAATCATATCAATCACCTTGTTCTCCAGTGTGAGGGGTTCAGTGCATTCAAGGTGACCCCCTAGGTTGTGGGAAGGAAGGATGGTGACTTACATGTATGCATGCATGCATGCTAAGTGGCTTTGGTGGTGTCCCACTCTTTGTGACCCTATGGACTATAACCTGCCAGGCTCCTCTGTCTATGGGATTCTCTAGGCAAGAATACTGGAGTGGGTTGCCATGCCCTTCTCCAGGGGATCTTCCCAGCCCAGGAATCGAACTGGCATCTCTTACATCTACCTGCCTTGATAGACGGGTTCTTTACCACTAGCCACCTGGGAAGCCCTTATATGTATATGTATTTTTTAATGTTAGCATTAGAATATTTTTGTGAATATTTTATAATGTATCTAATATTCAACAATATTTTAATACTTAAGTAAAAAATATGTAAGTTTGGGAGCATTGAATTTTTTCCTTCTCTCAAGAAACTGCCCAGTCAGAAATGTTTAAAGGTCTTGGAACAAAACTGCAGCTCCTTCAAGAAAAGAGCTGTAGCCTTTTTGCTCACATTTGAATATATCACATCTGACTTAGGCTCAAGATGGAAGGAGAAAAAACAAATAAAGGACTGATGACTTCTTAAATTCTGTAAACTAATTTTTTAATTAAACATGGGTCATCAATCAATTCATAAAGCCATTCATAATGTTATACACCTGATTTTCATTTGTTGGTTGCCTACCAATGGTGAAGTTGGTAATTATTACTAGTATAGCCTAAAGCAATAATGCCTCCATTGTTGCTGTTGTTCAATTGCTAAATTGTCCAGCTCTTTGCGACCCCATGAACTGCAGCACACCAGGCTTCCCTGTCCTCCACTATCTCCCGGACTGTGCTCAGATACATGTTCATTGAGTTGATGATGCTGTCTAACCATCTCATCTTCTGCCGCCCTCTTCTCCTTTTGCCTCTATGCAATCATATTTTGTTGAAAGTTATCTTCAGCTGAACTTCTTGCTTTAATCATGTTTTTTGCCCCTTCATGGCTTGTAACCTATATAGAGGCAGGGCTATAATGGGAACTGAAAACATGGCTCTTGCTTCTTTTATGCTTTTACAAAACTCTCTATTTCACCCCAGAATATAAAAGCCAGTGGTGGTGACTACCAATAAACTATGTTGTTAGCACATTCCTGACTAACTATTTCATGGAGTCAGTAGGTCACTGAGCCTCAAAAGATTTACCGAAAATGGGGAGTCAGACCAGAGTCATAATCATTGGATAATTGATTCTTATTACCTGGAATTCTTATTTTCTTCCCCAGGAATCAGCACATTAGTTGGCCTCATGTCCTTCAGGGTTCACAATATGTGTGAAACTATCTCCTGATACTGAGAATGATGTAGCCAGAGATTTGCAGTCCTTTGATCCTTGGTCATACGTTCACTTGTTTAGTGCAGTCTGTGCTGCTGTAACAAAGAGACCCATCACTCAGTGGAAGAAACAAGATAGAAGTTTTTTCTCTTATGTGCAAAAATCTGAAGGTGGAAGTTCAGGGCTGGCAGGCATCCTCAACAGGTACTTTCATCTCTGGATCCAAGTTGTCTTCTCCATACGTTGTCATTCTGATAGTGGAAAGGGAGGAAGGAAGGATCAAGGCGGTACTTGGAAGCTGAGACATCATCATTTCTAGTAGTGTCTTCTTGTCTGGAACTTACTCATAAGAAGACACTTTGATGCAAGGCAGACTGCACATTGTAGTTTCTGGTTTAGCAGCTGTTTTCACCAAAGCTTGAGGAAAGGTGGTTGCCTGTAACTAGTTGCAAAGAGGAAAGGATGGATTCTAAGAGGACAATGACTGGTCTCTGATATTCACTAAATCCTATTTAGGCAGGAAAGTGGGCTCACCATGTGAACAAGAGTTAATTCTATGTATATACAAGTATACAAAAAATTGGAGCAGTCAAGAATTTATTTTCTAAAAGTTAAAGTATACTTTAGGATTATTTAGATTCCAAAAGAGAGAGAAATTTGAAAGTAGATTTAATAGCATGCATCTTTCTGAGGAACTTCCAAAGCTTTGTTTAATCCTATGCATCTGAGATCTTTGAATAAATTTTGATTCTCACTTTCCCAGTTTTTGGTAGGTTTTGTGGGTTCAAGAACATAAATTTAAAACCAGAAAGTCCATCAGACTGAGTGGTTGTTTTTCCCATCTGTAAAGCCGGGTCCTTAAAATTCCGATGTCAATTATTACAGGAAGCATATTTCCACTTTTAAAACCAAAGTCTATGAAAAAGCAAGTAAAACTGAATAGATCTTAACTACTTATGAAATTATAATCATTGCAGTTGTTAATATAGACATTATTTTTCATTTGCTTTTTAGTTAAATTCACATGACAAAAACAAGGGGAAAAATTAAACCCCATTCATTATCTCTTTGCCTTTGTATATAAGAGTATGTGTCCCAAGAAAGTTTCTTGTAAACCCACAAGGCAACTTGGGGTTTGGGGGCACTGACGTTCCCAAGTCAAGATGTTAGTCATGTAGTGGTTTTCCAATGGGATTTCATCTCTGCCATAACAGTTTTGGGAACTGCAATTCCATCAACCCCAATCATATCTAGCATTTATAAAAGCTGCCTTTATGGGAAAGCCAAAGCATGACCCACAGAATTTTCCTACAAAACCAAGCCATCTACTGGTTTTTGTCCAACAACGACCCATTAGCTGTGATGGGCTCAGTCACAGGGGAGACACAGGGCAAAAGGTAGGAGGATTTGCAAAAGGGACATAACCAGTGAGTGATGTTGTGGGAGATGGGCTTATCTTCATGCCAGAAGTACTCCAGGGGTGGAAGAAGAGATATTCTGGCTTGACATTAAAAAAGAAAACAGAAGACCAAGGGCATGCCTAAAAGAGGAGCGTCTCATAATGTGACACAGGCTCTCGGACTGCAGTTGCGGAAGTCGGTAAGACTGAGGGTCCTCAGTTGGAGGGGACCTGGTGACGGATGCTTGGATTGCTCCACCAGGAGTGTCTCATCCTAGGAGAGGCCAGCCTGCGGAGCTGGAGAGAATGCTGTGCCCTTGAGTGGCATTTCCCAAACCTGGCTTGATCTTAAAAATCACTTGGGGAGCTTGTTTAAAACAGAAATGAAAGGCTCCCAGATCTGTTACAAAGATTCTGATTTGGTAGTTCAGGAGTAGACTCTGTGATTTGGGAAATCTTTCTTAGAAGGGCTGGTCTGTCTCTAAAGGAAGGCTTCAGGGTAAATACTGACCAAAGAGGTGTTCTAAGTGTCTTATGGAGAAGGACACGGCACCCCACTCCAGTATTCTTGCCTGGAGAATCCCATGGACAGAGGAGCCTGGTGGGCTGCAGTCCAAGGGGTCTCAAGAGTGGGGCACGACTGAGTGACTAAACCACCACCAAGCATCTTATGAAGCGGTGAGAGCCACTGGGGGCCAGGGAAGCCACTGGGGAGTGACATGCCTGTATTTGAGAAGCAGGATTCAGCCCGTGTGGTACGGGGAAGACGGGTCTTGGAAGTTGCACAGAACAGTCAGGATCTGAGATGTGTGCTGTGCTCAGTCGCTCAGCCCTGTCAGACTCTTTGCGGCCCCGTGGACTGTAGCCCGCCAGGCTCCTCTGTCCATGGGATTCTCCAGGCTTCTCATAACCTCCTTCAGTGATCTTCCCGATCCGGGATCAAACCTGGGCCTCCTGCGGCTCTTGCATTGGCAGGCAGATTCTTGACCACTGCACTGCCTGGGAAGCCCATATCTGAGATGACCAGGCAGCAAATATTTGCTTGAACTTTTCAAGATTTGAGGTCTGAGAGGTCCATCCTCATGTAGCTTCCTTATCACTAGAGTGCTCCCTCAGTTCTCAGGTTTTGCTCTTTGAGTGCACTAGGTGGTGATGGTAGTGATGGCAGGGGTGATGGTGGTGATGATGGTGGTGGTATTGGTGATGGTGGGGGTGATGGTGGTGGTGATGGTGGTGGTATTGGTGATGGTGGTGATAGTGGTGGTATTGGTGATGGTGGTGGTATTGGTGGTGGTAGGGGTGATGGTGGTGGTATTGGTGATGGTGATGGTGGTGGTATTGGTGATGGTAGGGCTGATGGTGATGGTATTGGTGGTGGTATTGGTGATGGGAGGGGTGATGGTGGTGGTATTGGTGATGGTGATGGTGGTGGTATTGGTGATGGTAGGGCTGATGGTGATGGTATTGGTGGTGGTATTGGTGATGGGAGGGGTGATGGTGGTGGTATTGGTGATGGTGATGGTGGTGGTATTGGTGATGGCAGGGGTGATGGTGGTGGTATTGGTGGTGGTATTGGTGATGGCAGGGGTGATGGTGATGGTATTGGTGGTGGTATTGGTGATGGCAGGGGTGATGGTGGTGGTATTGGTGATGGTGGTAGTGGTGGTATTGGTGATGGTAGGGGTGATGGTGATGGTATTGGTGGTGGTATTGGTGATGGTAGGGGTGATGGTGATGGTATTGGTGGTGGTATTGGTGATGGCAGGGGTGATGGTGGTGGTATTGGTGATGGTGGTAGTGGTGGTATTGGTGATGGTAGGGGTGATGGTGATGGTATTGGTGGTGGTATTGGTGATGGTAGGGGTGATGGTGGTGGTATTGGTGATGGTAGGGGTGATGGTGATGGTGGTGGTGGTGGTATTGGTGATGGCAGGTTTGATGGTGGTGATGGTGGTGGTATTGGTGGTGGTATTGGTGATGAGAGGGGTGATGGTGGTGGTGGTGGTATTGGTGATGGCAGGGGTGATGGTGGTGGTATTGGTGATGGTATTGGTGATGGCAGGTTTGATGGTGGTGATGGTGGTGGTATTGGTGATGGTAGGGGTGATGGCGGTGGTATTGGTGATGTTAGTGGTAATGGTGGTGGTATTGGTGGTGGTGGTGATGATGGTGGTATTGGTGATGGTCAGGATAATGGTGGTGGTGTTATAGCAGAAGCAGCAGTAAAAATAATCATGATAATTAGAAACTGTAAAGCTCATATTCATCAGAAACTTGATGCACTCAGAACCTTTTCTCCTCCACGCATATCTCATCTGATCTCCCCTTTCATGGTGAAGGACAGAGCTGTCATCCCCATCACCCCAAACCAGAAGCCAGAAGATGGTCTTGCAGGCTCCCTCTAACTTTTTTACCTCACCCTCACCTTGGGGGTTCTCCTGCCCTCCTAAACTTTCAAGCGCTTCTCTCTGCTCTGTGTCATGACCGTTGGCCCCTCAGTACACGTGTCACTGTCCCCATCATCACTGTTCATCTGGACCACTGCTAGGCAGCCACCCTGTCCTACTCACACTGCCTCTAGCCCACCCTCTACAACTCAGCGATTTCTCAGATGCCAGCTGGAACATGTCACTTACTTTCCTGCTTACAAAAATCCTTCAGTGGACCCTGTAGTCATCAGGATAAAGTCTGAGCTGCTGAAAACGGAACACCAAGTCTTTTGTGTTCTGGGACCCTCCTTCCAACCTCTGCCTCTCCAGCCTCATTATCCTCTGGCTCCATCTCCTCACCCTCCCTTGGCTGTGCTCAGCGGCCCCATCTCACTAAAGGGTTAGAAGTTCCTAGCCTGGCTGTGCCCTTCCCCTCCGCCACTTCCTGCCTCCTTGCTGTGACTTAAGCGCAGTGAGGGCGGAGAGGATGTTTGTCCTGGGTGCAGAGCGTCTTGGCCTCCTGCAGGATACCCGGCCCTTGCAGCCATCAGTGAGCTCTGTGGAATGGACGGATGGATGGATGGATGAAGTATAGGTCTTCGTGCATGTTCTGTATGTGCCATTCCATGCTTCTCTTTGTGTACAGTTTTTATTTGTCTTTCAAAATTTAGCTCAGCCATTACTTTATACGCAAAAAAGTGAAAGTGTTCATCACTCAGTCACGGCTGACTCTTTGTGACCCCATGGACTGTAACCCCCCAGGCTCCTCTGTCCATGGGATTCTCCAGACAAGAATACTGGAGTGGGGTGCCATTTCCTTCTCTGGGGGATCTTCCCCATCCAGGAATCAAACCTGGGTCTCCTGCATTGACAGGCAGATTCTTTACCACCTGAGCCACCAGGGAAGCCCCCCGTGATGCCTGCCTGCCCACCTTTGGGGTCAGGAACCCCTGTGGTGCACACCTGGGGCTTCTTGCATTCACCCCAGCATGGCATCGACGCCAGGGGCCTGGTGCTGGCCTGACACACCCAAATGCAAGCTTTCCAAGGGCAGAGACTCTGTGATGTTGTGTTTCTTTACCCAGTGGCAGGCATGCAGTTGATGCTCAAGGAATGTTTAAAGAACCAGCTTAATGAATTTATGAGTGATCTGTGCTCAGCCCTGCTCTTGATGTCATCAAGCAGCTGACGGTTTAATATTGCCAGAAGCTGGCCACATTATCAATGCCCAGAAGATTCTCCTTAAGGGCTGGAGTGTGTTCCCAAGCGTGGTTCTTTAAGGCATGAACGTAACAGGGATTGTGAGGCTGGAGAACCCTCATGGCCAAGCTCTCCCCTCCCTCCCTGGCCTCACTGGTCCACAGTGGCTGGCCTGTACCTCTGTCCCGCTTCGAGCTCCATTCCTAGCTGTCAGAGATACTGTGGGGAGAGACTATGTGAATAACCTTCCTCGGCAGAGGTGGAGGGGTGCGGGGATGAGGCTTTGTGGATGTCAGAAACCCTGCCAGTGTGCAGTGGCATGATTATGTTGGAAAGTAGCGAAAGAGGACTTCTCTGGCAGTCCGGTGCTTGATCCACCTGCCGATGCAAGGGACACAGGTTCGATCCCTGGTCCTGGAAGATTCCGCATGCCGTGGGGCGCCATGCGCCACAACTGTTGAACCTGTGCTCTAGAGGCGGGAGCCGGTGTGTGGTAGAGCCTGTGCTCTGCAACAAGAGACGCCGCCGAATGAGAAGCCCACTCACCCCAATGAAGAGTAGCCCCTGCTCGCCACCGCAACTGGAGAAAAGTCTGTGCACAGCAACAAAGGCCCATCCTGGCCAGAAGTAAATAATGAATTAATTAATCAAAAAAATAAAAGTGGCAAAAGAGAGCAGAGATGCAGTAAATAGCACAGTTAGCCCAAGATGCTCCACTGCTGTTAGTCGGCTAAGCCCTTAGATGAAACTTTGCAACAAGTACCTGAGCGCAAGACATTTTAAAACTGAGCTCTTTATGAAGACTAATATTGCTGTCATAAGGCTACTTTATGAAAACTCGAGGGGACCTTTAACTGTAGCAGAAACTTCCTCATTTAAACCATGAAGGTTAAACAATAAAAACTAATTTTCTATTCCCAGTATAGCCATCGCCCGGCCAGGAAGGCATCACTCTGCTTTAGGAAAACAAGGGCACTGTATTCTTCAGCCCTTCGGTGGGTAGAGTCCATTATCTGTGTGCAAAGACATGTCTTTTCCAATCAGCAGCCTCTTCTGGGAGAAATGAGCCCCCGCTTGCCAGCTGTACTTAGCGGGGGAGGAGGATACTGGTCCACATCTTGGTAAAGCTCTTCCCTGAGAATTTCCAGGGATGGTTGTGGCTGGGGTGGGTGATTCAGTGAGGAAACAGAGATGAGGAGATTCAGAATGGGGTGTGTGAGGGCAGGGAGGTAGAACCCCCTGTTTGGCTTTGAGGGATTTTTTTTTTAATTGGAGGATAGTTGCTTTATAGTTGGAAGGACTGATGCTGAGGCTGAAACTCCAGTATTTTGGTCATCTTATGTCAACAGACAGCTCATTGGAAAAGCCCCTGATGCTAGGAAAGACTGAGGGCAGAAGAAGGGGGTGTCAGAGGACGAGATGGCTGGGTGGCATCACTGATGCAATGGACGTGAACTTGGGCAAGCCTCAGGAGATGGTAAGGGACAGGGAAGCCTGGTGTGCTGCAGTCCGTGGGGTCTCAGAGGTGGACACGCCTGGGCAATTGGACGACAGCAACAGTTGCTTTATGATGTCATGTTAGTTTCTGCTCTACTGCAGAGTGAATCAGTTCTGTGTGTACAGACCATCCCTTCCCCGTTGAGCCTCCCTCCCACCCCCTCACCCCAACCATCTGGGAGAGAGAATTTTTTAAAGCAATAGTGTTTGGTTAAAAATAAAACGAGTTTTAGGGAACAAAGGGTAAAATTACAAATTCAGGTCTGAGATGGCTCTTACCTTCAGGGTTAGTGGGGCATCTGTTGTATCTCCTGCCCCCGTCCCCCACCTAGACACTCACTGGGCCCTGGACCCCTCCCCTCTCCCCCCCCTCCCCCCGGGGGATGGGTGGAGCTGCCCCTCCCCCTTCCCAGTGCTCCCGCCCTCTCGGTCCTGGTACCCCCATACCCTGGGGGCTCTGGGCCTGGAAGCACAGGCTCCACTCTGCCTGAATAACAAATGTTTAGGTGGTGGTATGCAATTACCCAAGTCATGTCTGACTCTGTGACCCCATGGACGGCAGCACGCCAGGCCTTGCGGTCCTTCACCATCTCCCAGGGTTTGCTCAAATTCATGTCCGTTGAGTCAGTGATGCTGTCCAACCATCGCATCCTCTGCTGCCCTCTTCTTTTGCCTGCAGTGTTTCCCAGCATCAGGGAACCCCTTAATGGCTCCTGCCCTTAAAGTTCTTTGCCTTGAGGTGTTTTCCGAGTGTTACCCATTGACTCTTCACAATAAGCCAGGAGGTCTCCGGCTCCATCCAGGTGCATACAAAGTGTCCCCTGACATCCTGTGGATTAGAAATTCCAAGCAAGCATTAGGGGAGGGACAAAGAGGGGCTGAGACACCGATTCTAAATCAACTCTAACCCGTCTCTTGGACTTCCCTGGCAGTCCAGTGGTTAAGACTGCACTGTTAGTGTACGGGGCGTGGGTTCAATCCCTCATCAGGGAACTAGAGCCCACATGCCAGTTAGCTCGGCCTAAAAAAAAAAATCCTGTCTCTTTGTTGTTCCATAGCTTCTGGTGCTTTTTCTTTCTGTGCTTTGTGAGCCAAGAATGCCATGGAAATAAAATCTTTACGACTAAAGATGAGCTATCCATAGGACAGTAAGATCCCTCTCCAGGGAAGGAGCTGTGTGCCACGTCTGTGTGGATGGAAGCGCAGGAGACCTGCAGAAGGAATGACTCGGAAGTGGTGCCGTGCGGCTTGAACGCCCAGAGTGTTCTCAGGGGTGATGGGCTTTGGGGGTGCAGGGAAGGAATGGCAGGAGAGCCTGGGTTGGTAACCAGCCCGGTCATGCGCGGCCTCACAAGTCCAGGTTAGGAATTAGACTTGTTCCTGAAGTCTGCAGGCAGCCCCTGCAGGGTTTTCAGAAGAGAAGGGACTTCATCAATAGAGGGATGGATGAAGAAGATATGGTACATATACAAGGCGGAATATTACTTTAGCCATAAATATTAATATTAATTATCCATATATATATTTGTATATAATTGACCAACATCTATAATTTGGCCATAATATTAATTGGCCATAAAAAGAATGAAATAATGCCATTTGCAGCAACATGGAGAGATAGACCCAGAGATTATCATACTAAAGGAAATGTCAGAAGAAGACAAATACCATATGATATTGCTTATATGTGGAATCTAAATAAAAAGACACAAATGAATTTATTTGCAAAACAGAAATAGACTCACAGACATAGAAAACTAACTTATGGTTACTGTCGTGGTCCCGGCACGGGTTGGAAAAGCATTTCCAGACACGAGGCAGAAGGAGAGGGAAATAAAGTTTATTAGAGTGGGAGACACTGTTAGAACAGCAGGCTGGCTCAAGGGGGATCTGACATTGAACAGGGGTCCTTAGTCCACTTTTATACCCGGGATACAAGGAGTGGGGTAGGGGTCTTGCGGGTCATTTGGATGAGGCACCTATACTGGGTTGGGAAAGATTAAGGCAAATGTCTTCTCCCTGTGGGGTAGGAGGGGAGACAGGTTATACCGCTCAGGAGGACCTGAAATCCGTTAATAGTTACAACACGGGGGAGGGAAGAATGATAAGGGTCTGGCTTTTTTGTTCCTACAGTCCAAGGCCCTCCTGGGTTTTATCTGCTCTTTTGTCCTTGGGTCACCACAGTTACCAACCGGGAAAGACGGGGGAGGGATAAGTTAGGAGTGTGTAACGTATACACACTACTATGTATAACCTAGATAACCAACAAGGACCTACTGTATAGCGTAGGGAACTTTACTCAGTATCTTGTAATAACCTATAATGGAAAAGAATCTGAAAAAGTTTATCTACACCTGATGCGAAGAGCCAACTCATTGGAAAAGACGCTGATGCTGGGAAAGGTTGAAGGCAAGAAGAGAAGAGGGTGATGGAGGATGAGATGGTTGGATGGCATCACCGACTCGATGGACATGAGTTTGAGCAAACTCTGGGAGATGGTGAAGGACAGGGAAACCTGGGGTGCTGCAGTCCATGGGGTTGCAAAGCGTAGGACACGACTTAGCGACTAAACACACACATATATATCTATATATAGATACATAGTATCTGATTCATTTTGCTGTACGCCTGAAACTAACATAATATTGTAAATAAACTAATTTCAATAAAATTAAAAAAAAAAACACCATTTTTTAGAAAATAGAAGATAAGGGCCTTGCTCCCTTTCGGACTTTCTGACGTTTGCTCTAGCAGCAATGGGCTGGTTTGAGGAAAGCAGGAGCCCAGGAGAGCGGGTAGGAGGCTATTATTGTAACTCTAATGAGAAACGATGACAGGTTGAAGGAAGGCAGTGGTCCTCTGGCTGGAGAGATGAGGATGGATTTCTGAGCTCTTTACAAGGTGGAAGTCTGCAGGATTTCTCTGCAGGAATAGGAAACTGGCTATTCATTTTCGGAAGCAACCCGCGTGTGACATTCATGTGCTAACTCGGCTGATGAATACACTATTCTCGTAACTAGGTTGGAGAAGAATTACAGGAAGGGTATCATTAAGATGTTAAAATGAATGCATTACATATGTTAACAAGTGTATGAACCCTGTATTATATCTGGCAAACGGGGTGTTAAATCCTTGCTCAACCAGCCAGATGTCCCTGCAGCTGCCTCTGGGATTGCAGAGGGAAGCAGCCACCTGAGACCCCAGCTAGGAGCTGGTGCCAGGGGCATCTGGCGAGACAAATCTCTCCTCTTGCGCTCTGACTGACAGGTACCGCATGGATGGCGCCAGTCACGTCACAATGCCCAGGTGGGCTCTTCGGTCTGATGAGACCAGACTCCAGCGAATTGACTTTTCTCAGGGTCATCTTTACAGTTGGGAGTATCCTCAGTGAAGATTTGTATCTGTTTATCCATGTGATTTTATAAGACCAAATTAATAACATTCACTCTTGAATTGGAAGGCTCTCAAAGTCTTGTTGGGGGCGGTTATCCAGCTGAGTTTGCAGAGGCTGGTTTAAGCGTTTGCTGTCAAAGTTTAAATAACCTGGAGCAAAATTCCCATGACTGCTCAAAAGGAGCTGAAAGTACTGACAGGTGTTTATTTTTATTGAGTACGATCTCTCCTAAGTGGCTCTGATATATCAAGGTTGAGCCAGTTCTGGGATGTCTCTCCCCCGCTTCTCTTTGGCAAAATGATCCGAAAATATTGTAAGATGTTCACGGGTGCCTGGCAGAACAGTCTCCCCATCACACTCCCAGGAATTGTACTTAGATGTTGAATTAAGGAGGAAGTTGAAGAGAAGCCATCCGAGAGACCAGATTTACACAATCCTATTCATCTCTCGTGTACTCTCTCTCTTGAAGGAGAAATTGTGAAATCCCAACATTTTTCAATGAGTGAAATAAAAAGTGGAAATTAAAGAAAAAGAAAAAATCATACCGGTTGTTTTCTTGTCCGTTCAAATGTACTGTGACGGCAAAGATGAAAAAGTCAGTGCAGTCTAAATAGGAAAATACCACAAGGAGAAGATTTTTCAAACTGTTTTGTAATTTCCTCATCTCTATTGTTTTTAGAACTTTGTGGAGTCGGGTCAGATGGCAGTTTCAGACCTGGAAGTCTGGCTTGTCGATGTTAGACGGTGTCCGCTAGGTGGCAGCATGTCAGAGGATTTCTTTTATCCTTGAATTGGCAGTGATTTCTTTGGCAGTCTACTAGTAGTTCGGTTTTTCTCTTTTGTTCCACTTTGAAAAGGGGTTAAATGAAGCTCTCGCAATTTAGACGCAAATCATGCTTATTTTAAAATGCAAAAATTAGCTGAAAAGCCTAGTTGTTATAGTGTGACCACAAATAGTTTCATTCGTTCATGGGATTTTCCTAGGAACTTACAGGTAACGATCCTAATGGTCCTGAGTAGATTCTGGAAGCCAGGGGGGTAGTTCTCTTTGTCCTTGAATGTGACAGATGCTAAACATGCTCTCTTCTGAGAAGGCAGATCGCCGATGTTCCTGGGGAACAGTACGCTGGGTCCTCTTTAGGAGTTCTCAGCCAACAGAAGATAGCAGAGAGGGCAGTCTGCCCAGCTTTCTCACCCTGGAGACTGTTTTTGGCTTCTGCTGGAGGCTGTTTGCTGGGAGGTGTGTCAGAACTCTCTACACTTCTTTATACATAGCTGTGGGCATTCTGGATGACAGGAGGGAGACAACATATGATTGTATTGTGTGTGTCAACTTAAAAACTGTTCACAACCTAGAAGTTGAGAGTTATGTTTTATTCAATGGGAATTTTTAGGACCTCAAGCCAGGAGACAGCATCTCAAGTGACCGTGAGGGAACGGCCCTGAGGAGGCGAAGGCAGGAGCCAGGTTAGACAGAAGTTTCGTGACAACGGGCAGGGAGTCTGAACGTCAAAAAATTACTGTTAATTAAAGGAGACGGATAACCCACGTTAAGGCATTTAGTGTTTTTCTATGTATGGGGAGATGCAAGAATCTGGGCTCACTCAAATCATTCCCTTGATATGCCCCTCAGCCATCTGGGGCTTCCCTGCTGGCTCAGATGCTAAAGAATCTGCCTGCAGTGCAGGAGACTCAGTTTCAACCCCTAGGTCCGGAAGATCCCCTAGAGAAGAGAATGGTACCCACTCCAGGATTCTTGCCTGGAGAATTCCATGGACAGAGGAGCCTGGTGGGCTACCATCCATGGGGTCGCAAAGAGTGGGACACAATTGAGAGGCTCACGCTCCTGTTTTCCGGTCCTGAGTGTCTCACCACAGGGAGTGACTGCAGTCTGGTGGCCGCTCGATGGCAGGCGTTCTCCCCTTCCTGGGCTCCCTCACCATCCCATCACCATCGGTGGTGGCTACGATCGCCGGTGAACAAGGTGGCATCCTTGTTTACTGATCCAGCAGGAAGTATTCCATTTCTCAGTGTGTATCCAGGCAGTTAACTTTTTGAAAAAAGAAATTTACCACTGGGTTTAAAATAAGATAAAACCCATATAACATTCTTTAAAAGATCTCTTTCATGTGAATAATTTGTTCAGAGGAAAGGAGTTGGGATGTTCTTTGTAGTGTCTTCCCCAAATTAGACAGATCAGATCTTTCTGAATTCAAAGAAACCAGAAGCAGTGTCGGAATGATAAGATTTAGGACTAAAGAACTCTGCGAATTTTAAAACACTCTAATTAATGTGACAAAAAGAGAGGACGACTGTGGATGAAAATAAATGTAGATGCAAAGCTTGGGAGATAAATAGAATTGTACTCCTTCAGAAGAGTCTCCTATAATCTTGAAAATTAAGAATACTAGGGGGCCATTCAAGAGAGAACTGCATGCTATGCGCACAGTCAAGCATCTGATCTTTGAGAAGAGTGACCGTGCTGGCCCTGCTCCATGGCGGGGCCTTGATGGAGTCACTAGTGGAGGTGTGAGGCCCCCATGCCCGGGGCCCTCGTGGCCGAGTCTGGGGGCTCCGCCACCCGGCAGGCAAGCTCTGAACTCACCTGGGTAGGTTCTGAGCCTGCTGTTCTCTGAAGACTCCCTTCCCCCCGCCCCAGGAATTCTGAGACCATGTTTCCTGTTATTGAGGTTCTTTTTTGTCAGATTCTTGGTCAAGGTGGGCCTCCTTTCAGAATTACTATTTCAGGGAGGGAACCACCCTCTAAGGATTTCTTGACAGGTGGAGAGAGGGGAAAAAACAGACTTTTTCCCTCCCCCCACTTAGGTTCACCAGTGGGGGTCCTATAAATTAGACTGACAAAAGACAAATTAATAAGAGAAGCCATCCCAGTTTATTTAATGTAAGTTTTATGCAACACAGGAGCCTTCATAAGGAAATGAAGACCCACAGGAATAGTTAAGCTGAGTGGTTTTTATACTCAGTTTGATGAAGAGTGGAGAGGTGTAGGAAAAAATGGGACAGGACAGGACAGGGTCTGAGTGAAGGCGGGTACACTGGGGGAAACTTACCAAGGCCTGTTCCTTCATTTTTTTTTTCCTTCATATTTAAGCTAGATCTTGCAGCAATCACTTTTTCCCCAAATAGAAAAAAACAGGATAATGTTTTTATTAATCAACCCCTGACACAGCTCTGTAATATGATTTTTCCAATATTTGTTGCCCACATAGTCTTTGTTCCTTTATACGAAAATTGTGTAACCTTTTTTTTTTAAACTTCTTATTTTATATTGGCATATAGTTGCCAATTAATGAGGAGGGCATGGCAACCCACTCCAGTGTCCTTGCCCGGAGAATCCCCTGGACAAAGGAGTCTGGTGGGCTACAGTCCATGGGGTTGCAAAAAGTCAGACCTGACTGAAGCAACTTAGCAGGTATGCATGCATAGCCGATTAACAATGTTGTGATAATTTCAGACGGACAGCAGAGTGACTCAACCATACATACACATGTATCCATTCTCCTTCAGTTTCCTCTGGGTGTCCTCCCTATCTTAAGAGATAAAGAGGCTCCTTTCTTCCAGATGGGGAAGGTACCTCTCACCTGAGGGTCTATGACCTGCTTCAGGGGAGGAGAAGGAAGCCAAGTAGTTCCTCCAGCATCTGCCATTTCTCAAAATCATATGGTTTAAAATATTCCATTTGCTAAATCACTATTTTGGGGGCAGAACTCCATCACAGGCCACTGATACTTTCCTGCCAGCCTCCTAGAGTATAGTCTTCTAAAGAGGAGCATGTGCATGCTCAGTCATGTCTGACTGTTTGTGACTCCATGGACTGTAGCCCACCAGGCTCCTCTGTCTGTGGGATTTCCCAGATAAATCGTGAGAATATAATAAATGACTAAATAGAGCTCTCACCAAACCACCATTCATGGAAATGCTCAAATAGTAGTGTTTCTCTATGCCTGCTACATATTAGAATCACCTGGGGAGATCATTGTAAAAAAAACTAGCAAGTCAATATCAGACTAATTGAATTAGACTGGCTGGAATTGGACCAGGGCACCCCAAAACTATATAGTCTTTTTGTTATGTTCATGGTTAATATGTGTACACATAAATAAGAGTGATCTTAGAGTTCAGAAGATTGGAGGTGGGGTAAGAATATAAGAACAGACACTGAGTCTACATTTTTTGTACTTTGCTTTTCATGTGGATGCTTCCCTATATGGTTTTTGAGAAGAAACTGCAATTCTTGGATACCCAAAATTGTATAACATGGAAGTAGCATTACCTCATGGGTGTTCAGCTTGAGTTTTAATTCATCCTGGGTCATGACACATTTTTTTTTTTTAAAGCAGACATTGAACGTGCTTCTGAATGGCTCTGGTTATTGAATGTTCTTGTAATAAAGAGATTCTATGACAGCACTGACCTAGCAGCTGCTGATTAAATGGACAGAAGTTCATTCCCAGGTGGGAGAGAACACAGTTTCTCTGCCCACTTAATCGGTGACTTTTGTCTGCTGCTTCTTTGGCTGGTCTCAAGCTTTGAGAAAATCTCAGAGGTGCGCACCTCTGAGATCTTTGGGGAGGAGAGCGGGATTGCT